>NW_026947486.1:115646936-116261727 GCF_034190915.1 Cavia porcellus
GTTGTGTATGGGGGATATCAGCAGATGATTACAGTATGTTTGCGTGAGTTACACAGTTTAGTCACATACAAAGAGAACATTTCATAGTGTGTTGTTTCCAAGAGAGGGAACTTGACACACCTCCCTGGCTTTTTCTTCTGTGTATGATTTTTTTATTCTTTTATTATTTTTTTTTTTGTTGCCAAGGATTGAACTCATGACTTGATTTTTTGAACATGCGTTTTATTTGCCGACACAACTCAAATTGCATGTCAGTAACTGTATTTTCCAAGCCTTAAGACAGTTACTTGGAAAGGTAACAATTTTATGCAGTAAGTGCCTATCATGAACTCTTACTAATCTTAGTACTGCCAAGATGCCTTTGTGCTTCCACTCAGGTTGTTAATATAAACAACTTTATGTTATAGGAAACTATAATTGAACACATGAATTAAGACTCAGGCTTGGAGTATGTCTCTGGAAATGAGGAAGTTTCCTAAGTAGTGAAGGGACAGGGACAGGTATAAAGGACTGTTCATGCCACCAGGAAGCGTGGGTTTGACTGTCTTCTTGCGTTATTTGGAAATGTGTCCTCATTATGCCTTTTTGAAGTATGACTCATTCTTAATGACACTCGAGTACTTTGCAAGTATTCAATGAAGAATGGTATGGATCTTGTGTATGTTTATTTTTATGAGGTTGCAGTTGAATGTACTTACTCTTGAGAATGTGATTTTATGTGACACTGAGTACAAATGAAGTTTCTTTTTCCACTCCCAGTGTGACAATCTTTCCTGTTTTGTCAGACAAGGGGCTGAGGATTGAGCTCAGTGGAACAAGGCCTGCCTGGCAAGCACATGGTTGTGAGCTCACTCCTCCTCCATACCAGAAAAAAATTAGTTCTGCCCCTAAGTTTGGCAACAGTATTGAGAGATGAGCGGTGGCAGTGCTTTCTTACACCAACAAGGAAATTCTTCACATTATTTATGGTGAAATAGGATTGTGCTGGGTATTCCTTGGAATTCTGATATGAGTTAACTTGAAGTTAGACCCTACAAATAAAACACAATGATGAAATTCAATTCTAAGATTACTTCCCTTTCTTTTGCTTCTGCACACTATGAAAAATGCATGTACTTTAATATCTTTGGTTTTCTGATTGGTATTTGGTAAATTTTCTTTCAATTAAGGATCCTTCTTTGACATGGCTGGCCTTACTTCTTCACTGTGAGTGTGTCCTGTGGAAAGTGCTGCTTGTGCTGGAGATAAGAGTAACGGGCAATGAGCAGCACCAAACCTGCCCCATGCCCTGGTGCAGCGCATGAGAACCGCCAATGGGCGAGACAGAGGCCTGGCCTCCAGGAGACAAGGAGAATAAAATCACAGTGGAGTGGGCAGAGTCTAGCAGAGAGCAGCCACAGGACAGGGCTGAGCCCTGGAGGACTGAGGTTTGTGGAAACTTCAGTCCCTTCTAAAGGAGCTGATTTAATGCAGTTTCACTGTGGCCAGGGCCAGACCCTCAGATGAGTCAAAATCCTGAGAGCATGGCCGACTGCTCTGTGCAGCACTTTTACATGGTGTGAAGCTGTGAGCCACCTGACCTGGCACAGCTATGAGAACAGTGCTCCTCCACTGGACACCAACCAGGGGAATCACACCTGCCTCTGCAAGGTTTCCACGAGAGATAGGCTGACAACCAGGCGAAGTCAGGCCCTAGAGTCCCCTGGTCAGGTGCTCTGCTCTCTGCTGAGATTTTCTATATTCCAGGGTCTTGTGGTGCCCTGTTGACTGTTTTCCTGAGGTCTGTGCCTTCTCTTGAGTCAGCTGTGTCTCAAACACTCCTACGATGTGGACATCGGGACCTGGGCAGTTACACAGGAAGCCACGTCACATGACTGCCTGACAAAGTGCTTCACCCTTTAGAGCCCCTTCTCATTGTTTGCATAAATCTTCTCTGCCTCCTGCCAGGAATGGCCTGGGTCAGTTCTCAGTGATTTCTTTTCTGAGGGGAGGTCATGCTTGTGACATGGGGATATGCAATTTTTCCTACAATTTGTTAGAACTGCATCTCTGCTCAATTCCTTTGTCACTAGACTGGCCTAAGAGTGAGTGGTTATTTTCAGGTAGACCTCATGAGTTGCGAGCCTAGACTGGTGGCCAGAGTGCTGTGAATGAAAATAGTTCTTACAGTAGAAGAGAAACTGGCACACATCAGATATTTTCTTCTACCAAATTCCATGAGTTCTGAAAAGCCCCCAAATGAACAGTCCCTCCCTATCTAAGCAAGGTGATCATACTATTTTGGAAAACCAATGCAGCCTAAAGCTTACTGAGGAGTGTTTTTTCCTGATTTTCTATTCAGTTACTTTTAAACTACTGATTTCTTAGAAACACTCTCAAACCTTTTCCAAAAAAGAATGCTTTACTCCCCAGTATGAAACCAACTTATTATCAAGCAGTTTCTATGGGTTTTTAAACCTCTGCAAATATTTCTTACATTCATCTGATCCTACCACCAAAAACCTGTGCTACACTCAGTTTATGAATCAAGAAACTGAACTCTATATTTCATGATACTTCTCAGGATGCCTGAGTATTAAATGAATGACCAGGACTAGACTGTCAGTGTGGCGCTATCTGTAGTCCACTCTCTTCCTCTCCCTGCCTCTCTGAGTCCAGCTCTGTTTCTCCATTGTTTTCTAAGCAGGATGGATTGTCAGTAAGAGCGCAGGTGCTGGATGACATCAAGGGCACGCTGCAGCAGCAGGACACTGCTCTTCTAGTATACGAGTCAATGGCAGTATGTGTGTACACTATTTTTTTGTGGTGAGAAGAGTTCTAGGAGAAGGTCAATGGGCTTCCTGGAGTAGTGTTCAAAGGATGTGAACTCTTCTGCTATAGCATTACCAGTCTGCACATCTTCATGGAAGTGTGTGGTCAACTGAAATATCATGACCCTTTTCATCCTAAAATAGTAACCGCTGGTATTACCTAGTGAGTAGATGGCTGTGTCCTGGTGATCCCCTTGCATTGTGATGAAGAAATACTGTCTCATTCTCTGGGAAGTAGGCATGGTCACCCTTCATATCCTATGAAGAACATAAGGACTAGTGACTAACAACCAGATCCAGGAAGCTCTGCATTACACTACCTTGTGAACTACTGTGCCTGGCAATGCTGATTGGAAGAATAAAATACCAACTTTTCCTATGACTAATAATGAACCATTGCAAACTGCTTCCTGCTGAGTTCACCATGAATGATTCTACCTTTCCAAAGCCTAATAGAGGTGACAGAATAGGCACATGACACCAACATGACTAGCCACATCCTCATGTTCACCTTGTTACAGTATTGAGGCAAACTCTACTCAAAAGGAGAAATTGTCCATTGGAAAGCCGTCCACTGGAAGTGCACGGTCCTGGATGGTGGACATGCCCAGGACACTGCAGAGTACTGGCCAGCGAGTTAAGGGTCTCACTTCATCTCACAGTCAATCTTGCCTCTCAGCAAATCCTTGCAGAGCCTGGAAAAAAGTTCTCTGGTTCGTGCTCTGTGTTCCAGTCCTCTTCTCATAATGGTTCCTGGTCAGAATTCCTGTTAGCCTCACCCACCATCTACAAGCACCTTGGACTACAGCCTTCTATCCTCCCAGGCTGCCAGCTCATGCCTAAGACACCTCTTTTGAGGGTCTGACTCTGACTACTTTGCAGCTGTGTTAAGCAAACTCCTGCAGAAGGAACTGAGCTTACTTCAAGCCCCAGACATCTGTCTTAGAACTCCCCGACATCTGTCTTAGAACTCCCCCAGCTCTGCTCTCTGCTAAACTCCAACCAATTCAGGGCTCTTTGCATGCTCTGGAAGTCCTGGAGGAAATCTCTGTCTCTCAGCAGGGAGGGTACTCCTGATCTCCACAGTGCAGTTCCATAGAGTTAGATTTGTTCCTGCTCAGTCTAGTTTTTCTCACACATGTACCACAGTCACTGGGTCTTCTGAGGGATACATGTGCAATTATCAATGATATTCCTGCATATAGAGAATCCAAAATGCCTCAATAAGGTAGTTGTCATAAGTGCAAGTTTCCTTCTGGACTATTACCTTGTACTGTTAGTGATGTATCTTACAGGGTGGGATGTTATAACCTTTGCTTTAGAGTCATTTTTAAGAAAGCAATCCCAAACCTACATATTTGGAATAATGTCATTTTCCTTGTCACTCTCTTTCAAAGCTTGGCAAGCACCTATTCAGTGTCATTCATCAGTTTAGTTTTCTGTTTGAGAGTGCAAGTGTAGCCAATTGCTGCTTTTGTTTCTGAAGGTGTTTTGCTAAGGATTACAGATCCACCGTGAGGAAGCTCTTGATATTAGTCAACTATGTGCCCCTGAGATGGTCACCCCTGATTTTTTGTGCCATAGTTAGAGTCACTTTTCTGTGCCTTCCCCATGGCCTAACCCTCAGAAGTAACACAGTTTACAAGGATATTTCACTCAAGGCTGTTCTCTCCCCTGTTACTGCAGAGTTTCAGTACCAAGTCTCCAGAATGGTGGATTTCCTTTCACTCCTTGCAGCATGAAACTGACATTCACTTATCTGCAGTCCTCAGGAAAAAAAAAAAACCAAAACTGTAAGACTGAACCATATAAAGTAGCCACATTTATAAGATCAAAATGGTGAAATATTTGCTAATTCATGTCACTCTACTAATTGAATAAATCTTTCAGGGTTAATCAATGGACTACATAAAGTATTTTCTGCATAGTTCCAAGTAACTGTGAATGAATTTCTGACCATTGTTTGTATAGCAGCTTGTATGGTGTCCTGGGGCAGCTAGAGTGTTCTGTTCAACTTTGTATACAATTCTGTAATGCCTTCAACTGTGACCTCCTAAATAAATGTGTATGGATAGAAAAAAAATTTAAAAACCTTATCTAAATTCTATTCAGATGCTTTCAAAGAATAAATGTGAAGTTTTAACCCAAATTTTCTTCCTGTTAATCATTACACAGAACTGGAGATTAATTCCTCTGTTCTCTCCCTTTTAAGTACAATATAGTGCTGGGAATATAGCTCAGCAGCACAGTGCCGGGCTGGCAGGTGAATTCCTGACTTTGATTCACAGTACCAATAGTAATAATAATAATAATAATAATAATAATAATAATACTGACTTGTTTGTAAAGCACAGGACAGACTATGTGATTTTTATAGCCAAGATAAATTCACTGATACTACCAAATATATGAAGACAACCTTAGGAGTTCTACAAGAGTTTTAAAGGAAAACAGTTATCAATTCACTTAAGCAATACATCCCTTTAGGGGAAAGTGTTATTTGCCTTTAAAAAACCAGTTTTGGATATTAGCATGTACTATTCACCAATATATGTTAAAATTATTTAAAACTTCACTGGTCAAACATATATGTTTTTTGATAATTTTTGCATTGTTGATCAAAAATTTGTTCTGATAAATAGATGAGGACATCATAGTCTTACAGAAACTGCTAGAAAGGACTCCTATTGGTGAATAAAGAAGCATCTACCTTGAGACACTGTCTTCTAGGCATTTTTCACTAATGTACCCAATAATTTACATAGCGTTATGGACCACAAAACCGAAAGACTCTTAAGCATATTACTACATTATGCATAATATTGATTGTCACTGAAAATTTCAAGTTTCTGTGGGTAAAGTAATAAGGTTTTCTCATGAAAAGTTTCTCTTGGTACACAATTAAATTAAGAGATACAGGTTGCCACAGAGCTATGACATACATTACTGTCAGTCTCATGGTACACCAAAAGTTCTCACCTCTTCCTGGTAAACAAGTCTTCTAAGATGGAAAAGTAAGATTTTTTATGGTATTCTCTTTTCCCTTTACTCCAGTTACTTGTGATATGAGGTACATGTCAGACCAGCAAGAGATCACCAGCCAGATTATCTGTTTTAAAAGATTTTGTGTTGTGTGTGTTTCGTCACTACACTTAGGGATCCTCAGGCACCAAATGGTTCAGAGAATCTCAAATACTAATGTTAGAAGATAGAAGTTATAGACTTCCAAGGCACATTTATGAACCAGTGCTTTTGCCTTCAATGACCTGTTTAAGGAGACCAAATCAGGTGGGAGGATTTTGTATCACTTAATGTCTTGTGATCAGAGGGAGACGTTTGATGAAAAAGGCTATTCTATCCTAAATGGGCATTAAACGTGTTTCCAAGACAGTATCGCGGTTATCATGCAGAAGCATAATGTGCAGCTCTGACTTCTAGTTTTCTCCTTAAAATTATAGAACGGATGCCTTTTAACTTTCTGCAGGGATTCAACTACTACAACCACCATATTTGCTAAGTCCTCGGCTCTACATTGCATTTCAAAGTACTTGGTATTCAGGTGAGATTACAACTGTGAAGCTCACTGCTCCCTCTGCATTGCTAATGTCACTGGTCATCTCTTCTGCATGGTCAACAGCTGAAGATCAAAGATCAGAATTAAAATGGTGTCTGGCCTAAGAGGACATCCATTATTTTGTCCCTGGTCCTCAAAAGTTAATGAGGACCCCGGATATGAGGGAACCTTTCTACAGAATCCTGGAAATTTTGACAGTATCCCACAAGTTTGCAGAAGATGCTCCAACCACCTGAGCAGGTAGATGGCTGGACCACAGAGGATAGAAATGAATGTATGTGTGCAGCGTGCCAAAGGAGGGACAACAAGTGGGAACAGTGTCCGTGCTTTCACACAAATCAACGTGGTCAAGCAATACCATGACCCATCCTGATGGCTGACACTGGCAGATGAGATGCGAGGCTCTGAACATGGATCCAAAACATTGCCTGAGGAGACTTGACTCAGCTTGCTAAACCCTAAGAAGTTACTTTTTAACACTGGTCTCATTTTAATTTGGTCTTAAACACCCAGTAGAACAGTGTAACACAATGAAGTATAAAAACAATACCAGAGTAATGACAGCTAGATACAAAATGGGGCTCGAACCACTGCCCCACTCTGACACTTTCCACAGGCAACAAGAGCTGGAAAATATGCTTCATGAAAACAGAAAAGAACTAGTGTTGAATGTACAGAAGCTCCACAAGAGTCTCTGAGTTCCTTCTCTCCACCTCCCTACAGGTAAACTGGAGGGAAGTTCATCACCAAAGCTATCAAAGAGCCAACTGGGCACAATCACTTCTCCAGCTTCTGAAGAACAGTTTCCGAATGTGCTCTTTCCCCAACTTGCCTTTCCATTCTAGTGCCTTTGTTTTGATAATACATGCATAGTGTCTGGGAAAATTTGGTTGATCTTTCCTAGACATTACCAAAATGGAAGCAATCCTGCAGATGGGACCAATGACGAATGTGTTTGACTCCATTTCTTGGATCCACCAGATCGACCGTGTGAAGAGATCGCAGGTGCCAAACTCTCCCCTGGCTTCTCTCTGAGGCCCATTAGGTTAACTCTCTGCAGAAGGCTCCTGAATCAAAATAGTTAGATGATAACTAGACTCCTTCCTCTCATACACAGTTGGGGATATCTCTTTGGAGAGACAAACACTGTAGCCAGCTAAATTAGGTAGAAATACAGTAGGCAATCACAGAGGCCTGGGCCTTGCAGGAGAGGAGAATGCATCGGGAATGCACCTTGACGTGCCCCTGAAGATGAAAGTCACAATGGACAACTTGCACTCTTCCCTGAGCAATGAAGGAAAGGTAGGAATTATTGGCCCCACCTTACTGAGATTCCCCATTATCCAATTAGACATCCTCTCCCACCTAACATCACCAAGACCTCTAAGACTAAGGTTAAGACTAAGAGCATAACTCATACTGCTAAGACTAAACACAAAACTAGGACTGCAGGTTGCTTACCAAGGCCAAGGGTGGCAGTGCTCTACCCTTGCTACCCTTACACCAATATCACCTAAGTGACTGTGCTTGCATCATATTGTTTAGCGCTGTTTCCACCCATGTAGTCCCTGCCTCAGGATTTTGCTCAATGAACCTTTCTTTGAAAGATGAGCTGTTTGCCAAGCCACGCTGGACTCTCTCTATATCCCAGCAGCTATTCCTATCTTCATTCCACCATTCCTGTTCTCCACTCATATTACCCAGTTAATTCATCTACTATTCAAAAAGAGTTTCGGCGTCACTGTGTCCAGGAGAAAATGGGCTTCTTCATCAATAGTAATTTTACAAATATAATTGAAGACACAAAGCAAAATCAAGTACACATACATTTTAATAATATAAGATAAAAAGAATAGGAGATAAAAATTTGAGAACTGATTTTAGGAGTACATCTCTTGCTAGGTTCCATTTAAATTCCTGCAAACTTCTTACACATCACCAAGAAAATTCCTATGCAAATCTAATTTCATCATGAGCAAAATTTAAAAATTCTTGACAAAACAGCAAAAACTCTTAAACTTGCAATGCAAAAACAAATACTATTTGTGATCAATGTAAAAAATTGCTTTTATGTTAGAATTCACAATTAACAAATAATATCAGAAAAGATAAAATAGATGTGAGATCAGAAATGGTCTTCAAATCACATTTAAAATTACTTCAGTCCCTCCAAAAAGGAAAAAAAAAATCAAAATTCATAAATGAAACATTGCTGAATCTCCAAGTAGCACAAGTAGAAGAGACATTAAGATGCTATGCATGGGGGCTGGGGATTTAGCTCAGCAGCATAAGCGCCTGCCTTGCAAGCAGGCAGTCGTGAGTTCGATCCTCGGTACCAATTAAAACAAAAAAGACAAAAAAAGAAAAAAAAAAGATGCTATGCATGGTATTTTACCCTCTCTATGGCCCTTAACTACTTAGGGAACCATAAACCCAGAGAGACAATGCACCTCATTTCACAGGTGTAGGAATTAAGCATGTGACATGCTGGGGGAACACCCCTCTTACTGTCACCCATCTTGCACCTGAGGGTACTCAATACTTTTTCTGTCAATCCCTACTCATGAAGATAAGCGAAACACCTCAGATCTGAACTATCAAATATGAATCTATGCTCCAGAACTTTCAGTTTGGTGGTTTCAGCATGGGCCCTTGGACCCCACAGGAACTCTTAGTGACAAGGATCACTGTAAGGGATAGGCTGGTGCATCAGATACCCTTTCTGAAACAAATCCTCTGTGATGAATTTCCAGGGCTCCCTCGAAACAACGAGATCCCTCTCAACTAATATATTCTTATATCTCAGAATTTCCCATAAGTGCTTTTCACTGACTCGGTTGCCCTTTAGGAAGATGAAACTCAGGATTAGAGTCAGTAGGATGGCCTAGGAATAATCTGCTCCTTATCATTCAGCATCCCATTGTAAGTGAGCCCCAAGATAGGGACAAGCTCATATGTGTGGTCAGGATGACCCACTATCCTCATAGCAATGCGAAAGCCCATACGCAGGCACTCAACGGGTTCCCTAAGGATCAGAGGGAAGTAATCATGGTAATCATCGTCAGAATGTGTAGCATTTCTTCCTTGGTGATCCGCTCCTTTTTTTGATACCTGTGGAGCAGAAATCTGAGAATCTTACCTAATTTGTCATTTGCAAACACATGCTGCATGACCTGAGTTGGGCCCCTGTCCTGTGAGGGACTAGGACCTTCCTCTTTTTGTCTGCTGTCACCCTCAAAACTTTGATGGTCTTCACTGGAAGCCATGGTAGTCTGGGGAGAGAAGATGCTCTGTGGATTTTGAGCACATCTTGATGCCCCATGCCCCAGAGCTTGTGTTGGTGTGATTAAAGCATGGGGGAAGAGGATAGAGAGGAAGCAGTGGCTGCTGCTCGCTCCTCATCCTTGGGACCCTGCATGCTCATGAGGATTTGTGCACTACATTGGTCAGGATGGTGTCCCCTGAGACTTTGTGTCTTGGCTCCTCTGAACATGATGCCTCATGATGTTCTCTGATGAGAGCAAACCATGCTGTTTAGGAGTCAGACCCTGGAGGAGAGAGGAGACTTTTAGTATGCTCAGATAAAATCACACAGTTGTTGGACTCCAAACAGGCCTATTGCAGATCTTCTCTTTGGGGGATGCTCTAAGCTTCACAAAGTCCTGTCCCTTTGATCCTGGGATAAGAAAGGAAGCTGCTTCACACACTGCAGTTGAACTCTTAGGACAAGGCTCTAGGAAGACTCTTTGAGACATAAGGCCTGAGGATTGTGAAGTGTCCCTCGTTGGGATTGGGACAACCACAGGTCCATGTCAGGGCAGGTTCTTAGCCTCTTTTCGTGGCACTGGCTGAGAGTCCTGTGCTGTGTGAGTTGACAACACTGCTCCACACCATGACCTACTCCCCTGTCTCCCGGAGCTGCTATAAGACATGGAAGAACTCTACCTGCAGAGCACAGGCAAGGGCCCACAACCCCTATTCTCACAGTTGGGGTGAACTGAACTTGTCAGTGCCCCACTGCTCGTGGTCACTGTTTTCCTCTCTGCTCAATTAGGAACCTCAAATGTTCTTCAACAGGGACTCGACCCCACTTCTTGGCTTGCGTGAGGCCAACTCTCGCATAAAATGTGGTCTCTACTTAGCGTTGAATAAAGACACTGTGGCAACAATATAATAGTCACACCTTTCTGAGCACAACAGGTGAAGTTTATAAAATATTGTGGGTATAGTTGTCCAAGAAAAGGAAGCCTGTTCCATCTTCGCCGGGGTAAATATTTCTGTCTAGGACCCTCCTGGCAATGACTTGGTGCTTCCTTCATTAAAACATAGGAACATTGCAGTTCAGCACCCACAGAAATCCTGGGAAGTGAGAGCTGCCTATGGGAGTCCCTGTGTCTGACTGTAGGTCAAACACGGGACATTTGAGGACAGGTTGCTTTGTGTTTAGGCAAGAGGGTTTCCCCTGCATCACCTAGAGCTTTGGTGGATGCTGGGTCCTACCTCTCTTGTCCTCTTTCAAGCCCCCTTGTATTATGGCTTTCAGCTCACTGACACTAATAAGCCAGAGTCAAGGGACCAGCCTCAGTCTCAAAGCCATGAAGGGTTTCAGAGATGACAGCAGGCACAGGTCCAGTGACAGAGGACCATCCATTTGTCCATGCTCAGGTCAAGAGTAACCTAACTCCATGCTTATGATCTTCATCCAGATTCTTGGTAGATACTGAATCACACACGAGTCACCTCACCTGGTGGATTTCCCTGTTCTTAACTGAAGCTACCAACCCAGGGCTATTCCCTTGCCTCCCTGAGATCTTCAGGTTTCCCAAAGGAAGTGAGCAGGCACCCATATATCACACCTTCATGAGGAATTCCATGCTGACAGAAGAACACATACCCGTCTGTGCTGCAACTGAGGATCCCTGCAATAGCTGGAGTCTAGATTTCCCCCAGAAGTCCAAGATGCTCCTAGGCAAGACCATTGAAAGTTGAATGCATCATGTGTGTGTGAAGTTGACATTTTCTTAGGAATTTGGACCTTTTAGGAGGAGGAGTGTACCTGGTGTGACATGGAGGGTACATCTTCCTTCCTGGCTCCTCCTTCACCCTCCACTTCCTGGACGACTTAGGAGGAGTAGTATTTCTCCGAGTGTGCATGCTCTCGGCTGCAGTACCTTGGAACAGACTTGCTCTGCGTTGCACTCTCTTTAGATTTTGAGCCTAAATCATATTTCCTTCCACTAAACTGCAGATTTGAGATATGGTGTCTCAGCAATGAGAACAAAGTAAGATGTCTCACATGTGCCACTGGGGTTTCTCTATCATCTTGGTGCAGAGCCTGCACCCCCTCACTGCTACCCGACCTGAGAGGAGCTGATTGCTCCTCTGTAGCCAAGATCTCTTCCCTCCAAGACAGCCAACCTGAGTCTTGGTGTAACTAATAAAGCTCATTAGTGTTTCCCAGGGCTGAGGTGTTGAAAAAAGACCCTGAATTCATCTATTCTGGGCTTCAGACTCCATGGGTCCTCATGGAAGTTCAATACCTTGTGTATGTCAGCTCCTGAGTCCTCTGCTAACTAAACATATGTAGCTCCTTCTAATGATTCATGGTCTGAATTTGGGCTAAGGACTTGGCTTACTTGAGTTTTCCCCACTCTCAATATGCAGGACACATATGAACAGTTCACACACAGCCACACATACTGCAGCATCCAGATGGATAACAGGGGAATCCCGGGCTGTGGAGTTTCTCTGTTTATGTATTTGAGCTACCTGTATTCTTTTAATGGTGGAGAATAGCAGTGTGGTAAGGAGTAGCAATTCAGCCTCTGAAATTTTTCAGTCAAAACTCTAGAGAATTCTAACTGTGGGAGAGCAGAAAAGCGAATGAGAAATGTAGATCCCCAGGAACTAGAAGAAAGTAAGAAAAAGCTCGCGACTATCAAGACTTTTTCTAATATTTAGCTACTATAAATTGTGTTGATGTAAACAGCTCACATCCCATCATCAGATTACAGGATAAAGAAAATGTGCTGCTTATATACGATGAGGTTCTACCCCGTTATAAGGAAAGATGAACTGGAGGCATTTTTAGGTAAATGAAATAAGCCCAGAGTCTAACGTGAAATCAGACACCACTGTTCAAATACTGCATTGTTTCTCTTGTGAAGGAAAACATACCTACACATTTGGAGCAAAACTGCACATAAGTGTGTGGAAGTAGGAGTAACTTGCTCAAGTAAGAGTGAGAAGGAGAGGAGTTAGATGTGTGGAGGTAAGAAGGGGAAAATGATTGCAGGGAAAAGAAACAGAATTAAGTGGATAAAATGAAACATAGCTTTTGTAAATGGTGAGGGTAAAGGGATCAGGAAAGAGATAAGATGCATCATGCACATAAGTAAGTCTTCCATGATCACCTTTCTGTATTGAAAGAAGTACAATAAAATGTACTACTAAGAAATAGTAGAGAAACTCTCCATTCATGAGTAGGCAAAGAATCAGTCTGAAGTTTTTCCCTTGGTCCTGACTCTTGGGGAAGGGATGGGATTTGCAGAACCAATGTGAATCCTGGGGGCTCCATGAGAACCAAAGGAAAAATGGCACTGGTGATTCAAAATACTAGCCTTGCTGTAATCTCATGCTAAGTGTGAATTGAAGTTCTATCTCCAGGGACTTTTCACAGGAAATGGCAGAGGACAGAGTCCCATGCAGGTGCTTGCCATATCCTACAGAGTGCATGTGCTTGGGCTCCCACCCAGGGAAGTGTTGAGTATTTGAACCTGGCCTCAGAACACCCACAGGACAGCTTCACTTCTGAGCACGCAGTGTTAACCTGAAACAGAGACTGGGTGAGAGACATTCTCCAGTGTCAGCTATGGACAGTTGATATACTAAAAGAACACTTGAGGGTTTTTGCCTCAGCTCTGCAGTAAAAAGGTCCTGCCCTGTTAGTCGGAGGCCAGGCTAAGCATTAGTTACTCTGCATTAGAAAATCTAGGTATTTATTTATCAGGAGCTTGCTGAGGTTAAAAATGTAAAGGGCTAATAAATGGAAGATTTTTGTGCTTTGAAAGAATTAAAAAGTTGGGAAACTCCCAGCCATCCCTGCCAAAAATCTTCAAATGCTAGCACTTTGAATTGGAAAAGTTGAAAGTACAATCGAATCAGTCAGAATCCTGAAGCTCACCAAAAAATACTATAAGAATAATAAAAAATTCTCTGACAAAGACCTAAAGAAATATACATGTGCCTAGATAGTGATGAACTCCTAAAGATGAAACAAAAAGATATATAAAAAATTCAAAATATCTCTGTATCAGCCGACAAAAGGGAGAAATTTATGTGTTTAAAGCTACGTGCAAAAAATCTGATATTCTGTTGAATACAGAGTTGAATTCTACCAGAATATTAGAGAAGATCTAATGACAACACTCCTCAAATGCCTTGGAAAATTGAACAGGATATAAACTTTATGATTCATACATTCTTTTTTGGAAGCAAGCATAACCGTGATTCTAAAAACAGAAAAACTGTCAAGTGAAAACTGAAACTACAGCTCAATCACACTCATGGACCTAGAAGTACTTTTCTAAGTAAAATACTGGAAACAGAATGGAATGAACCAATCTTCCAAATGATGACACATCATGATACAGTAGGATTCATTGTAAGAGTGTAAGGGTGGATCAATACATGCAAATCACAAATTTAATGAAAACCAGAAGGTAAATGCAGGACAGAAAATTGATGACCATTGCAATAGAGGAAGAACATATGTTTGCAAAATATCCATCCAAGATGAGAATTATGAAGAAAATAGGTTTGGATAAACCTCACCTTAATTCCATAAAAGCCATTATGTTAACTCAGTGACCAACTTCATTTTAAATGGGGAGAAGTAGAAAACTTTCTCCCACAATCAGGAATAACCCATGGAGGCCCACTGTCACCACTCCTCTTCAAAGTAATTCAGGACACACTAGTCAAGAAAACTAAGACAAAGAAGACACATGCACATGAAACAAATATTTGCATTATCATGATATGGAGATGACATGATTCTCTACATAGAAGGCCCAAAATCTCCAGTGAAAGAACCCTGCAATTCACTTAAAATTAGTTACAGAGAAGCTTACAAGTCAACACACAAAGTTCAATAGTATATCTGTACACCATGGATTAACTTGAGAAAGAAATGACACAAACAATAACATTTACACTGGAACCAAGACAAACCAAATACTTACAAATCAACTTAACCAGGAAAGGAAAGACCTGTACAATAAAACGTGCACTGCTCTGAAAAAGGAGATTGAACACGCTATCAGAGAGTGGAAAGATATCTTGCTCCCAGACAAGCAGAAAGGGCTTAATAAAATCGGTGGTGATGCTAAAACTATTATGCAAATGTAATTCAGTCTCAATGGAAACATCAATAGGATTCCTCAGTAAACTAGAGAAAATAATCCTAAAGTTTGTATGGAACCACAAGAGGCTTAAAATAATTAAAGCACTCCTAGGCCACAGAATCTACTACTTGCTAGGCAGACTGGGGCACTGACTTAAATACCAGGCCCTGAAATGCCTGATCTTTGAAAAGGGGTGAAACACTTTGCTAGAGTAATGGTCACCTCTCTGTCAAATAGCTCTTAGGAAACTTCCTCCCCGCATGTCATGGATAGAACCTACTACACACATGTTACTCACAATACACTGACATGAAATCAAGATACACCTGTGATCTAAATAGTAAAACAGAAACAATCAACTGGAAGACAAAATAAACCTGGTAGAAACAGGGGTAGCCTAGTTCTTTATGCACAGAACACCAAAAGCACAGGAAACATTACTTAGAATCGAAAAACGGATCAGCAAATTAAAAGATTCTGCATAGCAAAATAAACACACAACATAGAGGAGAGATAATCTACAGGTTGTGGAACTACCTTAGACAAGGCGTTAATATCTAGCACAGACAAAACTCAAAATAAAATATGTCCTCAAAATTGAAAAGCTGGATTTTGAAAGGAATAATTCCACTCAGATAAAAAATTACAACTGGCCAAGAAATACATGAAAAAAATGTCAACCCCTGCTGGCCGTGCAGTAAATGCAACTGGAGTCAACACTGACATTTATCACATTCCAGGAAGAATGGATATTCTCAAGAAATCAAATAAGAGCAAATGTGGTGTGCTTTCGGGTGAAAAAGAGACACTCCATGTTGATTGGAGTATAACCTGGTACAAGCACTGTGGAAATCAATATGGAGATAATTTCAAATCTTACACCACAGGTTGCATTCAACTTCTGGGTTTGTTTCTCAAAGAAAGAAACACATCATAATGCAGTGATAGATGCATACATACTCATGTTTATATCACCAAAATTAACAGTAGCTAAATCTTGGAAGGAGTTTATTTGTCCATCACCAGATGGACGAATAAAGAAGGTGTGCTATTTATGCACAATGAGTACTACTCTCCCAGCAAATGGAAAACCTTGAGACCTTTGTAGGAAAGTGTGTGCACTTCAAGAGGCCAATCTTAAATGAACTAATCAGACATATACCTTTAAATACTGCATCTTTTTCTCTTTTATGAGAAATACACAATATAAATAATGAGAAAAAAGAATAAATAATACTGACTACTGAGATAGATCTTCAGTTAGGAAGCCAAGAGAAGAGTGATGAGGCAAAGGGGGAGCAGTGAAAACTTAAGCATAAAAGAGGAAAAATGTGACAGTAATGCCTCCAAACATGTATAATTCATGCGCGCGCGCACACACACACACACACAGAGGCACACGTGTATTTTTTCCTGAGATACAGGAAGCAAGAGGGAGGACAGGAACAGAATAAAAAGAATGGACATGTGTCTTGCACAGGTAACAATTTCCACGATGAACATAATCATTACCTATTACAAACATGCACAAGTGTAAACAGTCTTCGCTCCTCACCTGGGTTCCTCTCCTTGATTCCCAGCTGACCCTGGCCTGCTCCCTTTCCCAAAGGACTTCTCTTTGGCAGGTCAAGAGCCTCATAGCATGGCAAAGTCCCTGAGCCTAGGGAGAAGAAATTGTAGCACATCTGGGCATCTCTGTAAGTGTTTCCCCAGAGTGACAGAAGAGGAGAATCTAGCGACCCCATTCACCTGATGCAGGCCCAGCTATGCCTATTTCCCCATTGTCCGCCTGCACATGCTACTGGAAAATCAGGTCCAGCATTTCCCTAGGACTGCAGAGGTGGAAGTATGGGCCAATGTGAGTGGTCTCTGCTGCCCAGCCTTTGGCCACCCCACACTGACATCGGGGCCACCTTCTGATGTTTTGAATCAGGTGACCTGAAGCCAGACTGCTCAGAGCAGGGGAACCCCTGTGTGACAGAAAGATGCCTGTGTAAAGGTGCATTGCATCCCCGAGGCACTGACATCTGGGTGGAGGTCACCCTCTGATGTAGGTGGTAATGTCCCCTCAGAATCAGATGTAAGTCTTTCCCTTGATTCCTGAAAGCAGCCCCACCCCTCCCTGAGCTGAGTTCTCCTCCAACGATTGTAGTTGTGAATGTGGGAAAACACTCAGGTTGAAAGATTCCTCAGGCTGTGTCCCATCACTCATGTGCTCTGAGTCCAGGTGATCTGCCCCATTTGTCTTTTTAACTGGGCTAGAGACAGTGTCCTCCTCTTTCCTGTGGTCTTGCTTCTTATTTATATATCTTAGGGTCCATCAGGCACTATTGCATATGTCAGGAATTCCCTGCCTGATAACATGCACGGGGCTCTCCTAGACACAGCTCAGGGCAGACTTTTCTGTGATGCTCTCTGTTCCATAATGCAAGGCACCCTCATCCAAGAAGATGTGTACTGCAATTCTCAGAGCCTCTCCTGTAGAAGCAATCATACCTAGGGGTGCGAGGCCTGATACCTACAGCAAGGAAGTCTTCCATGGTCTATGCTAGTGGGGTGGGGTGTGTCCCTTCATTCCTCCCTCTGAGTCCAAACGCTGATTCCTGGCAGTCTGATCTTCATCGCTTTTACTGCCTCTGTCGTGTCACAAAAAGCCCAAAGAGTGGAATGGACTCGTTTCTATAATCCTGACCCTGTGTGCTCCAGGACCAAAACAAGACAGGCATGTGGGTTGTTCACAAACAGCATTGCTTGGCTGTGGTTTCCTTACCCCTTCTGGACCTCACTGGAGAGGGAACTGGTTCCCTCTACTCCCCTCTCACGAAGGATACACATCAGAATGAGGCCCTGCCCTCTGTCTGATATCACAGGCAGACTCAGTGCTTCTCTCACAGGCTCCTTCACAGGCTGACTGTAACTTCTAAAAGGAATTTTCTCCAGGGCACTCCATGCTCTCTCTGACCTCAGCTTTGTCTCTCCCAAAGCCAGGCACTGACTTCCTATATCAACCCCACAGTGCTCCCTTCGAACAAAGTGTCTGACACTTGGGGATGTCTAAGGCAGAAAGGTCATGATAGGCCTGGGGAATGGAAGTAAACTGGCCTAGTGAGTGTGTCGCATGTACCGGGCTCACAACCCAGGCAGGTGTGCATTTTGGGAGGACCCAAGTCCTGGTTCAGAACTTCCACATTACCCCACAGAGTACAACAAGACCTAGCTGAGCCCAGGTTGTCTCTATGCTCTCACCTTAAGCAGATAACCAGGCTCGGTAGAGATTTCCTGAGACAAAGCGTTGCTCACTTGAGAATGCTCCTCTGGACAGTGCAGGGCTGTCAAGAGAGGCCGATAAGAGTTATTTTCTGAATTTCAAACTGGAATAGGTCTTCCTGTGGCAACTCAGTACCTCAACTTAAGTCAGTCCATTTCCAGTCCTGTCTTTCAGCCCACCTGAAATGCCTACCTCAGGACAGGGCTCTGGCTCCCAGGTCAGCTGGGCAGGCATGGCTGGGGCACTCACCCTATCATATCTTCCCCCATGTGATGTGGGTCATGTCTTTTGTGTGTGTGTGTCAACAGAAGTGAATGTCGATTAGCTTGGGAAACTCTATGGAATCTGAGATTCACCCCATTCCCCACCTGGACCTGCCTAAGCCCAGGCCTGTCTCCTCCTCCCTAGACCTGCAGCACAGGTTTCAAGACAAGGCTGTCTCTGCTCTCCAGGTGCCATGAGGCAAAAGGGGTTGATTGTCTGACTCCCTCCTCCCAGGGCTACTGAGCTGTAACAGGCAGATCTGGGTTATTTGGGGTCCTTCTCCCTGGCTTGGGGCTTCCTCACTGTGACCTCAGGGCCTCCTCTTGATCTAATGCAGCCCAGGTCCTCTCTGCTCCTCCCCTCTGAAGCCCAGTCTTCAGAAGTAGCTTCTGACTCCCCTCAGCTGGTGGCCTGAGGTGAAAGGGGTCCTCCCCTGAGACATCCTTGCCTGACTTAGGGCTCTCAGGACCTACCTGACCCCAGAACTTTTGCTCCTATCCCCACAAGCCGAGCCCTTAGTAAAAACCTCTGACTGTCCATTCCCATTGGAGACGCAGGGGAGCTCTCCTGAGAATTCTGAACTGTGAAGGGAAGATCTTATATCAGACTTTTCTGAAGCATTCTGAGATTGCACCCCACTGGTGAGGAGGATTAATATATACCTCCAATAGGCCCTCACCTGGATCTACCCAATCCAGGGCTATCTCTGCCCGGCTCTCCTGAAGTTCAGTCCTCAGAGCATCACTCTCATACACTCTCAGGGTTCATGGAGCACCCAGGGATTTCTCTCCAGAGAATTCGAAACCTCCTGCTTCCTGCAGCCAACACATATTTTAAGGGAATGTTTGAGACCCTCTGTCTCAGGTGAGGCTTCCTCAGTCCTTCTTCAGTCCTCCCATTGTTCTAAGTGAACCCAGGGACTCTCCATTCCTCCCTCCCAAAGCCAGGGACTCACCACAAGGCTGGGTCTCTGGACTGGACTGTGACTCTCCTGAGGCCAAATGCCATAGGAGAACTGTTCCCTGGAGTGCTAGTCCAACAGCATGGGAAATCTGATGTGGGCCAGGTTCTATCCTCTGAGGTGTGCTTCATCACTCACTGCGTAACCCCTCAGCATGAACCCAACCTAACCAGTCCTCTCTGCTTGCTCACCTGAAATGCACAGCACTCACAAGGACCTCTTGTCACTCTGAGTCATATGGACATACTGTGCAGATATGGTATCCAGGAAAGTGCAGGGGGTATCCCAACGCTGACAGTAGGAGGGGAAAGGAATTCTTCAGTCTCCTCCCTAGGAGTCAGCTCTTCACTTCATGCTAGTACCTTTTCTGCAGTCCTCTGTGGACCTGTTTCTGTTCCCCACTGTCCAAGGCACTATTTCCTGGATGCCCTGAGGCTAAGCTCATTGTACCAAGTCTGCCCCTGTGTGGTCAAGGGCTAAAAACAGAGGAAGATCTGTAGAGTTAGGGAACCCTCTCTCTTTGCTGGGAAATCAGTGTTCAACCCCACAGCCAAGCACGATGAACACCAACTGATCCGGCCCGTGTTACAATCCATGGCTCTCACCTGGAGAGGGGATCGGGATGGGGGCAGGGCAAGAGAAAAGAGAGACCCAAGACCTGGTGGGATTCCATTCAAGTCTCCTTTATTTTTAAAATGGCTACAACTTATATAGGGTGGAGGCGGGCCAAAGGCAGGAAGAAGGCTTAATCTGATAGGTCATCGTCACATCCGGTTATATGATGTAAGCAGGAGAGCATTATGGGTAATGTAGGCAGGCTGAAACAGGAAGTTTGCTTTTCATGTGCATTGCAGGCAAGGGGAGGATCATGGGAAATGTAGGCTGACACACAAAATGCCCTCAGGCGGGAGGGGCAGGGCAGCAGCAGCTATTTGAAGCTGCTCCCTACAACCAACTAACCCTGCCCATTCTGCACCTATCTCTGGAACCCTGACTCTCCCAAGGGCCCCTCCTTGTAGCTCTAAACCAGTGAGGCAGGGTCAGTGGACCCCACATCATGCTGACATCTGGAGGCTAACAACAGGGGTGGAATGCTAGTAAGGCATCTCAGCAATCTAGGTAGGAATCATCTGCTTGGTTCCTGGTAAAAACCTGAAGACAAGTCCTCCATGGACCTGAGTTTCTTCCCTTCAGAGCAAGAGCTTGACTCTCAGGCTCCCACAGGGAGCAAATTCATTTCACTTGAAAACCATGCCTTGCAGTGTGGTAAGGAGAAAACAGCACATGTGGACTGATTGGTGAGAGTCTGTCAGGGATGCGCCCCCCTCCGCTTCTGCTTCCCACTGCCCATAATGCCCACTCCACTCTCCTCACCTGATGTTCCCCCTCAGAGCAAGACCACCTCTCAGATACCCAAGAGACAGGTGTGGAGGTGCAAAAGAAAGGGAATAACAGTACCCACTAAATTACCCTTGTCCCCATAAATGTGTTCACTTTACTTCTTTGCTCAGCTTAGATGGCTGTCCTTCATGGACCTCAGAATATTCTCCTCACAGGAAGATTCTGAGCCCCAGGGTCCCTTGTGGCAGAAGGAATGAGACTCTTACTGGATTGTAAAATATTTACAGTTGCCATACCTGATCCATGGCTGTACATTCAATACTATGCCATGTGCATTCTCTGTGTTCTCTAAATTAGCAGTTGTGCTGAAAGCCGTCCTCGTACACGAAGCTGATTTCAGGTGCTTAGTAGTGGAGTCTCTGCAGTCAGCCTGTCTCCAGTATTCTGCGGTCCTTGAGCCTCATGTAGGTCCTTGGAATCTCTGGTATAATGTGCTGCCTCAGAATATGCAGCATTGTAGAGGCAGGAATTTTACATTTTTCTCCCAAGTCACATTGTGATGGGCCACCTGGGCAGTCTACAATGCAGACCACAAACTCCCCTGACCCATTCAACGCAATTCCCAGATCAGCCACCTGCCCTCCATCCCATGGCTTCTTCATGTTTTGCTGTTTATATTTACTTCCTCGCGTGTGCTTGCTAGGCTTTGCTGTGTTTCTCTCTTCCACTGATTTCCAGGGTTAAGTCACAAGGCAAAAGAAGTGCCTAAGCTATGTCAGTTTACCAGACGATGGGAAGGCTGTGGGACAGAGAGTAAAACAAGGCCAGTTTTGATGGGTGTGCACTGTATTTTTGTCAGGAAATATCCAATTGGATTTCCAAATCAATGTGTGTAATCTTAACAAATTGTAAAGTAATGTATTTTAAGAAAAATAAAGAAGCTGTGTGAGTTTCCATCATGCTAGCCTCACCCACAGAGTTCACGTATGCCTAATGTCATGATTATATGAAGTAACTCTTCAAAATACCTCCTTTAATGTTTCTCTTTGTCGTGGAAACATCAGTTGTTATGACTGACATAAAAACGTCCCCTAAATTTCCCAATTTAAAGGAGAAACTTGGGTAAAAGATGGGTTTGGCTACTTGGAGGAACCATTCAGGGATGTGTTCTCTCCCATTCTTTCTGTGGTTCATGGCTGAAAAATATGAGCCAGAATAAACTTTGCTCCTTTTACTTTTGGTGTCCAATATTTTGGCCAAAGGAAAGAACTCTAATGAAGACATACTCATACCATCAGTGTTAATAGATGCACATAAATATATAGATAGATATATTGTAGATCCAGGCTTATTCTGTGCATGTGGATATCCCCATGATTCCAGGATGAGTTGTTTTAGGGTCTCTTTTCACTCTTATAATCATTGTTATGTCTTTACTATCGGTAGGTGTTTGTATATGCAGATGAACATTGTTATTTATATGGACTGCAAAAGAACAACACAATACAAGACACATTAGTTATAGTACAGTTTAAAATGGTCACTTAAGTGGTCAAACACAAAGAAAGAGCAGCAAATCTTTCCACACCCGAAGTCCAAGAGAATTTAGCTGAGGGCTTGCAACCCACAGCAATGCCTTGCATGAATATGGCTGCAGACCTGGAGCCCATGACAGTGCCCTCCTTACAATTAAAACTGGTGGCTTAGAGCCCATGACAATGATGCGGTAAGTATGGTTTATGGATTTGTTCTGGGAATCCAGACAGTCTGTGCCATCAAGTTCAAGGCACTCTACTCTTATGCTAAAGATTCCACACTAAGGCCAAGAGGACATGCTCAAAGTACGAACCAGGGCAGCCCTGAAAATTACCACAGCCATATTTTAGAAGAGGCCTCAAGCTGTTCTGACCATGAGATCAGCCCAATTCACATTAGGAAGCCAGCCTGACAGTCTTCTCCTAGAGACTGAACAGCGCACATCCTCCACCACCTATCCCCTGGTTCCATGAAGTGATGCTCACAGAAAGGACCATACCTCTGCCTAAGTGAACCACAGCATTCACAATGACATGATCCTCAGCTCCTGTGATCATAATAGCCAAATTCATTTCAGGGAAGTCACCGTGATGAGATCCTCCAGGAGAACCAAAAGCACAAAAAGAATCAACAGCCTAAACAACACCACTTTCTTACTCTCCACCTCTTTTTGTGCTGGCAACTGTCTTCAGGTGATCTCTCTTCACTGCTCACCATGCTGGTTCAGTTCAGCTGGTATTTAAGTGGATCATCAGTTTTCAATTTACCATAACTGTGGATCTATTCCTGAACTTCTTTCTGTTACACTGTGGTATTTGTACAGTGTTTTCAAAGTCTCATTTATTATCAGTATATAATTCTTCAACTAGGGTACCTCTACCTGAGATCTACAATAGCGATTTCCTTTGGCTGTTCTACATCTTTTGCATATTTTAGGAATGTTAGCATTTTCATTTTGAAATCTGTGCATTTGTGGATATTTACCATAAGGTTTCACTGCACACAAACATGCCACATACTTCTGGCACATGACTACCTGCATCCACTGTCCCACATTGTTAATTCCAAGCCTGAACAATACACCTGCTGAGACAAGTGAGGCCATTCGGCTGAATACGAGACCAGGATACCCATTACGACACTTTTATTTACTGAAAACTGGATAAGATGAAACTAATGGATTCAAACATGACTGCAAAAGATCTACTGGACCCTAAGGACATACTGGGATGAGGAGGTGGGACAGACACGTACCTCAGTGATAGGCAAAAGTGATAGTTAAGAGGTTTCAAGGTGCACTGGTGAATCTGTAGGAGGGGGTGACCACATCTCCACATGCACAGAGTTGTGGCCAGGTGAGCATGGATGGATTTCAGGTACCGACATACAAACTAGGTGACAGTGCAAAGGAGAACAGACAGAGCCAACGGGTGAGTTGTCTGCCTGAAAAGTGTGGACAAAGCGCCCTCTTCTCGATGTCATGAACACTAGGTTTGCAGAGATGAAAACAGATGGCAGGACAGTGCACAAGGCTCTTCTGAGTTCCTTTAAAATCCCACTTTTCTCCAACCAGACTGTCTTAGCCATCTCATTAGACCCCTTTCACCACAAATCTGTCCAAGAAGTGCTCTGTAATGTCCCAACCCCCACACCCCAGGGATGTATGGGCAGGGGGTGGGGCATACTGATCCAGCAAACACAAGCTGTGGCCCCTCATACAGAGGAAGGGTTTGGACTGGGAGGTGCGGACACTACAAAGATGGACAGCACATCAGCTCCTAGGAGGGATCCTGAGGACTTAGAGGACCCCTTTCAACCAGGTCCACAAACATGGTTGGTAGACATCCTAAGGTACTTCTTCACTGCTCCCATCACTGATCCTCCCCGGTGCTCATATAGGTTTTTCTGCAACTGTAGGTTTTGTATTCATGTTTTGTTTCATTGTTCCTGGGATCCTGGTATGGCTTCAGTGAGTTAAAATAATTTTGTCCTGAGCTACTAGATCAAACAGTGAGTTTTTATTGATGTAAACAAAGGGAAGTGTGTTGTCATCTTTGTTTTTTTAAGTCTCTGCCTTGCAAACAAATAGTAGAGATAAATGAGGAAATCAAACAGTAAATCCTGTCTTCTTTAACAGAAATGATATAGACTGGATTAGCAGTGAGTACCAAAGACTAATTTCCACCTTAGAATGGTCTCTCAGACTCCAGTGAAAAGGCATTGTGATTTTGCATGTGTTTCTAGGGTGTGAGGGTGGAGCAGCAGCAAGCAGGTGTGGATTCCCCGAATTTACATGGGGTGAGGTCCAGGGTGATGGTGCCATATTCCATTGAACAAAACAGAGTAATTACTTGTAGGTGACCTTCTGCATAGTGATGATCACTGCTTCCTTCCTTATGTTGTGGTCAACACAATGCCTCCAAATCTGAAGATATCACTCTACTGACAGCTGACAGGGCCAACTAGGACTTCAATAATTGTATCAGGAGACTACATACTCAGCAGGAACGTTTAGCCAGCATTTTCAGTAAGATGATTTCCCCCCAGGTGCCTCACATTGGCATTCATTTCCGTTAGTGCAGTCAGAGCCATATACAATTTTTGCCTAAGGAAAATCTCATATTAGTGCTGCCATCTTCCACACTGTGCCACTAGAATCATAAAGGAAATTCTAAACAATGTGAATTCAAAAAGGAGGAAATAAAATTGATACTAAGAGAAAACACTGAATTTCACTACGAGTTGTTATGAAACCTCAGTGGCACAAAAATTGTTTCTATCTAAAAATCATTAACTTGCATAAAACTCTTATTAGACTTAGGGGGAAAAGAGAGAAGATTGAAATTTCAATATGTGGAATTAATTGGGAGCTGTGACTACAGATGCTGTATTCACTAAAGAAGCTGATAGAGACCAACACAGACAACTTCGTGCCCATAATGATGAGAGCACTGACACAAAGGACAAAATCCCTAGAGGTTAGGAACTGACACTGTCATTTAGGAAACAGTGCTCCAGTAAACCTCCAATCCTGTGCAGGAATTTTCTCAGAGTGGATCCAAGGTCTCAATGTAAAGGAGAAGGCACAGGAAAAATGTCCGTGGTACATCTAGATAGGTGAGAGTTTTCAGCTACAGCAGCAAAAGCATGGCTTGAAACAGACAATTATAAGGAATTGGGTTTTAGCCAATGATAAAATTTTCCTTACAAAAGATACTGTTAAATAATAACAATGCAAGCTTTGGATGTGGAGAAAGGATTCAGTGTTGACACATCTGATTTCTACTCAAAGAATACCAAGAACTCTGGAAATTGAACAATAAGATGGAACAAGCTATTTAGACAAATGGATAAAACATATGAATAGATACTTCAGGAAAATTACACAATGCATGTGAAAAGATGAAGTAGACGTGGGCAGTAACAGACAACCCAGCAAATAAGAATGCACCAGGCATTATTCACTGTCTGACCCATGGAAGGTTAAAGCAAAAATGCAAGGCCTGGGTGCAGATCAGAGGTGCAGCTTGTGTGTGGCACGTCCTATTGCCATTATTTACTCATCGGAGAATTGTCTTCACTTCAGATGCCTTTTATGATTGGGTCTTTCAGTTTGGAAGGTAGGCTTTCTTGAATTCTTTTTTATTCTAGATATTAGTCATTTGTCTGAGGAATATGAGGCCAAAATTTTTCCCACTCTGCAGGCTGTCTCTTCACTCTGTTGGTGAATTCGATTACTGTACAAAAGCTTTTCAATTAGATGAGCTACCAATTGCTGAATATGGGAAGCACTTGCCATGTGATCCGGGTTGGTTTATAAATTCCTTCCCTACACCTATAACTTCAAGTGTTCTGCTGAGTCTCTCTTTCAGAAGATGAGTGTGTCTGTGCAATATTTAGATCTTTGATGCATTATTTTAATTCGAATCATTGTGTGAGACAGTGATATGTTTAGTCTTCGGTATGTGAAAAGTCAGTTTTTCCATCTCCACGTCCCTTCTTTACTGTTGGCTCGAGTGTAGACCTCTGTGACTAGCTGGAAAACAGTCTGGACATTCCGCAAAAATCTGAAAATAGAGGCACCATTAGACCCAGCTATTCCAGTTCATGGTATCTTCCCAAAGGAATTCACAACATCATAGCACAGCAATGTATGCAAGCACATGTTCACAGCAGCACATTGTATAAGAGCTGAATCTTGGAAACATCCCAAGTGTCTTTCAACCAAAGAACATGTGAAGAGCTGTGAGATTTTATACTGTGCAATACTACTTATTCATAAAGAAGGATAAACGTGTGGTATGTCTAAGTAAATGGATTGACCCTGAGACGATACTTTTACGGGAAATAAATTGAATACATATATGTAAATATCACACTGTCTCTCTAGTGTGAAAAACTGAAAGTGTAAATAAGAATCAATATGTATACTAGAAGGGCCACAGATTTAGTTCAGTGGCTCGAGTGCCTGCCTGGTACGTTTAAGACTGTGAGTTCAATCACTGGAACAAAATAAATGTATACTAGATAATATTAAGTAAAAAAACAATACCCAAGCATGAAGGAGAACTAGGTAGGATCAAAGGGAAAGGAAGAAAGGGAAAAGAAAAAGACACAGGAAATGTACTGATAATCGAAACTAAGCTTTTGTTAACAGGGAGAAAATTGTGGTCTAAGATAGGGTAGAGGACTTTCAAGTAAAAGTAGAATTGAGTACAAATGACTTCACAAAACAAGACAGGCAATTGAGCGAAGGGGAAAAGTGGAGGGCCTACGGCAGGAAGAGAGCTTGGCACAGATGAACCAATATATGTCAGTTGTAACCATTGATGTAGATAGCTTTACTTCATCATTAAAAATAAACACAAGAAATTGGGTCAAGAAATAAGACCTATCAATATACTGTATACAACAAACACATCTAACTCTAAAGGAAACTCACAGGCCTAAAATCAAAGGAGAGAAAATAATTACAAAAGTAACTTGCCCATGAACTCCAGAATAGATAAAACAGAAATGGCATTTTCATACATGAAAAGATGTTCAGATATAAAGTAGGATAATCTCCAGGCTGCTGTAGGTAATTAGATGCAACTAGAAATCATGTTCATAGGGGAAATGGTCTGGATTCACATTGTGAACACTGAGTTATATCTCTAGCATGAAAAACTGAAGGAGTTAGTGGGACCCAAAAAAGTACAATATATAGTATGAAAGTGCTGGGGAAGGAAATGCCTGAAAAGAGAAAGTAATAACCACTGTTACTTTCCCATTATCTTATTTCAACTTGTTGTATTGTTTTGTTAATTTTGATACTTTCATTTGTCTTGTCTCATTAAAGTTTTACTTTGCCTGATGGTACAGGAAGCTATTTAAATGATAGCAGGATTTTTTACGAAAACCACTGTTGATTTCTGATTATCTTGTTTTGAAGTCCTATAATCCATTAATTATTTTCATTTGGTTAGTTTTATTCTATTTTGTTTGATTTTATTATGTGTGATGGTATGGACAACTATTGGGGAGCAAACAAGACGCACTATTGTAGCCACTGTTGATTTTCTATTTTCTTGTTATGAAGTCTAGTTTTCCTTTCAATCTTGTGTTTTGATTGGTTTTATTCTGTTTTGTATTGTTTGAAATTATTATGTGTGATGGTATGGACAGCTATTTTGAAGAAAATGAGACATTATGGGAGTCATTGTTGATTTCCTGTTGTCTTGTTTCATAGTTCTGTATCATTCGCATTATTTTGTTCTGATTTGCTTTATTCTGTTTTCTTTGGTTTTATTTCCTTTAAAATAAAAAGAACAAATATCTATGTTGAATGTGATCATTATGTATATCTAAAATGTTCCAATAAAATTATTTAATAAAAAAGATTTGAGTGGTAGCAGCCAATGTCTTTTCAGGACACACAGCAAGCCTGTTACCTCGGGCCCTATATCATGTTTTTCTTTGCCCCGGTTTGATCATCAAATTCCTTAAATTTCACCCACCGTATATCAGAGCCTGAGAGATACTGGCGATAACAAGACTGTTTCCTAGATCCTAGGCCAGTGCCTCAGTGTCTAGTTTAGTCCTCTCATGGTCTAAGTCAGTGCATTCCTTAAGGAAGAGGCTGGGGCACCTTCCTTACCACAGCACCAGTGAGCACACCTAGACCACCAGATGTCAGTCAACGTGAAGTGTGAATGATGCTTCATGACCCCCTCTGGGTGATCTCATGCAATTGCAGGGGACCATTCACAATTGGATGGTAGCCCATGAGTCACCAAGGCTGTGGTGCCTGCTTCTCCAGACCCCATTCTATGCCAGCAACAGCCTTCCTGCCACGGTGCAGCTTTCAGCCACGTAACCACACATGCCTTTGCTCTCTACTGCTCTATCAATATTTAACTACTGTAACCTGAGTTTCAGTGCTCTTCATGTCGTGTTTGCCTTTCATCAGGATCCCAAACGCTCACTAACAGTGATTTAAGATGTTCATACTGTGCACAATCATATGAGTTAATCCTGGTTTGAAACTTCCACCTCTAAAAAGTTCATTCATTGATTCCTGCAGGGTGAAAGCAAAGTGATTATCTCCTTATAAAGGATAAAAGAAGTTGGATAATTCTACTCACCAAATGCCTTGGATTCCCCACTGTGTACCACATTATCAGTGTATCTGGGTGGAGGTCTAGAAGACCATGTCTCTTCAGTGTTCTCCAGAGGAATCCTCCACTTCAGTCCTCAAGGATCTGCTACTATTGAATGATATGATTACTGGTTTTCTAAGTTCCACAATCAGAACACAAGGCCTAATTTTGACTGAAAGCATAAGCAGACTTGGTCCCATCTGCCATGGGCACACCAGGCCTGCCTGGTTTCATCACGTGACACTGGACACTGCCTGAGGGAACCTCACTCTGGAGAAGCTGAGTTCCTCCTCTGAGTCCTCGAAGATCCCTCAGGCCAGTCCAAAGAGCTCAAGAATCTCCTATGTGCACACCATGCATAGGGATGCCCTAGGATCACAACAGGGGCAGGCTATCGTGGGGACGTCCTAGTCTAGGGACTGAAACAAACATCATTGTGACCAAGGTTCTCACCTGTCTCAGACCCCACACATGGATAGGGGACCACACATCCTGCAGCCATGCCTATTCTGGTACCCTGGGCAGATCAGTCCTCCAAGGGACTCCTCTAGAGGTGTGGCCTGCACTCCCTCCTTCCTTCCTTCCTCCTTCTCTGTCCTCACCTTAGTTCCTGGCAGAACCCAGCTGACCTGAGTGTGCCCTGTCACACCAAGTCTCTGACTTGCAGGTGTCCTGATCCTCACATGGGGATATTCCCCTTCCTGGATACCAGTCCCATGTCAACTCAGTGTACTCCCCTCACACTGAAGCTCTGACACCCAAGACCTTTGAAAGGAAAAAAGAAAGCTGCACATGGGGTTTTGACTTGCCAAACAAGGCAGTTCTGTGCTGCAGAGCTGTCAAGGCAGAAAATCAGGGTTATCCTAGGGTCCTCTACCTGGGGAGAGGTGTCCCCCTTCTGTCCTCATCATCTCCCTTTTATCTAAAGAAACTTGAGGCTCTCTCAGTTCCACAAACCTGGTAAACCATGCACAGACTAAGGGTGTAATTCTGAGAGCTTATGATGGGACTGTGTGTACCCAACTGAGAATTCTGTGCCAAAATGCACTGGGACAAACGTACAACCATTTCACAGTTATTGGGGAACCGACTGTCTGGAGCACAGCTTCCTCATTCCCACACTGCATCTCCCCATGAAACCTGAAAGAGTCAAGGGCTCTCTGCTCCCCTCATTTTTAGGGTGAACCTCAGAGCCAGACTCTCACACTCAGAGTAACTGTGGGGAACAAGCAAAGGGAGTTGCTCTGCCCTATGTAGTGCATAGCTATGAACATAGGCACAGGTGGATTCTCATTTAGGTAATTTTACTTACTGTTGGACCTCCTGCTGCCACAAGCATGAATCTAATAACTAAGCCTAGGTTGTCTCCTCTGTTCCCTGAAGCAGACCCTCAGAACAAGGCTTTAACTGTCTAGAATGTTCCCCTGGGCAAAGAATCCTACTCTGGAGAACAGAGGACAGCAGCAGGAGCTCTGGATTATTCTGGGTTCCCATCAGGATGGTGCTTCCTCAGGCCCCCAGAGCATCCCCTCACTATGAGTTAACTGAGCCCAGGTCATGCCTTACCTCCACACAGACACACAGCCCTGAGAACAAGGCTGAGACTCCCTGGACCACTGTGCTGACAAGGGGAAGGTGTTCATCCTCACAAATTTCCCCCAGTGTGATGAAAGTGAGTACTTTTTGAGACCTCTGCAACTTGCACTGCAGAGCAGTCAGCACAGTTTTTCTAGAACATTCTGGAACCATCTCTCTGGGGTGTGGTTTCCTCAGTCCAATTTCAGTCCTTACCTTAAACTTCCTGATCCTGAGATGTGTCCACTCTGCTTTTACTTTCTGAGCCTGATGCTTAGAACAAGTTTCAGATTCTGCATTCAGGGTCCCCTGAGGACAAAGTGGCCCCAGGTGTACAGTGTAGACAACTTGGGGAAATATGCACCATTTGTGAAATCTCTCCTTGGGCTGAGGCTTCATCCCACCTCACAGAGCCTGAACTCAATGTGATTCAAAGGAAACCTAGGCTTTTTGATCCACTCATTTAAAGCCAAGAAAACAAAAGAGACTGAAACCCTCTCTGAGCCAAGAAGGACATGGGTGTGGATGTTACAACTAGTGACATGCCTGGGCTGAAGGAGTAGCATGGGATACTGAGGATCCACTCCTTCTTTTCCAGGGATCATCAACTACTTTCCAAGCAGAGCCATGATTCCATTGTCTATGGACTTGAATCTGTTTTACAAATACCAATGCTGTAACTCCTAAGATGCTCCAGATGTAAAGAGGTTGTCCTTAAAAATTCTTCTTAACTTTGAAAGGCTGACAAGGGAGAGCATACGTGATTGACTGGGGATTGTCTTTTTGGATGGAGCTTCCTACAGCACTCACAGACCATCAGCTTGACCTCCCCATTAAGCTTAGGTCTCCCTGTCAGCCTCACCTGTAGCAAGCAACTCAGAACAAAGCCCTCAGGTAGATCTGATGCCACACATCAGGAAGTCAGTGGGCATCACATGAAGCAGTGAGCCCAGGGTCTGGCTCCTGGAGCAGAACAGGATTTCACAGGTACCCTAGGTCCTCCCAGGCAGCATCAGCTTGGCTTCCAGCAGAGCCTGTACTGTGGTTCTGCCCACTGGGGTAAGATTTCCTGAATCTCCAGGAGACTCATGCTGTGCCAGTTGTGCAGTAAAGGGGAAGTATTCAGGCTGATATTCTTGATGTGGGTTTCACATGCTGATCTCTGTTGTAAAACTGAGAAGCCTAGGTATTTGGCAACCTGCTCAAGGACAGCAATGTCCTCCTTTGAGGGCCTGCTCAACAGCCAGGGGCAGATCTCCACACATTTTATTGATATAGTGTGGTGTTTAGTGGGAAGAAAATCAGAAAATCAGAGAGTTCTACTTCTGTGAGGTGATCTAATTTTTCAAAATGTAGATCAATATTTTCACGTTTTAGAGCTCAGGTAAATTCAGTATGGTATTTATATGCTCTACCAAGTGTTAGTTTGGACCTTTTATTGTCTTTTTTGAGACAGGGTTTTGCTATGCACTTTGGGCTAGCCTTGAGCTCACTTTGTAGACAAGGCTGGGCTCAAATTTGCAATGATCCTCCTGCCTCAGCCTCCAGAATGCTGGGATTACAGGCTCGAGGGACCATTCCCAGCTTTCACTTTATATCAATAGAAAGAAAAAGTGTGTAAAGTGTTCATGGAGACTATACTAATATACAACATATTTGCACGATGTGTTAGTTTCTGTAAAACGTATGTCTAATGAATGAATGATTTATTTGTATAATTTTACAAATGTGTTTGCACATGGATGGATGTACACTACTTTTGCTTATTTGATTAAAACATGTCCTCTATTCCTAAGCATGCATAAAGTTTATTTGCTATTCTATATGTGGTACATGGCCTACATTCCATGAAAACAGTGATGGATTTCCAAGCCGCATCTCACTCAACACAGTGGTTTCAGGTAGATTCATTCACTATATCTGGAACTGTATTGTCTACCTGTTTTCTCTTGCTGTCTGGTATTACCTGAATGTCATTAGTACCTCTGGTGTAAGTTGCTGCTGAAGCCCATGGAGTAATTCAAACAGGAGTTTCAAAACTTTCCTCTGGATGATGCTGTCCTGTACTACTTCTGAAGCCCTCAGCTTCCTGCCCCTATCCACGCACACACAGGGACCAGCTCCAAGGTCTTCAGTCTCCCCCAGGCCTTCCTCATGCTTTGCTGTTTACAGGGAGTTGCTTATGTGGGCTTGCTAGGTCTTCTAGCTCTCTCTTTGCTTTTGTTTTCCATGGTAAATTCCAGAAGCACAAGACAATACCCACACTTGTTTGTCATGTTGTTGCAACAGTAACCACAACTGGGAGGAGCAAAGGGTTAATCCGTCCATGTTTTCAGTCTGTGATAGGCTGTGCCCAAGGGAAAATCAGCATGGCAGAAGGACTTGGAGGCACAAAGCTGCTCGGTTCCTGGTGGCTGGGAAGCAGCACTGTGGATCAGCGGCAGAGGGGAAGGGAGGAGAGACCACACATTCCTGAGGCTCAGGCTCCATGACCCCACACATGCATCCAGGACCGTCCTCTCTTGAACTGCTTCTTTTACCTGCCTGTTTTTGATGAACACCAAAATTCACCCCATGTGAATTTCACATCCAAAAACATCTTTCCAAACTCATTTTGTCTCCAAAGAAAGATAATAAAATCAAGCTAAGCATTTATCGCCAAATAATACAAGCTTCCCCTACAGGAATAGAAAAAATAATAATAATAATCACTTGCTCAAAGTCTGAACAATTCCAGGGATTTTCAAAAGCCAAAGTCCAGATCTCTTCTGAGACTGAAGACATACACTTAGTAATGAACAACTGGAGCTGTATTCAATGTCATCAACTTGCCAAACATTTATCACAAAGGAATGAGGTATGTAGAAGTGTCTTTCCCTGTGTCCAAAGCACTCTAGCCCTGATTGTTTTAGGACTCTTGAATATGTCCAGTGATTGAAGAGTGCATCCCATGATGTGGCTTACTTTATCCCTAAGAGTGTTTTACCTTGCATAGCACTTTTCAAGTCTTGGAGACCTGCAGTCATGGTGAACTTATCCCTCACTGGTTAGTGCACAGCTCTTCTCAAATAGGGCAGGGAACCATCCATTGAGATGTGGAGGCCAGCCATGGAGGGCACCCTCTCAGACAAGCTGCAGGTCAAGTTCCCTAAACTCAAAGTCTCCCCAACTCTGAGGGAGAGTCGTTCCAAAGATTCCACTGAAACCCAAGGAACAGCTTGCCTTTGCAGCCACCTGGAAATGCACGGCAGCCATACACACAGTAATTTAAACACCATTATTTCTGACATGATGGCTTGTAAGGGTTGACATATCCCGTGCTAAGTTCCATGTCAATTTCAGCAGTGTTGACAAATATGGAGTCTGAATGAATCATTGCTTCATCATAGTTTTGTTCAGAATCCATTTCCTGCCCCCAAATTTCCCCGCCTTCACCTACTCAGTGGTTCTTCTCTCAATCCTTCATGAGTCACTGTCAGTCAGGTATTTTACCTTAGATCAAATTCTGTGTCACCCTAAGGCACACCAATCAAAGAGCAGTCAAAATTTGGGTGAGAAATTTATTTTCAAATATTTACTTTAAGGTGTGGAACTAAAGGATTGTGGAACATAGTGTTTATGTTCATCATGTGGTGTTGGTATTCATACATTGCATACCTTAACCGTTAGTGTCTGCTCCTTTCCATGCTTTCCCACCATTTTCCATCCATACATGACCCTCCCATTTGCAAAGGAGCCATCTCCTTGTTTTCTGTTATCTCTATTTTCTTTTTACATTATTTCTTCGTTGGATTTTTAAGTTAATTTTTATATTAATATATATGTCATATATACAGATCATATTCAAAATCTAGAATTTATGAATGTACATACTAACCTTATTTATTTTTCCCATTCCCATCTCTTCCTTTCAATCATTCTTTTTTAAAAATTTTATTTAAAGAAAGACTAAACAAAACAGAAAATAGGTAGAAATAATACATATGTTCAGAGAAAAAATAAACAATAGGAAATCACTAGTTAATGTTTACATACTTTCCTTTTACAAATAGTTGTTCAAGATACAAAAGTGGACCATATAAAGTTAGAATTCAAACAGGGAGACTGCAAACAGTTCTGTTCAACTATCCAACAGACTTAGAAATATGGTTATCAATCCTATACACATAAACATACATTCAGTTATCCATATCTTCAATTATGTCGAGATTGAACAAACCCAAGCACACTAGTATCACTCTGAACAAAGAATAATACTATTTCTGGGTGTCAGCTTATGACACTTAAGTATCAGCACTGGGTACTTTAGTGTCTCTTTTTCTTCAGAGTATCTGTTCATCTCATCATGTGTCATAAAATCAGTTCTCATAAACTGTTTATATAGATTCTACACATGCATGAGTCTTAACATGTGTTTCTATCCTTTCTATATTAGAGGGAGTAACAAAACAAAGTAAGACAAAACAAAATGTATTCCTATAAACACATTAAATGAAGAAGACATATAAGACCATTGTACAAAGAATTCTACCATAGTTCCTGTGTTGTCTCTTGTTATCTTCAATAGAATTGGCTATATCATCAGACATAGCATAATTGAATATATGATTACATAACTAACAAAAACACAACTTTTTATATAGTATAAAACTTCAAAAACAGGCAGTTATCAAACCAGAATGTGTATCATAGAGTCATGTCATCTTCAGTTTAGTTCCCTATAATCTCAGACTTGATACTATCAAGGATATCAGTTTTCAATAAAATCTGTTGATAGCAAACAGCAATCAAACAAACCAGATTTAACTAAGATCAGTCATGATAAAACAGTGTAAGTCATACAGGGCTCTAGATTAATTTAATAGGAAATTAAAGATGATTACTGTGCTATATCTTGATGTTTTGGGGATAGCTGTCTGTGCCCTCAACTCTAATGCAAGTAGAAAATCTGGGACAAAATAAAATCTATCTAAACAGAGTGGTGTGAGTAATGTGGGTTTCAAATCCTGATACACTATTAACAATATCTTCTGCCATCTTTTTAAAGACTCTCTCTCCCCTTTCACTTCCCCAGGGTACACTGTGCATTTTGGGGTCTGAACAAGACCCTTGTTTTAAATTACTGGGGGGCAACCTGATATTTACCTAAGTGGTTCCAAACCTTCTCTCTCCTGGACTTAATCTCTGATTGCATTCCTTTACCTATTAAAGCCTGTCTTTCCCACCTACCCACAAATACTGTTCTAGTTGCCCCCATTACTCTCTGGTTCCCTGTCACATAGAGCATTGTTTTCTCATATTTGATTTTCAGTCCATACACTCTTTTTCATGTTAATTATATTTCCTATAAATAGCATCTTGGTTGACCCTGCCACCTGATCTACTCCACATGTATTTCCTTTTTTTAAAATTTAGTGTTCAAGACCATCTACATTGGAGATTATAAGCAACCTTCTCTGCCTAATTTCTGTTATGCCCTTTTTTGCCATTAGTTGTCTACTTAACATCCTTCTGTTTTCTGCTCCATTCATTGAGGCTTTTCTGCCACTGTTCCTAGAATCCTGTTACATTTTTGTCTTTCTAGAATGCCCTGCAGTATTCTCTGTAGAGTTGGATTGGTGGTTGTAAATTTTCCAAGATCCTATTTATCTTGGAAGCATCTTGTTTCTCCATTAATTTCTAGAGACAGTTTATCAGGGTATATCAATCTTGGTTTGAGGTTATTTTCTTTCAGGGCTTGGAACACTTCACTCTAGGCTCTTCTTGACTTAATTGTGTCAAGAAGTCTGCTGTTATTCTGATGGACCTTCCTTTTATAGGTGATCTTTTTCTTGTCTCTAACAGCATTTAATATTCTGCTCTTATATTGAATTTCTGGGATCTTGATTATTATATGCTTGGGTGTAGCTGTGTTTTGGTTGTAGGTGGCTGGAGTTCTGTATTCCTCGTATATCTGAATATAATTTCCTTTTCCTATGTTTGGGAAGTTTTCCTTAATTATTTCTGTGAATAACCTCTGCACTTCCATTGTTTGTACTTCTGCTTCTTCATTCACATTATTTATTATCAAGTTTTAGATCCTCTTGCCATCTTCTAGGCTTTGTATTGTTTCCTTGTTATTTTTAAAAAGTTTTTCCATTCATAATCCCACATTGCAAAACTGCCCTTCAGTTAGAATAATCTATCCCTAGTTTCTTGTAAGCAGATTTGCCATCTTTCCATAAAGCTTTTAATTTCCTGGTAATCTCTTTGAATCTGCTTCATGTATTCTGTATTTTCTTTATATTCTTCATCAAATGGTTCTTTCCTTTGTTTGAGTTCGCCCCTTCTTCCATCTGTGTCTGCTTGAGTGCTTAGCATCTCTTTTATTAATCTTCTTATATCTTGCTTTACTTGGCTAAATATTTCACTTTTGAACTTGTCTATGAGGTCCCAAAGATATCTCTTTATGTCCACTGGCTTTGTTTCTGATATTGCTTGTTTGCTGTTCTCATTCTCCTTTGTATTTACCTGTCCTGGGTCAATGTTCTCAGGATTGGGACCAGGGGAGTTTTTGTTGTACCTTCCTCTTCCCATCTAGTTTGTTTCTTCCAGGAGGCCCCAATTTCTTTCTTTGTTGGTTACAATTCTTCAGAAGCACGCTGGCTAGGTGACCCTTCCTGCTGCAGTGTGCTAGTGAGTTACAGACAGGGGAAGCATATGCTGGCCCCTCCCCTCCAGAACAGTCAAGCTGCTGAGGCCTGCACTGTGTTACTATGCACTGCCTCCCCTCTGGGTTATTCAAACTTCTGAGGCTTCACTGCATTAGTGTGCACTACCACCATAGGGAATTGATTTTGGATAACCTATTGGGTCTCAGCTAGGTTGCATGACCCAGGCGTAGCTCACTGGACCAATCCGATTCAGGAAGGGAACAACTGACTGAAGTCACTGCTGCCTGTCGTACTTGCCACTCCTGCCTGGTTCCAGAATGTCATCCACTGGAGCCCCCCTTTCTGTGGAATGGCTCCACTCCCATCACTGAACACAGGTTGATTCAGGCTCCCCGCCAGCTCAGCTCTCCGTTCAGCTGGCTGACCCCCAACCTCAGTGTGACTGCGCCTCCAGTGAGTTAAAGCGGTGGGACCTGGGATGGCTCGGCAAGTTGCCTGCTGCAGTGGGACCACTGAACCTTAAACTGTTCCAATAATAGCACCGGGACTGTATGTTTGATTGGTTCTTCTCACCTTGGTTTCTTCTTGGGACAAGACAATTCATCTCCCTCTGTTTGGGGATCCCCATGCTGTATTATGTTGAATTCTAAGTTGACTATCTCAGGGAGCCTCTGTAGCCAGCTGTTATCTATCTGCCATGTTTGCTCCACCCCCTTTCAATCCTTCTTTACCTCTCAAGGTACAAAAGTTTTGCTTGCACTTTTTCTTTCCATTCATTTTTTCTTCCTTTTCACTTTCAAGAATCCATGAAAAAAATCAGGCTTTTGTGTTTGACTTACTTCACTTAAGGTCTGAATTTGTATCAGTTTTCTTAGAAATGTACCCTAGATATACATTCTAGAGTTATAATTTTCCATCTCACAATAGTTCTCCACTATGTGTAGCACATTTTTATCCACTTTTGTGTTGATGGATATTTGGCCATAGGATGCTTCCAAGATTTTGCAGTTCTGATACTACAACAATTCCTATGAATATATTACCATAATATATTGCCTCTGAGTTGTATCTCAAAGACACCTGAAAGGGAATAGCTGAGTCCAATGCAATTTGTGCTTTTAATTTTTTGAAACATCTCCATATGGATTTTCATTCTCATCGTTCTAGTTTCCATTTCCACCAACAATCTATAAATGATCCTTTCTCCCTTATCATTAAAGAAGAAATTGGCATATATTAAGGGACAATCCTCTGTAACTGCAGAGCATAGTAGTTTCTGCTCACAGGGAGCACATTCCCAGTTCCCTCCTCCCTTCCTGGCCACACTTTGATAAACTAATAACTGGGTTTCACAGTTTTCCACAGGTGCTCCTTCTCCTTCCCTTAGGACTCTCTAATTTGTGCCCACCCCTTTGTCTTAGGTTAGATTCCCTACCTAAGTGAGGCTGACTGAATAACTACAGTAACAAATCTGTACTTTTAGAATAATTATCTTTGTTTGATCTCTTTTAGCTTGCAAAACTTTAACAATGTCCTTTGTAGCACTGTCTCCGAGTATCAGAAGTTGTGAAGCCTGAGCTTCTCTGATCCAGGGTAGTCAAACGAAAATCTTTCTCTGTTTTTCAGAAGTGCACCCTTGAATCCTTAACTGTCTGAAAATGTCTGACATCCTGTCTTCCACAACATCATCCTAGAATTTCTTACTCCTTGATTGTTGGTTACTGTGAGTCTCCTGCAGTAAGATGAGATTACATGGTATTTTAAACTTGAATTTCTCTAATCTCTGAGTCAATCCACCTTAGTTCATTTATTACTGGCCATTGGTACTTCTTTTGAGAAGGATCAACTTCACATGCACATTTTACATTTTAATTTCCCCTAAGACATATTTGTGCTAAAAAAATTCAGGAAAACATAAAATTGTCTGAGAACTAGTGAACTATAGTAAAACAGAAACTACACATAAATATAAATTATATTTTCTTCTAATTGTTATACATTTAGAAATTAAATTATTTGAATACCATTTTCAATTGCCTCAGTAAAAGCACTGTGCAAACAAGAAAACCTGTGATGTTTGTTACATTCAGCCTATGGGGCTCATGGGAAAGCATAAAATATTCTTTTTATATAGAAAAATACGTGATTTATTAAATCATACTTTGATCACCTCATCTCCACCTCATGTAACTTTGCTACTTCAAAACTAGAGATCAAGTTGCATACACAGCTCAGTATTGTCCAGTATCAGAACACATGGTGAAGCTAGTAATGGGGTGGAATATTTAAAGAGTCATTAATGAATTCTCAGTGAGTCAGGGTGGAAAGCCTGAGAGTTAACAGTCTTTAGCTATATTTGCTCATTGTTTTCTTTGGCTTTTGCTATTTCTGACTTGGAGGTGTTGTGCAAAACTTCCGTCCTCAAGTTCGATGCTCTGAAATATGTTTCATGTATATTATTCTATAGTTTCCATCATTTCAAGTGTGATTCCAGGTTCTTTTCTACTTTGTGGTGCTATTATTTCAGCGAGCAAGTAGGAATCAAAATTCATGCACTTTCATACAGATATCCAATTTCCCCAGCACCACATGTTAAAAATCCTGTCATAGTTTTTCATCATTTACTGTAACTGCAACAAAATCATACTATCAGATAGTGAGACTATAATACAGAAAGGCTATTTTCATTGAGAGTTTCTCAGCCTCCAGTCCACAGACTGAGGGCAGACCTCTGGTGATTGTGCTATAGCAGTAAAGTAGGGTGGGACTCAATCTCCATGGAGCCTTCAAATGATGGCCACTGGGAAGCAGGGGGAGGGAGGAAGAGAGCAGAGTGTCTGGATCCCCTTCCGGAGCATCTTCTAATGACTGCAGGCGTCTCTCTACACTCCATTCACGAAGATTTCAAGGCCTGAGCACCCAGATTTTAACCTATGATTAATTAGGAGAACTTATGATAATTTGGGAGAACTGGAAGGAGATCTGGAAGATAATTTGGATGGATTTAGGCTTCAAGTAGAAAAAAATTCTCATTCTCAGACCTCGTAGGTCCAGGAGGATAATGAAGTATTTTTTGGACAGGATTTCTCCCAGTAGGAAGAGACAGGCACAATGAAAATTTGATACATTTTATGTGAAATAGGAAAGAGGCTCTAAAGAAATATATATGATATTTTGGACCCTACACCGGCCTTTTAAAGATGTTCAGAAAATCAAAATGAAAAACACTAAGACAATCAGAATTGAGGAAAAAGGTATGCTAATAACCTATAGGAAAAGGCAAGGACTGGGAAGAAATGTGTGCTCCAAGTTGATGTTCAAAGATCACACATGTCCAAGAGTCACTGAACACTCAAGACAGGAAGAGCCGAGCTGTTGACCTGCCATCCCCGTCCCTGACAGCATCAGTGCTGCACAACAGACTGATGTGTGGTGTAGCTTTGGTGGAAGGCATGCACGGTCTCCATGAGGACATTAGCATGGATACCAGCCATCACGGCTTATCCAGCTAGTGTTGCTGTCACATGGATAACATGGGAGGAAGCAGACCTCGTGCAGAATCTCCAACACGGCACTATTTCTCCTGGAGACAACCCAGCCTTCCATGGATGACTGTATCACAGAGGGGGCAGAGATTCTTTTTATTTGAAATCATAAGATATGAGTCCCAATACCTTGTTTGTAAAGCCATGACTGGCACTTCTAAAAATTTTTCAAGGGAACTGCATTCATGAATTAACTGTTTTATAAGATCCCTGGAGCTCAGGTGGGAAAGCAAAATGTCTTCGTGGTCCATTTCTGCTGAGTTCACACCTCAAGGGCTGTGGAAACAAGCAAGAGGAACTTCAGAACACAAATGTTCTTAGAGATCTTCACGCTGAAAGATTGGATGTAACCATCAGCACCGAGTCCTGCTGTGGCCTGAGCGGGTGGCAGTAGGGACATAGAACAGACAATGCTCCAAACTGGGCAGGCTGAGGCGAGGTGCAGAGGAGACCAGCCAAAGGGGGCACAACAAAGTGAAAAAGAATCCTTCAGTCAGTACAGATGATTCAGTGATTGGGCCATCACCTCCCTTTCACACAGCGGAGGAGATCTCAAGTGTCATAGAAATAGCAGCTGTGCTCGGGAACCAGATCAGTATAGGCAGTAAGAAGGAAACCCTGCAGGCCACAGTGGGCCGGCCCTGATCAGGGACCGCAAGGTTCAGAATCAGCTTGTTCCGTCAAAGTGAGCTACATGCATGGCTGAACCTTCTAGGTGTGCAAATGCAGAGGTCTGTGTGCCCTGTGGCCACAGTGTGAGGATTACTCCAGGGATCCTGCTCCACCACCAAAATGGCTGTCATGAATGCCTAAGGACGATGCTAGGATCTGAGGGTCATAGCATACTCTAATGACCCTTCCTACCGACAAGTGGGCCCATGGCTGAAACAGTGGGAAGAAAAGCTCCGAGGGAGGGAAGACTTGTATTCCACTGTAAGGAGTTACAAAGTAGGTGCTCAGCTAAATGAACCACATAAAACTTGTTAAGGTAAAATTCTCTTCCACTCTGAGAGGCATGATTGAGGAAAAGAAATCTCCTCCCTTCCCAGTGCCACCTACTTTGGGACTGATAGCTTTAGATATCTTGTCAGTGACATTCCTATAAGGCACTATTTCTCACTTACTAGCACTTGCTTGATTTCCCCCTCAACATAACCTCTAATTTAAGGAGCCTTACACTTTTCTCCTGTCCTTGGATTCATGGCTGCCTGCTAACCTGTTAGCTGTTCCTACAGTGCACATGACTGTCATTGTCCGTACATCAGGACAAGTGTCATTTGGCACACTGAAAATGGTGACTTTTCTATGGAGAGAGACACACACCAAAGACTAGAGAAGATAGGCATGTTTTATTTTTATTGTGAGATCCACAAAGTAGTGTTTACTGCCTACTCACAAGAGTTCAGGCTTTAAAGGAATTCAACCACAGCAGATGTTTTTCTGTGCTCTGCTCTGGTGAGCATGGTACTGCCTCCACTACAGAGTATCAGGGAGTTTGGGTTTTGATCTAACATTTAAGCCCATGGCTGTGTGTGTGTGTGTGTGTGTGTGTGTGTGTGTGTGTGTGTGTGTACTGTCGACCTTTTCTTGTATCTCATTCCATTAAAATTTTCCAAAATTCTTCAGGTGGTCTCAAAAAGTGCCCTCTTTTACCTTCCAGACAAGGAGTGGGTTATGCTGCATGTCTAATTCCGTAACACTCATCAAGCTGATGCAGAGTGTGGTACTTTGCTTTTCAGGCATGTAACTCAGATTCTAAACATCAGACTCTGAAGCTAACTTTCATGTCAAAATGTTGTTGCTGCTGGAGTGTTTCCAGGGTGAGCAACAGGACAGGCAGGGCCCAAAGCAGATGAATCTGGTGAGTTCCCTTGGGAGTAGGGTGTTCATGTTTTTCCTGCTCACTTGTACTTTCTGAAATCAGGCCAGGTTTAAGAACCTTGGACATTCCATCTTCCTAAACCTTGGGAGACATTTTTATTCCCCTGAATACACAACAAATTTCAGAAATAGATTTTGTCTCAGGATGGTACAGAGTGGCCACCTAGATAGCATCAGACTAAGAGCCTAGTCACAGCCTTTCATGCACTATACAGAGATCCTGAGAAGTCCCCATGAGATGTGGGCCTCAGATTCTTCATCCATAAAATGGGTTTGATGCAAGTTTTTAGTTATAGGATCAGTGGAATATAAAAAAATGTTTTAAAACACCTAGTAGAATTTCTGACATACTGTATGTGGGATCTGGCTATGGAGCTGGTTCTAGTAGTACCTTGACCTTGAGCTCTGTCACCCTTTATCTGGAATTCTGTGTGTGTTTCCAGGCAAGCTTCAGTTTATAAGGGAACACAATAGATAATCAGGCAAAAATGCTACTCAGTAATAATTAGGTCCTGTGTGTTCTCTACAATAATACTTTTGAGTTGATTAGACACCAGGGAGTCTGTCCTTGCTGGTAATGATTTACTGCTTGTGGAGTTTGGCTGAAGAACATCTATACCATTTTCTCTTCCACTGCAACAATTATTTGCAGTCATATCACCTTGACCAAAAATCTAAGCTGTGGCTCATGAGGTCTGCATGAAAATGATGACTAAATCCCAGGCCAGTCTAGTGATAAGGGCAGCTGAGCATAGTCACAGTTCTAAGAACTTAAGGAAAAGGTACATATCCCAATATTACTAGGATAAACTTGCTTCAGAAAGCAAATAATTGAGAACTAACTGATCCTGCTGAGTCCTAGCATAAGGCAGGAAAGATGCTTGCAAACAGTGAGAAGAGGCTTTAGAAGGAAAAGCACCCTGTCAGGCAGTCATCTGACCTCTTGTGTAACTGGCCAGTGTGATAGGAGTTCATCACATGTGTCTTTTAAGAGTGTCTGAGGCAAAGTGGACTCCTGAGTAATGACTGTCCCCAGGAAAGCTGTCAATTGGGAGCTGTAAGAACCTGGAAAGTGGACACTCCCAGCAGAGAGCAGAGCACTTCATCAGGGATTTTAGGGCTTCACTTCGACTGAGTCATCCTTGCCTCTCAGGAAAACTTCGCAGAAACTGGGGATAAGTCCCCTGGTTCATGCCCTGTGTATGACCACACTGCTCACAGCTGTGCCAGGTGAGGGTTCCTCTCAGCTTCACCCACCACCTCAAAGCACTGCTCAGGGCAGGCTTCCATCCTCTCAGGCCCAAGATATTTTTCATCATCTCAGGCCCAAGTCACCTCATCTGTTCTGGCCACCTTGCAACTGCATTAAATCAATTCCTGCAAAATGAAGTGCAGTTACTCCCAAACATCTAGCTTTTTACTTACCCATGGTACACCCCACACCCTCAGTGCACGATTATATGCCCTGTTGGTCCTTGAAGGCATCTCTCAATTTCTGGGCATTGATGGTACCGCTGGGCTCCATCATCCCATGGGGTAGGACTGATCCTGCTCAGTCCAGTTTATTCATGACTCCTTCACACACACAGGGTCTTACAAGAGACACACATGCAATGCAGGTTTAGGTCAATGTGTCTTAAGCAGATGAATTTTTATTCATAGTAAATTTCCAGGATATAATTTGATAAACCATGCAAATTTAGTTATACACATATTTTAATAGTATATAATAATTAAGAAAAAGAAAGCAGAATAACAAAATGATTTTCTTTCCTATGTGTAAGGTTCCATTTAATTTTCATTAAACGTATTACATATTTCTAAGGAAATTCTTAGTCTATTTCTATATGATGATAAAAATGAAAGGTTTCATATTTTTTGATGAAACAGGAAAGGTTGTTACACTGGGAAAGAAAAAAACAAAATCCATTGTGATCAGTGTCATGCAAAAGCAAAAACACAATGAAACATCAACTAAGAAAAATAGAAACGCATGTGAGATTCATATCATTCTACAATATAGATTTGCAAGGTACTTGAATCTTGCAAAAAGGGAGTAAGGTTTCAAAAGTCATATAGGAAACACAGGTTCACCTCTAATTAACTCAAACAGAATAGACATCCAGTTGGAAGGCTTGGTATTTTACTCCTCCTCTCCCCCTTCATTACTTAGAAAAAGGCCAGCTCTCCAGAAACATAAACTGAGATTGGGCTCCATTTCACATGGGGTAGGAATTAAGCCAGTGACCTTGTTGTGGAACACTCCCTGTCACTGTCACACATCTTACTTATCACAGGGCCTGAATACACACTTGTCCTTTGCTAAAGCCTGATCATGGAGATGTGGCTAAGATCTGGGACATATCAAAAGTTGAACATGTGTTTTAAGACTTTAATCTGGGTGGTTTCAGCATGGGCCCTTGGACCCCACAGGAACTCATAGCAAGCAGGATCACTGTTAGGAACCTGCTGGTGCACCAGGTACCCTTCTCGAACCAAATCCTCTGTGATGAATTTCCAGGGCTCCCCAATAGCAAAGTGTTCTGTCTCACCTAATCCCTTCTTTTCTCTCAGTAGTTCCTTGAGGTCCTCCTCACTGAGCCTGTTGCCCTTTATAATGATTGTACTCAGGATGAGTGTCAGGAGGTCAGCTTTCAGAAACATTTGGAACTTGTTATCTAGCAACCCACTATAAGTGAGGCCCAAATCAGAGACAAGCTCATATGTGCGGCCAGGGGGACCGACTTTCTTCATCTTAATGCCAAAGCACAGATACAAGCACTCACAGAGATTCCTAAATATCACAGGGAAATGTTCATGATAATCACGGTCCACAACATGCAGCATTTCATCCACGGTGATCTGCTCCTTCTTTTCAAACTTCTGGAGCACAAATGGCACCAATTCATCTAACTTATCATTTAGGGACTCATCCTGCATGGCCTGAGGGACATCCTTGTCCTGTGATGGACTAGGACCCTCCGCTCCTTGCTGGATGGGGCCCTCACAAAATTGACTGCTATTACTAAAAGCCATGGCAGTCTGGGGAGAGGAGATATCCTTAGGATTTTGAGGACAGCTTGATTTCCCATGCCCAGCCTCTTCTCCTGGTGTGGCCCTAATTGAAGCAAAGGAGGAAGAGGACAGAGAGGAAGCTGTGGCAACTGCTCCCTCTTCATCCTTGAGACCTTGAACATCCATGAGGACCTGTGCACTACTCTGGCCAGAAGGGCCTGCGCCGAGCTTTGTGTCTTGGCTCACTTGATCATGAGGCATCATGATGTTCTGTGTGGACTGCAAGACTTTAATTCTGAATACTGAGATGCCTAGAGGAGAGTGGGAGACTGTTACTGCTCTGAGTAGAGAATAACAAACATTTTGCCTCCCCAAAGGCCCATTACCGTTATGCTCTTCTCTTTGGGGGATGCTCTATGACTTTACAAGTTTCTGTTTTCATCTATCTTTGTCCCCATGATTTTGGACATGCAGTGAGGCTGTTCCTCAGTCTTCAGTAGAACTGCATAGGACAAGGCTCTCTGGTAGACAGTATATCATATGGAGCCCGGCATCTATGGAGTGCCCTGCTCTTGGGTAGGGGAAACCCAAAGTATGCAGCAAGATATGCACCTCACCTTGACTCCTAACGCTGCCTGGGCCTCCTCTGCTGTGTGAGTTGAGGAGACTCTTTGCAAAGGAACCTTTCACCGTTGGGATCCTCGAGTTCCTGTAAGACACATAGAAGGCCCCTCAAGTTGCAGACCCCAAGCATTGTCGTGATTCCACAGCAATCTCCATGAGAGGTGAGATGGATACATAAGTTGCTTACACTTTTCCGTGAATGATCACCTCTCTGCTCCCTCTAGGCTGTCAGTTCTCTTTGGATGTCTATGTGGGTGTTGGATGGAGGCAAATTAGAAAATGTTTCTTCTTTCCTGAGAGGGCACAAAAGACAAATAGTTGTCTGGGACTCCCCGTGGGATGATCTGAGGACACCTTTTCACAATCACAGACCTATGGCAGCAAAACATTCAAAGAATGGGGGGATCCACTCCATATGTGTTCCCTGGGTCTGATGACACGTGACAAAGCAACAGGTTGAGGCTAATGTGATATGTGTTGAGCTAGGGGCTTCACTTTGCCCTCACTTATACTCACAAGAGGCCTTAGGGTCATCTTTCTCATCCCCTTGCTCTACCTCCCTCCTACCAATGCCTTCAGCTTCCTGAGATCAGAGGTGCAGACTTAAGGGAGCAATCTCAACATGACAATCCTTCCCAGGCTACTCAGAATGTCCAAAAAAGCAAGGTAAAATCTGTGCTGCATCCACAGCTCTGTGTTCATGCCAAGAATTCCCTAAATTCTCCATTATGTTCATCATCTTGACTTTTGTCATATTCTGGGACATCCTGACCAGAGGGTTACCTTTAGTAAAATCTGCACACAGCATCTCAGAGCAAGATCACCAACTCCATAAGATCATGAGGATCCCCAAAGAAGTAAACTGTCAGCCATCCTGTTATCCCCACATGAGTATAACAATATTGACATCAGAATCTGTGCACACTTCACTGGTGATGTGGGATATTTATTATGAATTAAGTCTAGATCTATTCTGAAAGATTCATGGGGGCATAGATAGTGGCAGTGAAAAGTGACAGTGGCAAAGGTTTTTATGCTGTATAAGCCTCCCACAACAGACCTAGGGACCAAATATAATCTGTGGAGTCCATTGATTCTGGAGAGTTGGCACCAATTATGTTCAAGGAACGTCAATAGCACGGACTGAGCAGTCCTTCGTGTGCTACACCTGCTGACCATATGTAGCTCTCTTGGCTGACTTGTGGTTATCCCTTGGATCATATCCTCACTTCCTTATGTCTTCTAACTCTAAAAGATTAACATTAATGTCATCAGCTGACACACAGCCACTCTCAATGGAATACTGGGGTGAGAGTAGGGGAAGCCAAGCTCTGAGCATTCCTTTCTTTGTATGAATGTGGCTAACATTCAGACGTTCTGTGCTGGAAACTGAAGGACTGGTGAGCAGCAGCAGTTCAGCCTCCCACAGACTCAGAATCGAGATTTGAAGAATAACAACCTGAGCAAAGAATAAAAAAGAAACAAATAGAGGAGATAGTGGCAGGGAATCAGGAAGGAACTGACAGTAAAATGGAAAAGTGCTGAGAAGTTAAAGAGACTGAATACTATTTGGAGAGGGAACATTGAAAATTACAAAGAGATTGAAGAGACACACTGAAATGGGGAGAAGGAAAAAAAATCCTCCAAACTTCCTCCCTGGCTCCTGGCTCATGAGACAGGAAGGCGGAAACTGGAGAACCAAAAGGAAATCTGAGGGATATGGAAGGTCCTAGGAAGCACTGGGTCAGTGGCCCACAAGTTTCTGAAGTCTCCGGGCACGGTGTGGAGATTTGTGTGGTAGTTTCTTAAACATAAAGTCTAGCAATTTCCCCAAATGCAGGTGCTGCCATATTCTTCCCTGGAGACAGCACAGGCATGGTAAACACTGGGGAAAAGGTTTATTTGTTGAACCTGGGACTCAGAACATGGATGGATTCACTTCAGCGTTCTCAGTGTTAACTTCCCACAGTGACTATGTGAGTGAAAATCACAGGAAACAGATTTAGACATGGAACAGATTGGAAAAAGACCCCTTAGGGGTTTGAATGAGACTGTGACAGACACAGCTTCACCACTAGCAGTCTGAAGTCAGGCTGAGCCTGAATTCCTCTGGATTGCAAAGTCTTGGAATTAGGTACTTGATCCTTTGCTCCTTTGCCTGTATCCAGCATTAATCTGTGGTCTGGTTGTATTTTTACCAGTGTGAGCAGAAATGATTCATGACTTGGAAACACCACGGCCTGGGAAAAACTTTGGGGCCTCAGAATGTCAAGAACTTTGAGACTCCAAATTTCCACATCCAGAAATTAAACTATCCAGTCATCAACACGAAAAATACTTTTTCTTATTTGCTTTTCTTTTGTCTGATTTTTGCCGTTTTCCATTAAATTTTATATGCATTATTTTAAAAATTTTGTTTAGCCATATAATTTCTAAGATTTTCTACCTCTGTTTCTGCTAATTTCCAGTTCACTTTATTTATTTTTCTCTTACATTTACTAATTGTACAGATGCACTTTTTGTTACTGTTTTGATCATTTGTGTCACTAATTTTCTCCTCTGTCCTGTATCCTAGTGTGTAATTGTTTATATTTTTCTTTGCATTTATCTTTTCCCAAATAGTTATACCACTAATAGTATAATCATTAACCTTTAACAATGTGAAGATAAGTGTAAAATTATGAGTTTTTTTCTACCATTAGTAGTGCTATAGCTGTCACATGTACATATTAATTGTATGTCATTATGTTTAATTAATGTTTGTATTATAATGGTGAACTTTGTTTCTATCATTAAGATTGGTATCAAACTGGCTCATATAGTATACTAGTACCCAATTTGTGTTGGATAATATTGCTTAATTTGCTTGAAATTGCCAGTTGTGTATACACTTTCCATTAATGAGTTTTGGCTGTATGCTGTTACACAACTTATTTTGATATTAACAATACCATTGTCCTTGCCCATAGAACTTTGTGCTAAGCCAATCACTCTGAACACAACACTTTTAAATTAGGAAAGGTAGTTGGATTTTAGGGTTCAATTAAAGGAGTATAATCTGCCTTGCCTAAAATAGATCACTGTAAATTATACTAACTGAAAAGATATCTACCATAATGTCTTTCAACTCTCAGTGTAACAAACTTCAACACACAACAAGCTAAATTTAAAAAGTAAAACAATACAAACACTAAAAGAGCATACAACAGGACTCCCAAGTCTCCCAAAGCAAATTGAGGGGATAGAGAGACAGTACAGCATAAGAAATGCACAAATGTCTTGGAAGGCTAACAATGGAAGGTAGAAAACAAATCTAAGAAATGATAGGTATAATCTTAGAGGATACAATTAAAGAGAAAACAAAAGTAGTAACTAAAACAAGCAGCTTTCTGAACACAATATTAAAACCCAGTTGAGCTAAAGAAAATGATAGCAATCATGAATGAACGCTTGAGCAGAAAAGCAGAGTCTATGTAAAGTTTCAATCAAAAATTGAAGAGATTAAAAACTATCTCAAAACTATGGGCAACAAAGCAACCTATGTGAGGACAGAATTTTAGATTAAGAAAATAGGGATATTCTCTGTGAAACAGTACTCAAAGATATTTAAAATCACCAAGAACTATGAAAAATGGATTCAGTATCTGCTCAAAGACCAAAGAAAGACTAATCTCAGATAAATGAATACACATAAAATTTCAGAAGAGACTATTCATGGCATCAAATACAGTTTACAGAACCAATAGGAGAAAAAACAAAAAATAATGGAAGAGAACTTCTGAAATATTGGTAGGAAATGGACTCCAGATAAATAAGGCATATACAGGAATAAGTAACCAGGACCAAAAGAGAATCTCTCCACATAATATCATTCTCCGTACAACAGAATTCCAGCAGATGTGCAAAACCTTAAAATATGTTAGTGAACATCAATGATATACTTATAACTGTAAAATAAATAAAATAATGGGAAACCTCACAACAATAAACTTATGAGCCAAGAATGTTTGCAGTGAAGTGTTACTAATGCAAAGGATAAAAATTTCTACCCCAGATACATATTTACTGCAGAAGTTTCCTACATAATTAATATAAAAGTAAGTTCCGAGCATGAAAAAAAAGTACCTTAAACAATACATGGCCACCAACCTGGCATTACAAAAAAAAATCTTAAGATCATGTGAGAAAGATGCAATGAAACAATGTCAATAAGCCCAGTAGAATGGATAAACATGGCAGGATGAGCACCTAGGGTAAAGGAAAATTATATAGGGAAATCAGCTACAGGAAATGATGCAAATACAGGAGTAAGTCAATAGCTTTCAGGAAAACCTCACAGTGGGAAAAGTCCCTATTCACAATAGACAGATTGGTACAATGAATCATAAAATGAGACCAAACAATATGGAGTACACATAAAAGATATTTACTTTAAAAATTCATGGATTAGAAATCAAAGGATGGGAAACAATATTAAAGCAAAGGAAATCCAGAGTAAACAAGAGTACCTATCTTAGCTTCAGATCAAATGAATATGAAGACAAAGCTGTACAGAAACGATCATCACATACAGGTTAAAGGAGCAACTCATCAGTGGGAGATACTAGCATAACTACATTCATAGCAATTCCTATAAAGCCAAATTCATATAACAAACACTGATGAATGTAAAATGTGATGGAATCTCCAAAATAATTATAATATAGTAAGTATTTGAGTTAGAAAGGACTTGGATTGTTTTTTTCCAGGAGCATATTCATAACTGGGATTCAGTCATACCTTTCAAAAATGCATCTTTTAAAATTTTGACACTAATGTACAATATAGAGCATCAATAAACCAAACCCAAACTCACAATTACAGTAAGTCCATTTATGAACTCTACTACTCTACACTACTTCAATGTCATATAATCTCACGACAACTGTGTGACAATTTTCTATGCATACCTGAGCTACTTCTGTGATTTATTCACAGCCAAAATGCTAGTAAGTAGAGAATTGACAGTACTCCACTGTCATGATACCCTAAGGACACAAATAGATCAATCTACTAGATTACAAAATCAACAAATAGATATCTGAGTTCAAATAAAATTTTCAATGAATGGACTTGGCAGATATCAGAAGCCAATCAACAATGAGCTCACATTCTGCTCAACAATATGTGGGACTTTCTACACAAAGGATACAAGCTACCTAAGAAAGCATGCTTAAGTCAATGAAAATTATCCCACGTACACTATCAAAAAATAGAGCAATGACAATAGAAACCCATGACAAAGGAAACCACGAGAAATTTGCAAACATATGAAAAGCAAGCCATAAACTTTTGAACAATCTATGGATTATGGTAATTAGAAAGAAATAAATTAGTTTCTAGAATCAGATGAGTCTTCACTTGATTTCTAGTTACATTTAAGGATCCCCTTATATTATGCATGGAATGATTTCCACTATTTTGCATTTATTTAAGCATGGCTTCCCGGTTAGATGTGTTTGACAGTATTTTGATGAAAGTCCCATGGGGTGTGCATCAGAATACATATTTCTTTGTTGGGTGGAACACTGTAGAGATTTGGAATCAAATGTTAATACCACTACAACTCATCTTTATGGCACACAGTGAAAGTAACACATAGAGCTACTAAATTAAGAGGTATGAGTTTACAAAGCAGTAAAGCAGAAAACTCAAAATATTAAACTCAATATGCCCATCAACGTGAAAGAAAAACAAGAACAATCCAAATTCAGAGCTATAGAGGAAGCAAACTATAAAAGTCCAAGAAGAAATTACGGCATTTTCTCTAAAAAAGGAAACAAAATATAATTAAAGAGCTGATTCCTTGAAAGAAATAAACAAATCTCAAAAATTCCTGACCAATTTAAACAAAAAAGGAAAGAAACACCCAAATGCATGCAATGAGAACTAGAAAGGGCAAAATAACAAAGGATTCTGCCCAAAGATAATGATATTCTCTACAGTCACTTCCATTCATCAAAGTTCTTAAAATATTAGACAGAAAACTCAGGTAAGAGAAAGAAATGAATGGATTCTTACAAGAAAAGAAGAAACTAAATTAGTATTTGAAGATGACACCTACATACAAGATCTGAAAAACTCCACTAAAATATTCCAATAATTAATCACAAAATTCAGTAGAAAAGGAAGTTACAAAGTCATAAACAAAAATCAATAGTGTTCTTATAAAGTCATAAGAAACTCACTGACAAAAAAAAAATCAGGCAAACAAACTTTCATAACAGCATCACAGACATTAAAGCCTTAAGAATTTCTGAGCCAAAGAACAGAAAGACCAGTACAAGGAGTATGACAGTAGGCTGAAAAGGTAACTGAATAGGATGTCACCAAATGCAAAGACATCCTCTGTTACTGCATAGGCAGAACAAACACAATCAAAATGGCTATATTTCCAAAATGGTTATGCAGATGTAATGCAATACCAATCAAAATATCAACAGCATTTCTCAAAGAACAAGAGAAAGCAATCTAAAAATTCCTATGGACCCATCAGAAACCTGGGAGCTCAAAGCATTGTCAGGCAACAAGCGCAAGGCAGGGGCATCACAACACTGGCTTCGAGTTATATGATAAACTTTCACTGAAAAACAGGATAGTACTGGAAAAAGAAGGCACTTTTGGATCCACAGATTAGATCACAGCGTACAGAAAAGATTCCAGGCAATAGAATGCTTTCTTTGAGAAGGGAACCAAAAACTTTTGTTAGGAAAAACACAAAAAGTAGACTCTTTAACAAACGGTAAAGCAAAAACTGGCTACACAAATGCCAAAAATAGAACCTGGAACGACACCTGCCACCATGCACTACAAGAAAATCTAAATGAGTCAAAGAGCTAAATATTAAAAGGGGAAAACATTCTGCTAGAAGAAAAATTAGATAAAACTCTGAAACACGTGTAGACAGCGACTTTCAGATCAAAACACCAGTTGCCTAAGAAATATTACCGGCAAAAAAAACAGTGAGGTCAAATCAAACTAAAGAGGTTTCTCACAGAAAAGGAAACAATGAATTGAACAGGCTAGCTGCAGAATAGCAAAAGCATTTTGCAAGCTACTCCTCCTCAGAGAAACCAAGAATATCTAGAAAGTGTAAAGTACAAAAGAAAAATTAGCTCCTCCCAAGTTAAAATACCAATGAAGAAATGGATATTTAAGTGGACGGATACTCCTGAGATATAGAACAAATGGCCACGAAATTGCTGGCCACTCATGAAATGCAACATGTAACAACACTGAGATTCCATGTCCCACCACAAAGAATGGCTATCTTCAATATCAGGTAATAGCAAATGCTAGCAACCCTGGGAGGAAAATGGAACATTTTCTCATTGTTACTGGGAGTGTAAACAGGAACAAACACTATGAAGGTCAGTCAGAAGACTTTTTAGAAACAGTACTAGAATTTACACTCAACTCAGGTATTCCCCTTCTACTTATCTTCCTGAAATAATTAAAGACATCATATTACACTGATGCATACCTATCTATATTTATAGCAACATAATTTATAATAACTAGATCTTGGAAGTAGCTGATTTCCAACAAAATATTAATGGCTAAGGAAAACATACTAGGTATATAAAGTTGGGGCTACCATGCCATAAAAAGCATAATCTTGAGTCATACATAAGCAAATGGGTGCAGCTTGAGACCAACATCCTAAATGAAACTAATCAGAGACATAAGTTTAAATATCACATGGTTTCTCTTATATGAGAAATCAAAATGTAATTAAACAACAAAATTAAAGATTGGTAATACTAGTCAGGTTGCTCTTAGTATATGCGAATGGAAGCAAGAGACAGAGGGAAGGCGATGGAGGGACAAAACTCCACAAAAACGTGAAATTCTCAAGTGTACACATGCAGAAAGTCCTCATGTAGAATGCGAACATTATGCACTAAGAACAAGTACAAACACACACACACACACACACACACACATATATGCATGCATTATATAAGTATATGTGAGTATTGTGATCACTAGGTACCTCAAATATACATATATTTACATATATATACATACACACATATATGCACATATATGCATATATACCTGAAAATATATACATATATGCATATAGACACATATACAAACATATATACACACATACATACTTTTTCATGGAACTTGCAACTTGGCTCCTAGGGAGCAAATGGGTGGTTCCCTCAGAACTTATCACAGCATGAGGAGGGAAGATAGCAAAGGCTTTTCTGTATTTATGGGAGACCCTTGCTCTGCAGTGCGCCTTTCCAGTTTCCCCAGAGTCCCGACCCACACCTTGCCCTCACTGAGCTCAGATCTTCACTTTTCCCTGCACCAAGGAACTCACGGAAAAAAAAAAAAAAAAATGTGACTGTGCCTGCAGTTCCCATGGACGTCAAAGGTGGCGCTGTCCTCAGAACTCTTCACTACTCTATGGGGCGGAAAAATCAAGGTTTTCTAGAATGTTCTGGAACTCTACTTCTCCCTTAAGACTTTGGCCAGTCCCCCTCAGATCCACACTGTGACCTCCCAGATCCCATGTCCTGTGCACCCTTCCCCCATAAAGCAAGAATCTCAGAAATCTGCTCTTACAGTACAGTCTGAGTCCACTGAGCCAAAAGTAGCCTCCCCAAGAATACTTTCTCGTCATGCAAGGCTTGGTACTGAGGCAGATCTGGATTTTAGGGCGGCCTTCATCATTCCCACAATTGCCTGTCACTTTGCGCCATCACGAGGTCCACCCACACAATTCCCCTCACCTAAATCAGGCACCTCACAACAGGACCTCAGCACCTCCTACCCAAACCAGCAGCCACAGTCAGGGACATCAAGTCTGGCAATGGGCCTGGGGTCTCCCAGGGATCACAGCAGGAGCGGAAGGGAATTTCCAGGATCCCCTCGGTCCCCACTAGGGGCGCAGCCTCCTGGTTCCTGGCACAGCCGGAAGCCCCACCCTCTGTGGACCTGACCGGGTCCCCTGAGGCTCTGTATCTACCTCCCATGGTGCACGGAGTCTGATGCTCCTGGAGCAACTCAGGCCTGGCCTGCGTGGTCAGGGGATCACTAGGGGGGTGGATGGGGCAATCTGCTGGCCCTCCCTCAGGGCAGGGCTTCCTCAGGCCCTTATCTACCCTCACCTTGAACCCTAGGTGTACCTTGATCCTCTCTGCTCTCCTCCCTGTACTCAGAACTCAGACAAAGTTCCTCACTCAGCTCTGACGGCACCACACTGCAGTCAGTAGGAGTCATATCTGGGAACTGGTCAGCAGGTGCAGAAAATGGTTCTCTAGGTCACTTCCATCCTCCTAGGGTTTGTCTCCACGGTTCTGGGTGGATCCTGGAGCAGAGTGGATCTGAATCTCAATCTGTTCACCCCAGACCAAGGACCTGATACCCAGAGTCCCCTGAGGCTGAACAGGAGATTCTTCTTGAGTACGAAATAACTAATTATTCTGTACATTGTTTGTTCTTCTACTTGCTATATTGCTATAGTGCATTCTGTATTTTGTCAAAATAATGCTTATTTTGAAAGCCAGACCGCACCAACCAGGGTGGTTTCAGGTGATGGTTAGTATGGTCGCTCCAGTCTTAATATTTCCATTGTCATGCTCTCCTGGTGTTGAATGGGGCTATTACCCACACTGGTGTGAGGTGCAGCCTCAAACAATGCAGTGCTGTAGAGGTAAGAACTTTTTAATGTATTAATGTTTCAGCTCATTTTACACATATGTAATAGTCAGATTCACCCTGGGGAATGTGTACCTGCACATATATACCTTGATTGTTTTTCATTTCTGTTCCCCTCCTCTCCCTTCAACCTCTCTTCCCTAATTTACAAGAACTTCATCTGTGCTTCCATTTTTCCCTCTTTTATTGCTCTTAGCATCCTTGCTTGCTCTGTCTCCTTCCCTAGGTCTCGTTTCCTTTTGAACATTGTCTATTTCATAATACCTACTATGCATTTTGGTCCTTATTTGCACTTCTGATTCTTCACACCATAGAAGTCATGCAAAATTTGAGCACGCATGTCCGATTTATGTCACTTAAGAGCATGGTCTAAAGGTGCATCTATTTTACCTCGAAATGACTCAAGTTTATCCTTCTTTTTGGCAGAGTAGTACTCTGTTACTTTAAAAAAATTCTTTATCAATTAACAGCTCGATGGGGTTTGGGTTATTTCAAGATTCACCTCTTACACACCATGCTGCTATAAGCACATATATTAGAGGCAGACATTTTAAAACATTCCTCCAACTCACGCTATCATGACTCACATATTCACGCATTAGTGTGGATTTGATTAGTGTGCAATGTCTCTGTGCTGTGATATATCACACCAAACTCCACTACTCTGTATAATTATTCATGTTGCGTAAAACTAAAACAAAAATCGTTAGGAGAAATGAAGAAATGCCATGTTAGTTTTTAGCCTGCTGGCCTGATTACAGATGTCAAATGGGTCAGATGTCATAATCCCATAATCTAAGTCCATAAAACATCGCTCTTACAATTTTAGTTTGTTTCTGGACAGAGGTATTCTTATGGTATAGGTCTAAAACAGACCTGCGGTTGTGTCCCAGATGGAGGTGGGGATGTTTAGAGGAGGGACATCACTGCAGAGCACGTGGAGGATGAATTCTCTTCCCAGCTCCCCTAGGGGTATGGCCACTGAGAGCCCCAAAGCACTGCCTTACCTCTTCGCTTCTAAGCTGCTAGGACATGATTAACTTTCCCCACCACTCCATTATGCTGTGCCATTTCTGACCCTGAAGTCACTACCCAAGTGGCTTTCTCCTTCCTACCAGGCCCCACCCCCAAACATTAGGATTTGAGCAAACATTTTAGATTTCAACCATGAAATTTCTTCTGTAACTCCTAAAAGTCTCACATGCATCCCTTTATTCACAATGCAGTTAATCCATCAGTAAGTACGGTCAACGTCTTAAGAGTCCTTTATGGTAGAAAATTCAAGTCAGAAATATCTTCCTAGTTTTCCAGGCAAACACTTTGCTGTGGTGCCCTCTAAAAATAAAAATGAAATATAAATAAAATATAAATACAAAAGAAAGTGGAATGCTTCCACTCTGCAAGAGCACAGGGTAAAGATCCCCATTCCAATAGCAAGGAATAGGGGAATAGAACAGAGTTGGACCGAAGAGTTGGACTGAATCTCTTCAACAGTGTACAGCATTCACAGTGGGGTATACTGAGAAGGGTGCTCTCTGCCGTACCACACCCTCTCACCGCTTCCCTTCTGATCTGTAGTTCCTTGAGGACGTGGTTCCAGCTTCCTGACACAGATGCTACTCTTGAGGGGTCCAGTGGGTCAGGATCAGAGTTTATTCAGGTCTGCACAACAACATAGGGCCTTCCAAAGAACACATGTGCGATGAGGGTATAAGGTTCAATGTACCAGTAAGGAAATGGAGATTCTTACTGACATTTCTTATTGACATTTGTCCAACATGAAAGTTCAGGTAAATACACAGAAAAATGAAAAGAGATGAAGAGTAAAAAAGAAAAAAAATATGGGATATGAGAAGAAAAACTTAAAGGAAAAGGAAGCAAAAAAGTGTAGAAAGCAGAAATAAAATAGAAAATGAATCCAAACAGAAAAATGTTTGTGTCTATTTTTGATCAAATAGTTGATCTCAGAAGAAACTTTCAAACTCAGCTAGTTCTAAATGCAAATTCACTCATATCTCCATGGCGTCCCTCACCCAGTCACTGAGGGAGATTAACACTGGGAGACATGAAATGAAGTTCTGTTTTACTTGTTGTAAGATGTAGATTTAAATGAGCAACACGTTTGTGAAATGGGGCCTGACTAAGAACTCTCTGGTGATATGGTGGATACTCATGATGATATATCTCAGCAACTGTTACTCACCATGTTGAAGGAGTCCCCATAAATCAGAACACTGTGCTACTTTTGTAGAATATGCTGGCTTGGGCCTATGATGCCATTTCTGTCTGAATTGCCAAATCCTGGGAAGTTAAGGTACTTCACTTGCTTCTGGGGTGCCAACTTTCCCTCTCTAATAGATTTGTGCTTTAAGCTGAACAGAGAGTCCAGAACATTTCATTCTTTATTCTGCACTATGAATTATCTTTCCAATTTTTCTGTAGCTTCTAAATTTGTTTGTCTGAGTCTCCTCAACTCCTGGCAATGTATGTTACATTTTCATTCTCCCAGTTATTATTTTCCATTCTATGGATTGCAGATATTACAGAGGTTGAATTTTGCTAATGATCACCACTCCATCATTTTCCTTTATCTCTTCTGGTTTTCAAGTCATATGCTGGTGAAAATATAGCATATTCAACAAATAATGCTGTTTAATTTGGATATCCACATGCAAAAGACTGAAACAAGGTTCCTATTCCTCAGCTGCACTAAAAGAATCAAAATGAATAAGAGATTTAGACATAAGACCAGAAACTTTGTAACTGATGAAAAATTATATAAGGAAAAACACTTGAAGCAATAGAAACAGGTCAAGACTTCCTGAATAGAATCCCAATACCATGCACAATAATATCAAAAATCAGCAAATTTGACTATTGTGGGGGAAAGGACCTCTGTTGTAGAACACTTGTGTCATAGCATATGTAAGTCCCTGGGTTCAATCCCTCTTACAACATAAACAAAAAGAGCAAGCATAATCAACCAGTCAAACTGCATCGAATGAAAAACTTCAGCACAAATAAGGAAATCATTAAAAAAGTGAAGACATAACCTACAGAAAGGGTTAAACTTCTTTGCTATGTACACTTCCTACCAAGGATACACATCTGAGATGTAGAAAATGGAGCAAACTTTATATGGAAAAAGCCTCACAATAGCCCGATGTATAAATAAGTCAAGCAACTGGTCAAGCTACTTCCAAAAGTAGGCACAAATGACAAAGACCAATGCAATTCACATCATTAAGCTCTGTCAACAGCCTAGATGTCCATCACTAGATAACAATATAAGAAAATTGTGGAATAGAGTGCTCGCTTTGGCAGCACATATACAAAATTGTAGTACACATAATTAATGAATTATTTTTTAGGCATAAAAAATTAAATGAGGTCATTTTCAGGAAAATAAATGGAATTAATTACTTTTACATTTATATATATATATATTAATCTGCATATATATATATATATATATATATATATATATATACATTTATATATATTGCAGAGATACAGAATGAGAGAGGAGACAAGAAAAGGAATGTAAGATGACTGGAAAGCAGATGGTAGTCTTTCAGAGATGGGAATATGGTCAGAGGATACTGGAGGAAAAGGAGAGAGAGGTAGTATGAATGAAAATAATCAAATTGTATATAGGTTATATCAGTGCACTTAAAAATATACATATATCCCAATTAAATGAAAAACAATTAGAAGAAAGCAGGAGATCTTTGAGACCTAGACATTGGTAAAAACACCTAAAATTCATATAAATACTGTGTTCCATTAAAGAAAACTTAAAACTTAACAAAATTGACTTCCTTATCATCCACAAAACCAGTTTGTTGAACAAAAGAAGCCAGACAAAAAAGAGTAGATATTCCAACATACCTTCTAAATGAAGTTCATAAAGAAGGCCAAGGAAGCAATCATGATAAATACCACAGAAATAGCTGCCATGAAATTAGCAGAGGTAAGGGTGACTAGAAGTGTATAAGAATATGTTTTCATTCAATAGAAATGCACTAAAGCTGCCCAGTGACACCAACCAACTGAAGAGCATCAGTGCACAGTGTGGGATTCAGGAAAGACATTCTTAGTGAATCCAACCAGCTGAGGAGCATCAAGGGGCAGAGTGGAAACTGGGAAAAGTCCACCCAGTGACCCCAACCATCCTGGGAGCATCAGGCCACAGAAAAAGACCTGCTCTGCAACGCCATTTAGTTGGGGAGGTTCAGTGCACCATGTAGGGCCAGGAAAATTCATGCCCAGTGACTTCCACACAGCTTGGGATTACTCCTTCTGGATAGTCCACCAACACCAACTCAGGAAGTGACTGGGACACTGGGACTGTATTTGGACACTGTAGAGGAATACAGAAAAATGACAAAACAAAGGATCAAAATTGTATTGCAATCCTCCAGCCCACCACAAACAAGTGCAGGCATCACAGATATGGAAGAAAGTGTAAGTCACACACTTGAAATTTCTGAAATCATAACAACTAAAATAAACAACTTCAAGAAGCTATAAAGAAAATCACATCAGAAATAATCTCTCAGATAAAACAAGAAGTGATAAATACAATGAAAAAATACTGGCCACAACCAAAGAAGACATAGTTAAAAAAATAAAGGAGCATTGAAAAATGATGGAAATCTTGAATGAGCAATATAGGAAAAAACTGGAATACAGAGATAACTTGAAAAACAGAAATTTCCCCGAAAACTGTCAAACCTGCTTAAATGAATGTGAAGATATTTCTTTCAGACCTTAAGGACAAGATTGCAGCAAGAAACCAGAAAAGGAAAATTTAAAAAATAACAAGGAATGACGAAATAACAATTCAACAGTTGGAAGATGGTGCAAAGAAAAACAAATACAAACTGATAGGTGTCAAGGAAAAACAAAGAGTCAACACAAATGAGATAGAAAGATTATTTACACAAGGAATGGGCAGAAAATTTCCCAACCATGAGGAAAGAAACTGACATACATATAAAGCATGTAGAACTCCAATTAACCATAACCAAAATAAAACTACACCTCAACATAAAATAATCAAGATCCAAGAAATCCAGCATAAGAAAAGAATAGTCAAAGCTGATAGAGAAAAGAGACACATCACCTATAAAACATTAAAATCACAGACTTTTCAACACAAACAATCAAAGTAGGAAGAGCACAGAGTGAAGTATTTCAAGTCTCAAAAGAAAACAACTTCCAATCCAGATTGATGCAAAACTATCTTTCAAATTTGATAGAGAAAAAAAAAAACTTCCATGACAAAGAACAACTGAAGAACTTAATGACCACAAAACCATTCCTACAAAGAGTACTGAAAGATATTCTAGATAGAGAGAAAAATGGCTTCAATTTCAAGAATACCAATAAAAACAAACCACAAAGTAAAAAAAATAATTAAACAGAAAGGAAAAGTAAAAAATCAACAGCAATGAGATAACATGACAGATAAAAGCCAATATAACTATTAAGGTTAATGGCATCAATTTACCAATCAGAAGAAACAGACTGGAAGAATGGATCAAGAAACAAAATAAGACTGTAGACTGTATAAAAGAAACCCACCTAACTTAAAAGGAAATTTATAGACTGAAAGTCAAAGGATGGAAAACAAGGCTTCATGAAATATGAACCTGGAACAAAAAAACAGAGGTAGATACTCTGTTTGCAGATAATGTGAACTTCAAACCAACAATGATCAAAAAAGATAAAGAAGGTCATTACATACTTGTTAGTGGAAAACATCAAGATGAAGAGATAACTGTCTTAAATATATACTCACCAAATACAAGAGCATTCAACTATAGAAGACAAACATTAATAGATGTGAAAAATTAAATAAGAAATAACACAGTTATAATAGGAGACCTTAATACCCCACTGTCACAAAGAGACAGGTGAACTAGACAAAAAAATCTGCAAAGAAATAACAGAACTGAATCAAGCTTATGAACAAATGGACTTAGCAAATGTGTACAGTGTTCCACTCAATAATATCAAAATACCCATTCTTCTCAGCTGCAAATGGGAAAGTCTATAAAATAGATCATATACTAACCCATAGAACATGACTTAGTAAGTGCAAAGGAATGGAAACTATCCCACACATATTATCTGACCATAGTGCCATGAAATTGGAATCCAATGACAAAGAAACTGCTAAGACTCGATAAACACATAGAAATTAAATAATACTCTCCTGAATAAGGGTAACAGGAGAACTTAAAGAAGAAATTAAACAATATCTATAAGTAAACAAAAATGGAAATACAACATACTGGAACCTGTAAGAAAAAAAGAAAGCAGTCCTAAGAGGAATATTTACTGTGATTAATTCTCACAACAGGAAGACATAATGACTACAAAATAAACTTGATACTATACCTAAAACTTCTTGACAAAGAAGTCAAGCCCAAAGATCAAATCAGGGAGAAAAATCTTAAAGGTCAGAGCAGGAATAAATACAACTGAGACTAAGACAACATGACAAAGAATAAATGAATTGAAGACTTTGTTCTTTCAAAGAATAAATAAAATTGTTAAAACCATAACCAAACTTATCTTGAAAAAGTAAAGAAAAACTTAATCTGTCTTTGGGACTTTTCTCTCATTATTGAGACAAAATAACTGACCCACAAAATGAAGGAAGGAAAGGTTTATTTAGCTTACAGTTCTTGGAGATTTCAGTCCATACTCAGCTGGCTCTAAGGCAGGGTGGTGTCCTTAAGGGTCAGTTGTTCATGACAGGCTCCAGCAACAAAAGTTAAGAGGGAGAAAAGGGCAATGCATACTTCCTTCCCTCCCTTATATTATATGCTGGCTCACCACCCCTGGGCGGGTGCAGCAATCGCACAACCAATCCCAGCACTATATAGTGAACCAATCACAAATGCTACATTCTGCTGCCTCCATGACAACATCAAGCTTGATAGGGGCATCAAAAAGCAAACAATAGCATTTCACCCTGACCTCCCCAAAACTTATCCACATACTTTATGCAAAGGACATTTAGTCCATCTCCGAGGGCTGCCCAAGCCCCAACTGTTTCAGCATTGCTGAAAAATCCAAGTCCCAAGTCTCCAAGATCTAAGGCAAACTTTTACCTACAACTACCTGTGCAAATGAATAGATAGTTAAACACTTCCAGCAGTCAATGGCACAAAGATAGACATTAACATTCCAAAGGGTACAAACTGGGGGATACAAAGGAATGTGACCAAAGGAAGTCCAAAATCCAGCAGAGCAAATATGAGGTCCTGAAGTTCCATGTTCAGCATCTGAAGCAAACTGTGGTAAATTTTGAGATTCAAAGGGCTTGAGTGACACCATCCCAAAGACTCTTCTGGTAGGTATAGCTCCCAAAGCTTCTCTATTAAGAATAATCTGTTCAATCCTTGTAGTTTTCTTTAGATGATTCACATCCCTGGGTTTTCCAATCTTCTGGGTTCTCCACTGCACACTTGTCTTCACACTCACAGCTTCACATCCTGCCCTCTCAGGGAGCACACTGCCTGGCCTAACAGGCCCTCTGAAATCGAGGTGGAAGCTGCCTTAGCATTTACATTCTGCATGGACCTAAAACCAGTACCATGTGGATGCTGCCCAAGTCTTATTCACTGTAACAGTAGCCAGGCTTTCCTTTCTCATGGCTGTAGGGGTCAAGTGTTTGGACCATTGATCACTCTGAACTGATTATGAGGAAAAGCTTGCCTATGTCACCTCTATTTTGGTACCTGGTGTGGCTGCTGCCATTTTGGAACCTTGCATGGTCTCCACAGCCATTATGAAACATGTTGTTCTGCAGAGATCTCTTCCAAGCAGTTTTTCATTTTTACCGCTTTGAGGCAGCAAAAGATGAAGATTCACTGCCTCTTTCTGCCATGTCTGAAGACCATCTTTTTTATTCTTCTGTTTCTTCTCAACAATCAAGATCTTACCACAATCTTCGCAGTCCCCAGCTTTCTGACCAAACTCATATTTTAAATCATCCTGCTGGGCTCTTTGCTATTGATTCACAACATAAAACTGGCTAAAATACCCCAACAATAGCTAAGCATTGCCTCATCATTCAACAACCTTGAAATTTCTTCTTTCAGATAAATCAGTTCACCTCCTTTAATCTTAGTATCAGGCAAAGTCTCTGGACACACACAAAATGCAGACAAACTTTCAAGCCATAATATACATCAACTGGAGTCCAATAAACAATACAGCTCTTCTTTGCAACAGAAATCTCTCAAACATGGTCTTTACTGGCAAGCTTTCTATCAGCCTTCTGGTCTCCTGAGCTCTGACAAGATTCTCCCATGCAGAATAGTGTAAGCTATTCCAGTGCCACTCTTTCAGACAACATCTCTGAAGCTTTCCAAACAGTTCCCACCAGCGATTTCCAAAGGCTCTTGAACCACGTGCTCAGGTATAGTCACAGCAATGATCTCACTCCATTGGTACCAAATTTTGTCTAAGTTACTTTTCTCTCATTGTTGAGACAAAATAATTGACTCACAATATGAAGGAAAGAAAGATTTATTTAACTTACAGTTCTTGGAGGTTTCCGTGCATATTCAGCTGACTCCAAAGCAAGGTGGCATGGCAAAGGGACAGCCATTCATGGTAGCTTCAAGAAACAAGAGCAAAAAGGGCAAAAAAGGGAAAAGAACAACTCCTTCTTTCCCTTTTATTGTATGCAGCTACTCCCCCTTCAGTGAGTGCAGCACTCACATGCCAAATCCCAGCACTAGACAATGGATCAATTACAAATGCTATACTCAGCCACCTATGACTCTGTGAGGCTTGATGGTTCATCCAAACACAAACAATAACATTCCACTCCTGGATTCAAACCCATAACATTCTACTCCTGGATTAACAGATTCAAAATTTGAGTTAGGTATTGTAAAAGATAAATAAATACCTCAAAAGGGAATTATATACTTTGATCAGCCTTGCATGCCTGTATTTGGTAAGCTGAACATAACAATATGTAATACAACAGCCATTGTTAATATCTTATTATCTTCTTCTGAAATTCTTTATCGTTTTTATCTGTTTTTGTTGATCTCATTTTTCTTTGATATTGCATTTTGATGGTTTGTTTGCTTCTCGAAGACTCATGTACACCAAATTCTTTCCTGGTTACTTTTCTCTCATTGTTGATACAAAATACCTGAGGCCCAAAGTGAAGGAAAAACACTAAAACTGGAACCATGTCTATCATCATGTACTAAACTAAAGTACAAGTAGAGCAAAATCTAAATATTAAAAGAGAAACAATTTACTGGAAGACGAAGTAGGTAAAAATCTTGAAGACATAGAGGTAAGCAGATAGTTCATGAACAGAAAACAAATCGCACAGGAAATACTTCACAGAATCAACAAATGCAATCTCATCTTATTAATTTTTTATATATCAAAAGATATTACCAACAAAGTGAAAACAAAACCCTCGAATTGGGAAAATATCTTAGCTGAATTTCCATCACACAAAGGATTTATAACTAGAACATGCAAAGAATTTTTAAAAATCAGGTCTCCAAAACTCAATGACCCAATCCAAAAATGGGCATCTGAGATGAATATACACTTCTCTGATGTAGAAATACAAATTACAAATAAATGTATGAAAAAGTGTGCTACATCATTGGTCATTTGATAAATACAGAGTAAATAAAGGAACTGTAATATTTCACTTCACTCCAGAAAAGTGGCTATAAAGAAATCAACCTATAAGAAATGTTTATGGGGGTGCAGGGAAACAAACATTTCTCCATTGTTGGTGGGAGTATAGACTGGTACAACCACTGTGGAAATCAAATGGAGATTCCTCAAAAACTTAGAATTAAAGGTTCCATTCAACACAACTATCCTATTTCTGGGTATTTTCCAACAAGAAATGGAAACATAAAACCACAATGACATATGTGCACACATGTCTACAGCTGCATAATTTGTAATAGCCAGATGTATAACACACCCAAATGCTCATCAACTGAGGAATAAATAAAAAAATACATGGTATTTTATACAAAGCAATACCACTAGCCTTAAAGCATGATAAACACGAAGCTTTTATTTGTAAATAAATATACCTAGAACCCATACTCATAAGTGAAATTGATCAGATTTGCACATGCAAAAACCATATTTTCTTGCTAGTGTAAAACAATGAAAGAGTAAATAAGACTCAAAAGATAAATATAATAAAAGGTAAAGAAACAGCTCAAAAGGGAATTATAGAGTTTGATCAGTCTTGTATGCCTATGTCTGGTAATCTGAAGATAACAATATGTAATACAACAGCCACCATTAATTTCCTATTATCTTGTTTTCAAATTCTATACCACTATTGTCTGTTTTCCTTGTTGTTCTAATTTTTCTTTTGATATTGATTTTTGATGGTTTGTTTACTTTTTGATTTTTTGTTTTTATCTCTTTAAAACATAAAAAATGCACTGTATTTATATTTGGGTGGAAGAAACAAAGATACATCCATTTATCATTCCAGCTAAATATTTAAGGTCTACGCTTCTTTTAAAAACACATTATGATCCCATAAGGAAATAAGTAGAAATGACCATCACCTACCTAAAGAATTTGAAGTGTACTAGAACTGGGAAATTGTATCCTATGCAGCCACTTCTACTCAGAGATGATCTTAATCAAATGTAGGGAAACAGAAAAAGGACTTTTGAATCAATCTCTGTCATAGCCCTAGAATTCATACTCCAATCTGTTAGACGTACTCTTCAGCAGTGTTTCTTGCACCTGATGTATCATGTGGAAATAGGCTGCCCTGCAGCCAGTGCCTGCTACACAGAAGGGCCTGAGCTATAGCAGTAAAGAGTGGGCAGTGAGCTTTGCTCCATAGAGAGCTCACTCATGAGCATGCAGGTTGTCTCCACCATTTGTCCTCTAAGTTGGAGGCTACATTAGAGTCAAGATTAAGAGAATAAACACAAGGGTTGCAAGGTAAACAGCATTCATCTCCTGGCTGCTAACCAACTACTACCCTCCTTCTGGACTGATAAGAACTAGGCAACATTCCCCCAGCAAAATCCCATGACCTCCAGCTCAACCAGCACCCACTGAGATCACCCGCATTGACAAAGTCATGGAACTTGCACAATCCTGAATCTCTGCCCTGTGGTAATGGAAAACAACTCATCATTTCAGGAGTCCATATTGCTTGCTCTCTCTCACAGTGTCTTTTTTGGGAAATTAATTCAGTTCTGACAAACAAAACCCATTCACTCCCACTTCCATGTGGGCTGTCATGAGAGTGAGGTTGACACAAGCCTTGTACATTCACATGCCAGAACTTCTCCTTCACTCTATGGTGGGGCTAGACATGCAACCCTGGGCTTTGTGCACGGTACTCAAGTGCTACACTACTGAGCCTCACCCCAGCTTCCCCAGTACAAATCCTTCCTCACAGTGAAACACTCAGTCTCATGTCTGTTTCTGATGTCAATGTTTCTGATGGGCTCAGGTCATTCAGAACCTGGGAGTCACCTGATCCTATTAGGACCAAACTGCTTGTAGGGGCAAAGAAACGTTCTACACTTTCCAGGATGTTGCATGGGCTGTCAGTTTGTGTGTGCAGTAAAATTGGGAGATACTATTAATACCAGGATTGGTGATTCTAGAAGTTACAAAGTTTCAATGCTACTTGGTTCCATATGCTCAGCATGCATTGCTCTGAATGTCAGAGCATGGATTAACAAACAATGTCTTCCTCCCAGCTCTGATGGACATGTCCATTAGTATTTGGAAGACATGGCAGGCCCATTGGGCACCATCGAATGTCAGTCTGGCAGAGAGTATCGTGAGCCTTTCTTCTGGCTTTTCCCCAAAACCGCTTGGTTTGCTCATCAGTTTCCTACCCCTCCTCCCTCACTGGACTTCCCTCCTTCATTTCACTCTCCCTGTCCCTCTGTTCCCCATCTTTCCCAGTCTCTCCCTCTGTTCTCCTCCTTCTCTGCTTTTCTTGTGCTTTCTCTCTCTGTGCTTCCAGTGGGTGGATAGGATAAGACCTGCCCTAGAGCCAAGTATGCTGCTCAGCACAAAGCAAACAATAAGAGGAAAAGCTCTGTGGTAATGAGCACACCTGAGAATTTTCTTGCTTAAGGGCAGTGAGTGGTGGATGGCTCTGCCATCCTAAATGTGCAGAGACATAGAGAAGTCTCTCAATCTGGATTCCTAAGCATTCACAACAAAGTATTGAACAGGAAGTTCAACCTGAAGGCTTCCTAGGAGGCCACTAAAGAAAGGACAGACATCCCTGTGCTCTCTGGAGCCCTGAGTGCATGCAAAATCAAGAGGCAAAGATTCCTGATAAAATCTGTGACTCTCTACAGCCCAGTGAATCTGCCAAGGGGCACATAGGCACCAGGGAACCCTGGATGGCGATCCCCAGATGCACAGCACCTAAGGCCAAGGACCTGTCTGTGCAGGCCTCAGTGGGTGTCACTCATTGTATTATGGGAGGGAATGTTGAAAAGTCTTTGCTCACTTGTCTCATTGTGTCAGAACACTGAGCTGTGCCAGCACTCCAGGTGGGCTTCAACTAGGGGAGTTCCCATGGCAATACAAGCCCCTGAGAACTGTGCACATAGCACTGACTCAGACCTGAGAGACAATACTGCTAGTGAGTCATATTTCTCTGGAAATCCTGCAAGATATGAATGTGCAGGAGCACACGGCGTTGTTCACTGAAAGCATGGGGCATAAGTCACTGCTGCCAGTGAACATCCAGAGGACCTGAGGACCACATGTCTCTGCCTTGCTGGTGAGCTGCTGAACTCATATCCTTTCTGAGGGATGGAACAGTGACAGGAGGGGAAGACAGAGGGACTATTGATGTCCTTCTCTGGAGACACAAGGATAAGTGGGGATCCTCAGGTTCAAAGGAAATGGGCTGGTTGCCTGGAGCTGCCAGAATGGGTTAGTGAGGGCAACTCAACAAGCAGAGACCCCATAAATGGTCTGGGGGGAGCCTAGGATCTCCTGTTATGGAGGAAGGCTGTCTCATTGCCAATGTCACCTTAACCAGGTCTGTTCACAGTGCCTTTCTGGTTTTCCATGGATGCAGAGCTGGCTGCCAGGTCCCGGGCAAGTGTGGCAGAGTCGCTCAGAAGTGAGGTTTACAGGGAGCTGTCCGTGAGTAGCAGGGATCTGATGGTGTGAGTTCTGCACAGGGCCTCCTGTCTGGGGGTGGCAGGAGGGGTCTGGGTGGGTCTCTGGCTGATGGGGGATGGAGGGCGACCTGTGGAGATCCCCAAGCTGTAGTATAAGGCCAAGGCAGAGTGTGCTGGGCCTGTGAGCACTGACTGGGGTGCTGTATGCCCTAGGTGGAAGCATTGGGTGGAAGAGGGGCAGAAGGTGCAGAAGGAGACACCTGAGCAGTGGCAGTGTGACTTTATTTCCCCTTCCCCTAGGGTATTAAGTGCAGCAGACAACAGGCTCCTGCAGAGTTCTATGGACTCCTTGCTCTGCAGTCTCACCAGGGTGCCATTCATCTGGAAGGGCAAGATGTCTCTTGTGCATCCCCTCCCGCAGGTGATGAAGAAGTGGCAAAAGGATTGAATTTTCATCACGCAACAACTGGCCCTAGACAGGACATGCTTCCCTAGGGCACTGACTCCTAGATGCTGCTACTGTGTTTAGGGGAGGTCATGATGGGCTCTCCAGGCTGCCTCTAGTGCATTTATGTGTGTCAATGCCAAAAATACAACAATCCTTAGTGCATGTCTGAATGTTTTATGTCTTCTCCGTGATTATTCTTCCAGATTGCCTTGCATATGTCCTCGATTAGCCAACAGTTCTGATATCCATATCGACAAGGGAGTGGAACAGAATTACAAAATGGAAGAACATGAAAACCCTTTAGGTCTTCCATTCGGCATGAACTCCAATCAGCATTTTGGAAGATGTTTGCATAATGAAAGTGAAATTCATACATGAAATAAATAGCAATTACATAAGTTCAAAAGTTTTTTTATTGTCAAGTCTCACATTTCATTTATTCCATGAAATTTTTCATATAGTATGAGTTTGAATTCCTTGGGAAAATAAAGGTATTCAATAGATGCAAACAAAGACACAATACAGCACAATTATTAAATATTTGTACTTCTCTACTCCCCAAACCTCTGTCCACTCCCATCATTACATCAGAATTCATAGGAATGATTGTATATATGTTTCTGTTTAAATGATGGTTTATTTAATTTTAATTTGAGCTGCCAGAAATACATGCACTTTCCTGTCCACTTATTTGACTACTTGGTTCAACAATATAAAATTTGTCACCAAGAAATGTATCATCCCACCTAAATATCGGTCTTCTCATGGTTTGTCACTATACTTTCCTGTGTGATTTTCTTGCTATAACAACAAAATACACTAGTTCCTTACTTTGTATGAGAAGAGCAACCAATTTACAAAGACTGGAAGAATATTGTGACTTACTTTGCCTTCATCAGATCTTGAAGACCAAGTGTTGGCACAGAGCTGAGTTCTCAGGTAGAGATGGCTGAAGTGTTGGGAGAAAGCACTTCAAAGGAAAGTCACCTGGGGAAGCAGCCAGAATGCTTTTGTACCAAACTGGAAAAGCGTGTTGTTGTTGACTGAGAATGTGATGCTCAAGGCAGGCAGTCTGCTAAGAGACAGCACAGGCAGCAGGAAGCTGATCTCGATGTGGCCAGGCAGATGTCCCACACCATGCACCTCCTAGGGAAGGAAAGACCTGACAGCGCCTCCCTCACACAGAGTTTGTCCCCAGTGCAGGAGGAGAGCCTGTGACCACAGCTGTATTAGTCAGCCGGTGTTATGTGCTGAGTGTCCCTGTCCTCACAGAATGCCGAACCTGTGTCTTAACCAGTGCTCACCTGTGGGGCTGCATCTCTGAGGGTCTAGAGAAGGTGAACTGAGGCCCAGGGTTTGGTGCTCTGGTCCCATGTGACAGTCCTCCTTTCAAGGTAAGACATGGGTGTGGCATGTTCAACATGACAGCATAGCAGGGGAGCCACGTTGGAGCTACTGAGACAAAGCAAGTGAAAGCACAGGCCGCTGGAAGACAGGCAGAGAGGAAACCCTGAGGACAGCATCAGTCTGAAGGAAGAGACCTTTAGATCAAGTAAGAAATATGTATAGGCCTTGATGAAATGATTATCCAGTAGAGAGGGGGCCTCTGGTTTATGGGCTGCTGGAAGAGCAGGAGCTACTGCACCCAGGAAGCTCCCCCAAAACAAAGAGACTGCAATCCCATGGCCGTCTCAGGGAACACTGGGTAGTCTGCAGTAAGAGGCCCTTTGCCTCTTTTGCCTTTCTGCAAACAGAAGGACAGAAATTTGGAATCTCTGTCTCTCTCTGTCTCTGTCTCTGTCTCTGTCTCTCTCTCTCTCTCTCTCTCTCTCTCTCTCTCTCTCTCTCTCTCTCTCTGTTGTTTCTTCAGAGATAGTGCCGGGATTAAGTGTGGGAATGCCAATTCAGTTCCATGTATGGACTGGCCATGGCCTAATCCTGGAAGACAGGATACAATATGATATCAGAAAGAGGCTTGACACTCTCTCCCTTGCTGCATTTGCTGCCATCTTCCCTCCAAATTTTGCTCTTCTCCGTGAGGCCACCTAACCATGGAGTCAGCAAATTATGGACTTATACTAGTACAACTAGGAGGTATATGAATTTTTAATGTTTTACCTTGATGCTGGTCACAACTGCAGAGTCCATTTCATTCTGTATATTGCTTTTGTCTGTCAATATGGCTCAGAGAAAGATGAATGAATCTTGCATGTAAATTTTTTTTTAGATTCTTGTTTTGGAGACAGGATTTCACTATGATGTTCAGGTTGGCCTTGGGCTCATGATGTATATATCCAAGGCTGTTCTCACACTTGCAGCAATGCTCCTGCCAGCGGTTACAAAAGCACACTGTCTAATTTCCCATTGTTCAGGGCATGTGCACCAATACAATCAGAGAGTCTAGAACAAGCACACCTCCATCTCACTCGCAGCACACTGTGCAGGTGGCTGGATTTCCATGTCATTGCTCTGCTTATCCCAGTGGAGGAAATGATTTTGTAACACAGCCTGCAATTCCTGCTCCTGAAGGCCTTCTCTCACTTTGGAACATCATCGCATTGCTGCAATAAGTGTGAGATGATCAGAGATCCCTATACACAAGTGACTGTAAACACCCTCATATGTGACATGCCTGAGACCAAAAGCTCAAATTATGTTCTACTGGGGCCTCTCCAAAGAAAGAAAGTGGAATGGTGGGTAATCGATGTGAAGAGTTGAAAGAAACTGGGCTGCAGCCCAGGTACTCATGCACCTTCTTGAATCCAGTTTGAATATGTGGCACAGAGGAGCTGTGACAGTGTCATGCCTGAGTGGGCTGAGAATTTACACTGCTGCTTTCCCATCAGCAAAAGAAGAAAATTCATTAGAAGTAGAGGATTAAGTAGCCCACACCACTCACACGTAAAGTGCTGTCATCCACTGTCATTCCTGCTGGGAATGGGGTTGATTTCTTTTCTTTTTTTTATGGGTAGAAATAATACATAAGTTCAAAGAAAAAAATAAGTAGTAAGAAATCACTAGTTGATGATTACATACTGTCTTCTTACAAATAGTTGTTCAATATACAAAAGTGGAACATATAAAGTGGAATTCAAACAGCGAGACTGCAACCAGTTCTGTTAAACTATCCAACAAAAACTAAGAAATATTGTTTCACATCATGACACTCCTGGATCAGCACTGGGTACTGTAGTGTCTTTTTTCCTTTTTAAATTTTTCCAAAGAAAGATTAAACAGAAAACAGGCAGAAACAATACATACTTTCAAAGAAAAAAAAAAAAAAAAAGAAACAGAAAGAAATCACTAGTTGATGATTACATATTGTCCTCTTACAAATAGTTATTCAGGGTACCAAAGTGGAGCATATAAAGTAGATATTCAAACAGTGAGATTGCAACCAGTTCTGTTCAACTACCCAACAAAAACTTAGAAATATGGTTATCAATCCTATACACTTAAACATACATGCAGTTATCCATATCTTCAATTATGTTGAGATTGAACAAACCCAAGCACACTAACATCACTCTGAACAAAGAATAATATTTTGTTGGGTGTCACATTATGACACTACAGGATCAGCACTAGGTACATTAGTGTCTCTTTTGCTTCAAAGTATTTGTTAATTTTATCATGTGTCATAAGATCAGTTCTCATACACTGTTTATAGATTCTGCACATTCATGAATCTTAACATGTATTTCTACCCATTCTATATTAGAGAGAGAAATAAACAAAGCAAGACAAAACAAAACATATTCCTATAAACACATTAAGCGACGAAGACATATAAGAACGTTGTACAAGGAGTTCTACCTTAGTTCCAGTGTTGTCTCTTGTTATCTTCAATAGAATTGACTATATCATCAGGTATAGTATAATTGAATATATCAGTACATAAAAGTATTAATAAAAACACAACTTTGTATATAGCATAAAACTTCAAAAACAGGCAGTTATCAAACCAGAATGTATATCATAGAGTCTATATCTTCAGTGTAGTTGCCAATACTCTTAGACTTGATACTATCAATCATATCAGTTTTGAATAAAATTTGTTGATACCAAACAGCAATTAAACAAACAAGATTTAACTAAGATCAGTCATGATAAAACAGTATACGTCATACAGGGCTCTAGATTCATTTAATAGGAAATTAAAGGTGATTACTGTGCTATATGCTGATGTTTTTGGGATAGCTGTCTGTGCCCTCAAATCTAATGCAAGTAGAAAAACTGGGACAAAAAAAATCTATCTAAGCAGAGTGGTATCAGTAATGTGAGTTTTAAATCCTGATACACTATTAACAATATCTTCTGCCATCTTTTTAAAGACTCTCCCTCCCCTTTCACTTCCCCAGGATAAACTGTGCATTTTTGGGTCTGACCAAGACCCTTGGTTTTGAATTGGTGGGAGACAACTTGCTATTTACCTAAGTGGTTCCAAACTTTCTCTCTCCTGGAATTGATCTCTAATTGTATTCCTTTACCTAATAAAGCTTGTCCAACCTACCCACAAATACTGGTCTAGTTGCCCCTATTACTCTCTGGTTCTCTCTGTCACATAGAGCATTGTTTTCTCCTATTTGCTTGTCAGTCCATGCACTCTTTTTCATGTTAATTATAGTTCTTATCAATACCATCTTGGTGAACTCTACCTCCTGATCTCCACGTCTGGTTCTTTTTTACTTTAATTTAGTGTATCAAGGCCAACTATATTAGAGATTATATTCAACATTCCCTGCCTCATTTCTGTTATGTTCTTTTTTTTGTCATTAGTTGTCTGTTTATCGTCTACATTCTGTTTTCTACTCCATTCATTGAGGCTCTCTGCACTGTTCCTGGAATCCTAGTACTTTTCTCTCTCTCTCTAGAATGCCCTGCAGTATTCTCTGTAGAGTTGGATTGGTGGTTGCAAATTTCCCAAGATCTTTTTTGTCTTGGAATCATCCTGTTTTTCCATTAATTACTAGAGACAGTTTAGCAGGGTATATCAGTCTGGGATGGAGGTTATTTTCTTTCAGGGCTTCAAAGATTTCACTCAAGGCTCTTCTTGACATGATGGTATGTGTCGAGAAGTCTGCCATTTTTCTGATAGGCCTTCCTTTATAGGTGATCTGTTTCTTGTCTCTAATAGCTTTTAATATTCTGTTCTTATATTGAATTTCTGTGATCTTTATTATTATATGCCTGGTGTAGCTCTGTTTTGATTGTAGGTGGTTGGAGTTCTATATGCCTCATATATCAGAATACCATTTCCTTTTCCTATGTTTGGGGAATTTTCCTTAATTATTTCTGTGAATAGCCTCTGTAGTTCCTTTGTTTGTACTCCTGCTTCTTCATTCACATTCTTTATTCTCAAGTTATAGATCCTCTTGTCTTCTTCTAGCATTTGCATTGTTATTGCTTCTTTCCTTGTTATTTTTAAAAAGCTTTTCCTTTCAAAATCCCACAATGTAAAACCATTCTCCAATTTGGATAATCTATCCTTAGTTTCTTTCAAGCACATTTGCCAACGTTCCATTGAGTTTTAGATTTCCTTGTAATCTCTTTGAATCTGCTTCGTGTATTCTGTTATCTTTATATTGTTCATCAAAAGGTTCTCTCCTTTGTTTGAGTTCCTACCTTATTCCTTCTGTGTCTTCTTCTTTTTTATTTTATTTAAAGAGAAAAAAAACACAGAAAAATGGCACAAGTAATACAAGATTTCCAAAAAATAAGCAGGAAGAAATCACTAGTTAATAGATTACATATCATCATCATAGAAATAGTTATTCAAGTTACAAAATTAAAACATACAACATGGACATTCAAACAGTGAGAATGCAAAAAGTTTTGTTCAATGATCCAACAAAAACTTAGTAATATGGTTATCTATCTTACACCCTTAAATATACATGCAATTATATCTTTAGAGCACTTTGTTTTCCTCTCTTTTTTTACAATAAGAATTACACATTTTGGATTTTATTACTCCCACAGTTCTTATTAATTTTTTTGAAGAGAATAAAACCTAATGTGCAAAACAAAACAGATTCAGTCAAAACAAGGATGGACATAGTATATGATGTAAAAGCAGCATACAAGGTGATCAACAGTGGTTACCATAATGCCTCTTCCTATCTTAAAAACATTGCCTATATCATCAGGTATTATAAAATTGAACAAAACAATACAGAACAAAACCAATAAACCAATAAAACCAAAACATTGGAGACATTACAGGACTGCAAAAGAAGATAAAAGTCAAAACAGAATGGGCATCAGAGTGAATCTTATAGTCTTCAAAATAGTGACCTATACCCTCAAACATGACACTATCAAATAAAACAGAATAGAGTAAAATCAAACAAAACAAGATGGTGAGAGCAATACAGGGCTTCAAATCAAGTTAATATGAAATCAAAATGGTTACTACAGTATATCCTGCCTTTTTTATTTTTTCCCTTAATTAAAATTTTTTTAAAGGAGAGATTGAGATAAAAGAGGACGTAACAACATAACAACACAGGTCATAAAAGAACAATTTAAGCAACATAGTGTTTCACCACAAGATAACCTGACATAACAGTAGTTACCATACATAGTGTCTCTTTCCTTGAAATAATTGAGTATAACTTCTCATACTATAGCATCAAATATATCAAGACAGTGTAAATCCATTGAAGAGAATGAAAGTATTATAGGGTATTTAGAACCAACTAACAGAAAATTCCCAATTGTTTCTATATTATCTCCTTGTCTATAGAAATTGTTGTTTATACTATGACACATAATAAAATCCAATAAGATACAACATGATAAAACTGATAGAGACAGAAGAACAAAAGATTGATGGGACTTCAAAACAAGATGATATTGACTGATTAAGAAGATTGCAACCTCACTGGATCCTCAGAAGAGCAACTGGCATGTGGCTTCCTAGGAGTTCCGCTTCTCGGCTGGGAAGCTCTCCTGCTCTTGGAAGCTCGTTTGCTGGAGAAACTTGCTACTCAACATCTCACTAACTGAAGACTGAGTACATTTAACAATAAAACAGGGCTGCAGCTCCTCCGTCGGCAGCAGCTGCTGCTGCCTGTGGCCCGGGCGACTGGGAGAAGCAGAGTGTTGGTGAGTGACGTGGCGGAGGTGTAGTTTGACGCGGTGTGTTATGTGGGGTAGAGAATAAAACTCCAGTGAGATCCAGGCTGTGGATGAAAGCAGTGATGGAGGCGCTTGTACCACCGCCTGCGGGAACTTTCTCCCTGACTTGGGGGACCAGAGACCAGGCCGGAAGGGTGAGAGTAACAGCAGCGGCTAGGAGCTCCACCCAGCCTGCGGGAACTTTCACCCTGACCTGGGGACCCAGGCCAGTTCCCCACCAGACCCGGGGACCAGGCCAGATCAGAGACTGTGGCAGTGGCGACTGGGAGCTCCACCTAGCCTGAGGAGACACTCTTCCTGGCCTGAGGAGCAGGCCATAGTTCCCTGCTCAGTCCAGTGAGTGGGGCCATTGCAGGGTACCCCATCCCAGGCTGGTGGATCTCTCTTCCACACCTGGAACAACTTTTGAAGCTTCCAAATACAGTAAAATGACAAAACGAAAGTCTAAAATGCAATCTCAAACATCCGGCACTCCCCAAGAAAGTCCAGAAGCCATGTGCATAGAAGAAAACACATGACACAAGACTGAAATACCTGAAATAATGGTAACTGAAATAAAGAAGCAAGTATGGGAAGCCTTGAAGGAATTCAAACTAGAAATATTCTCTCAGATGAAAGAAGAATTGATAAAAGAAATAAAGCAGATGCTAAACATAGCGAAAGAAGAGGCAGTTAAAAAATTAGAGGAACTAAACAGAAGGATAGAATCCCTGGATGAACAGTATAGGAAGCAAACAGGATACATAAAACAGATGCAAAGAGATATATGGGAAATCAAAAACTCCATTGAAAGTTGTAAAAACTGCCTCAATGAATGTGAAAATAGAATCTCAGACCTCGAAGACAAGATTGCAACAAGTGAACAGGAAAGAAAAGATCTTTTAAAAATAACAAGAAACCAGGAAATAACAATTCAACACCTACAGGATGACGCAAAGAGAAACAACATAAGATTGATAGGGATAAATGAAAAAGAAGGGGACAACATAAAGGATGTCAGGAGGATATTTAGAGAAGTAATAGCTGAAAATTTCCCAAACATGAGATTGGAAACTGATATCAAGATCAATGAAGCATATAGATCTCCAAATAGTCACAACCAAAATAAATCTACACCCAGACATATAATAATGACTATCTCAGAAACTGAACAAAAGAATAGAATATTAAAGGTTGTCAGAGAGAAAAGACAGATCACATATAAAGGAAAACCTATCAGAATTACAGCAGACTTCTCAGCACAAACAATAAAGTCAAGAAGAGCATGGAGCAATGTATTTCAGATCCTAAAGGAAAATGATTTTCAGCCTAGGCTGATGTACCCTGCAAAACTGTCCTTCAAATTTGATGGAGAAATACAATACTTCCATGAAAAATATCAGCTGAAAAACTTCATGATCACCAAGCCAACCCTGCAAAGAATTCTGAAAGACAGCCTAGATACATTTAGGAAAAAAAACCACTAAACAAAGCAGACAGTGGAACAGAGCAGAAAGATAAACATGCAACACCAGAAAGATAATATGTCAACAATAAACCAATTTATAACAGTTCTTACTATTAATGTAAATGGTCTCAATACACCAATTAAAAGAACCAGACTGGCAGAATGGATCAAGAAACAAAATCCAACCATATGCTGTTTACAAGAAACCCATCTAACTCAAAAGAATACTAACAGACTCAAAGTCAAAGGATGGAAAACAACATTCCATGCAACAGGAACCAAAAAAAAAAAAAAAAGCGGGGGTAGCTATTCTGTTTGCAGACAAAGTCAACTTCAAGCCAATAATGATTAGAAGGATAAAGAAGGTCACTACATACTGGTTAGGGGAAAACTCCAAGAGCAAGATATAACTATCTTAAATATATATGCACCAAACTCCAGAGCACCCAGTTATATAAAACAAGTACTAACAGAAATGAAAAACCAAATGAGCAGTAACACAATTCTGACAGGAGATCTTAACACACCATTGACACCAATGGACAGATCAACCAAACAGAAAATCAACAAAGAAATAAAAGAACTGAATTGCACCTGTGAACAAATGGACTTAATAGACATATACAGAGTATTCCACCCAACAACAACAGAATACACATTCTTCTCAGCAGTACATGGATCATTCTCTAAAATAGACCATATATTTATTCACAGAACATATTTAAATAAATGCAAAAGGGTGGAAATTATCCCTTGCATGCTATCAGACCATAGCGCCATGAAATTAGTAATTAACAATATAAGATACTGCAAAAATCCCACAAACACATAGAAACTGAATAACACACTCCTGAGTAATCAGTGGGTCACAGAGGAAATTAAAAAAGAAATTAAGCAAAACCTATAAACAAATGAAAACACAGATACAACTTACCGGAATCTATGGGACGCAATGAAAGCCATCCTCAGAGGAAAATTTATTGCACTGAGCTCCCAGATCAGGAAAACAGAATGAATACAAATAAATAGCATGATGTTACACCTCAAACATCTAGAAACAGAAGAGCAAGTCAAGCCCAAAGCCAAAAAAAAGAGAGGAGATTATAAAAATCAGAGCAGAAATCAACGCAATAGAGACTACGAAAACAATCCAAAGAATCAACGAATCAAAAAGTTGGTTCTTTGAAAGAATAAATAAAATCTATAAGCCTCTAGCCAGCCTTATGAAAAGAAGGGAAGAAAGAGCTCAAATTCAGGCAATAAGAAATGAAAAAGGTGAAGTCACTACAGACTCAATAGAAATACAGAAGATCATCAACACCTATTTCGAAAACCTCTACTCTCAAAGGTTTGATAACACAGAAGAAATAGACAGATTCTTAGGAACATATGAAGTACCAAAGCTATATTAAGAGGATGTAAAACTGCTAAATAACCCAATCTCTATCAATGAAATTGAACATGTAATTAATTCCTTACCTACAAAGAAGAGCCCAGGCCCAGACAGATTTACTGCAGAATTCTACAAGAAATACAAACAAGACCTAATACCGACACTCCTCAAACTCTTCAATGAAATTGAAAGGGAAGCAATCCTTCCCAAGTCATTCCTGGAAGCAAATATTACTCTACTAACAAAACCTGGGAAAGACCCAACTGAAAAAGAGAATTACAGACCAATCTCCCTAATGAACACAGATGCAAAAATCCTCAATAAAATATTGGCAAATAGGATGAAGCAAATCATCAAGAAGATTATACACCATGACCAAGTGGGATTCATCCCAGGCATGCAGGGATGGTTCAACATACGTAAATCAATAAATGTAACCCACCATATCAATAAAGCCAAAAGTAAGAATCACATGATCATTTCCATAGATGCAGACAAAGCCTTTGATAAGGTCCAACATTTATTCATGATAAGAACTTTACAGAAAATTGGAATAGATAGTCTTTACCTCAATATAATAAAGACTGTCTATGACAAACCAACAGCCAGTATCATACTAAATGGCCAAAAGTTGAAAGCCTTTACTTTAAAATCAGGCACAAGACAAGGATGTCCTTTATCACCTCTCCTATTTAATATAGTACTGGAAATACTAGCTAGAGCAATTAGACAAGAGAGAAAAATAAAAGGGGTAAAGATAGGAAAGGCAGAAGTTAAATTATCATTGTTTGCAGATGACATGATACTCTACATAGAAGACCCCCTAAACTCCATTGAAAGACTCTTAGATATAATAAATAAATTCAGTAATGTAGGTGGGTACAAAATCAATACTCAGATATCAATAACATTCTTATACACTAACAACAAAATCACAGATAAACATGAGAAGCCACACTCTTCACACTAGCAACCAAAAAAATGAAATACTTAGGAATTACTCTTATGAAAGAAGTGAAAGACCTATACAGGGAAAATTATAATACACTGAAGGAAGAAATTGAAGATGATCTGAGAAAATGGAAAGACATCCCATGTTCATGGATAGGAAGGATAAACATTGTGAAAATGGCCATTCTCCCAAAAGTGTTATACAGATTCAATGCAATCCCAATAAAAATACCATCAACATACCTTATAGATCTAGAGAAATCACTCCTAAGGTTCATCTGGAATGAGAAGAGACCTAGAATATCAAAGGCAATTCTAAGCAACAAAGGCAAGGCAGGAGGCATCACAATTCCTGACTTGAAGTTATACTACAAAGCAACAGTAGTAAAATCAACATGGTACTGGCATCAAAATATAGCAGAGGATCAATGGAATAGATTAGAAGATACAATCACAACTACAAATACACCCAACCACCTTATCTTCGATAAAGGAGCCAAGCAGGTTCATTGGAAAAACGACAGTCTTTTTAATAAATGGTGTTGGAAAAACTGGCTCTACATTTGCCAAAAACTAAAACTTGACCCAAGCGTATCACCATGTACTAAATTAAAATATAAATGGATTAAAGATCTGAATATTAAAACAGAAACACTAAATCTATTGGAAGACAAATTAGGTAGAAACCTAGAAGACATAGGGGTAGGTAGAGAATTCATGAACAGGACTCAAACTGCACGGGAAATACTTCCTAGAATCAATAACTGGGATCACCTGTTACTAAAAAGTTTCTGCATTTCAAAAGAAATCTCCAGCATAGCGAAAAGAAAACCCACAAATTGGGAAAAGATTTTAGTGAACTCCCCCTCAGATAAAGGACTTTTGTCTAAAATATATATAGAATTAAAAAAAATCAGACCCCCAAAATTCAAAGACCCAATCCAAAAATGGGCATCTGAGGTGAATACACACTTCTCAGAGGAAGAAATAAAAATGGCAAATAAATACATGAAAAAATGTTCATCATCACTGGTTATTAGGGAAATGCAAATTAAAACCACACTGAGATTCCATCTCACTCCTGAAAGGATGGCCAGGATCAAGAAAACCAACAACAACAAGTTCTGGACAGGCTGTGGGGAAAAAGGAACTCTCCTACACTGTTGGTGGGAGTGTAGACTGGTACAACCTTTGTGGAGGTCAGTCTGGAGATTTCTCAAAAAGCTGGGATTGGAAGTCTCATTTGTTCCAGCTATTCCACTTCTAGGCATCTTCCCAGAAGAACTGAAAGCATCATACCAAAGTGATATATGCACACCTATGTTTATAGCAGCACAATTTGTAATTTCCAGATCTTGGAAACAACCCAAATGTCCATCAACTGAGGAATGGATAAAAAAGCAGTGGTACTTCTGTACAACGGAGTACTAGTCAGCTATAAAGAAGGATCACATTGAGGTATTTATCAATAAATGGGCACAGCTTGAAACCATACTCGTAAGTGAACTAAATCAAACTCGCATCTGTGAACTCCGAATAGTTTCCCTAGTGTAGGAAATGAATCAAATATATAAAAGTACATGATAACCATGATTCCCCATTATACGGCCGTGAAGCCTTATAAAATTTTCACTCATTAATTGGAATGGCTTTATTCTGGGCTGTTTGATATTATAGCCGGTGATGCAATGAACAGCTACTTTGAAGAAAATAAGACATAATAACAGCTAGTGCCGATTTGATACCATCTTGTCTTAAAGCCGCACCAAACTATGGTTCTTCTGTCTCCATTGATTTTATCATGTTGTAACTTGCTGGATTTTATGGTGGTATAAACAAAAATTGTTATAGGCAAAGAGATAATATAGAAACCATTGATCATTTTTTCTGTTAGCTGGTTCTAAATACTCTACAATGCTTTCATCCACTTGAATGGTGTTACACAGTCTTGATATGTTTGATGCTATACCATCTGAAATTATATTCAAATATTTCAAAGAAAAAGACACTTAAGTTGGGTTATTTAGTGGTGAAGCACTAGGTTGCTGAAAGTGTCATGCTTTAACCTGTATTGTTATGCTGTTACGCCCCCTTTTATCTCATCCTCTCCCTTATTCATTAAAAAAATTATTTAATTAAAAAAATCAACCAATAAAAATGCTTCTGGGTCTGTAGGGAAAAATAAACCCTTTACAACTGTTGGTTAGAAAGTAGACTAGTACAAACACTGTGGAAATCAGTGTGGAGATTCCTCAAAAAATTAGGATTAGAGGTCCCATTCAACCTAGCTATTCCCCTTCTGTGTATCTTCCCAGAAGGATTGAAAAACATCACACCACAGTGACATATGTGCAACCATAAGGTTCAAAATATACAATAGTCACTGCGAAATGGGAGGAAACTGTTCAATAAAAAGAATAAACTAAGATAGGGGAAAAGAGAAAGGATAGAAGGGAAAAGAAAAACATGCAAGTTAGTTATACCATTAGTGTCACTTAGTTCACTGAATAGGAAAGGTTGTGCTAATATTGATTGAAGAAATTTTTACGCCCATATTTTGTACTTGAGTGACGAAAGATAATGATGTGTAATTTATCAACAATTGTTACTTTTTCATTATTTTGTTGTGAAAATTTGTTTTACCTTTTCTTCTTAATATTAACAAAGTAAAAAAACAAGGTGATATTAAATCAACACTAGCTATTTTGATGTCTTGTTTTCTTCAAAATAGCTGTTCATGCCATCACAGACAACAAAATCAAACAACCCAGAATAAAACCATTTCAATTAGTGAATGAAAACCTTATAAGTCTTCAAAGCAATGTAATGAGGAATCATGATTTCCACATACTTTTATGTATTCTTACCATTTCTTACAATAGGGAAACTATTCGGTATTTATACATGTGAGTTTGATTTATTTCACTTATGAATGTGGTGTCAAGCTGCATCCATTTATTTATAAATATTGCAATGTGATCATTATTTATAGCTGAGTAGTTCTCCATTGTATAAAAATACCACATTTTAAAAAATCTATTCCTCAGTTGATGGACACTTAGGTTGTTTCCAAGATCTGGCTATTACAATTTGTGCTGCTATAAACATGGGTGTGCATATATCACTTGGTATGATGTTTTCAGTTCTTCTGGTAAGATGCCTAGAAGTGAAATAGCTGGAACAAATGGGACTTCCAATCCCAGCTTTTTGCCAAATTTCCAGACTGAGCTCCACTATGGTAGCACCAGTCTGCACTCTCACCAAGAGTGCAAGAGAGTTTGTTTTCCCCATGGTCACACTAGCATTTGTTGTTGGTAGTTTTCTTGATCCCAGCCATTCGTTCAGGAATGAGATGGAATCTCAGGGCGGTTTTAGTTTGCATTTCTCTAATGACTAATGATGAACATTTTTTCATGTATTTATTTGTCATTTGTATTTCTTCATCTGAGAATGGTGTATTCGTCTCAACTGCCTATTTTTGGACTGGATCTTTGAATTTTGGGGGTCTGATTTTCTTTAATTTTTAAAAGTTTTAGACAGAAGTTCTTTGTCTGAGGAACAGTTCACTAAGATTTTTTCCCATTTTGTGGGTTTTCTTTTCACTATGCTGGAGATTTCTTTTGAAATGCAGAAACTTTTTAATAAAAGATGATCCCAGTTATTGATTCTGAGAAGTGTTTCCCATGTGGTTTGAGTCCTGTTCATGAATTCTCTACGTACCCCTTATGTCTTCAAGGATTTTACCGAATTTGTCTTCCAATAGATTTAGTGGTTTTTTTTAATATTCAGATCTTTGATCCATTTAGATTTTAATTTAGTATATGGTGATAGACATGGATCTAGATTTAGTTTTTGGAGAGACTGTCGTTCTTCCAGTGAACATGTTTGGCCTCTTTATCAAAGATAAGGTGTTTGAGTGTGTTTACAGTTGTAGTTGTATCTTGTAATCTATTCCATTGATATTTGGCTCTGTTTTGATTCCAGTACCATGTTGATTTTACTACAGTTGCTTTGTAGTATAACTTCAAGTCAGGGATGGTGATGCCTCTTACCTTGCCTTTTCTGGTTAGAACTGTCTTTGTTATTCTAGGTCTCTTCTCACTCCATATAAATTTTAGGAGTCATTTCTCTACATCTATGAGGTATGTTCATGGTATTTTTATTGGGCTTGCACTGACTGTGTATAACAGTTTTGGGAAAATGACCATTTTCACAATATTTATTCTTCCTATCCATGAGCAAGGGTTGTCTTTCCAATTTCTGAGATCCTCTTCAATTTCTTTTTTCAGTGTATTATTATTTTCCCTGTATGTATCTTTCACTTCTTTCGTGAGAACAATTCCTAAACATTTCATTTTTTTAGGTTGCTACTGTGAAAGCTCTGGTTTCTCTGATTTCTCTGTCAGTGATTTTGGTCTTAGTGTATTGCAATGCTATTGATTTTTGAGTATTGATTTCGTATCCAGCTACATTGCTGAATTTATTTATTATACCTAAGACGCATTCAATGGAGTTATGGGGGTCTTCTATGTAGAGTATCATGTCATATGCAAATAATGATAATTTATCTTCTTTTTTTCTATCTTTACCCCTTGTTTCTCTCTCTTGTCTAATTGCCCTGGATAGTGTTTCCAGTACTATACTGAATAGGAGTGGTGATAAAGGGCATCCTTCTCTTGTGCCTGATTTTAAAGAAAAGGCCTTCAATATTTGGACAACTAGTATGATACTGGCTGTTGTTTTGTCATAGATGGCCTTTATTACATTGGGGCAAAGACCATCTACTCCAATTTTCCTTATGGTTCTTATCATAATGAATGTTGGAACTTATCAAAAGCTTTTTTGCATCTATAGAAATGATCATGTGATTCTTACATTTGGCTTTATTGATATGGTGGATTACATTTATTGCTTTACATATGTTGAACCATTCCTGCATGCTTTGAATGGATCCCACTTGTTCATGATGTATAACCTCTTTGATGATTAGTTGCATCCTTTTTGCCAATAGTTTATTGAGGATTTTTGCATCTGTATTCGTTAGGGAGTTTGGCCTGTAGTTTTTTTTTTTTTTTTTTTTTTTTTTTTTTTTTTTAGTTGGGTCTTTCTCAGGTTTTGGTACAAGAGTAATATTTGCTCCCAGGAATTAATTAGGAAAGATTGCTTCCCTTTCCATTTCATTGAAGAGTTTGAGGAATGTCGACATTAAGTCTTTTTAGTACTTCTTGTAGAATTCTGCAATGAATCTGTCTGGGCCTGGACTCTTCTTTGTAGGTAATGACTTAGTTACATTTTCAATTTAATTAACATAAATTGAGTTATTCAGCAGTTATACACCTTCTTCACCTAGTTTTGGTATTTCATATGTTTCTGAGAATCTTTCTATTTCTTCTGTGTTATCAAACCCATGATAGTGGAGCTTTTCGAAATAGGTGTTGATGATCTTCTGTATTTCTACAGAGTATATAGTGATTTCACCTTTTTCATTACTTATTGCATGAATTTGAAATCTTTCTTTCCTTTTTTAAAATAATTTTATCTAGGGGCTTACCAATTTATTTATTCTTTCAAAGAACCAACTCTTTCATTCATTTAATCTTTGGATTTTTTTCTTCATCTCTATTGCATTAATTTCTGTTCTGATTTTTATAATTTCCTCCCTTCTTTTGGCTTTGGCCTTGACTTGCTCTTCTTTTTCTAGATGTTTGAGGTGTAACATCAGGTTATTTTACTGTATTCCTTCTACTTTCTTGATTTGGGAACTCAGTACATCAAATTTTCTCTGAGGACAGCTTTCATTGCATCCCACAGATTCTGGTAGGTTGTAATTGTATTTTCTTTTGCTTGTTTGTTTAATTTCTTCTTTAATATCTCCTGTGACCCACTGATTACTCAAGAGTGTATTATTCCATTTCCATGTTTTTATTGGGTTTCTGCTGTATCTTTTATCATTAATTTCTAATTTCATGGCGCTATGGTCCGATAACATGAAAGGGAAAATTTCAACTCTTTTGCATTTATTTCAATATATTCTGTGAGCTAATATATATTCTATTTTAGAGAATGCCCCATGTACTCCTAAGAAGAATGTGTATTCTGAGGTTCTTGGATGGAACACTCTGTATATGTCTATCAAGTCCATTTGTTCACAGGTGTGATTCAGTTCTGTTATTTCTTTGCTGATTTTCTGTCTGGTTGATCTGTCCCTTGGTGTCAATGGTGTGTTGATGTCACCTGTTACAATTTTGTTATGATAATTTGGTTTTTCATTTCTTTTAATACTTGTTTTATATAACTGGGTGCTCTGGAATTTGGTGCATATATATTTAAGATTGTTATCTCTTTCTCTTGAAGTTTTTCGCTAACCAGTCTGTAATGACCTTTTTTATCTCTTCTGATCATTATTGGTTTGAAGTTCACATTGTCTGCAAACAGAATAGCTACCCTCGCTTTTTTTTTGGGGGGGGGTCCTGTTCCATGAAGTATTGTTTTCCGTTCTTTGACTTTCAGTCTGTGAGTATCCTTTTGGATTAGAAGGGTTTCTTTAGACAGCATATGGTTGGATTTTGTTTCTTGATCCATTCTGCCATTCCGTTTCTTTTACTTGGTGCATTGAGACCATTTACATTAATGGTTATAACTATTATATGTTGGTTTTTTGTTGACATGTTGTGTTTGTGCTGTTGCATCTTCATCTTTCTGTTCTGTTTAATTGTCTGCTTGCTTAGTGGTTTTTTCCTAAGTGTATCTAAACTGTCTTTTAGTATTTTTTGCAGGGTTGTTTTGGTGATCATGAAGTTCTTCAGCTGTTCTTTGTCATGGAAGGATCTTATTTCTCCATCGATTTTGAAGGACAGCTTTGCATGGTAGATTAGTCTAGGTTGCCAATCATTTTCCTTTACTGATCTGAAATACTTCATGCCATTCTTTTCTTGACTTTATTGTTTTGTTGATAAGTCTGCTGTGATTCTGATAGGTTTTCCTTTATAAGTGATCTGTCTTTTCTCTCTGACAGCTTTTAATATTCTGTTCTTATGTTGTATTTCTGGGATGGTGACTATTATTTGTCTGGGTGTAGTTTTATTTTGGTTATGGCTATTTTGAATTCTATATGCTTCACTGACCCTGATGTCAGTTTCCAATCTCATGTTTGGGAAATTTTCAGCTATTACTTTTCTAAATATCCTCTTGATATCCTTTATGATGTCCCCTTCTTTTTCATTTATCCCTATCAATATTATGTTTTTTTTTTCTTTGCATCATCTTGCAGTTGTTGAATTGTTATTTCCTGATTCCTTGTTATTTAAAAAAAAATCTTTCCTTTCCTATTCCCTACCTGCAATCTTGTCTTCAAGGTCTGAAATTGTATCTCTACTTTCATTGAGGCGATTTTTCCAACTTTCATTTCATTTAATTTCATTTTTATCGCTACCGGGGATCGAACTCATGATCACCTGCTTGCAACGCAGGTGCTTATGCCGCTGAGCTAAACCCCCAGCCCCTAATTTTTCCAACTTTCAATGGAATGTTTGATTTCCTGTATATCTCTTTGCATCTGCTTTATATATTCTGTTTGTTTCTTATATTGTTCATCTATGGATTCTACCTTTTTGTTTAGTTCCTCCAATTTTTTAACTGTGTCTTCTTTAGATATGTTCAGCATCTCTTTCATTCCTTTTATCATTTCTTCTTTTACCTGGGAGATCATTCCTAGTTTGAATTCCTTTAAAGCTTCCTGGAGTTGCTTCTTTATTTCAGTTGCTATTATGTCCAGTATTTCAGGTGTATGGCATATATTTTCTTCTATGTACATAGCTCCTAAGGTAGAGGTTTGAGATTGTAATTTGGTCTTTTGTTTTGTCACTTTCCTATATTTCTGTGTTTCAAGTGTTACTCCAAGTCTTCCCCAGGGCCTGTTGGAAATCCTCTTATATGCCCTCAGCTCCAGGGAATCTGTCCACCTAGTTCCCTAGATTGAGAGTGGGTCACTGTGGGTGGGGCAGGCCAGCTCAAGACCTGCCAAGCTGGTCCAGTGCAGTAGGAAGACATGAAGTTCCCTGTCTGAGGTCGAGCAAGGATCCCAAAGTAAGTGGGCTCGGAGATATTGCAAGGACACTTACCCTATGCCCCCAGTCTTTGGGAGTGATGGCACTCCTAGAACTCCAGAGTCCACCAAGCACAGCAGGGAGTGGAGAGGCCCACTCAAGATCTGCTGAGCGGGTCCAGTGCAACAGGAATACGTGGAGTTCCCTCTCTGGGGCTGAGCTAGGATCCCATACTAGTTTGTCTCAGGCATCATGCAGGGACACTCTCCCCAGGCTGCCCAGCCTCTGGATGCAATGGTACTGGCACGCCACTTCTGTGACTTCTTGAGGATTGCTGAGTATCTGTGTTATTAATCTTCTTATATCTTGCTTAACTTGGCTCAGTATTTCACTTTTTAATACATCTTTAAGGTCCTGAAGATATCTCTTTATGTCCACTGGTGCCGTGTCTGATATTGCATGTTTGCTGATCTCATTTTCCTTTGTATTTACCTGTCCTGGGTCAATGTTCTCAGGGTTGGGACCTGGGGACATTTTCTTGTTGCTTCCTCTTCCAATCTTTTTTGTTTCTTCCAGAAGACCCCAGTTTCTTTCTTTGTTGGTTACAATTCTTCAGAAGCACACTGGCTAGCTGATCCTTCCCACTGCACTGTGCTAGTGAGTTGCAAACAGCCTCCTCTCCAGATCAATCTGCTGAAGCCTTCACTGTATTACTGTGTACCACCTCCCCTCCAGGTCAGGCAAAATTCTGAAGCTTCACTGGGTTAGTGTGCACTGCCACCATAGGGAATTGATTTTGGAAAACCTATTGGGTCTCAGCCAGGTTGCATGACCCAGGTCAAGCTCACTTCACCAATCCCATTTAGGAAGGGAACAACTGACTGAAGTCACTGCTGCCCCTTGTACTTGCCAGTAGTGCCCGGTCACAGACTGTTGTCCACTGGAGCCTCCCTTTCTGTGGAATGCATTGTTCCAATGCCTTCACTCATGCCAGTCTCTTTTATGTATCTGTGCCAGGAAGGCCCAAAGGTCAGCAATGGAAGCCAGAAAGTCCATGCCAGTGGGGTGAAAGAGGCTGGTGGGATGATGGTTCTGTGCTGGAGCTGCAAAGTCACACTCACAACAAAGACCAGGGCTGTCCTGAAAGGCACCACAGCCATCCTCAGCAACATGGAGGCCCTGAGCTCCTCTGACGACAAGCACAATTAAGTACATGCCAGGAAGCCAGCATGAGGAGTTCATTCTGGAGACCAAGGGGCACATATTTTCCCCTCCAGAGCCAGAAAGCAATGCTCGATGCGAGGTCCAAAGCTTCTCCAAGAGAACTAAGAGCTCAAACAGAAGCTCATAGGAGAACCCACAATGCCTCATTGCCTCAAAGCAACAATGCATTAACGCCTTCCTTCTTCTCCACCTCTCTATTTATGCTGGCAACTTTCCTCAAGTGGAGCATCTTCACCCAGCGAACAATGCTGATGTAATCCAGCTGGCGTTAAGTTGACCATCAGTTCTTAATCCATTGCAGATACAAATAAACTCACTGTGGGAGACCGTGAATGCCTCCCATGTTGGGAGACAGAGAACTAAAGGCGTGAAGGAGAGTGCTGCAGGGATGGAGTCTAGCAGAGTGCAGCGAAGGGAAACAATTTGAGGAACATATTTTCCATTGTAGCTTGGTAAGTACACACTCGAAGACTCATGATTTCAAGGAGCAAGTTAGTGTTAAATGAATTGTTCACCATTGTACTTATGTTCAACATAACAAGCATTGTACAAAATACTCAAAAATGGAATAGAAGAAATAAATCTTCATATATATAAAGAATAGGAAAATTTACAAAGCATACATATTTCTATAAGCTAATGGAAGGCTTCAAGGACAAAGAATTCAGAAGATCGGTGTCACAAGACACTAGGTCATTATACTGAATTGTACTCATAGTAAGCAATGGAAATGAATAGAAAGTAGGAGAAGTTAAATGAATACTGGAAATTGAGAATTAAAGGGATTTATCTGATAAAGATAGAGAAAATCTTTGCATAGAAAATGACAATACTACTAGTTGCATTAGATTTCCATTATCTTGTCTTTTCAGGTTATTATATGTTTTTATTTATTTAAGAGGCAAAAAGGCACAGAAAAGAGAAACAAAAGCAAGATACTAACAAAAAAAAACAGCAATAAAAACCCAAAACAAAAACAGTATAAGTTTTCAAAGCAAGATTATATGAATTTAATAATGGTGGCAATATTGCACAGTTGCCATCAAAACAGTTACTTAGATGCTAGATATAGATATGTAAAATTGATCTCATCATATGAGTATTAACAGTTGTTTTACAATAGCTAACACAATGCTCAGTTTCTCATTGGTTGCAGAGGCCTACTGATTTCTTTGCTAAACCATTGCCAGGACAATGAGTGGTCAGTGTGATCAAAAGAAGAGTGTAGGTGAGAAGGGACTGTCTCATAGGCATTGGGTCTAGAACATTGTGTGCAAATAAGTCACAATCTATACAATATCTATTGGTATGTACATCCAGTGGTTACTGTATTTCTGTTTTACTTTAGAATTTCTGTGACAGTGGGAAGATACAAATCAAATGTAATGAAAACAGGAGAGGTGTATTTTCCCTCAGAGTTTTCAGAGGATTCGGTGTTACTTTGTTGGTTCATATCAGAATAGCACCACAAAGATGTGGAGGACAAATGCTGCTCATAGCGTGGCATTCGGGAGAGAGGAAAAATAGACAGACAGAGAGACAGACAGAGACACACAAACACTTTCTAATCACTCCCTAAGTGACTTTTCTGTGAGGCCCCATTTTAAAAACCCATAATTCATAATTTCAGGTTCCATGGGGATCTAACTGTGATATTCCTCCCCTCAACACTAACAGGCTCACTTGCTTTTTTTTTTTTTTTTTTTTTTTTTTTTTCCTGGTACCAGGGATCGAACTAATGACTGCCTGCTTGCAAGACAGGCACTTATGCCGCTGAGCTAAATCCCAAGCCCCCGCATCACTTACATTCACATCAGTTCATTCACTTCTAAGAGCTGTCAAATTTTTAACAGTTCAGTAATTCCAGGTCCAACCTCTTCATATATGACTACAGGCAAAATCTAAACTCCTGTAAAGCTAGAAAAGTACAATACTTTCACAGTAAAAGAACACAGTGAAAGTATTGCTACTCCAAAAGGGAAGAATGGGGATGAAATGAAACTGGATTAAAGTAATATTGACACTGATCAGCACAGATGTTATGTTTCATTAATCTAAGTCCAGCAGCTATGGTGAGATGCGAACTCCAAGCTATCAGGACTGCCATGCCCAGTGGACATTTCAGTAGCAGCCCTCAGTCTTTTGCTTGGGCTGGCTCTTCTCTGTGCTTATAGTTTCCTTTGGAATAAAATCGATGTACTTGGAAACTCCAATTTTGTGGGATTCCCATAGAAATTTCATTTCATTCTCCAAGGCTTCACACATTGTTCTCTCATGAGTTCTTGTCACGGACAGAGACCATGTCACATCTTTTCCTGAAATTTGTGTGGGAGCCTCTCAGACTACATATGTCTTACTGTCTCCATGCCCAAAATTTCAGCACCATGTGAATAGCAAAATTGTTTTCCTCATCTTGTGCAGACGTCAGGAGCCCTTCACCTATGGCCACTGAAGATCTTGTTGGCTAACCTCAGGGAGACACTTCCTTTGACAGCCCTGAGTGAGCAGGAGTGCCAAAAACAAAAATTTACAGCTTTATACACTACTAATTTTGTTTATTGAGACTTGATGATTTCTCACAAGTTCTTGCAAGTTGCGTTCTGCTCCTGCTGTTGGCCCTGGGAGATCTGGGGCACATTGGTGGATGTGAGGTCCATTGACTGCAGTGGCAGAGGCTTCAGGTTGGACCTACTGAGATCCTTTATTGAAGTGCCTGCTTGAGTTGAGAGAAATTGTGTGGGTGGCCTCATAGGTCAAGGTGACAGGCTATGAGGAAACACACTGCACAGAAAAGTTCACTAAAAAACTTAGACCTGTCTCTTTAGCATCCTTGAAGGCTGGCATAAAATATTCAAATAGGGAGCACTTTTGATTAAGTGGACCCAGACTGCAGTATTGGAGTTGTGTTCTGAGTTCTGGATATGAGGGGCAAGTGGTAGAAAGGACCTGAGCTGATTTAGGTGAAGTCAAGAGCTGAGAGAGAACTGAGAAACCCCCTGACCTAGAGAGGGAGTTCCAGAACATTCTAGAAAATCCTGCATTTTCTGCTGTGCATCATGGTGTGGAGAGTTCTCAACACAGAGGCACCTCTGATTTCACAGGGAAATGCACACAGTGTCAAAGCCTTGTCTTGAGGACTTATTTTGGTGGGACAAGCAGAGAACACCTGAACTCAGATAATTGTGGGATTCTAGGGAAACTGAGGAAGGCATGGTCCAGAAACAGTCTCCCAACCATGTAGAAAAGGCTTTGCTGCCTGGCAAGCACTATATGGTGCACACTTCTCAGTAAAGTGCCCCTTTGGCCTCTCTAGAAACTGAGAGCAGAATGAGAAGCTTGCTGTAAGGGAAACCATAAAGTAAGGGAAACTTTCCAGATTTTGCAAAGTGTAAGTCTGCCGCTATATTCCAGGACAAGACAAGGAAGTCAGCCTCTTCCCATAACTGGAGAATGGCAAACCCTGCTAGCCGTGGCATTGCAATGCCAGCTGCAGCATGGAAGATGGTAGCATTTTTCTGCCCTATACACATCTTATTCATTCTTTCCCTGGCCTGAATAGTCTGGCTAATGTTTTGAGAAGCATCTTGAATAGGATCAGTTACAGTGAGCACCCTTGTCTGTGTCTTAGTTCAGGAGAAAGACAATTTCCCATGGTTACTATTATGTTGGCCATGGCTTTGTCATAGATGGCTTTAATCAGATTAAGTTTCCTCTATTCCTAATTTCTTCAGAGACTTTATCATGAACAGGTTTTGAATTTTTTCAGAATATTTTCTGTGTCTGTTAGTACATCATGAATTTTTTATCCTCACCTCCATTATTGTGATGTATTCCACTTATGAAAAGGCATTGTGAACTATTTCTGCTTCGTGGAATGTCTCCTACTTGATCATAATGTATGTTCTTTCCCTCTTTCTTTCTTTCTTTCTTTCTTTCTTTCTTTCTTTCTTTCTTTCTTTCTTTCTTCCTTTCTTCTTTAAGTCTTTTTTAAGGATTTCCTACATTCTGCTTGGCAGTACCTCACTGAGGATTTCTGAATGTATGTTCCTTGAAAATGCTGGCCTGTATTTCTCTTTTCTGTCTGTGTTCATTCCCAGTGTTGGAATCAGAGTACTGCTTTCTTCCAGGAGTGTCTTCAGGAATACTGCTTCTCTTTCAAGCTCAGGAAACTAATAGCGGATTACTGGCTTTCTCTTTTGTATAAAGCTTTAGAAGATTTTACTAGTGCATCCTTTCAGGCCTCGGCTCTTTTTCTCATTTGTTTTTGTTTAGCATTTTTCAAAGTCATTGAGGGATATTACACTATTCAAAATTTTGAAGGTTCTTGTATGACCAGGAGTATTGCATATATTAAAGAATTCATACATCGCTCTACATTCTCCATTTAATTTGAGCATGGCTTCTTGAACTAGTTAGGCCTGATCTTTGGTGTTTTGGCAGAATCTGTTTTGACGTCAATCATGTCATGTCCAATTGCACGCATTTGGACATTTATTTCCTTCTAGGGTTAGACTGGCTAGTGACTTCTTGAATATACTTATCCCCTCTAAGAACCAACCCTTCAATGGACCTGTTATTTGCTCATTTTAGTGTCAATTCTATAATCTGTGCTGTGATGCTTATACTTTCTTTCCTCATCTTAGTTAGCTTTGAATTTGCATTGTTTCCATTTTCTAGCATCTTGAAGTGCATCATCAGTTTTTTTTTTTTTTTTTTTTTTTTTTTTTGTAAGTTTCTTCTGTTTTACTGATGTGGGCATTCATTCCTGTAATCTTTCCTCTTGTTATACATCCAATTTGCCCCCAGCATAAGTTCTGGTAACTTTTAGTGGTATTATCTTTTGCCTCCAGATTTCTACAGTAATTCTCCAAACAATGGGATACATATTCTGATCTGCAACCTACAGCAACAATTGTAAAAAAAAACTGTGGGCCTCGTGCTAGCCCAGAAACCATGGTTAAGTAAATGCAAAACAATGGAAATCATTCCATACACATAATTATAAAATAGTGTGGTGAAACTAGAAATCTATGGCAACAGAAACCAAAGAATCTTTGCAAACACATGGAAATTGTCCAATATTCTCTCGAATAACAGGTGGGTTTCAGAAAATATCAATGTATTATTTCATACTCGCAAATGACTCTTCTTTGATTTCTAGTTTCATTTAACTGTATTATGACAATAAGCATGGAATTATTTACATTTTTTTATATTTGATAAAGTGTGCTTTTAGGACCAGCATGCGATTTATATTGGACATTGCCCACTGCTGTAGAGCAGAGTGTACATTCCCTTGGTGGATGACCGTAGATATGTCAAGGTCGCTCATTCAAAAGTTTGGTTGAACACTTATATTGCTGTGTTCATTTTTTTCATCTGACAGATGTAGAGTGTTGTAAAAGTGCAAGAATGTGACAGTAGGGGATAGTAAGTCTCCAACTGAGGAACATTTCTGGTGTTACCAAGTTGTGAAAGTAGTTCACATGGGTGTGCTACTTTCACAGTTGTGGTGCTGTGTGCATGCTGTATATTACAGTACAGTTAATGACATACTGTGCGTGTGTGTGTGTTTGCTTTTTTTCTCCTTTACATTCTATGTTCATGTGAAAGTTGGGTGACACTCACTTGTCTGACTTCTGAATGAATTCTATTTATCAATGTCCTGCTAGGATGGAAATTGTTTACTTTTTTAAATGTGCTGGTGTTTTTTCTTATTTTAAGGAGAGTAAAACCAAAGAGAACAGAATAAAGACAATCAGAACAGAACAATGGAAGCAACACAGTACTTCACATCAAGACAACTGGATATCAACAGTAGCTACCATAATGTCTCTTTTCTTTGAAATAGTTGAGTATACCTTCACATTCAATAATATCCAGCATAACAAAATAGTATAACAGCATTCACCGGAATGAAAGTATTACAGGACATTCAGAACCAAATAACAGAAAATGAACAATGGCTACTATGATATCTCAATTTCCTTAAAAAATTTGTTCATACTATCACACATAACAACATCTAATGAGACAAAACATGATAGAACCAATGGAAACAGAAGAACAAAACCATGGTTCGACTTCAAAGCAAAATGACATTAAATCAGCAATGGCTGCCATAATATCTTGTTTTCTTCTAAGTAGCTGTTCATAACATCACACATAATAAAATCAAACAAAAAGGAATAAAACCATTCCAACCAATTGTTGGAGAACCCTACAGTGTGGCTCTGAACAGAATTTAAATTTTACTAATTAGCTTTCTATGTTTATTTGTGAGTCCGATTCATAGTAAGTGAACCTCTATGAATCACTGGTCCTGGCTGAGGCCTGTAGTGCCCTGTGAGGCCAGAGATATCTCAAAGGGCAAGATAAGGTCACACCTGTGGACCCTCTGGCTCCAACCCCAATTAACAAGGTAGAGACTGCAGATGCAAAGATTATTCCTACAGTCTCAATTCTTCCATGTCTTTATAATAAGACAGTGCTACTAAATTAACTTGATTCATGACTTGGAGATGTCCTTGAAGTGACTCCCAAGGTCCTGCTCATTGCCTGCACTTTCCTCAGTTTCTCTGCCTTTTGTCCTTGGCCCTAATACAAGTGGACTGATCCAGAGAATCCTTTGTATTTACCCTTGAAGCCTCAAGCTTAATTAAAGATTTTTGACCCTCCTGGAGTCCTAAAGATCATGCAATTTGTCTCTTTTTATTTAACCTCTGCCATACACTCATTTGGGAGTTTTGGGATCTAGGACACAACTTGATAACCAATGTATGAAAACACTGTAAGACTTCATAGCAGTATAGTGGGAAACCATGATTACCATACAATCTTTTGTACTCTTACCATTGTTACACTTGGAAGACTATACTGTATTCATTCATGTGAATTTGATTCATTTCACTTATGAGTATAGTCTCAAGTTGCCTCCATTTATTTATAAATATCTCAATGTGATCATTCTTTATAGCTGAGTAGTCCTCCATTGTATAAAAATACCACAACTTCTTTATCCATTCCTCAGTTGATGGACACTTAGGTTGTTTCCAAGATCTGGCTATTACACTTTGTGCTGCTATAAACATGGGTGCACATATACCACTGTGGTATGATGCTTTCAGATCATCTGGGAATATACCTAGAAGTGGAATAGCTGGAACAAATGGGACTTCCAATCCCAGCTTTTTGAGAAATTTCCAAACTGACCTCCACAATGATTGCACCAGTCTTCCCTCCCACCAACAGTGCAGGAGGGTTCCTTTTTCCCCACAGCCTCTCCAGCATTTGTTGTTGGTATTTTTTTTTTAATCCTGGACATTCTTTCTGGTGTGAGGTGAAACCTCAATGCTGTTTAATTTGCATTTCTCTAATGACCAATAACGCTCATGTGTTTATATGCCATTTGTATTTCTTCTTCTGAGAACTGTGTATTCATCTCAGATGCCCATTTTTGGATTGGGTCTTTGAATTTCACAGATTTGGGGCTTTTTATAATTCTTTATATGTTCTATACATAATTTCTTTGAGGGACAGTTCACTACAATTTTTACCAATTTGTGGGTTTTCTGTTCACTATGCCGGAGATTTATTTTCACAGAAACTCTTTAATGAGACATGATCTCAGTTATTGATTCTGTGAAATATTTCCTGTGTGGTTTGATTCTTGTTCAGGAATTCTCTACCTACCCCTATGTCTTCAAGATTTCTACCTACTGCGTCTTCCCACAGATTTAGTGTTTCTGTTTTAATATTTAGATTTTTGATTCGTTTAGACTTTAGTTTAGAACATGGTGATAGGCACGGGTCTATATTAGTTTTCAGCATATGGAGAGCAAATTTTTTCAGCACCATTTATTAGACTATCTTCCTTCCAGTGAATGTGTTTGCCCCCTTTATCAAAGATAAAGTGGATGAGTGTGTTTGTAGTTGTATCTTCTCATCTTTTTCATTTATCTTCAGGTCTGTTTTTATTGCAGTACCATGTTGATTTTATTACAGCAGCTTTACAGAATAAATTCAAGACAAGGATTGTGGTGCCTCATGATTTGCTTTTGTTGCTTAGAACTGCCTTTGCTATTCTAGGTCCCTTCTGGTTCCAGATTAATTTTAGGAGTAATGTCTCTAGATGTATGAGGTATTCCAGTAGTGTTTTGGTGGGAATTGCAATAAATTTGTATAAAAATTTTGGGAGAATGGCCATTTTCACAATATTTATTTTTCCTATCCATGAACAAGGGATGACTTTCCATTTTCTGAGGTCGTCTTCAATTACTTTTTTAGGATATTAAATTTATCCTGAATAGATCTTTTATTTCTTTCATTAAATTGATTCCTAACTATTTCATTTTTTTTGGATGCTATTGTTAAGGGTATGGCATCTCTTATTTCTCTCTCAGTGATTTTGTTGTTAGTGTATAGGAATGCTATTGATTTTTGAGTGTTTTTCTATCCAGCTGCATTGCTGAATTTATTTACTATATCTAGGAATCTTTCAATGGAGTTTTGGGGGTCTTCCATGTACAGCATCATATCATCTTCAAATAATTATAATTTAACTTCCACTTTTCCTATCCTTACTCATTTTATTTCTCTATCTTGTCTAATTGCTCTGGCTAGTATCTCCAACACTATATTGAATAAGAGTGATGATAATGTACATCCTTGTCTTGTGCTTGATTTTAAAGTAAAGGCTTTCAGTTTTTGGCCATTTAATATGATGCTGGTTTTTGGTTTATCGTAGATGGCCTTTATCATATTGAGATAAAGACCATTTTTCCAATTTTCTGTAAGGTTCTTACCATGAATAAGTGTTGGAATTTATCAAAAACTTTTTCTCCATCTATAGAAATGATCATGTGATTCTTATTTTTGGCCGTATTGTTAAGGTAGATTATATTTATTTATTTACATATGTTGAACCATGCCTGTATTCCTGTGAGGAATCCCACTTGGTCTTGGTGTATAACCTTCTTGATGATTTGCTGCATTTTATTTGCCAATATTTTATTGAGCATTTTTGCATCTATGTTCATTAGATGAAATAAGTTCATTAGATAAATTAGCTAGATTTACTTTTAGTTCTCTTTTTTAGTTAGGTCGTTTTCAGGTTTTAGTACTAGACTAATATTTGCTTCTTGGAATAAGTTAGGAATCCTTTGACCTTCACTCTATGAGTTTCCTTTTGGGTTATATGGGTTTCTTTTATACAGCATATGATTGGATGTTATTTTTCGATCCATTTTTGCAGTCTGTTTCTTTTAATTGGTGAATTGAGGTCATTTACATTAAAGGTTATAATTGCTATATATTGGTTTATTTTTTGACATGTTATCTTTCTGCAGCTGCTCCTTTACTTTTCCACACTGTTTAATTGTCTGCCTTGCTTAATGGTTTTTTCCTATGTCTATCTGGAAAGTCTTTTAGTATTCTTTGCAGGGTTGGTTTGGTGGTCATGACGTTCTTCAGTTGTTCATTGTCATGAAAGTATCTTATTTTAATATCCATTGTGAAACACAGTTGTGCAGGGTACATCAGTCTGTGTTGGAAGTCCTTTTCCTTTAGGGTCTGAAATACTTCACTTCATGGTCTTCTTGACTTCACTGTTTGTGTTAAGTCTGTTGTGATTCTGATAGGCTTTCCTTTATAGGTGATCTGTCTCTTCTCTCTAACAGCTTTTAATATTCTGTTATTATGTTGGATTTCTGGAATAGTGATTATTATATGTCTGGGTGTAGTTTTATTTTGGTTATGGCTATTTGGAGTTCTATATGCTTCACTGATCTGTATGTCAGTTGCCATTCTCCTGTTTGGGAAATTTTCAGCTATTATTTCTGTAAATAGCTTCTTGATATCATTTGTGTTGTTTCCTTTTTAATTTATCCCTATCAATCTTATGTTGTTTTTCTTTGCATCATCTTGCAGCTGTTGAATTATTTCCTGATTCCTTGTTATTTTTTAGATCTTTTCCTCCCTGTTTACAAGTTGCAATCTTGTTAAGGTCTGCAATTCTATTTTCACTTTTGGTGAGGTGGATTTTCCAACTTTCAATGGAATTTTTGTTTTCTTGTATGTCTCTTTGAATCCACTTCATGCATTCTATCCATTTCTTATATTGTTCATTCAGGATTTCCATCTTTTGGCACTGTTCTTCTAATTTTGTAACTATGTCTTTTTAGATGTGTTTAGCGTTGCTTTCATTACATTTATCATTTCTTCTTTTACCTGGGAGATTATATGTGATTTGAGTTCTTTTATAGCTTCCAGGAGTTTTTTTTTTTTTTTTTTAATTCAGTTGTTATCATTTCAGGCATTTCAGGTGTACGGCTTATACTTTCTTCTATGTACATGGCTCCTAGGCTTGCTTGGGATGGGAAGGAGGTGTCAGATTTCATTTTGGTCTTTAGATTTGTCATTTTCCTATATTTCGGGGTTTCCAGCGCTGTTCCAAAGCTTCCCCTGGGCGTGCTGGAAATCACCTGGTGAACCCTCAGCCTTTGGGTATGAATGGAGGTTGCTGGGCGTGGCACAGTCAGACCTACGGAACCTCTGTGCATCCTCTGGTGGTTCAGGATACTGCACAGTGTTCTAATCACTGGGAGTGATGGTCCAAAGCTCTCCCAAAGTGCCAGTGCAGTGGAAATCATCTCTGGCATACTCAGCTCCCAGGACTGAATGGAGGTCGTTGAGTATGGGCCAGTCAGTCCTTTGGGGACCTCACATGCAACAGGTGGTAGACCAGGATGCTGGGTGGGGTCTTACCCACTGGCAGGGATGGTCCAAATCTTCCCTTGTCTGATAGAAATCACCCTGCACATCTTCAGCTCCTGAGACTTAATGGAGGTCTTTGAGCATGGCTCAGTCAGGCTCACAGGACCTCTTGTGCATCCTCAGATGGTTCAGTATGCTGGGCAGGCTCTTAACCACAGGGAGCAATTGTCCAAAGCTCTTCCCCTGTGTGAGCACCCTGGAAATAATCTTGCAGTCCCTTGGCTCCTGGGAATCTTTTCTAAGTTAGGGACTTACTGTGTTGCAATTATATTGATGTTATTATAATTTTATCTACATTACTGTTTGTTTCATGAAGTCAAATATGCCAGAGTAGGTCGCAGACGGTGTAACACAGACCTTCCTCGTTGGGATACATCGCTCCTGCTCTTTCATCCTTTACCAATCTAGGAAGAGTGATCATGCCAGTTTTCCAGGGAAATCAGTCACTGTTTCTCTAAGAAAGATTCAAGGGAGCACCTGGACCCTGCTGTCTTCCTATTGCATGTCAGCAAACATCCCTGACTTCTTTTAAAGAAGGAGGTCAGGAGCTTTGATTTGAATAGCTGTTCCAAGAAGTCCAGACTGCTAATTTTGTAGCAGAAACCTTCACATCCTTTGAGGACTACTCCTCACAGAATGTTTCTGATCTTCTCACATGATTCTTGTCATAAGAAAAGATGGATACTGTGTCCTCCACTGCAATTGGCTCCTACACCACAAGCCCAGTCTACTAGCATTCCAGATTGCTGATGTTGTAAGCCAGCATCCGTGGTGTTCTTCATATTGGTACAGGCTACTTAAGTTTAATTGCATAGGTTAGCATTTTCTCAAATTATAAAATTGAAAAAGCCCAAGTGTTTTGTCAAATAATTGGGAAATCCATTGTATTTCCTTGTGACTGCATCATCCCACTGGATAATTTGTTCCCACCAATGCATTCATTAGGTCAAGGATAGACAATAAGTCAAGATTAATACATGCTCAATAGCAAATAAGATAGCTATATTGCAGTTCAATGAAGCTAAACTTTTATTTCCTAGATTAAATAACATCACCTGAAAATGGATGAAACCATGACAACATATCAATAATTATGGAAGGAGCAGAGAACAATGGATGGGTAATACTTCAGGGCATTGAATTGAGAAGAAGTATTTTTGTAGAAGACCCACAGAGCACTGATGAATGTAGCAAACAAATACAAATGAACCAGTGGTCCTAAAGACAGCTTGAGCAGTCTTGCTTTCCACTCTGACTCAACAAGGATTCATCAATTCATTGTCAAATTTTCTACTCCATTACAGGCTTCAAGTGTGTTCTATGAAGCTAAAATTTAGCACATGCAACTGAAATTGGTGTTTCTCAGGAGAATTAAAAATTGTCAATAAATCCTTAAGGAAAGTTCGTTGTCGCTGGGTAGTGGAAAAATGCAATTTAAAACATTCATGTGATCCCATCTGACTGCAGAGAGAATGGCTATAACCAACAACCAAATATTTGAAATGCTGGTGATGATATGGGAAGAAAGGGGCCATTGTGCATTGTTGGTGGGAAAGCAAAAATTTTAACAGATATCAGGAATGGGAAGAGGAACTAGATAAAAGGAGGGGGAAGGAATGAAGTGAAAAGAAAAGGAGAAAATGGAAAGCATAGACAAAGCTTTTATAAATAAAGTAAGGAAGAGGGTTTGAAAGAGGGGATGGAAATGCACATAAAGAAGAATAAGCTATGTAAGTGCCAGTATACATGCAAATATAGGTGACAGTTAATTAAGAAAAATAATTCCTGCCTCTACAACAGTGCAGCTTGAGGCTGGGCTGAACGCTATAGATGTTAATAGACCAGCTTTGGAAGCTTTGGAAGATCAAGAAAAGAGCTCTGAAGATTACAGAGACTGAGCAAATGAATACTTGAACCACCCAGAGGAATGATACCTGGTTTTCAACACAAGCACTGTTTCACAAATTGAAGAATGTACTTGGGCCATGGTGATATGTGCCTGTAATCTCAGCACTCTGAAGCCTGAGGGAGGAGTACACTTGTGAGTTGAAGGGCAGATTGGACTACAAAGTGAGTTTAAGGTCACCCTTAACTCCACAGCAAGACTTTGTCTCAAAAATTGAATATAAATTAATAAAAAGCATATGCTACAAACTAAGCAATGGGTAGGTACATAAACAACATATACTAGCCTTATTTATTCCATAACCAAAGGAGAATTTCTCCTTCAGCTTCATGGAACTCTGGACATCAGATCTTTTGTCTAGGGTGAACAGATTGAGACAGTTCCACTGTGGTCCAGGATCCACTGGGAACCAAAGAGAGGATCCCTAGCAAGATGCAAGGGACCTAGAGAACCATTTTCTGCACCTACTGAACCATTCCCAGTCATGACTCCTACTGACTGCAGTGTGGTCTAGATAGTGCTGAATGAGGAACTTATCTGACCTCTTGAATCAGAGAGGAGAGCAGAAAGGATCCAGGTACACTTCAGGTTCAAGGTGACAGTACACAAGAGTCTGAGAAAGGCCTTCCACAGAAGGAAGGCCAGCGGACTTCCCAGATCTACACCTCTTGTGAGCCTTGGAACACGCAGGGGCTGAATTGTTCCGCTGAGTTTCAGACTCCACGCACTTCCAGAGGTAGACCCAGTCTCAGGAAATCCAGTCAGGTCCACAGAGGGTGGGGCTTCTAGATCTGCCAGGAACCTAAAGTCTGAACCCCTAGTGAAGACCAAGGGGACCTTGAAATTTCTTTCCGCTCTTGCTGTCTGCCCTGGGAGATCCACGCCAGGACATGAGTTGCATTGACTGCAGCAGTGACTTTGGGTCAGAGTTGCTGAGGTCTTGCTTCAAGGTGCCTGCCCCAGGTGGGGAGAATTGTGCAAGTGGCCTCAGGCCTCAAGATGACAGGCTATTGTGGGAATGACTATGCTCACATCTGAGAGAGTGCCTCCCCCAAACTCGAGATCTACCACTGAAGCAAGAACCTTGCATGCCATGAAACCATTCTCAGAGAACACATTTATTCTATTCTGTGTGTGTGTGTGTGTGTGTGTGTGTGTGTGAGAGAGAGAGAGAGAGAGAGAGAGAGAGAGAGAGAGAGAGAGTCTTACTCAGCCTTGAGCTCAGGTTATAACTCAGGCTTCTCTCAAGCTGACAAGGATCCTCCTGCCTCAGCCTCTTGATTGCAGGGATTTCATGCATGGGTCACCAGTCCTGGCTCAGTAGGATCACTTTTGGCTCAGGAGACCAAGACTGCACTGAAAGGGCTGAGATCTGAGATTCCTAAAATATGAGGGAAGATAGCATAGGTCCTGGGAACCAGGAGGTCATGGTGTGGGTCTGTGAAGCACTGACCAAAGCCTAGAGGGAGAAAGACACTCCAGGAGTATTCTGGAAAAGGGCATTTTCTGCCCTGCAAAAAGCAGTCCAGAATTTTTACGACAACACCAACTTTGGCATCTATGGAAATTGCATTCAGAGTCAAAGTTTGTTTTCTTAGGTTCTTGGTGCAGGTGGCAGGAACAGAGAGGGCTGAGCTCAGTTAGGGCAAGGTGTTGGAAGGGACTCTGGGGAAACTGGAAAGGCAGAAGACTCCCAGCAATGTAGAAAAGTCTCAGTTACCCGCCCTTGACACGCAGTGCTGAAATCCCAGTAAAGCACCCGTGTTCCCACCGTGGGCCCTGCAAACAGAGTCAGAAGGCACTAGATGCAGTGTCAATGATTGCATATATATATATATATATATATATATATATATATATATATATGCATAGATTCATGTCTATATGTTTTATGTGTATATATGCATGCATTATAGATAAGGATATATTTGTGGGTAAAATTGTAAATCTAAATATACATAGTTATTTTTATCCATATATTCAGTATACATATAACTACATTTTCCTAAACTTCTCCTATGATCATGGAAATAGGGATCACTTCCAAGATTAAGTTACTATGAATTATGGTGCTACAAACATGGATATGTATGTATCACAGTACTGTAGTGCCTTCAATAGTTTCCGGAAGATAACTAGAAGAACAATATCTGGGTTGAATTTAAATTCAAGTGTTGTTTTCTACAGTGTCCTGACTGATTTTCCTAACTCTTGTACACTCACCTCAACAATGAGTAAGTTTTCTGTTTTCCTACCAGACTTAATAAACTGATTTATTGGCTAGTATTTGTTATCTTGAAGATAGCTGTTTTTTTTTTTTTCTGCAGTGAGATGCAATTCCAGTGTTGTTTTATTTTGCATCTGATGAGTGGCCAGCAATGCTGAACATTTTGTCTGCGATACATGGGATATATATATATATATATATATATATATATATATATATATATTTTTTTTTTTTTTTTTTTGCTACATCTGAGAAGTATGTACTCGTATGGGTGACAATTTTTGAATAGGTTTTAATTTGGGGTGGGGGAGTAGTTTTCCTTTAGTCCTTTATATATTCCAGATGTTAGTGATTTTTCTGAGAACGAATACTTGAAAAATGGTCTTCCTATTTTGTAGGCTGTCTGGTCACTTGTTGGTTGTTTGCTTTGCTGTGTGAAAGCTTTTTAATATTATTTAATCCCATTTGCTGTTTCTTGGTATTAATTCTCAGATCAGGGTGTCCTGTTCCAAATGTGTTGTCTACATGTATCTTTCACAGTTTTGCATAAAATAATGTCAAACATAAACCCAGCATATAAAACCTTTTAATCGTTCTTGAAGTTCATATTGTCTGCAAACAGAATGGCTACTCCTGCTTTTTGGGGGATTCCTATTGCGTGAAGTATTTTTTCCATCCTTTCACTTTCAGTCTATGAGTTTCCTTTTCGATTTGATGAGCTTGATATATACAGCATATGGTTGGATGCTGTTTATTGATCCATTCTGCCAATCTGTTTCTTTTAATTGGTGAATTTAGACCATTTACATTAATAGTTAAAACTGAAATATATTGCTTTATTTTTGATATGTTGTCTATCTTCTGCTGATTCTTTACCTTTTCAATCTGTTTAATTGTTTGCCTGGCTTAGTGGTTTTTTTCCTATGTGTATCTAGAATGTCCTTCAGTATTCTTTGCAGGATTGCTTTAGTGCTCATGAAGTTCTACAGCGTTCTTTGTCATGAAAGTATCTTATTTTGGGGCTGGGGGTTTAGCAGGGGCTGGGGGTTTAGCTCAGCGGCATAAGCACCTGCCTTGAAAGCAGGCAGTTGTGAGTTCAATCCCCGGTACCGGTAAAAAGGAAAAAGACAAAAAAAAAAAAAAATGAACATCAGAAAGTATCTTATTTCTCCATCCATTTTGAAGGACAGTTTTTAAGGTACATCAGTCTGGGCTGAAAGTTGTTTTCCTTTAGGATTTGAAATACTTCACTCCATGCTCTTCTTGACTTAATTGTTTGTGTTGAGACGTCTCCTGTGATTCTGATAGTCTTTCCTTTATAGGTGATTTGTCTCTTCTCTCTCACAGCTTTTAATATTCTCTTCTGATGTGTATTTCTGCGATGCTGATTATTATATGTCTGGGTATATTTTATTTAGGTTATGGATATTTGGAGTTCTATATCCCAGTTTCCATTCTCGTGTTTGGGAAAATTTCAGCTATTTCTTCTGTAAATAGCCTCTTGATATCATTTGTGTTGTTCCTTTCTTTTTCATTTATCCCAATCAATATTATGTTGTTTTTCTTTGCATCATCTTGCAGCTGTTGAATTTTTATTTTCTGATTGCTTCTTATTTTTTATGTAGATAGGTAAACCTCATAGGACCACTCAGGGGATGAAGTTCAGAAGGTAACACAGTGGGGCAAGGAGCACAGATTGCCTTGGAAATGAGGAGTGATGAGAATTGATACCCCTCCATGTCTCAGTCAAGGACCTGTGTTCTGCTTACTGCAGGCAGGAGAGTGCAGTACACGTAGAGTGTCTTACTGAGCATGCTGACAGCCCTTCCTTATGGGTCATCATTTCCTACTTGGTGATGCGTGTGCACTTGAAGGAGTTACTCCATTGTTGCAGAGCCCTGGCATCTACTGGGGGTGCAGTATTAGCAGCGTTGCACTTCCTTTCATGTGCGCAGTGAGGACCTGCTTGTACTACATGGTATAGGGGTAAAGGGGTCATAGAAAATATTCCAGCCATGGATCCAGCTCCCCTGAAGAATTCTGTTATTGGTGCCACACATGGAATTAAAAGCAAGATAGTTTGACACATGCTTCACAATTTCCAACAATAGAATCTCAGTCCCCTCAGGGATATAGCCATCCACAGAAGGCTTGGCTGTCTCCAGGAGAAATGGTGTTGTGTTGGAGATTCTGCACGAGGTCTGCTTCCTCCCTTGTTATATATGTGAGGGCAGCACTGGCTCAATAAGCCTTGGTAACTGAGATCCATATTAATGTCCTCGTAGAGAGTGTGCATGCCTTCCACCATGGCTATTCCACACATCAGTCTTGTGCAGCACTGATGCTGTCATGGACAGAGGATGGTAAGTCAACTGCTCAGTTCTCCCTGTCTTGAGTGTTCAGTGACTCTTGGTCATATGTGCTCTTTGAACATGAAACTGGAGCACAAATTTCTTCCCAATCCTTGCCTTTTCTCATGGGCTCATCAGTACATTTCTTTCCCTAATTTTCGTCATCTCAGTATTACAGTATTTTCATTCTGAACCACCTAACATCTTTATTTAAAGTGCATTTGCAAGGTCCAACATTTCATGTAGGTTTATTTCTCAGGCCTCTTTCTTGTTTAACACAAATGAAATCAAATTTCACTGTGCCAATTTCTTCCTACCGGAAGAAATTTTGCCCAACAAATGCGTCATTATCGTCCTTGACCTAGGAGGTCTGAGAACGAGAATCTTTTTTTCATTTGCACCCTAAATCCACCCAAATTACCTGCCAGGATTTCATAAATTCTCCTAATTGCTGACTGGTTAATATCTGGGTTCTCAAACCTTGAAACCTTCGTGAACGGAGTGTAGGGATGCCTGCAGTCATGAGAAGGTGCTCCGGAAGGGGATCCAGACACTCTGCTCTCTTCCTCCCTCCACCTGCTTTCCAGTTGCCATCAGGTGAAGGCTTCATGGAGAAAGGTTCCCACTCTACTTTACTGCTATAGCAAAGTCACCAGAGCTCTACCCTCTGACTGTGGACTAGAGGCTCATAAACTCTCAATGAAAATAACCTTTCTATATTATAATCTCATCATCTGATAGTACGATTTTGTTGCAGTTACAGTCATTGATGAATCTATGACAGGATTTTTAACACCTGCTGCTGGAGAAGTTGGATATTTCTATGAAAGTGAGTGAATATACATTTCTTGCTACTTTTATCTATTTGCAGATTAGATGACATCATTGCAATGTAAAAAAAAAAAGCTGAAATCACACCTGAAATGATGGAAGCAGTAGAAGAATAGAGATGGGAAATATTTGAGAGCATTGGATTTTGGAACAGAATTTTTGCACAACACCTCCAATTCAGAAATACCCAAAGCCAAAGAAACAAATGAGCAAATACAGCTAAAGACTCTTAGTTCCCAGGCTTTCTATAATGATGCTATATTGCTATTCTATCCCATTAGTATCTTCACCATTCTTTTTTTTTGTGTGTGTGTGTGTTTTTTTTTTGGTCTTTTTCATTTTTATCGGTACCAGGGATCGAACTCACGACTGCCTGCTTGCAAGGCAGGCACTTATGCCGCTGAGCTAAATCCCCAGCCCCTTCACCATTCTTTCTGATTCTTCACAATGGTTAGCTGTATATTCAACTTGCTCTCTGGTTTTGAGGTAGTGATCTTGCAAAAGGTGGAGATGAGTAGATGACCAAAGTATGATTTTACAAATATATATGTTTTCCTATACAAAAATAACAAATCATACTAAACCAGTGGTTAAAGAAAGGGAATATAACAAACATCCTAGGATTTCTTTTCTGTGTAATGGTTTTCCTGAGGCCATAAAAATGGTATTTATTTGGTTTCCAATTTTATCAGAATTACATGGAAATGCAGTTTCTATTTATGTATTGTCTCTTTCTTACTAAACTTCCTGTTTTTTGTTTTGTTTTGTTTTTTATACCCAGGATCCCACTCATAACCCAGCATTAGGAAGGCAGGCACTTATGCTGCTAAGGTAAATTCCCAGCTAAAGTTTTTTTTTGTTTTTGTTTTTGTTTTTGTTTTTGTTTTTTAGTTGTAACCTAAGTTTTAGTTTTCTTTCATTTTTAGCATAAGTAAGTATGTCTACAAGAATAAAATTAAAAATTGGAAACTGAAATTGATACTTCTCAGAAGAAGTAGAAATGGCCAATAAATTCATGAAGAAAGGCTCATTGAATCTTGACTGCCAGAGAAATGCAAGCTGAATCAACTGTGTAATCTCATCTTACAGCAGGGGACTCACAGTAACCAATAATCAAGAGTAAGAAATGTTAAGATGGTGTTGTGGAAGACAGAATGCCGGACTTTTCAGACAGTTAAGGAACCACGGGTGCATTTCTGAAAAATAGGGAAAGATTTTTTTGGACTACACTGGATCAGAGAATCTCAGGCTTCATACTTCTGATACTGGGGGGACAGTGTTACAAAGATCTTTATTAAAGATTTAGAGAGTAAAAGAGATCAAGCAAGGATAATTATTCTAAAACCAGAGATTTGTTACTGTACCTATTCAGTTAGACACACCTAGGTAGGGAATCTAACCTAACACAAAGAGGTGGGCAGGAGACACAAATTAGAGAGTTCTACAGGAGGGAGAAGGAGCAGAAGGAGCAGCTGTGGAGAACTGTGAAACCCCCTTATTAGTTTATCAAAGTGTGGCCAGGAAGGCTAGAGGGAACTGGGAATGTGCTCCCTGTGAGCAGAAACTGCTGAGCTCTGCAGAAACAGAGGATCACGCTTTAATATACACCAATTTCTTCTTTAACGATAAGAGGGATAAGGATCATTTGTACACTGTTGGTGGTAATGTAAAGCAGAACAATTAGAAATCCATATGGAGATGGCTCTAAAATTAAAAATACAAACTGTATTAAACTCATGTATTCCATTTCACATATCTTTGAGATAAAATAAACAATCCATTATTATATTACATCTATATGCATTGTTCCAGCACCTGAACTCAACAACAAAATCCAGGAGGCATTCTATGGTTGATGCATCTATCAACAGAAGAGTAGATATAAATGTGATACTCACAGAATAGTGCTGTTCTGGGATATGGAAAGATATTCGTCTAGGATGTATACGTAGGATATGTTTCTAGGAACATGGATGCAGCTTAAGAACTGGACTGAAGGAAATCATACTCAAAAGCATTAGTTTCCTCATGGTTTCTGGAAAGGGAAAGGGAATCAAAGGAGAATGGAAAGAAAAATGCAAGCAAAGCTTCTGTATATTGGGTGGTGAAGAAGGGTTGGTTGAAAGGAAGAGTGGGGAATGGGAAAAGTGAGTTAAGATTGTGATGAAGTCACACATTCCCGATGATGAATGTGATCAGTATGTAGGGTGTATATGTACCAATCTGAAAGTGAACTTAGTAAAAATAAGGAAAAACACACTTAAAACTATGCCAAGAATAAACGACATTAAAAAACAAAAGAAAATAAAAGTAACAGAAAGCATAGAGAAAGATCTTTGGAGATTGGAATATGATCTATGGGGGAGGTAATGGGAAAGGGTAGAGGCATCAGGTGGTAGAGATTAAGGTGAGACTGCACATTTACCAACTCCACATGATGGGCATACTGTGGACCACAACTATTTGACTGCAAAATTTTAAAACACACTTAAAAATATATTTCTCAAATTGAAAGGAAACCTGAGCAAATGAGCCAAACACTATGTAAAATTTTACAAAAAGCAATGTGGATGCATTCTGTGGCAGAGTTCTGGGCTCACACCTGGGGGACCTTGGATACTATTCTTAGTACTGCAAGAGTTAAATGGAAGAAGAAAGTGATCATCAGCAAAGAGGAATGGAGGCTTCCCCACGAATCAGTGTTCTTCTGGAGTTTGCACTTGATTACAGTACCAGCCTTCACTGTGAATAAGTAGTATGTGGTTTTCTTGCCACCCAGTTAGGTGGAATTAGGGAGGAGCACTCTCAGATGAGTTCACAGCATTTTACTAACAGGTGGACAGCCCGGTAGAAGAGCACTATGGGAGCAGGAGACTAGAAGAGCAGTGATAGACAGCGCCTTCCAGGACACACCTGAGAGCTCTGCACCCAACAACAGCAGCATCAATGTGTGTCTGAGGCGCACATGGAACCTCCTGCAGGACAGAGCACGCGGCACACCTCTAAATACACTCAATAAACGTAAGGGGATTCAGAGGGTCAGAACCATATCTGTATGTCCCCTGAACAAAACTCTGTGCAATTAGAAGTCCATAACCAGGGACTTGGGGAGATTGCAAAACAAAGGGAAGGGAACCTTTGAAATCCTCTACACGCAGGTGCTCTCTAGGCCTGAAGTCAATACACGCTCCCTGGATGAGAGCAATAAACCACAGACATTTATTTTCTTTTCTTACTGCGGGCTGGATCACTGTGCTATAGTCGCCCATGGGATGCATTCTGATGAGTCCACCTGCCTGGCTAGCAGGCTATATACCTACTGTATCCTCCCAAGATCACATTCTGTACATGCAGACCCTGGGATTTCCCAGTGTAGGTATCCTAATCTTCCCTGTTCATTAGGTGAGCAAATGACCAGGGTCTTTGTGTCCACTGAACAGAGTGCTGACTGTTTGACAAGTTGGGAAGCATGGGAAGACTTCCTCTGCAAGGTGGTAAAGAATGGCAGTGGAGAGAAAGACTGAAATTTGCCTTCCAGGGATATGGTGTGACAGAGAAGGAGTGCGCCTTCAGGTCAGGGAAGAGGTAAAGGGATACAAAAAGAAATCAGCACTCTGCATGTTCATAATCAGTCTTCATAGAGCTGTGGGGTTCATAAGCTCTGATAAGAGAATCACCATGATTTGATTTGGAATTTTGGTTCTTTGACCTAAAAATGTAACACAGTGTCCAAATGACTGAGCTCCAGTCAACCTTGGACAGTGTCAACACAGAAGCTGCCAGGCTTGGAAAAGCACCCCAGGCTAACTTTACTATCATGACCCACCTGGCAAGGCGAGGTCTACCAGAATGTTACTGCTAATACCGTCGCTCAGCTGCAGAAACCATAAACTTGGCGATCATTCAAGTGCACCCTAAGAAGTGACAGGAAGGGGCTGGAGATTTAGCTCAGTGGCATAAGCGCCTGCCTTGCAAGCAGGCAATCGTAAGTTCAATCCCTGGTACCGATAAAAATGAAAAAGATTAAAAAAAAAAAAAAAAAAAAAAGAAGTGACAGGAAGCAAACAAATGCAGAGCCTTATATGTATAATTCGCTTGGTTTAACAGTCATAAGTCAGGTGAACATCAAGGTCAGCCTGAGGCATTTGGCTCACATTCATTGTCTCTTTAAAGAACCTATGGACAAGCACAAACACATTCTGAGATACTGCAAGAGAACGAACACATATATTCTCTGTGAGAGGAGAAAACTCTGCTCACAACAATATCCAAGGAGGACAGCCATAGCACAAGACAAGCCGGAATATACACTGAAATACACAAAAGCAAAATGAACATGTCTTGGGCTTGCTCTAGAGCTCAGTTGGAAGACTCTACCTAAAACGTATGAGGCACTGATTTTGACCACCATTACTGCTAAAAAGAAAATGAATAGAAGAAATAGAATACAGTTGAGGAGAAGACTGAGTGCTGGGAGCTGGGCCTGCAGCTTGTCTCAGAGGATGCCCTCCATGGCTGACCTCCACAGCTCAATGGATCCCTGCCCTATTTGAGAAGATCCATGCACTCCCAGTGCGGGATAAGTTTGCCCTGACTGCAGGGCTCCAAGACATGAAAGGTGCCATGCAAGGTAAGTGACACTTAGAGATAAAGTAAACCACATAAGGGATGCACTGCTCAATCACTGGACATACTCATATTCAGGAGTCCTAAAACAATCATGGTGAGAGTGTTTTGGACACAGGGAAAGACACTTCTGCATACCTCATTCCTCTGTGATAAATGTTTGACATGCTAGTGACACTCAATACAACCCCAGGTGTTCATGCCTAAGTGCATGCCTTCAGTCTCAGAAAAGATCTGGACTTTGGCTTTTCAAAATCCCTGGAATTGTTCAGACTTTGAGGAAGTGATTATTTTGTTTCTATTTCTGTGGGGGAAGCTTGCATTATTTGGGGATAAATTGTGAATTTGGCATCATCATTTTGTCTGGAGACTAAATTTGAAAAGATGTCTTTTAATATGAAATTTACATGGAGTGAATTTTGTTGTTAATCCTACTGGTCACCCGGCAGGTAAAACACGCAGTTCAAGAGAGGGCGGTCCTGGATGCATGTGTGGGGTCATGGAGCCTGAGCTTCAGGATGTGTGCAGTCTCTCCTCCCTTCCCCTCTGCTGCTGATCCACAGTGCTGCTTCCCAGCCACCACAAACTGAGAAGCTTTGTGCCTCCAAGTCCTTCTGTCATGCTGGTTCTGGGTTGGGCACAGCCTACCATAGACTGAAAACATGGACCAATTAACCCTTTGCTCCTCGCAGTTGTGGTTGTTATTGCAGCAACATGACAATCAAGTGTGGGTATTATTTGTGCTTCTGGAACTTACCATGGAAAGTAACAAAGAGAGAGTTAGAAGTCCTAGCAAGCCCACATAAGCAACTCACTGTAAACAGCAAAGCATGAGGAAGGGCTGGAGGAGACTGAAGACTGTGGAGCTGGTCCCTGTGCATGGATAGGGGCAGGAAGCTGAGGGCTACCCAGGTAGCACAGGACAGTGTCAGCCAGAGGAAAGTTTTGAGACTCCTGTCTCTGAATCCCTGCATGGGCTGAGACAGCACCTCACACCAGAGATGCCAATGATATTTGGGTAGTACCAGACAACAAGAAAAAAGAGATGGACAATACTATCCAGATACAGTGCATGAAACTACCTGAAACCACTGTGTTGGGTGAGATGAGGCTTTGCAATCCATCACTGTTTTCATGCAATGTAGGTCATGTACCACATGTACAATAGCAAGTAAACTTTAGCCATGCAGAGGAATAAAGGACACGTTTTAATCAAATATGCAAATATAGTGTACATCCATCTATGTGCAAATACGTTTGTAAAAGTACATGCATAAAACATTTATTCATTAGACATATGTTTGTAGAGACTAACAGATTGTTCAAATATGCTGTATATTAGTATAAGCTCCATGAACACTTTACTCACTTTTTTTTTCTATTTATATAAAGTCAAAGCCAGGCATGATCTCTTAAACCGGTAATCCCAGCATTCTGGAGGCTGAGGCAGGAGGATCATTGCAAATTCAAGCCCAGCCTTGTCTACAAAGTAAGCTCAAGGCCAGCCAAAATTGCATAGCAATACTTTGTTTCAAAAAGACAAAAAAAAGGCCTAACTAACATCTGGTAGAGCATATAAATATCATGCTATATCCAACTGAGCTCAAAAAGTGAAAATAATGATCTCAATTTTGAAAAATTAGATCTGCCCACAGAAGTAAGCCTCTCTGATTTTCTATTGCTGCTAACCCTTTTCCTACTAAACATCAAACTATAGAAGGAATGCATGGGAAGTTCTGCCTCTGGCTGTTGAGCATTCCTCATATGATGAAACTGCTATCCCTGAGCAGATGGCCAAATTCCTGGGCCTCTCAGTCTTGCAACAGAGGTCAGCAGGTGAGTCCCAGATCAGCAATACCAGTCTGAATACTTCCCGTTTATTGCACAACTGGCACAGCATGGGTCTCCGGGAGAATCAGGAAATCTTACCCCAGTGGACAGAACCACAGTACAGGCTCTGCTGAGCACCAAGCTGATGCTGCCTGGGAGGAACTAGAGCAACTGTGGAATCCTGTTCTGCTCCTGGAGCCAGACCCTGGGCTCACTGCTCCATGTGATGCCCACTGACTTCCTGATGTGTGGCATCAGATCTACCTGAGGGCTTTGTTCTGAGTTGTTTGCTACAGGTGAGGCTGACAGGGAGACCTAAGCTTAATGGGGAGGTCAAGCTGATGGTCTGTGAGTGCTGTAGGAAGCTCCATCCAAAAAGACAATCCCCAGTCAATCACGTATGTTCTCCCTTGTCAGCCTTGGAACTTTGGAAAGAATGCTAAGGGCGACCTCTTCATATCTAGGGCTTCTTGGGAGTCACAGCATTGGTCTGAGTGTAACAGACTCAAGTCGATAGAGGACTGGATCCTGGCTTTCTCTGAAAAGAAGTTGATGACCCCTGCAGGAGATGGAGTGGACACCAAATATCCCATTCTACTCCTTCCATCAGCGCTGGGAGAGCACTGACATGCTGCTATTCACAACATCCACACCCACCTCCCTCTCTCCTCAGAGAGAGAGTTGCAGTGTTTTCTGAGTTTCTAGCTTCAAATGAGGGGAGCAGAGAGGGCTAGGCTCCCTTAGGATCAAGTCAAGTTGAGGTGTTGTGAGGTGAAATGAAGCCTCAGCCCAGAGAGATGGTCCACAAATGGTGCATATTTCCCCAGGTTGTCTACACTGTACTCCAGGGCCACTTTGTCCTGAGGGCGATCCAACAGCACAGTGAGACTTTTTTGAGCTCCAGGCTTCAGAAGTGAAAACAAACAGTGATCAAACAGTTTAAAGTGAGGGTTGAGGTTTCACTGAGGAAGCCTACCCCAGAGACAGGGTTCCAGAATGTTCCAGAAAAGCCCTGCTAACTGCTCTGCAGTGTAAGATGCAAATGTCTCACAACAGCACTCACTTTTACCACACTTGGGGAGATGTGTGAGTATGAACCTCTCCCCATTGTCAGTACAGTGGTCCAGGGAGTCACAGCCTTGTCCTCAGTGCTGTGGCTCTGTGGGGAGATGAGGCAGGACTTGGGCTCAGTTAGCTCATCAGTCTCTGAGGAGATGAAGGAAGACCAACCCTGATGGTGTCCAAGAATAATCCAGAGCTCCCTCTGCTGTCCCCTGCTCCCTAGGGCAGGCTTCTCAGGTGAGAGGAAACAACCTGTACAGTCAAGAGTCATGTTCTGAGGGTCTGCTTCAGGGAGCAGAACAGACAACCTAGGCTCAGTTGTCAGCTTCAGGTTCTGTGGGAGGAGGAGGCCCCACAGCAGGCAGAGGGTCCCTATATAATAATGCAGCTCTGCCTCTTTTCACAGTTCTGCACCACACAGTGACAGAGAAGACCCCTCTCCTGGGTCTAACCTTGAGGACCTTGAGTGTGAGAGTCTGGTTTTGAGGTTCACCCTGAAAGTGTGTAGTGGAGGGAAGGCCCTGGCTCTTTTAGGATTCATGGAGTGATGCATTGGGAGAATGAGGAAGGTGCTCTCCAGATAGAGAGCCCCCAAACCTCTGAAATGGCTCTGTTTTTGTCCTGATGCATTTTGACCCAGAATTCTTAATTGAATACTCACGCTCCGATCATAAGCTCTCAGAATCACATGCTCATTCTGTGCATGGTTCATCAGCTTTTTGGAACAGGGAGAGCCTGACATTTTATTAAGTGAAAGGAAGTTGAAGACAGAGGAAGAAGCCCTTCTCCAGGAAGAGGTTCCAAGGATAACCTTGCTCTTCTGCTGTTGTCAACTCTGCAAGATAAAGCTGTCTTGTTTTGCCACTAACTCCATCTCAACCTGCAGCTTTGTTTGTTTTTCTGCTCAGAGATCCTGAGTGTCAGAGCCTCGGTGTGATGGGAGCACACTGAGTTGACATGGGACTGGTGTCCAGGAAGGGGACCATCCCCATGTGAGGATCAGGACACCTGCAAGTCAGAGACTTGGTGTGACAGGGCACACTCAGGTCAGCTGGGTTCTGCCAGGAACTAAGGTGAGGACAGAGAAGGAGGAAGGAAGGAAGGAGGGAGTGCAGGCCACACTTCTAGAGGAGTCCCTTGGAGGATTGATCTACCCAGGGTACAAGAATAGGCATGGCTGCAGGATGTGTGGTCCCCTAATTTCCATGTGTGGGGTCTGAGAAAGGTGAGAACCTTGGTAAAAATGATGTGTGTTTCAGTCCCTAGACTAGGAAGTCCCCATAATAGCCTGACCCTGCTGTGATCCTAGGGCATCCCTATGCATGGTGTGCACGTAGGAGATTCTTGAGCTCTTTGGACTGGCCTGCGGGAGCTTAGAGGACTCAGAGGAGGAACTCAGCTTCTCCAGAGTGAAGTTCCCTCAGGCAGTGTCCAGTGTCACGTGATGAAACCAGGCAGGACTGGTGGGCCCATGACAGATGGGACCAAGTCTGCTTATGCTTTCAGTCAAAATTATGCTTTGTGTTCTGATTGGGGAACTTGGAAAAGCAGTAATCATATCATTCAATAGTAGCAGATCCTTGAGGACTGAAGGGGAGGATTCCTCTGGAGAACACTGAAGAGACATGGTCTTCTAGACCTCCACCCAGATACACTGATAATGTGGTACACAGTGGGGAATCCAAGACATTTGGTGAGTAGAATTATCCAACTTCTTTTATCCTTTATAAGGAGATAATCACCTTGTTTTTCACCCTTCAGGAATCAATGAATGAACTTTTTAGAGGTGGAAGTTTCTAAACCAGGATTAACTCATATGGATGTGCACAGAATGAACATCTTAAATTGCTGTGAGTAAGCGTTTGGGATCCTGGGGAGCCTGATGAAAGGCAAACATGACATGCAGAGCACTGAAACTCAGGTTACACTTGCTAATATTGATGGTCAGAGCTGTAGAGAGCAAAGGCGTGGGTGGTTAGGTGGCTGAAAGCTGCACCGTGGCAGGAAGGCTGTTGCTGGCATAGATTGAAGTCTGGAGAAGCAGGCACCACAGCCTTGGTGACTCATGGGCTACCACCCCTCTGTGAATGGTCGCATGCAATTGCATGAGGTCACCCAGAGGGGGTCATGAAGTATCATTCACACTTCACATTGACTGACATCTGGTGGTCGAGGTGTGCTAACTGGTGCTGTGGTAAGGAAGGTGCTCTAGCACCTTAAGGAATGCACTGACTTTGACCATGAAAGAGCTAAACTAGACATTGAGGCACTGGCCCAGGATCTAGGAAACAATATTGTTATTGCTAGAATCTCTCAGACTCTGAAATATGGCAGGTAAAATTTATGGAATTTGATGATTAAACAAAGGCAAAGAAAGACATGTTAAAAGGCCCGACTTGGCAGGGTTGCTGTGTGTCCTGAGGATACTGGATGGTGCCACTAGTGTTTCACGGGACTTCAAATCTTTTTTTATTGAATAATTTAACAGTAACTATTTAGATAAGCATAATGATCACATTCTTCTTAGCTATTTGTGCTTAACTTTACTTTTACTTTCTATTTCTTGACACTATTTTAGAACCAAATTTCTACCCTATTTACAAAAGTTCGGTTAATATTTTCAGAGCATTTCCTAATTTTTTTTTCTTTTTCTTCTTTCCATTCCACTTCCGTCCTATTTATTTCCCTTTTTACTTGAATATTGACTTCCTACTTGACAATGTATAGTATATATTTTGATTATTAAATATACTTTCAGTTTCTTACACCAGATAGACAGCATGATATTTGCATGTGTGTAGACAATAAATTTTCCTTAAGAGTGTGGTCTCATGGTCTACCCATTTACGTAGACATCTCTCAAGTTTATCCCTCTTTAATGCTGAATAGTACTGCAGAGTATAAATTCCTATATCTCCTTCACATATTTTTTGGTTGATGGACACTTGGAATGTTTCCAAGATTCAGCTCTTACACAGTGTGCTGCTGTGAACATGTGCGTGCATATATTGCTGTGCTATGATATTGTGAATTCCTTTGGGAAGATACCATGAGCTGGAATAGCTGGGTCTAATGGTGCCTCTATTTTCAGATTTTTGAGGAATGTCTACACTGTTTTCCACTTAGTTACATCAGTCTACACTCCATCTAACAGTGAAGAAAGGAAGTGGAGCTGGAAAAACTGACTTTTCACGTGCTGAAGACAAAACATATCACTGTCTCACACCATGATTCGAACTAAAATAATGCATCAAAGATCTAAATATTACACAGACACACTCATCTTCTGAAAGAGAGACTCAGCAGAACACTTGAAGTTATAGATGTAGGGAAGGAATTCATAAACCAACCCGGATCACATGGCAAGTGCTTCCCGTATTCATCAATTTGTAGCTCATCTTATTGAAAAGCTTTTGTACAGTAATCGAAATCACCAACAGAGTGAAGAGACAACCTGCAGAGTGGGAAAAATTTTGGCCTCATATTCCTCAGAGAAATGACTAATATCTAGAATACAAAAGAATTCAAGACAGCCTACCTTCCAAACTGAAAGACCCAATCATAAAAGACATCTGAAGTGAAGACAATTATCCGATGAGTAAATAATGGCAATAGGACTTGCTACACACAAGCTGCACCTCTGATCTGCACCCAGGCCTTGCATTTTTGCTTTAACCTTCCATGGGTCAGACAGCGAATACTGCCTGGTGCATTCTTATGTGCTGGGTTGTCTGTTACTGCCCACATCTACTTCATCTTTTCCCATGCATTGTGTAATTTTCCTGAAGTATCAGTTCATATGTTTTATCCATTTGTCTAAATAGCTTGTTCCATCTTATTGCTCAATTTCCAGAGTTCTTGGTATTCTTTGAGTAGAAATCAGATGTGTCAACACTGAATCCTTTCTCCACATCCAAAGCCTGCATTGTTATTATTTAACAGTATCTTTTGTAAGGAAAATTTTATCATTGGCTAAAAACCAATTCCTTATAATTGTCTATTTCAAGCCATGCTTTTGCTGCTGTAGCTGAAAAATCTCACCTATCTAGATGTACCACGGACATTTTTCCTGTGCCTTCTCCTTTACATTTAGACCTTGGATCCACTCTGAGAAAAATCCTGCACAGGATTGGAGGTTTACTGGACCACTTTTTCCTAAATGACAGTGTCAGTTCCTAACCTCCAGGGATTTTGTCCTTTGTGTCAGTGCTCTCATCATTATGGGCACGAAGTTGTCTGTGTTGGTCTCTATCAGCTTCTTTAGTGAATACAGCATCTGTAGTCACAGCTCCCAATTAATTCCACATATTGAAATTTCAATCTTCTCTCTTTTCCCCCTAAGTCTAATAAGAGTTTTATGCAAGTTAATGATTTTCGATAGAAAAAAATGTTTGTGCCACTGAGATTCCATAACAACTCGTAGTGAAATTCAGTGTTTTCTCTTAGTATCAATTTTATTTCCTCCTTTTTGAATTCACATTGTTTAGAATTTCCTTTATGATTCTAGTGGCACAGTGTGGAAGATGGCAGCACTAATATGAGATTTTCCTTAGGCAAAAATTGTATATGGCTCTGACTGCATGAACGGAAATGAATGCCAATGTCAGGCACCTGGGGGGAAATCATCTTACTGAAAATGTTGGCTAAACGTTCCTGTTGAGTATGTAGTCTCCTCATATAATTATTGAAGTCCTAGTTGGCCCTGTCAGCTGTCAGTAGAGTGATATCTTCAGATTTGGAGGCATTGTGTTGACCACAACATAAGGAAGGAAGCAGTGATCATCACTATGCAGAAGGTCACCTACAAGTAATTACTGTGTTTTGTTCAATGGAATATGGCACCATCACCCTGGACCTCACCCCATGTAAATTAAGGGAATCCACACCCGCTTACAGCTGCTCCACTCTCAGACCCTAGAAACACATGCAAAATCACAATGCCTTTTCACTGGAGTCTAAGAGACCATTCTAAGGAGGAAGTTAGTCTTTGGTACTCACTGCTAATCCAGTCTATATCATTTCTGTTAAAGAAGACAGGATTTACTGTTTGCTTTCCTCATTAATCTCTATTATTTGTTTGCAGGGCAGAGACTTAAAAAAAAAAAGATGACAACACACTTCCCTTTGTTTACATCAATAAAAAAAACACTGCATGATCTAGTTGCTCAGGACAAAATTATTTTAACTCACTGAAGCCATACCAGGATCCCAGGAACAACGAAACAAAACATACAGTTGCAGAGAAACCTATATGAGTACAGGGGAGGATCAGTGATGGGAGGAGTGAAGAAGGACCTTAGGATGTCTACCCACCATGTTTGTGGACTTGGTTGAAAGGGTTCCTCTAAGTCCTCAAGTTTCCTCCTAGGAGCTGATGTGCTGTCCATCTTTGTAGTGTCCGCACCTCCCAGGCCAAACCCTTCCTCTGTATGAGGGGCCACAGCTCGTGTTCGTTGGATCAGTACGCTCCACCCCCTGCCCATATATTCCTGCGGTGTGGGGTTTTGGACATTACAGAGTACCTCTTGGACAGATTTGTGGTGAAAGGGGTCTGATGAGGTGGCCAAGACAGTCTGGTTGGAGAAAAGTGGGATTTTAAAGGAACTCAGAAGAGCCTTGTGCACTGTCCTGCCATCTGTTTTCATCTCTCCAAAACTAGTGTTGTTCATGACATCGAAAAGAGGGCACTTTGTCCACACTTTTCAGCAGACAACTCACTCATTGGCTCTGTCTGTTCTCCTTTGCATTGTTACCTAGTTTGTATGTCGGTACCTGAAATCCATCCATGCTCACCTGGGCATAGCTCTGTGCATGTGGAGATGTGGTCACCCCCTCCTACAAATTCACCAGTGCACCTTGAAGCCCCTTCACTTTTTGCCTATCACTGAGGAAGGTGTCTGTCCCACAACCTCATCCCAGTATGTCCTTAAGATTCAGTAGATCTTTTGCAGTCAGGTTTGAATCCATTAGTTTCATCTTCTCCAGTTTTCAGTAAATAAAAGTGCCATAATGGGTATGCTGGTCTTGTATTCAGCCGAATTGCCTCACTTTTCTCAGCAGGTGTATTGTTCAAGCTTGGAATTAACAATGTGGACAGTGGATGCAGGTAGTCATGTGCCAAGAGTATGTGGCATGTTTCTGTGCAGGGAAAGCTTATGGTAAATATCCACAAATGCAGATTTCAAAATGAAAATGCTAACGTTCCTAAAATATAGAAAAGATGTAGAACAGCCAAAGGAAATCGTTATTGTAGATCTCAGGTAGAGGTACCCTAGTTGAAGAATTATATACTGATAATAAATGAGACTTTGAAAACACTGTACAAAGACTACAGTGTAACAGAAAGCAGTTCAGGAATAGATCTACAGTTATGGTAAATTGAAAACTGATGATCCACTTAAATACCAGCTGAACTGAACCAGCATTGTGAGCAGTGAAGAGAGATCACCTGCAGACAGTTGCCAGCACAAAAAGAGGTGGAGAGTAAGAAAGTGGTGTTGTTTGGGCTGTTGATTCTTTTTGGGCTTTTGGTTCTTCTGGAGGATCTCATCACGGTGACTTCCCTGAAATGAACTTGGCTATCATGATCACACCAGCTGAAGACCATGTCATTGTGAATGCTGTGGTTCACTTTGGCGGAGGTATGGTCCTTTCTGTGAGGATCACTTCATGGCACCAGGGGATAGGTGTTGAAGGATGTGCGCTGCTCAGTCTCTAGGAGAAAACTGTCAGGCTGGCTTCCTAATGAAAATTGGGCTGATCTCATGGTCAGAACAGCTTGAGACCTCTTCTAAAGTATGGCTGTGGTAATTTTCAGGGCAGCCCTGGTTCTTACTTTGAGCATGGCCTCTTGGTCACAGTGCGGAATCTTTAGCATAAGAGTAGAGTGCCTTCACCTTGATGGCACAGACTGTCTGGATTCCCAGAACAAATCCATAAACCACACTTACCTCATCATTGTCATGGGCTCTAAGCCACCAGTTGTACTTGTAAGTAAGGCACTGTCGTGGGCTCCAATCTGCAGCCATATTCATGCAAGGCATTGCTGTGGGTTGCAAGCCCTCAGCTAAATTCTCTTGGACTTCAGGGTGTGGAAAGTTTTGCTGCTCTTTCTATGTGTTTGACCACTTTGGTGACCATTTTAAATAGTACTATAACTAATGTGTCTTGTATTGTGTGGTTCTTTTGCAGTCCCTAAAAATAACAACGTCCATCTGCATATACAGACCTAACAATGATTATAAGAGTGAAAGGAGACCCTCAAACATCTAATCCTGGAATCATGGGGATATCCACATGCACAGAATAAGCCTGGATCTACACTATATCTATCTATATATTTATGTGCATCTATTAACACTGATGGTATGAGTATTTCTTCATTAGAGTTCTTTCCTTTGGCCAAAATATTGGACACCACAAGTAAAAGGAGCAAAGTTTATTCTGGCTCACATTTTTCAGCCGTGAAACACAGAAAGAATGGGAGAGAACACATCCCTGAATGGTTCCTCCAAGTAGCCAAACCCATCTTTTGCCCAAGTTTCTCCTTTAAATTGGGAACTTTAGGGGACGTTTTTATGTCAGTCATAACAACTGATGTTTCCACGACAAAGAGAAACAGTAAAGGAGGTATTTTGAAGAGTTACTTCATATAATCATGACATTAGTCATATTTGAACTCTGTGGGTGAGGCTAGCATGATGGAAACTCACACAGCATCTTTATTTTTCTTAAAATACGTTACAATACAATTGGTTAAGATTACACACATTGATTGGGAAATCCAATTGGATATTTCCTGACAATAATATAGTGCACATCCATCAAAACTGGCCTTGTTTTACCCTCTGGCCCACCCCCTTCCCATTGTCTGGTAAACTGACATAGCTTAGGCACTTCTTTTGCCTTGTGACTTAACCCTGGAAATCAGTGGAAGAGAGAAACACAGCAAAGCCTAGCAAGCACACAGGAGGAAGTAAATATAAACAGCAAAATGTGAAGATGCCATGGGATGCAGGGCAGGTGGCTGATCTGGGAATTGTGTTGAATGGGTCAGGGAATTTGGGGTCTGCATTGTAGACTGCCCAGGTGGCCCATCACACTGTGAGTTGGGAGAAAAATTTAAAATACCTGCCTCTACAGTGCTGCATATTCTGAGGCAGCACATTATACCAGAGATTCCAAGGACCCACATGAGGCTCAAGGACTGCAGAATACTGGAGACAGGCTGACTGCAGAGACTCCACTCCTAAGCACCTGAAATCAGCTTCGTGTACGAGGACGGCTTTCAGCACAACTGCTAATTTAGAGAACACAGAGAATGCACAAGACATAGTATTGAATGTACAGCCATGGATCAGGTATGGCAACTGTAAATATTTTACAATCCAGTAAGAGTCTCATTCCTTCTGCCACAAGGAATCCTGGGGCTCACAATCTTCCTGTGAGGAGAACATTCTCAGGTCCATGAAGGACAGCCATCTAGGCTGAGCCAAGAGGCAAAGTGAACACATTTATGGGGACAAGGGTAATTTAGCGGGTACTGTTATTCCCTTTCTTTTGCACCTCGACACCTGTCTCTTGGGGATCTGAGAGGTGGTCTTGCTCTGAGGGGTAACATCAGGTGAGGAGCGTGGAGTGGGTGCCTACACCATTAGGGGCAGTGGGAAGCGGAAGGGGAGGGGGGCCCATCCCTGACAGACTCTCACCAATCAGTTCACATGTGCTGTTTTCTCCTTACCACCCTGCAAGGCAGGGTTTTCAAGTGAAATGAATTTGCTCCTTGTGGGAGCCTGAGAGTCAAGCTCTTGCTCTGAGGGGAAGAAACTCAGGCCCATGGAGGACTTGTCTTCAGGTTTTTACCAGGAACCAAGCAGATGATTCCTACCTAGATTGCTGAGATGCCTTACTAGCATTCCACCCCTGCTGTTAGCCTCCAGATGTCAGCATGATGTGGGGTCCACTGAATCTGCCTCACTGGTTTAGAGCTACAAGGAGGGCCCCTTGGGAGAGTCAGGTTTCCAGAGACAGGTGCAGAATGAGCAGGGTTAGTTGGTGTTCATGGTGCTTGGCTGTGGAGTTGAACACTGATTTCCCAGCAAAGAGAGAGGGTTCCCTAACTCTGCAGATCTTCCTCTGTTGTCAGCCCTGGACCACACAGGGGCAGATTTGGTACAATGAGCTTAGCCTCAGGGCATTCAGGAAATAGTGCCTTGGACAGTGGAGAACAGAATCAGGTCCACAGAGAACTGCAGAAAAGGTACTAGCATGAACTGAAGAGCTGACCCCTAGGGAGGAGACTGAAGAATTCCTTTCCCCTCCTACTGTCAGCGTTGGGAGACCCCTGCACTTTCCCGGATACCATATCTGCACAGTGTGTCCATATGACTCAGAGTGACAAGAGGTCCTTGTGAGTGCTGTGCATTTCAGGTGAGCAAGCAGAGAGGACTGGTTAGGTTGGGTTCATGCTGAGGGGTTCTGCAGTGAGTAATGAAGTCCACCTCAGAGGAAGGAACCTGGCCCACATCAGATTTCCCATGCTGTTGGACTAGCACTCCAGGGAACAGTTCTCCTATGGCATTTTGCCTCAGGAGAGTCACAGTCCTGTCCAGAGACCAAGCCTTGTGCTGAGGCCCTGGCTTCAGGAGGGAGGAATGGAGAGTCCCTGGGTTCATTTAGATCAATGGGAGGACTGAAGAAGGACTGAGGAAGCCTCACCTGAGACAGAGGGTCTCAAACATTCCCTTAAAATGTGGGTTGGCTGCAGGAAGCAGGAGGTTTCGAATTCTCTGGAGAGAAATCCCTGGGTGCTCCATGAACCCTGAGAGTGTATGAGAGTGATGCTCTGAGGACTGAACTTCAGGAGAGCTGGGCAGAGATAGCCCCGGATTGGGTAGATAAAGGTGAGGGCCTATTGGAAGTATATATGAATCCTCCTCACCAGTGGGGTGCAATCTCAGAACGCTTCAGAAAAGTCTGATATAAGATCTTCCCTTCTCAGTTCAGAATTCTCAGGAGAGCACCCCTGCGTCTCCAATGGGAATGGACTCAGAGGTTTTTACTAAGGGCTCGGCTTGTGGGGATAGGAGCAAAAGTTCTGGGGTCAGGTAGGTCCTGAGAGCCCTAAGTCAGGCAAGGATGTCTCAGGGGAGGACCCCTTTCACCTCAGGCCACCAGCTGAGGGGAGTCAGAAGCTACTTCTGAAGACTGAGCTTCAGAGGGGAGGAGCAGAGAGGACCTGGGCTGCATTAGATCAAGAGGAGGCCCTGAGGTCACAGTGAGGAAGCCCCAAGCCAGGGAGAAGGACCCCAAATAACCCAGATCTCCCTGTTACAGCTCAGCAGCCTTGGGAGGAGGGAGTCAGACAATCAACCTCTTTTGCCTCAGGGCACCTGGAGAGCAGAGACAGCCTTGTCTTGAACCCTGTGCTGCAGGTCTAGGGAAGAGGAGACAGGCCTGGGCTCAGGCAGGTCCAGGTTGGGGATGGGGTAAGTCTCAGATCCCATAAAGTTTCCTGAGCTAATCTGGATTCACTTCTGTTGACACACAAAAAGAAGACATGACCCACATCACACGGGGGAAGATGATAGGGTGAGCGCCCTAGCCATGTCTGCCCATCTGACCTGGGAGCCAAAGCCCTGTCCTGAGGTAGGCATTTCAAGTGGGGTGAAAGACAGGACTGGAAATGGACTGGCTTAAGTTGAGGAACTGAGTTGTGACAGGAAGACCTATTCCAGTTTGAGATTCCGGAAATATCCCTTATCTGTTTGCAGTATCATTGATGGAATGTCCACTTTACAAGCTTTAATTTTGTGACTTGAACAATCATTTCTAAGATGACAATATGTAATCCATTAACTAGTGATTTCCTACTGTTCATTTTTTTCTGTAAATCTGTATAACTTCTACCCTTTCCTGCTTTTTTTTCTTTTCTCCTTAAATAAAAAAAAAAAAAAAAAAAAAAAAAAGAAATATCCCTTATCTGCCTTTCTTGACAGCCCTGCATTTTCCAGAGGAGAATTCTCAAATGAGCAACCCTTTGCCTCAGGAAATCTCTACAGTTCAGAGCCTGGTTCTCTGCTTAAGGTGAGAGCAGTAGAGACAACCTGGGCTCAGCTAGGTCTTGTTGTACTCTGTGGGGTAATGTGGAAGTTCTGAACCAGGACTTGGGTCCTCCCAAAATACACAACTGCCTGGGTTGTGAGCCCAGTACATGCGACACACTCACTAGGCCAGTTTGCTTCCATTCCCCAGACCTATCATGATCTTTCTGCCTTAGACATCCCCAAGTGTCAGACACTTTGTTCGAAGGGAGCACTGTGGGGTTGATACAGGAAGTGAGTGCCTGGCTTTGGGAGAGACAAAGCTGAGGTCAGAGAGATCACAGAGGGCCCTGGAGAAAATTCCTTTTAGAACTTCCAGTCAGCCTGTGAAGGAGCCTGTGAGAGAAGCTCAGAGTCTGCCTGTGACACCAGACAGAGGGCAGGGCCTCATTCTCATGTGCATCTTTCGTGAGAGGGGAGCAGAGGGAACCAGTTCCCTCTCCAGTGAGGTCCAGAAGGGGTAAGGAAACCACAGCCAAGCAATGCTGTTTGTGAACAGCCCACATGCCTGTCTTGTTTTGGTCCTGGAGCACACAGGGTCAGGATTATAGAAACGAGTCCATTCCACTCTTTGGGCTTTTTGTGACAAGACAGAGGCAGTAAAAGCGATGAAGATCAGACTGCCAGGAATCAGCGTTTGGACTCAGAGGGAGGAATGAGGGGACACACCCCACCCCACTAGCATAGACCATGGAAGACTTCCTTGCTGTAGGTATCAGGCCTGACACCCCTAGGTATGATTGCTTCTACAGGAGAGGCTCTGAGAATTGCAGTACACATCTTCTTGGATGAGGGTGCCTTGCATTCTGGATCAGAGAGCATCACAGAGAAGTCTGTCCTGAGCTGAGTCTAGAAGAGCCTCGTGCATGTTATCAGGCAGGGAATTCCTGACATATGCAATAGTGCCTGATGGACCCTAAGATATATAAATAAGCAAGACCACAGGAAAGAGGAGGATGCTGTCTCTAGCCCAGTTAAAAAGGGAAATGGGGCAGATCACCTGGACTCAGAGCACATGAGTGATGGGACACAGCCTGAGGAATCTTTCAACCTGAGTGTTTTCCCACATTCACAACTACAATCGTTGGAGGAGAACTCAGTTCAGGGAGGGGTGGGACTGCTTTCAGGAATGAAGGGAAAGACCTCTGAATCTGAGGGGACATTGCCACCTACATCAGAGGGTGGCCTCCACCCAGATGTCAGTGCCTTGGGGATGCAGTGCACCTTTACCCACCCATCTTGGTGTCAGGCAGGAGTGGCCCTGCTCTGAGCAGTCTGGCTTCAGGTCACCAGATTCAAAACATCAGAAAGTGGCCCTGATGTCAGTGCGGGGTGGCCAAAGGCTGGACAACAGAAAGCACTCACCTTGGCCCATACTTCCACCTCTGCAGTCCTAGGAAAATGCTGGACCTGATTTTCCAGTAGCATGTGCAGGCGGACAATGGGGAAATAGGCATAGCTGGGCCTGCATCAGGTGAATGGGGTCGCTAGATTCTCCTCTTCTGTCACTCTGGGGAAACCCTTACAGAGATGTCCAGATGTGGTACAATTTCTTCTCCCTAGGCTCAGGGAGTTGGCCATGCTATGAGGCACTTGACCTGCCAAAGAGAAGTCCTTTGGGAAAGGGAGCAGGCCAGGGTCAGCTGGGAATCAAGGAGAGGAACCCAGGTGAGGAGGGAAGGCTGTTTACACTGGTGCATGTTTGTAACAGGTAATGATTACGTTCATCGTGGAAATTGCTACCTGTGCAAGACACATGTCCATTCTTTTTATTCTGCTCCTGTCCTCCCGTTTGCTTCTTGTATCTCAGAAAAAATACACGTTTGCCTGTGTGTGTGTGTGTGCGCGCGCACATGCGCGCATGAATTATACATGTTTGGGGGCATTACTATCACATTTTTCCTCTTTTATGCTTAAGTTTTCACTGCTCCCCCTTTGCCTCCTCACTCTTCTCTTGGCTTCCTAACTGAAGATCTATCTCAGTAGTCAGTATTATTTATTCTTCTTTTTTCTCATTATTTATATTGTGTATTTCTCATAAAAGAGAAAAGATGCAGTATTTAAACGTATATGTCTGATTAGTTCATTTAAGATTGGCCTCTTGAATTGCACACACTTTCCTACAAAGGTCTCAAGGTTTTCCATTTGCTGGGAGAGTAGTACTCATTGCGCATAAACAGCACACCTTCTTTATCCATCCATCTGGTGATGGACAAATAAACTCCTTCAAAGATTTAGCTACTGTTACTTTTGCTGATAATAAACATGAGTATGTATGCATCTATCATTGCATTACGATGTGTTTCTTTCTTGGAGAAACAAACCCAGAATTTGAATGCAACCTCTGGTGTAAGATTTCAAATTATCTCCATATCGATTTCCACAGTGCTTGCACCAGGTTATACTCACATCAACATGGAGTGTTTCTTTTCCACCCGCAAGCACACCACATTTGCTCTTATTTGATTTCTTGAGAATATCCATTCTTCCTGGAACGTGGTAAATGTCAGTGTTGACTCCAGTTGCATTTACTGCATGGCCAGCAGGGGTTGACATTTTTTTCATGTCTTTCTTGGTCAGTTGTAATTTTTTATCTGAGAGGAATCATTCCTTTCAAAATCCAGATTTTCGATAGAGTCTTTTAATTTTGAGGACATATTTTATTTCAAGTTTTGTCTGTGCTAGATATTAACGCCTTGTCTAAGGTAGTTCCACAACCTGTAGATTATCTCTCCTCTATGTTGTGTGTTTCTTTTGCTATGCAGAATCTTTTAATTTGCTGATCCGTTTTTTTTTTTTTTTATTCTAAGTAATGTTTCTTGTGCATTTGGGGTTCTGTGCATAAAGAACTAGGCTACGCCTGTTTCTACCAGGTTTATTTTGTCTTCCAGTTGATTGATTCTGTTTTAATATTTAGATCACAGGTGTATCTTGATTTCATGTCAGTGTATTGTGAGCAACATGTGTGTAGTAGGTTCTATCCATGACATGCGGCGGGAAGTTTCCTAAGAGCCATTTGACAGAGAGGTGACCATTACTCTAGTAAAGTGTTTCACCCCTTTTCAAAGATCAGACATTTCAGGGCCTGGTATTTAACTCAGTGCCCCAGTCTGCCTAGCAAGTAGTAGATTCTGTGGCCTAGGAGTGTTTTAATTATTTTAAGCCTCTTGTGGTTCCATACAAACTTTAGGATTATTTTCTCTAGTTTACTGAGGAATCCTATTGATGTTTCCATTGAGACTGAATTACATTTGCATAATAGTTTTAGCATCACCACCGATTTTATTAAGCCCTTTCTGCTTGTCTGGGAGCAAGATATCTTTCCACTCTCTGATAGCCTGTTCAATCTCCTTTTTCAGAGCAGTGCATGTTTTATCGTAGAGGTCTTTCCCTTCCTGGTTAAGTTGATTTGTAAGTACTTGGTTTGTCTTGGTTCCAGTGTAAATGTTATTCCCTTTCTAGTTAAGTTGATTTGTAAGTACTTGGTTTGTCTTGGTTCCAGTGTAAATGTTATTGTTTGTGTCATTTCTTTCTCAAGTTAATCCGTGGTGTACAGATATGCTATTGAACTTTGTGTGTTGACTTGTAAGCTTCTCTGTAACTAACTTTAAGTGAATTGCAGGATTCTTTCACTGGAGTTTTTAGGCCTTCTATGCAGAGAATCATGTCATCTCCATATCATGATAATGCAAATATTTTTTCATGTCTTCTTTCTTGTTTCGTGTCTTCTTTCTCTTAGTTTTCCTGACTAGTTTGTCCTGAATAACTTCGAAGAGGAGTGGTGACAGTAGCCTCCATGTGTCATTCCTGATTGTGGGAGAAAGTTTTCTCCTTCTCCCCATTTAAAATGAACTTTGTCACTGAGTTAACATGAGTGGCTTTTATGGGATTAAGATGAGGTTTATCCACACCCATTTTCTTCAAAATTCTCATCCTGGATGGATGTTGGATTTTACAAATATGTTTTTTTTTCCTTGATTGCAATGGTCATGTATTTTCTGTCCTGCATTTTCCTATGGTTTTCATTGAATTGGGCATTTTTGTGTACTGATCCAACCTTACACTCTTGGAATGATTTCTACTGTACCATGATGTGGCATCATGTGGAAGATTGGCTCATTCCATTCTGTTTCCAGTATTGTACTAAGAAATTTACTTCTAGGTTCATGAGTGTGATTGAGCTGTAGTTTCTTTTTTCACTTGACTTTTTCCTGTTTTTAGAATCACTATGATGCTTGCTTCCAAAAAAGAATCTAATAATCCTAAAATTTAATTCCTGTTCAATTTTCTGAAGCATTTGAGAAGTGTTGCCATTAGATCTTCTCTAATACTCTTGTAGAATTCAACTCTGTATTCAACTGAATATCAGATTTTTGTATATAGTTTTAAAAACATGCATTTCTCCCTTTTGTGGACTGATAGAGATATTTTGAATTTGTATGTCTTTTCGTTTTATCTTGAGGAGTTCATCACTATCTAGGCACATGTATATTTCTTTTGATCTTTTTCAGAGTACATTTTATTATTCTTAAATTATTTTTTTGTGATCTTCAGACTTTTGACTGAGTTCAGTGTAATTTCAACTTTTCCAGTTCGAAGTGCTAGCATTTGAAGATTTTTTGGCTGGTAGTTTCTACACATTTTAAAATTGTTTCAAAGAACCGAATATTTAATTTATTAGCTCTTTATATATTTTATTTACAGAGAAAAAACAACAGAAAAAAGGGAAGAAATAATACAGAATTTCAGAAAAATAAACAGTAAGAAATCACTGATAAGTCACTTATTGTCATCTTAGAAATAGTTGTTCAAATTACAAAATGAAAGCATACAAAGTGATATTCAAATAATGATCCTGCAAACAGTTCCGCTCAGTGATCCAACAAAAACTTAGTAATATGGTTATCAGTGCTACACACTTGTTTTCTATCTTAAAGAGGGTAATATTAAACATGTCAAAAGAGAATAAACAAGCTTCAAATAAGATCAGTCATAGTAAGACAATGTAAGTAATACAGGGTTTCAGTTTAAGTTAATAGGAAATTAAGATAGTTACCATGGTATAACCTGTTATTTTTGAGTTAGCTGTCTGTGCCGTCAAATCTCATATGAGTAGACAGACCAGAATAAAATATAATCAAACTAAAGTGATAAGACTTCTGTGGCTTTTAAATTCTGATACATTTTTAAGAATGTCCTCTGCCATCCTTTTTTAGGCATCTTCACCTTTCCCCTTCTCAGGATGCTTTGTATATTTTGGATCCAACTAGCTCCTTCAGTTTTTAGACCAAGGGGTCAACCTGTTACCTATCTGAGTGTTGCTGAACCTTTTTACCCCTGAGCTTGATCTTGAGCTGTACACCTTTACTTGCTAAAGCCACAAAAGTTTTCCTTCCTTCCAGCTGTGTAGTTCTACACTGCACAAAAGTGTCATAATTTTCCAACCTATCTGTAGCTGCTGGATGAGTTGTCCCTATTTCTCTCTGGTTTCCTGTCACATAGAGCATTGGGTTTCTCATCTTTGACTCTCAGTTTATTAACCCTCTTTCAGGTTGAGTGTGTTTCCTATTCAGATCATCTCTATGGATCCTGCCTCCTAATCTACTCTGCCTGTGTTTCTTTTTTGTTAGTGTATCAAGTCTATCTATTAAAGATTATACCTTACCGTCTCTGCCTCATCTCTGCTATTCTATTCTTCTGCTAGTATTTGTCCACTTTATTAAAAATACTGAAGGACTGTATTTTTACTGTACACCAAGAGAGAGGGAAAAATACCAGGATTCCAGCAACAGTGGCAGAGAGGCCTCAATGAATGGGGCAGACAGTGGAATGAAGGAGTAAAGTGGAAAAATAATAGCTCTTTACATTTTTAACCTCAGCAAGCTCCTGATAAATGAATACCTAGAATTTCTAATGCAGAGCAACTAATGCTTGGCCTGGCCTCTGACTAATAGGGCAGGGCCTTGTTACTTCAGAGCTGAGGCCAAAACCCTCAGAGTGTGTCTTTCTAGTACATCACCTGTCGATAGCTGACTCCTGAGAGTGTCTCTCACCCAGTCACTGTGCCAGGTTAACTGCATACTCTGAAGTGAAGCTGTCCTGTGGATGTTCTGAGGCCAGGTTCAAATCCTCAACACTCCCTGAGAGGGAGCCCAAGCCCATGCACTCTGCAGGCACCTGCATAGGACTCTGTCCCCTGCCATTTCCTGTGAAAAGACCCTGGAGATAGAACCTCACATTTTCCCTGAGATTACAGCAAGGCCAGTGTTCTGAATCACCAGTGCCATTTTTCCTTTGGTTCTCATGGAGTCCCCAGCATTCACATTGGTTCTGCGAATTCCATCCTTTCCCCAGAGCCAGGATCCAGGGAACACGCCAGTCTGATTCTTTCCCAACTCAGGCATGTAGAGTTTCTCTGCAATTTTTTTTTAGTATTTTTTCTTATACTTCTTTCAATACATAATGTTCATCACGGAAGACACACTTATGTACATGATGCATCTTGTCTGTTTTCTGGTCACTTTAACCTCACTATTTACAAAAGCTGTATTCATCTCATCCACTTAATTCTATATTTTCCCTGTAATCATTTTCCCCTTCCTTACTCCACACATCTACAGTGTAGTGTAAGAAAAGACAACTTAGATTCATATTTTACAGAGTATCCAATTCATAGTCAACTACAAAGTAGCACAGCAGAGAGAAGGCATGCTGGGAGGGAAACTTCTCCCCACAAATCCTTCAGGAAACACAGGGTAAAGGAGGAGCCAGGAAGGAAGATGTAACCTCCATGTCCCACCAGGAATCCTCCCCTTCCTAAAAGGTCTCAACTCCTAACAGTATGTCAACTACACAAGCACGTAATGCAGTCGCCTTTCAAGGGTCCTGCCTATAAGCATCTGGGGTTTCTGGAGGAAATCTAGGTTGAAGACATAGCAGGGGTCCTGAATTGCAGCACAGATTGGCGTGGGTCTTTCTGTCAGCACTAAATTCTTCATAAAGGGGTGACATGATGGGTTTCTGCTCACTTCCTTTGGGGAACCTGAAGATATCAGGGAGGCAACAGACTAGACCATGGTTGGTAGCTTCAGTTTAACACAGGGAAATCCACCAGGTAAGGTGACTCACGAGTGACCCAATATCTACAAAAATCAGGATGAGGACCTAAGGAAGGAGTTAGGCTACTATTGACCTGAACATGGACAGGTGGACGGTCCTCTGTCACTGGACCTCTGCCTGCTGTCATCTCCTGAACACTGTCAGGGCTTTGAGGCTGAGGCGTCTCCCTGGCTCTGGCAGACTGATGGCAGTGAGGTGAAAGCCTTAGTACAGGGAGCTAGAAGGAGGGCAAGAGAGGTAGGACCCAGCATCTAACAAAGTTCTAGGTGAGACAGAGGAAACCCTCTTGCCTAAAAACAAAGCAACCTGTCCTCAAATTGTCCCGTGTTTGACCTGCAGTCAGACGAAGGGAACATAGGTGTCTTCCAGGCCCCCAGGTTTTCTGGGGGTGCTGAATTGCATTGCTGCTGTGTTTTAATGAAAACAGCAAAATGTCATTTCCAGGAGGGTTCTAGGCAGAAATATTTACCACGACAAAGATGGAACAGGCTTCCTTTTCTTGGACAACTATACCCACAATGTTTTATAAATTTTACAAGGTGTGCCCAAAAAGGTGTGACAATTATACTGTTGCCACAGTAACCTTACTCAATGCCAGGTGGAGACCACTTTTTATGTGAGAGTTTGCCTCAGCCCAGCGGAGAAGTGGGGTCGAACCCCTGCTGAAAGACATTACAGGTACGTAGGTGATTAGAGAGGCAAAAAGTCACCCCAAACAGTGGGGCACTGACAAGTCCAGTTCACCCCTACTGTGAGAACAGGGGTTGTGGGACTTTGCCTGTGTTCTGCAGGTAGAGTTCCTCCATGTCTTTAACAGCTCCAGGAGACAGGGGAGGAAGTCATGGTGTGGAGCTGTGTCCTCAACCCACACAGCACAGGACACACAAGCAGTGCCAGGAGAGGAGGCTAGGTGCCTGCCCTGACATGCACCTGTGGTTGTCCCAATCCTAGCGAGGGACCCTTCATAGTCCCCGGGCTTTATGTCCCATAGAGTCTTCCTAGAGCCTTGTCCTATGAGCTCAACTACAGTGTGTGAAACAGCTTCCTCACAGGGACTCACAGAAACAAGAGTTTATGAAACTTAGAACATCCCACAAAGAGAAGACCTGCCATAGGCCTGTTTGTAAACAAACAAATGTTTCATTTTTAGCTGAGCGTACTAAAAGTCTCCTCTCTCCTCCAGAGATCTGACTCCTGAACAGTATGATCTGGCTCTCATCAGAGAACATCATGAAGCATCAGTGTCAGAGGAGCCAAGATACAAAGGCTCAGGGGACACCATCCTGACCAGAGTAGTGCACAAGTCCTGATGGGTGCACAGGGTCCCAAGAATGAGGAGGGAGCAACAGCCACTGCTTCCTTTGCATCCCCCCCCGCTTTAATCAGGGTCACACCAACACAAGCACCTGGGCATGGGACATCAAGATGTGCTCAAAATCCACAGAGCATCTCCTCTTCCCACACTACCATGGCTTCCAGTGAAGGGAGTCAAAGTTGTGAGGGCGTCAACAGACAAAATGGGAAAGGTCCTGGTCCCTCACAGGACAGGGATCCACTTCAGACCATGCAGCATGTGTTTGCAAATGACAAATTAGATAAGATTCTTAGATTTCTGCTCAACAAGTATCAAAAGAAGGAGAATATCACCAATGAAGAAATGCTGCACATTCTGGGTGGTGATTGCCATGATCACTTCCCTCTGATCCTTAGGGAACCCTGTGAGTGCATGCATATGGCCTTTGGCATTACTATGAGGGAAGTAGGTCCCCCTGGTGACACATATGAGCTTGTCCCCATCTTGTGGCTCACTTCTAGCGGGATGCTGGATGATAATGAGCAGATTATTCCTAGGTCGACCTACTGATACTCATCCTGAGTGTCATCTTTCTAAAGGGCAACCAAGTCACTGAAAAGCACTTAAAGGCAATTCTGAGATATAAGAATATATTAGTGGAGAGGGATCTTCTCATTGTTTTTGGGGAGCCCTGGAAATTCATCACGAAGGATTTGTTTCAGAAAGGGTACTTGGTGCACCAGCCTATTCCTAACAGTGATCCTGCTCGCTATGAGTTCCTGTGAGGTCCAAGGGCCCATGCTGAAACCACCAAGCTGAAAGTTCTGGAGCATAGATTCGTGTTTGATTTTTCAGATCCCACGTGTTTCACTCATCTCTATGAGTAAGAATTGGCAGAGAAAGTATTGAGTGAAGTCAGGTGCAAGATGGGTGACAGTAAGAGGGGTGTTCTACCAGCGTGTCACACGCTTAATTTCCACCCCTATGAAATGAGGCACATTCTCCGCCTGTACTTTATGGCTCCCTAACTAATTAAGGGACAGGTGAGGGGGTAAAATACCATGCATAGCATCCTAATATCTCTTCTATTTGTGCTAACTGGAGAATCAATAATGTATCCTTTATGAATTTTGAAATCTTTTTCCTTTTTTGAGGGACTGAAGTAATTTTAAATGTGATTTGGAGACCGGTTATGACCTCACATCTATATTATCATTTCTGGTATTATTTGTTAATTGTGAATTTTAACACAAAAGTGATTTTTTTTTACATTGATCACAAATAGTTTTGTTTTCACATTGCAAGTTTAAGAGTTTTTCCTGTTTTGTCAAGATTTTTTAAAATTTTGTTTATGATGAAATTAGATTTACATGGGAATTTTCTTGGTGATGTGTAAGAAGTTTTCATGAATTTAAATGGAACCTAGCAAGAGATGTACTCCTAAAATCAGTTCTCAAATTTTTATTTCCTATTCTTTTTATCTTATATTATTAAAATGTATGTGTACCTGAATTTGCTTTGTGTCTTCAATTGTATTTGTAATATTACTATTAATAAAGCAGCCCATTTGCTACTGAACACAGTGACCGTTGAAACTCTTTTTGAATAGTAAATGAATTTATTGGGGAAAGTGAGTTGAGAACAGAAATGGTGGAAGGGGGATAGGAATACCTGCTGGGAGATAGAGCCCAGAAAGGCTTGGCAAACAGCTCATCTTTCAAAGGCAGTTTCATTGAGCAAAATCCTGAGGCAGGAACGACATGGATGGAAATTGCACTAAACAAATACGATGCAAGCACAGTCACTTAGGTGATGTTGGTGTAAGGGTAGCAAGGGTAGAGCAGTGCCATCCTTGGCCTTGGTAAGCAACCTGCAGTCCTAGTTTTGTGTTTAGTCTTAGCAATATTAGTTACGATCTTAGTCTTAACCTTAGTCTTAGTGGTCTTGGTGATGTTAGGTGGGAGAGGATGTCTAATTGGATAATGGGGAATCTTAGAAGGGTGAGGCCAATAATCTCTACCCTGCCTTCATTCCTTAGAGAAGTGTGCAAAGTTAGCTATTGGGACTTTCATCTTCAGGGGCACCTCCGGCTGCATTTGTGATGCATTCTTCTCTCCTACAGGGCCCAGGCTACTGTATTTCTCCTTGAATTTCCTGTCTACAATATTCCTCCCTTCAGAAGATACCCCCAACTGTGGATGGGAGGAAGGAGCCTAGTTATCAGCTAACTATTTTGATTCAGGAGCCTTCTGCAGAGAGCTAATCCAATGGGCCTCAGAGAGAAGCCATGCGATAGTTTGGCACCTGCGAGCTCTTCACAAGGTCGATTTGGTGGATCCTAGGAAAGGAGTCAGGCACATTCGTCATTGGTTCCATCTGCAGGATTGCTTCCATTTTGGCAGCATCTAAGAAAGATCAACCAAATTTTCCCAGACCCTAAAGCAAATATCATCAAAACAAAGGCATTAGAATGGAAAGGCGAGTTGGGCAAGAGCCACATTCAGAAACTGTTCTTAAGGGACTGGAGAAGCCATTGTGCCCAGTTGGAACTTTGACAGCTCTGGGGATGGACTTCCCTCCAGTTTAGCTGTAGGAAGGTGAAGAGAAAGAACACAGAGACTCTTGTGAAGCTTTTGTAGTTTCAACTGTAGTTCTTTTCTGTTTTCATGAAGCATATTTGCCAGCTGTTGTTGCATCTGGAAAGTTCCAGAGTGGGGCAGTGGTTCAAGCAACTTTTCATATCTAGCTGTCATTACTCTGGTATTATTATTATAATTCATTATGTTACACTGTTCTGCTGGATGTTTAAGACCAAATTAAGATGAGACCAATGTAAAAAAGTAACCCTTAGTGTTTACCAAGTTGAGTCAGGTCTCCTCAGGCAATGTTTTGGATCCATGTACAGAGGCTCCTATCTCATCTGTCAGTGTCAGCCATCAGCATTGGGTCACGGCATTGCTTGGCCACGTTGTTTTGTGTGAAAGCATAGGACACTGTTCCCACTTGGTGTCCCTCCATTGGCATGCTGCACATGCATTCATTCTTCTCCTTTGTGGTCCAACCATCTCTCTGCTCAGGTGGCTGTAGCATCTTCTACAAATTTTTGGGTTACTGAAGAAAGTAGGATCCTGTAGAAAGGTTCCCTCATATCTCAGGCCCTCATTAACATTTGAGGACCAGGGACAAAATATTGGCTGTCCTCTTAGTGCAGATACCATTTTAGTTCTGATCTCTGAACTGTTGCTGTTGACCATGCAGAAGAGATGACCAGTGACATTAGTAATGCAGAGAGAGCCGTGAGCTTCACATTTGTAATTTCACCTGAATAGCAAGTACTTTGAAATGCCATATAGGGACAAGGACTGTTATTTCTTAGCAAAAATGGTGGTTGTAGTAGTTGAATCCATGAAGAAAGTTTAAAGACATCCATTCTAGAATAGTAAAGACAGTTCTAAGCAGCAAAGGCAATGCAGGAGACATCACAATCCCTGACTTGAAGTTATACTTCAATGCAGCAGTAGTAAAATCAACATGGTACTGGAACCAAAACAGAGCCGAAGATCAGTGGACTTGATTAGATGATACAACCACAACTACAAACACACTCAACCACCTTATCTTTGATAAAGGGGCCAAACATGTTCACTGGGAGAATGACAGTCTCTTTAATAAATGGTGTTGGAAAAACTGGCTCTCCATTTGCCGAAAACTAAAGCTAGAACCATGCCTATCACCATGAAGTAAATTAAAATTTAAATAGATCAAAGATCTGAATATTAAAGCAGAAACACTAAATCTATTGGAAGACAAATTGGGGAAAAGCCTTGAAGACTTAGGGGTCGGTAGACAATTCATGAACAGAAATCAAACTGCACCGGAAATACTTCCCAGAATCAATAACTGGGATCACCTGTTATTAAAAAGTTTCTGCATGTCAAAAGAAATCTCCAGCATAGCGAAAAGAAAGCCCACAAACTGGGAAAAGATCTTAGTGAATTGCCTCTCAGTCAAAGGACTTCTAAAACATATAAAGAACTAAAAAAATCAGACCCCCAAAATTCAAAGACCCAATCCAAAAATGGGCAAATTCATCTGTGATGAATACATAGTTCTCAGTTAAAGAAATACAAATGGCAAATAAATACATGAAAAAAATGTTCATCATCATTACTCATTAGAGAAATGCAAATTAAAACCACACTGAGATTCCATCTCACTCCAGAAAGAATGGCCAGGATCAAGAAAACCACCAATAACAAATGCTGGAGAGGATGTGGGGAGAAAGGAACTCTCCTGCACTGTTGGTGGGAGTGTAGACTGGTGCAACCACTGTGGATATCAGTCTGGAAATTTCTCAAAAATCTGGGATTGGAAGTCCCATTTGCCCCAACTATTCCACTTCTAGGCATATTCCCAGAAGAACTGAAAACATCATGTCACAGTGATATATGTGCATCCATGTTTATAGCAGCAAAATTTGTAATAGTCAGATCTTGGAAACAACCTAAATGCCCATCAACTGAGGAATGGATAAAAAGGTTGTGGTATTTTTATACAGTGGAGTACTACTCAGCTATAAAGAATGATCACACTGAGATATTTATAAGTGGATGCAACTCAAGACCATAATCATAAGTGAAATAAATCAAACTCACATGTGTAAATACCATCTAGTCTCCCTACTGTAAGAAATGATAAGAGTACATAAGATACACAGTCCTCAATAAATACAGTGAACAGATAAGATTCTGCTCAAAGGGGAAAAATATCTCAGGGAAAAGAAGGGTGAAAAAGGAAGGGAAAAGAAAAAATAACTAAATATGTATAAATATACTTAGGACAGTTAAGATGATGGTGCTACAAATTCTATTAGTTCTTGAAACAAAATAGCATTCATAGGATTGGAACAACTGTATATATTATTGTATGGTAACCTGAGGAACTCTTGAAGATCATTATGTAAAATAACAACCTTAGTTAACGCTCCTACCACCTTGTTTTGAAGGCCTATATTATCATTGTTTTGGACTCCTTGCTGTTGTTATATCTTTTTGTTTCTTGTTTTCCTAGTAATTTGTTTTGTTTTTCCCTCTAATGCAGAAAGGATAGGTGTACATGTCTAGAACTTCTTCTAAAGTTTATGAGAATGGATTGCATTATGCGTGATGAAATGAACAGCTACTTTGAAGAAAAAGAGATATGATATGCATTGCTGATTTCTTATCGTCATGCTATGAAATCCAGTAATGCTTTTACTCTTTGTTCAGAGTGATTTTAGTCTGTCCTGTATTGTGTAATTTCAACATACATCACAGTATGGACAACTAGTTTGAAGAGAACAAGAGACAATATGGCAGCCATTGTTGATTTTCCTATTGTCTGGTTTTAAAGGCCTGAAATGCCTTCATTACCCTATTTTTGATCAGTTTTACACTATTTTGTTTTGTATCAATTAATTGTGTGTGAAGATATAGACAATTATTTAGAGGAAAACAAGGTACGTTATGGTAGCCACTGTAGATCTCTTGTTGTCTTGCTTTGAAGTCTGTATCATTTACATTGTTTTCTTCTGATCTGCTTTGTTCCGTTTTCTTATGTTTTGTTTTACCCTCTTTAAAATACAAAATAAATTGTCCTGTCAGATATTAGTTCTCGTATTAAGGGTTAAATTCTTAATAAATTCAATTTAGAGTTTTCTGTCTATACTTAGTGTTTAGAGATCACTTGTGATTAAATTTATTGATTTTGTAAAATTACTCATGATTTTGTCTTGTAGTTGAAATTATTTAGACATCTCATTGACTAAGTTAAAGTACAATTTTCTTGTTTTACTGTGTGATTCTCTTTGTGCCTGTGGAATATTTTGTAACTGGACTAATTTTCAGTTTTATGTAACAGGGACCAAGCACAATCCCTCTAAATATGTCCTTGAGTTGGAAGAAACCTGGTATTATGCTATGCTTATCATCGTAGTAACCAGCCACCCTGGAGCACCGACCATTTTGTTATACATTATGGCATTGCCATACTGTTCTGTATGCATCATTACCTTAGTAACCTGTTTGCGGTGCCAACCTTTGTTCCCTTTGTGAGAAACAAATGTTCCTGGAATTAGCAGACCAAGGGCTGTGAATTAAGAAAAAAAAAAAGGGGTAACCAACAACTGTGAAACGTCTCTGACCTCAAGGAAAGGGGAACAAAGGCCTTCCCCATTCCTGCCAGCTTATGTATTTTGCAGTTTATGTGGTTAATGGGCTATAAAAATCTGTCAAAATTCTAACCCAGTTACATAGCTTTGCAAACTCCATCTGTACTGTGTCCCTGGTGCCAACTTAAATAGAAGCACTCTTTTTCTTTTTAAAAGACATCTTGCCCCTTTTTGAACAACACCTTGGGGCTTCATTTTTGGGGTATGACACCTTGTACAGTTCTTAAAATTTAGCTTTTAGAAATGTTTTCTGATAAAGAAATAAAGGCCTGGGATATAGTTCAGCAGCAGAAGTGCTTGCCTGGCAAGACTTTGGAACATAGGAATTTTCTACCTTAACTATGTCTTTGGTTAAAGTGGAAAAAATAAAATGCAAATGCAAAAAATTTCAAATTGTGGTATACCTTTTCATTGAATGAGATGAAGGAAATAATCTTACATTGTTCAAAAATGCCTGTTAGAACTAAGCATCTTTCTAATACTGGTGAACCAAAATTACTCTTTTTAATTTGAGCACAGATGTTAATCTGGACATCTTTTCAACACAGGGGAACATTAAGAAATTTCTTCATGCAGAGGGAAAAAGATTCAAAATAAATATCAGTGCTTATCTGAAACTTCCAATCGAAAATTGTCCATTGCATGAGCTCCTAGCATGAACAAAGTTTCGGTGCATGAGATTTGGGAGCCTAAACCTTTGTACTATTTATTAATATCAGTGGGTACACACCACTAGAGAAACACCTGGCACCTCTTAGTTGTTGGAAGTTCTATTGTAGAAATATATTTGGCTTGATATTTGTTTCTCTAGGGCATAATTTGCCTTTTATCTGTGTATCATAAAGTGGACTGAGTTGTATTCCCTAGACTTCAAGAACAATGACCTTTTTGTACACTTTCAAATTAAAATTGAATTTGAGTTTGGAGTTTACATGAAGATCTCCATGTTCACTGTGTAAATATGTTTGGTGCATTACATATATCAAACTATTAATCTTATCATAGGTCACTGCCTTTAGTGATATAGAAGAAGGTAAATCTTATGAAGTTATTTATACATAGCTTTAGGGCATGTGGCTCTCTATTTTTTCTATAAAATCCCTACTGTGACAAAGTGGGTAAAATGAAGTATTTCTGCTTGGAAAGTCTTGATGGCAGGTGGATTTGTTATACTCATTGACTCTCTCACTGAGAAAAAGGCATCTTCTTGTCCATAAAGAGTATTTTTATGGAATATTTACAACATGACAGTTTCTCCTATGTCGGTTACAGCGAGGCATGTGTGATAACCTCCCCACTGGCCAGGAAGGGACATACACGCCTGGAGAAACACTGAACCTCCCATCTCAGTTTCGCCTTTCCCCTGAGAAGATGTTAGCTTCTCCTTTCCCCTCCCACTGATAGTATACATCACTGCAGATCAACTTTGCTTTGAAAATGTTGTCTTGTTCTCTTCTTTTATGGAACTTTCTTGCAGTCACTGCTTTATTTTATAGGAGGAAGCATTATGAAGAACATTCTCAGCAGCTTGTGATCCTGGATCAGGTGTGAGATCTAAACCTGAAGGAAACCAAGGAACAAGGAGAACTAGCAGTTGGAATTGAACTTAATTTAAAACTTTCTCATGGTATTCCTTTGCAGTGTGAAGTGGTGAGGTTTATACATAAACACTCTAGAGAAGGATAGGGATGGGACCCAGGTGGGCAGAGGTGGGTATATGCCATGATGAAGGGGCGCAGGACACCCTATCTGAACTGCTTCTGCATCTTTCCCAGGATAACAAGGCCCTCAGTTCAGAGTTTGGAAGCGGAACAGGCACTGCCTTTATGGTGAATATGAGGGCGTGGTAGTGTTTTCCTGAGTGGGCCATTCCACTGAGTAGCAGCGGACTACATCCAAATATAGTTCAGTTCACATCATGGGCTTAAGGAGTTTAATAAAGTCCAATTACATCCCGGTGGCTGAGTGATGGAAAGTTGACTTTTCCAGGATTGGGGTTTAGCCCAGCAAGGAGGGTGCAGACTGTCTATGGAGGGATGGAGATCAGATAGCAAACCATATAATTTAAGCTGGGGCTAATAAAGTAAGGACAGAGAAATGGAGGGGGAAACATGTCCCATTCAAGAGGTTGCTGGGTCATGGCAGGCTATTGAGGGTGAGCAATGAAGAGAGAGTCCTCCAAAGGCAGAGAAGTTGTGACTGGGCATTCATAAAAATGAGGGAAGTTTAGTGTAGGGTTGGCAGGGGCCTGGACTGCAGAAAACACTGTGTGATACTGTCGGGGTCGCTCCCGGCCGGCAGGAAAGACACACGACAAAGTCTGGCGGTGTGCAACCTTGCCTTTATTTGTCTCCGCGTGGGCCCCGCGAGGCCTCCGCTCTGTCACCAGCCCTTTCTCGCCGGTGGACTTTCTCTATCTCTCTCTGTGCTTCCTCTGTGCTTCCTCCCGTGGCGGGAGAGGCATTCACTTTTATAGGGTAACAGTAGCCAATCAGTTTAAAGCGCGCGATGCGGGCTGACTGGCTAACATCAGTTGTTGCTAGGCAGACTATCTTACAGAGCGGGTTGTTTAAGTCGCCAGGGCAATCAGGGGGCAGGAAGCAGGCGCCAACTTGGCTCACTCGATGGGAGGGGCAATCTAGCTCAGGCTCCGCTCCCACCCACAGGCCCTACGTCCGCCAAGTAAGGCGACCAGTGTCGGCCGCGGCTCCCAACATCTCCCCCTATTTTATTTACTTTGAATGAATGTATGCATCGCAGCCCGCCCTGGATCGAGTGCAGAGGCTTATGCCCTGTGTTGAGGCCCACCGTAGGCCCTTGGCTTGGACCCTGGTCGGCCGCCCCCGGGTCCGCCAAGGCCTTGAGACCCTCGTCCTTTTTCCAGGGCCAGGAGTGAACTGGATGGAACCTGGATGCACATAGGCATGCACTCATGCCCCTCCGTGTGATCCCCTCGGAGAGGCATCTAGATCTGGGCAGATTCTAGTAATCCAGCGGCTTTCGTGCAGTATGGGGTAGGGCCTGGCTTAGGTCGAGTCGTGCTGGGGAGGCACGCTCTTACCCGTCATTGACTCACCTACCCTGCTGTGTGGTGTCAATAGGGAAGGAGTGCGGAAGACCCGCCACACCTAGACCCGGTCGTAGGCCAGTCAAGCGAGCCATGCGTAAGCCTGGGGGTCATTGTGCCCATCACGGGCTGCTGCCAGGGCCGCATGGGCAACCAGGCGTACTTGATGCCGGGCTGCCGCAAGGCGCCCATTAATAAATGATGTAACCCATCGGAGCAAGAATGGTCCTACAAGTAATAGCAGAAGCAAGGAGCACAGGGGACCTAACAATGGTAAAACATAGGGGAGCAAGCCATTCCAGGCTCCCCAAAAAGGGATTGTCCTGCAGTTCTTTTAGGGCTCATCTTGTTGTTGGGTCTGCGGTTGGCCTCTGGTGGAACAGGCCTGATCTTTAGTAGAGGGACTTGTCGCGTCAACCTCTCTGGGACCCACAGTGGTTTTCGTCTCGGTTCCTGCGGAAAAACACAAACCGCGCCTCGGTTCCAGCTAACCACCAGATCCGGACCCATCCATTGTCATGCCATAGATAACCGCGCCTTTGGAGGCAGGCCTTGGCTTACTCCCCCTTTTTGTTTTTTATTTTTTATTTTTTTTATTTTTGGTCTTTTTCGTTTTTTTTTTTTTTTTTTTTTTTTTTTTTTTATCGGTACCAGGGATCGAACTCATGACTGCCTGCTTGCAAGGCAGGCGCTTATGCCGCTGAGCTAAATCCCCAGCCCCCGTTTCCTCGACCGGCGTTTTTCTCAGCCTGCTCGGCAGAGTAGCCGCCCATGAAAATACCGTCTGCCCCGCGGCGCAACGTCATAGGACGGCGGTCGCGACAGAGTGGAACGGGGCGTCACTTCCTGTGCCGGCTGAGAGAAGGGAGGGTTCCCTGTAGCGGCCTCTCGGCGGGGAGCCGCTTCTGGAGAAGAGCTCCAGGGCGGAGCGGATGGCTCTCTATCTCCTCCCCGCCAGAGAGCGCTCGGGGGTCCTTTTTCCTCTCTCTGCTTTTTTCGAGCGGCGCACGCACACAATTCGCGGTGCAACTCGGCATAGGAGTCAAGGCACGCATGTATCATTTCCCACAGGGGGCGAATAGCCGGCGAAATATTGCCTCCCAATTCCGCCGAGGCGAGGTCCCCGCCTAACTTCTCCCATGACGGCAGGTTTAAATGCCCTGTGGGTAAAAACCAGGAAGCCACCCTATCTACCTCTGCTATGAATAGTTTCAGTGTTTTTTGACCTACCCTGAGGTCTCTAGCTTTTAAAAGCTTCCTAAGGGCCTTTACCAAGGGCCGCGCCTCTGCGCTCGGTAAATTACCCATTTTTAACCTCTAAGGGCTGTTACTCACCGCGTGTGACTTAAAGAACCCGTCACCTACGCGTGAGCCTGAGGGGAGTCTAAAAGCCCTGTAGGTGCGCGCCACCCAGAGCCCAGGCTTATCCCCAACTCACCTGTCCGGCAGCACCACGCTGGAGCGTTGCACACCACCACCGTGTCTCGGGGTTGATCAGTCCCCGTGCGGGTCACCAAATGTCGGGGTCGCTCCCGGCCGGCAGGAAAGACACACGACAAAGTCTGGCGGTGTGCAACCTTGCCTTTATTTGTCTCCGCGTGGGCCCCGCGAGGCCTCCGCTCTGTCACCAGCCCTTTCTCGCCGGTGGACTTTCTCTATCTCTCTCTGTGCTTCCTCTGTGCTTCCTCCCGTGGCGGGAGAGGCATTCACTTTTATAGGGTAACAGTAGCCAATCAGTTTAAAGCGCGCGATGCGGGCTGACTGGCTAACATCAGTTGTTGCTAGGCAGACTATCTTACAGAGCGGGTTGTTTAAGTCGCCAGGGCAATCAGGGGGCAGGAAGCAGGCGCCAACTTGGCTCACTCGATGGGAGGGGCAATCTAGCTCAGGCTCCGCTCCCACCCACAGGCCCTACGTCCGCCAAGTAAGGCGACCAGTGTCGGCCGCGGCTCCCAACATGATACTTCCTTAACAGTTCAGTCATAGCTCATGTCCTGCCATCTGTTTATAATGGAGTAGTAATGGGTTAGGATGTGAACTCCACTCCTCCACTATTTTTTGAGCATTTCATGATATACTTGATTTAATACTATTGAAAAACAATTTACATGGCAACATACAATTATAACAGGGGCCCAGCTGTAGAACAGAATAAAAAAAGTATGCCAAGAGCCAAGAATTTGGGAACTGAAGATTATCTGCTGTCACATGCTAACCTCCCAAATTGTTCTCAGAGATACAGACCTCTGATCCATCCACGTGTACCCTAAGATTCAGCGAAATAGTGTGCATTCCCTTTTGTATCTTGGTCTACTTTGTTGAACACAGAATGTTTTACATAATTAGTTCAAATTCATGTTAAAATGTCTCTCTTTCAAGCTAATTGGAATGGCCCAGAAAGCCTATTTTATTAATGGCTATTTTTAAATTTTAGGGTAATTAATATACACATGTGCATACAGAAGTGTGTAAAACACTTATCTCTAAATAATTCTGATATCTTATGAAAAGCTTGATTGATTATTGTACAGGTTTGAAACAGGATTTCTTCTAAATTCTAGTGCTAAATGTAACTACTCAAGGTCATAATGTTGCTATTATTTAGCTTTCTGCGATTCATTCTGGGAAAACTTGCCCTAATACGTCTCTATACTTGAAAACAAAAAAATTAGAAACAATCTAAAGGAAGCGTTGCCTAAAGCTGTGGGCAGAGAGACCTCTGGGATTTTTTGGGTGTCCTTTCTTTCTTCTCCTCCCAGTCACAGACTCTCAGTCTAACTGGGCCACTTAAGTGGATCCACCATTAAGCCATACAAGGGTAAAGTCTGAGTCTCCTCACTGGCCGGAGATTGCACTCAATCCTCCTGCATACTGGGATCCCCTAGTTCCCCAAATGGGCTCAGCCAGAAGATGCCCACTATGCTAGGCCGTAGTGGTGGGGTGACTCTGGAAAGTGGGCCAAGAAGAGGACAGAGTGCCCTCTCACACCCACTCCCATTTATGTTGGGGATCCTGACCATGTCCGGTGGTCTTGGTGGTCTCCTGTCCTCGGGCAAGCCCCCAATTTTTGTGAAATCTGGTAGGTCTGCAAGACTAGAGGTCCCTGGACTCACCTTCACTGGGCTCTTCTCTCTTTCCAACTAAGAAAGAAGCAGAGCCAGAGTAGACCAGTGTGAAGAAAAACTATTGCAGGTGTTGCAAGAAAGGGTTCAGAGGAGAAGGGGGGGGGGCGAGTCATGGCTGAATCTGGGGTGGTGGTCCTGTTTTATGGGGTAGGAGTCCCATCTCCACTGCCTTGAGGGGCAAAACTTGATTGTCTTTTGAGTTTGTTTCTGGGAGTTTGGTCTTGTAGGCTGATAAAGGAATTTGGTTAGACATGGCAACCTGCGCTAGGAGAAACAGGGTCGCTGGTACACAGGCAGATGTCAAAACCACAGACTGTGGGCTTGGGACAACAACTCTGAAGCATGTTTCAGAACCACAGGTAGTCAGCTGGGCTGTTTGCTGGGATGCCAAAGGTCCTTCCTTTCTCTCTTAAAAGGGTCCCAGCTCCCTAATCTAACCCTACATGAGGATTCCAGCTGTCCCGACATAGCCAATTGCAGGGGGTCCCTCGCACTGACTTTTATATGGTAGGTACTAACTCACTATTTGCTGAGTAAATATCAGAGATTCAAGTCCCAAAGTTTATTTCACATGACTGAGTGGGGTGACACTATGGATGAGTCTACTTGCTCTGGAGAAGTCAAGTTATGTTGCCTATGAATCATTAATACATGTTTGAGTGCCTCATATTTTGGAGGTTCCACAATGGATTTCAAGACTGTGGCATTTCATATGAAACTTACACACTTTCTTTATTTGCTCACTCTTGCCTTCATCAGTTACCTGTGCTGTGGTAACAGTGAGTTGTACTCCCTGTTATGGTGTTACTGGAGTCAAATGGAACATTTCTGTTTCTTTAGCAGATATTTTTTTATCTTCATGTAGTGTATACCATATTTTTGTGTGGAAAAGTACATAATAACTGTCACTGGAATTTAATCTGGATGCTTTTGAAAATGAAGCTGCTCACAGTGGTGATATAAGTGAGAAATTTTGGGCTCTAATCATGTGTCCTTGTGTTTTAGAGAAAAGAGTACTGAGAGCTGTTTCGTTGGTCGACAAAGAGAATTTAGAAATGAACTGACTATCTTGTAAACAAAACGATGACGTAAAGTGTATGTACAATACATTTAAAATAAAAATTAAGGATTGATTTAACCATTATAACATTTATTTGTTGAAATATGGATAATTTTTACATGAATATTATATAAATAAATGCTTAATATTTTCTTTTATTTCCTAGAGGCAGGTGGACAATGGTGTTCTTTGAAAAATGTCATTTATGCCTCTTTTGTTTACTACACTTTGAAGGAAGAAAGCTCATTCTCAGTATAGGAACCATCCAGAAAATGAGCTGAACAAATCAGATGGGGCTTAGAAATTGCAGTGACAGCAGCATTTCCAAACCTGTCTGGAAGATGCTTTCAACATTTGACAAAAATGCATAATTTTTTCTCCAGTACTACCAGGGAATCCTTAACAATAACTTTATTTGGGTTTGGTCTCAGTATATCTGAGGTTAGAATCCAGGAGCATGCAATGTTATACTTACTCCTAAAGGAAACAAGGAAAAGAGACACAGTCTATTTTAGGTATACTCACAGGAAATCTTACAGAATTGTGTGTTTGCACACCACAATAGTTTAGACTGCTTTATCTCATCCAGAAAAATGACTAAGGCAAATACCAATTGTGTGACATCGACATGTGAATGTGTCATTTGAGAGAAATTTACAGTCACTCAATCAAATATGTTCTACTGCTTTATGACACCTTTCCTTAGCATAAAGATGTCTAATTAGCATATGTTCACACTAAATTGCTGATGGTTTAAATAGTACATATCATTTTTGAGATTGGGCACTCAGGAAAGTTTTACTTACAGGTTATTATTAAGTCTCAGTGTGGAAATCCACTGTATATTCATGTACCTTGTGAAGAGAATTCTTATCCTTTGTGTTTTATAATGAGGCTTTTTCTCATACAACATATGCAAAGTTTATTTGGAAACATTTGATTTGATAAGAATGAAATTTGTTCCTATTTTTTTGAAATGAGTCAGTTACTCCCACTCTTTCTCTGACTAGGAGAAGTAGATTTCTGTGGCAAGAATTTATCCTTGTAACAGAAAACCACGAATGTATGGAAAAGGTGTGTTTCACAACTCCAGGCATTAACTAGCCTTTTCTCGTTAGCCATTTTCCTACCATATTTGAATGCATCTCCCTAAAATTTAGGTACTGAAAATATTGTTCCAAGGTCCTATGTTGGAGGGCTTTGGAGGTGGAACCCTGAGAAGTGATTAGGGTTAGATGAGGTCATAACGGTGGGGACCCCAGAATGGCATTAGTGGCTTTGTAATAAAAGGGCGGCAGGGGTTTTTCTGCTTCCTTTAAAGGGGATGGGGTACTGACTAGACTGCAGTCCAGAGAGTGCTGCCTTGGCTGGGATTCAGAGCTTTGGTCCCTGGCAGTCTAGCCACTCTGACTTTGACTCAGCAGGAATAGGAATATGGCTGGCAACAGCCCATCCCAAGAATTAAATGGCACAGGCCCCCGCTCGCACATTTTGACATACATACCTACAAGAGCAGGCCTCCCTCTCAGCTAGCCTGTTGGCAGCTGAACTGGCAACATTTGTGAGACCCATGATGTACACAATCCAAGAACCCACCTGGCAAATAGGACTGCTGGACTTGGGCTCTAGTCCCTACACAAAAGGGGAAGAGAGGTCTCTAGCTGAAGCTGGATATCTTGATGGCTGTAGCTATGACCCACTCCCACAACAGACGGCAGATGCTGTCCAGCCCAGTACAGAAGTATTCTGGTTTGGAGACAAAGAGGGCAGGTTAGGCCAATGGGCAGTGTTAAAGACAAAGTATTTGCTGGTGGTACATAAGAAGACCCACTACATGTGTATACAGACAGCTGGGCCAGCTTTAGGGGGCTGATGCTCTGCTGCCGACTTGGGCAGCTCAAAATGACAGATAGGGCAGTTCAGAAATTACAGAGATCCAGCCCTGGATTCGCTGCTTCAGGAGCAACCGGGCTCATCCTGACGACTGTTGGAAGGCCTGTCCAGATGGGACAAAACTCTTGAAGACCACTCTGCAGAGACAACACACTCAAAGCCTTGCTCCTGTTGCCTCGGGAGCTGACAGGTCAATGCATAGTTGAACATTGAATAGCCATTGCCCTCTGGAGTACCTGTCCTGATTGACTGATGTTCTGTTACCCTGATTGGGTTTTGATTCCCCCTTTCTCACTAATTTTAGTGCTTATTACAGGACCCTGAGCTGTATCCTCAGAGGATTGGAAACTTCCCCCACAAAATCACCTTCACTCCTACATCGGTGTAACTACTGAACCAGGTATCTAAATTTGTTTTGCTAAGTTATAGATCCAATGTATTCTTCTTCTGCTTGGTTTCTGGTTCCATATCCCCTGTTGACCTCAGTGTTTGTTAGCATTACGTGGTTCACAACTCTGGCAGGCTAGGAGCCCCATAGAACACCTGTCTTTTTCCTCTGTTATATAAGCATAATTCTTGGGATGATTACCTTCACCTGTCTACAAACAAAGTAAAAATGATGGTCCTATAGATGATCTATTTTAACCTCCTAGATATATATAAAATTTGGAACACTGAAGATTCCAGGTTAAAATTAAAATTTTAAGTCCTGTAACAATACTTAACCAGAGCAGATGGGACTCCTTACAACCTAAAGTAGATCTGTATTTTGATGCATGCCTAATACAGGCTAGCTTTCCAGACTTCAGAAACCTCCTTTATTCCTCAGGTTATGGAGGATTAGATTGGTGTCATGATTTATGTCAGTGGCCCCCAAGCCTCATGCAATTGTACATTTGTGATTGGTTGAATGTCTAGCGCTGGAATTGGTGGTGTGAGTGCTACACCCACCTAGGGTGGAGCCAGGATAAAATGTAATGGCGGGAAGAAGGTCTCTCTCTCTCTCTCTCTCTCTCTCTCTCTCTCTCTCTCTCTCTCTCTCTTTCTCTTCTCAGTTTGCCCCTTGCTGTTTGCAGCAGCCACAAATGGCAGTCTGCCATGCCACCCTGCTGCTTGGAGTCAACTGAGTATGGACTGAAACCTTCAAGAACTGCAAGAAATAAACCTTTCCTTCCCTAACTTTGGGTGCCAGGTATTTTGTTTTAGCTATGTGTAAAAAGTATCTTAGACAATTGGGTATGAGAATATCATTCCAATAATGAGCTGTGTGCCCAGAATGGCGATAGGTTAAAAATAAAACATTGCCTGTCTCCTTTGCATCTGGATTCTGTCCAAATGGCATTGTTATAGACTGGGGAGAAACCAAAGATGTTCTTGTCACTGTGCTTCATTCTAGTTTAACCTGCAGGAGAGGAATTTGAAACCCTTAAAAGTATGTGATTCCAGATCTTTCTGTTAGAGACTGGACATCAGAGCTCTGAATAAGAATCCAGGTCAGTGTGCAGGGCCTACTTCTTTCTTTAAGACTTATAAAGGTCTAAATCCCCTTGGAACCCCTGTATCACATGAAGATTCCTTCTCCAAGACCCCCGCTGTTTCCATTGACCCCTGCAGCCATTACAGATTATACGGGGCCCCCTGACTGCTGTACTCCTGCATCTGCTTACTGGCACCCACTGGATCATCCCAGCTGTAAACCCAGACCTAACCAAAAACTGTTGCCTCTGTGTTGTTCTCTCAGTCCTTTTCTATCGAGCTTTAGATCTTACCCCAAATAATTCTAAACAGAGCTCAACTGGTTCTCCTGATCCCTGGTTCCAGCCTCACCCAACAGTGGTTTGGGGAAACACTTCCTACTTTTTAGGTTTCATTAAGGGCCTCAAAGCTTCTGCTGACTGTACAGATATGTTGACCATCCCCTCAGGCTCTCTGGCAGTCCACTCCCCCTGAAACTTTGTTGTGCTGATGGGTTACATCAAGTGTTTGCTGGCACCAAAATGAATCTCCATGCCCTTGCTTTTCTGGCACCTGACCTCTGTTTATGCAGCTCAACAAGACCCTGTACGTGTCCCTCCTGGCAGTTTTTCTAGGCCTATGTTATCCACATTCTGACATGCTTCCTGTCTGAATACTTTAAAACTATACACCTCTAGCTCACTCTTTTGCAAGTTACCTCTCTTTACCAGCTCCGTAGTACTGAGGGAACTGAAGAAGACGCTCCTCTATAAACAAAACAGGGGTGAACATTGGGGCACAATGATAGGATTAGTCAAGGCACAGTTATAAAACAGCAAACTTACAGATATTTCCTGGTAAAAGCTTGAGATCAGTTAGAGGCCTGTGACTGTGCTCTTGCTGCCTGTCACATAGCTGCCCTGCTACCTTCAGTCAGCCTCGACTGCCTGGGTCCAGCTGCTTTTCTTCTAATAATGCGCTGGGCCAATGTGACTATTCTCAGCTTATGTTTCCCTAACTAAGAAGATAGGTTGCTTCTAACTGGCTTCAAAGACTTTGGTTGGGGCAAAGTAACCCAGTCCAAGACACTTTCTACTCCGCCACAGCCACATGTAGGAGAATACAGCAGATTCATGAGGAGCCTGGGCCCACAGCCACACGGAATATAGTACAGCAGGTGCACGAGGAGACCAGGCCCACAGCCACATGGTGTACAATACAGCAGATACACGAAGAGCCCTGACCACAGCCAAATGGAGTAGAATACAGCAGATGGATGAGGAGCCCTGGTCCACCACCACATGGAGTAGAGTACAGCAGATGCGCCAGGAGCCTGAGCCCACAGCCACATGGAGTAGAACACAGCGGGTGCACAGGGAGCCCGGGCCCTAAGGCACATGGGGTAGAGTACAGCAGATGCACGAGGATCCCTTTTCCACAGCCACATGGAGTAGAGTAAGAGATGAACGAGGATCCCTGGCCAACAGCCACATGGAGTAGAGTACAGAAGATGCACGAGGAGCACAATCCAAGAGCCACATGGAGCAGAATACATCAGATGCAGGATGAGCCCTAGCCCATAGCCACATGGAGTACAATACAGCAGATGCAGAAGGAGACCGGGGCCACAGCTACATGTAATACAACACAGCACATGTATGAGGAGCACTGGCCACAGCCACATGGAGTATAACACAGCAGATGCACGAGGAACCCGGGCCCACAGCCGCATGGAGTATAACACAGCAGATGCACTAGGAACACTGGACCACAGCCACATGGAGTAGAACACAGCAGAATGACAAGGAGGCCTGGTCTACAGCCACATGAGGGAGAAAACAGCAGATTCAAGAGGAGCCAGTGCACACTGTCAAATGGAGTAGAATACAGCAGATGCACAAGGAGGGCTGGCCACAGACACATGGAGTAGAATAGAGCAGATGCATGAGGAGCCCTGGCCCACAGCCACATGGAGTGGAATACAGCAGATGCAGGATGAGCCTTGGTGAACAGTCACATGGAGTAGAATACAGCTAATCCACAAGAAGTCCAGGCCTGTAGCCACATGGAGTAGAATAGAGCAGATGCACGCGGAGCCTGGAACCACAGCCACATGGAGTAGAATTGAGCACATGCAGAAGGAGCCCTGGCCCACAGGTACATTGAAGAGAATACAGAAGATGCAGGAGGAGCCCAGGCCCACAGCCACATGGCATACTATACAGCAGGTGCATGAGGAGCCCGGCACAACAGCCACATGGAGTAGAATAGAGCAGATGCATGATAAGCCTTGGTCCAAAGTCACATGGAATAGAATACAGCTAATCCACGAGGAGGCCAGGCCCACAGCCACATGGAGTAGAATACAACAGATGCAGGAAGAGCCCTGCCCACAACCACAGTGGATTAGAATATGGCAGGTGCATGAGGAACCCTGGCCCACAGCCACATGGACGGAATACAGCAGAGGCACGAGGAGCCTAGGCCCACAGCCACCTGGAGTAGAATACACTAGATGCAGAAGGAAGACTGGTCTACGACCACATATGCAAGTGCCCATCACATTACGCAGGTGCAGAGAAACCGTTGTGCTTCTTATTGTGTGCTCAGTGCAAGACTTAGGGTGACCCAGCGCTCCTCGACCATTGGGGCATCTCTGGCATGGCTGCAGCTGGTTGCAGATGAAGAGCTCCCATGCAGGTTATGGAAGCTCAGTGTGGAAAGCAAAGTCGGGCATCATTAGAGTGCTCGGTCCTAATGGGAAGAGGAGTGGGGGCCTTCCCTGGCTGGTGCCCCATGGTGTGAACTGGGTCTTTACAGCACCCAGATGTCTCTGAAAACCTGTGCTTTGCCTCACAAGGCTCTCAGCCTGTTTTCCAAGAGAGCATGCAGTGCAGTCAGGCCGTGCCCTCTGCCCCTGAGGTTCCATTTCTACCCATTGAAACTCTGCAGTCCCAAGTCCCCTGGTGACATACAAACCTAAGACCGCTCCACTACACCCTTAAGAAGACAGTGCCTCAGAGAGCAAGATCTCTTCCTCCACTGGCAAACCCTATTTGTCCAGAAACTTTGCCACTTTACCACTGGCAGTGGAAGCATGCACATCTCCAGGGACCGCGCCTGCATCTCCCTTGCTGAAGAGCCCCCTCGACTATCAGCTTTCCGAACCCAGGTTCTTTTGCCATGAAAAGCCCACCGAATTCTTCTCCCTTTGGGACATGGCCTGTGCTTCACGTAGTGGGTCACCTGCCACCTCTTCCTGGAAGCCTTTTTCCACCAAACCTCCTCCTGCTCCAGGAGCCTTTTTGCTGGGCCCATGCATATGCACTTACTGTTGAGCAGGGAATTCCAGGTCTCCCAGGAGGGCCTCCGGAAAAGGCTCCTTTGGGAATAGGGGAGGGAAGTGACTGCTGGGTCCCGGCCAGAGGAGGCCTTCCTGGGATCTGGCTCTGCAGGGACCCAGGGCCTCAGCATTGCCTGCCCAGCAGACCTCACATCTGTGGGGGTTCCTGCTCCCCTCCCTGCTGAGCCAGGTCCAGGGCACGAGCACCTCCCCCTTCACAGCCACCAATGGGCGCTCAGGACCCAGTCGTCACGCCCAGGTCCCCATGTACACCCGGGTCCTCTGGTGCTGCCCCCACACCAGCTGTAACAGTGCCTTCCTCTGGGGTACAGCTGCCCATGTCCAGCCTGCAGGCGCCTTTACATGCCAAGGGCGCCTGGATGACATACACACAAATGCAGCCGACTGCCCATGTCCTGCCTGGGAGGGAAAGTGGATTTTGTGGGACCCATGAGCTGCATCTGCCTCACAGGGGAGAGCAGAGTGTGCTGTCCTCTTACATTCCATCCCCAACACCCACCCCCACAATCCCATTCCGGGAGATGGGGCAGCGGAGCGTCCCGTCCTTCCCTCCCCGTCCGTCACTGGGGTGGGCACTGTGCAGCTGACGGAGGAGGAGAGCAGCACACGCCTGTCAGTGTGCATCCGAGCTTCCTGGTTCCCAGAGAACACGGGCAGCACGGACATTCCGGTCTCTGTGACGACCACAACAAACCACTCCTGCCTTCACGAGGCAGGCACACTTCCCAGAGATAGTGACAGACGTGAGGCAAAGAGTAACTGTAGCAGTATCATATTGGGACAAGTAGGTGGCTACCGTCCCTGTGTGGGTGTGTATGTGTGTGTGCTCACACGTGCGGTCTGTGTCAGGCGTGGTGGGGTCCCGTCCTTCTGGGTGTGAGAGACACTGGTGTCTCTTCATGAAGGGCTGGTGGAACACACCGTTAGCCATTGTGTCCCCAGCCCCATCTTGTCCTGCAGCCACACCTGTTGTGTGCGGAGCTGTCACCTGCGTGTGTATAGCTGAGATCCCAAAGTGTTTCTGTTTCGAACCCTCAGTGTCACAACTCTGTTCCCTGCTCCCTTAATTAAGGACGTCCCTTTACTCATGGCACAACTCCTAGTAACCTAAGGCTGTCTTGTGTCCTCAGGAGACAAACATGTGTGTCTGGACTCTGGGCTGGGGGGACATGAAGCATCTCTCGCATGTTTCCTGGCATGCACCAGCAGGTCCAGGCGAGGGGTCAGTGCACCTAGCAGTCCTCTCCCTGTGTTCTGTGTCATCAGGTGACTCCTGTGTACTGAAGTCCTTGGCACTTTCTTCCTTAGATCCAGGATCTCCTGGAAACGGAGGTTGGAGGCCGTGCTGTGGTGGAGGCAGCAGCGAGAGATCCAAGGACTCCTGAGGGGTACAAGATCCACAGCACCGATGCAAATCTTTGAGTGATTTGGACATGAAAGCCATGGTCCCCCAGGAAGGGGCAGACTGGAAGGCCCCAGGCCCCCTGGTCAAGGAAACAGGGGAAAGGAGAGTCCTTAGGAAGTCCCTGGAGACCCTGGAGGAAATCCCACCATGGGGGGAAAGAGGGCACCGCCATGCACAAGAGGTCCCCACCTCCAAGGAGCCTCAGAAGGTTCCTGGAGAGCAAGCAAGCCCACACTCTCCCCAAAAGCAAGCGAGACACAAAGGGGGCTCCCAGGCCCGGCGTAGGAGAAGGGGACACTCAGGGTCCATGCCAGTGCCTTGGGGGAAGGAGGCTCCCCTGAGCAGGGAGACAGGCCAGAGGCACAAGGCCATGGCGCCTGCTCCCCCTGGGAGGCGAGCCAGCAGTACCAGCAGTAGCATCACGAGTGTGAGCCCACAGGCCCCGGCAACTTTTGGAATTGGGGCTCAGTACCAGGGCCTCGGAAAGCTGGACATGATGGCCATCGTGTCCCAGTGTCACCTAGACATCAAGCGAGGCCAATGCACACTCGGGGTGCAGTGTGTTCCATCCCGGCCTGCAGGAGTCGTGCCCCCTACAGCCAGAGGGCTGAGCACAGAGGTCCAGAACACCAGCCCAGGGCCCCAGGCTGCAGCTTCCTCCCCTGGCCACACCTTCCCGTGCAGTATGCAGGACCCTGGCCTGGGAGCCTCCCCAAAACTAGGATGGGAAGGGGTGACTGCGTCCTCCACATCCCCTGACCCAGCGCTGCAAGGCTCGCTGCGAGTCCTGCAGAGGAAAAGGAAGCTCCAGGCAGCAGGCCAGGAGGAAGGCCCGCCAGCTCCTGGGTCCACAAGGCCCTCACAGGCTGTCACCCAGCCTCAGCCCCAGCTCCAGCACCAGCACCAAAGAGCCAGCCCCACACCCCAGGGGCAGGCCACCAGCCTGGGCTCTACCTGCGCCCCCGCTACCATCGCCAGAGGCTCCGTGGTGTGGTACAAATGCGCGGAGCACCCCTTTTGGCCGGCAGTGGTCACCAGTGTCAGCCTCAGCCGGCAGATGGCCAGGGTGCTCTTGATCGAGGCCAACCTGTGCGGGGAGCGCAGCGGCATCCGGGTGCCTCTTGGCAGGCTGAAGCCCCTGGACTGTGAGGAGAAAGCAAAGCTCGTGCGCAGAGCCAGCAGGGCCTTCGGGCCCAGCCTCGCCTGGTGCCTCTCCCTGGTGGCCCACTACAGAGAAGGCCTGGCGCGAGGGTCTTTCCGGGGCTCCTTCCTGGAATACTACGCGGCCGACGCCAGCTACCCCCTCCGCAGGGCTCTGCGAGGAGGACCAGGTCTGCTGCCCCTGTGCTTCCCTGAGGTCCACTACAGCGACCTAGAGGACTCTGAGGAGGAGGAGCAGGAGAAAGAGGACTCGCCACATCCCAACCAGGCTCTGGGTTTGAAGGTGCCCCGCAAGAGGCTGCTGCCCGACCGCACCCGGGCCGTGAGGGACCGCACCAACCAGAAGATAGTGGATTTCATCGTGAAGACCAAGGGCACCGACTGCCACTTGCTGGACATCGTGCAGGGCAGGAAGCCATCTCGCTGGCTGGAGGCCTTCTTGCAAGAGCGCAGGTACCTCGTCTGCATGGAGACCTACCTGGAGGACGACGACCAGCTGCTCCTCGTGGCCCGACACCTGCAGCGCCTCTTTGAGCGCACTGAGGAGCCCATGCTGGCTCTGCGTGCAGTGGACAAGGTGAGGCTGGTGATGGAGGTGCTGCTACCAGAGGCTGTGATCTGCTCCATCGCCACCCTGGAGGGGCTGGACTACCACGGTGCACAGGAAAAGTTTCTGCGTGGGCCCCTGGTGCACCCTCGAGAGAAAGAGCTGTTTGACAGGAAGATCAGGAGAGAGAGGAAGAAGAGATCCAGGGCCAGCGAGGAGCTGCTCTGCACCCCTCCTAAGTCTGCGCCCACACCCTAGTGGGGAACCCTCCTCCTCAGTCCGTGCACAGAGAGGCTGTGCTCACAATAAAAGCTCTGCACCCCTCCCTCACGTGTGTGTGTGTTGTACTTGGGGTTGTACCCAGCAAAGGGGGGCACCCAAAATATACGGGTGCCCTCCAGAAGGAGTCCTGGTCAGGGATGGCAGCTGCTCTCATCACTTGGACGGCTCAGTGAAAATTCCCTTCCCATCCTACACCCACCCGAGTTCCCACCCATGAGGTCCACTTGCAGGAATGGCTGTGGGAAGGAACTTCCCCGCCCTGCATGCACCCCCTCCCTGGCTCTGCCCCACACAGAGAGGCTCCCAGGACCCCTGCCTGGACCTTGCGTGCCACAGGCTCATGGTCCTACTCCTCCGCCATATGAACAGAGGACCTTACTGCTCTATGGGGACCCGGTCCCCACTCCCAACTCCACCCCTTACCCCTCCCCGAGCTCATCCTCTGGCTTCTCAGTGAGCCCTGGCCCCTGAATCCTACAAGCCGTGCCACCCCAGCCCCTTCACCAGGCTCACAAGGTTCCTCTCCAGGTGCCCTGTGTCCTTGTCCCATGTCCAGCCCCTTGCCCTGGGCGGATCCTCAAGAGAAAGACAGGTGCAGCTGGAGGCTGTGTCCGTGCAGAAGCAAGGGATGAAGATGCGTGGCCAAGGGGACTCTACCTAGTTCCTCAGGTGCCCAGCTGCACAGGCTGCACCCTCTTTCTGAGAAAGGCCCCGGTGTCATGACCTACGGGGCTGCTCTGAGGCCAGAGCCCCACTCTCCCCCATATCCCTGAGGGGACTGGTGTCTGTTTGTTGGGGGTGGCAGGGGAGCTGGCCTCTCCTGGATGCCATCTACAGCCCTGCTGGTCATGGCTGCAAAAGGCACAGCCTGCGTCCTTGCTGAGCAGCTTCTTGGGGTACACACTGGAGGCTATGTCACCACGTGCAGGCCAGACAGACAGGCATGTGAAGTGCTGGTGGCAGCAGTGTCTGAATAGCCCAGTGCTGGGAGCCAGGAGCGGAATGCCCACCTGCATGGTCTAGGACAGGTGAGACCCCAGGGGGCTTCAAGGGGCCTAAAGTAGCTGAGCTCTGGCACTTGTGGGAGGACCTTGGGCAATGACGGTTGATGGGAAGGGAGAGCCACCAAAGCCCATACCAGCCTGGTGCCTGTCACCAGCTGCATTCCTGCTCTTCCCTCTCTTCTCCCTCTTCCACCTTCTCTTCCTCCGCCTTACCCCTGGCTTCACATTCAGCTTGGGCGCTATCTGTGTGCTTCACCAGGGCTCTCCTGCTCCAGACTAGACTGGGCTTCCATGGCTCAGGCTCCCCAGGGAGCTTCAGAATCTCTGTAAATGTCCAAAGCCTGTTGACCACTGCCAGCCTCCTCAGAGCTGCATGCAGAGGCTCAGCCATGTAGGTCCTGGTGAGTACCTGCCTGTGGTGCATGTGATCTGTGTTGTACCCCCCCAAAAAAAAAAAAACAAGGCCCCATGATGAAATACGGGGCAAGACCCCTGAGATGATAAATGGGACAAAATGATGTCTTTTTTAAAAGAAGTGCTTTTATTTTAGCTGGCCCAGTGACACAGTGCAGATGGAATTTGCAAAGCTGTGCAACTGAGTTAGAATTTTGACTGATTTTTATAGTGCATTTATGATTAGCTCATTGATCATTAGGTACATAGTGATGAGAAACAGAAACAAAGTGGGCCTTTGTGCCCCTTTGCTTGAGGTCAGAGGCATTTCACAGTGGGTGGTTAGCCAGTTCATAGCCCTTGGTCTGCCAATTTCAGGAACATTTGTCTCTCATAAAGGGAACAATGATGGTTGACACAGCACCATTTGTCTCTTACAAGGGGAACAAAGGTTGACATAGCAGACAGGTAACTTGGGGGACAACACATACAGAACAGCATGATGATGTAGTCAGTTAATTTATAACAAATTTATAACAATGTGGTCAGTGCTCCAGGTACATGGTTACTAGGACGATAAGCACAGAGCATAACAGTCTGCAGAGGCCAGGGCCAGGGCCCTTCAGGGATGGCTTTGTCTGCAGCATGACTTCCAGGCGCAACACGGAGGCTGAGAGACGCTCACCTGACTGCTGCTGAGCAGTGAAACACTTGGGTCAGATGGCGTGGCCTGGGCCCTTTGTCTCCAAACACCCAGATCAGGGCTGCCGGGTAGTCCTGGGGGATTCTCGGCCAGGAGCCTGTGCAACAGCCACTGGGGAGCCCCACTCAAGCCTTCCATCAGCTTCCTCTTGCTCTCCCTTTCCGAGACTTCCTGCCACACAGGCAGCACATCAGTGGTGTGGTCTAACCAGGCCTCCAAGGACCCTTCTCCAGGGCTGGCAGCTCCCTCCGGGAACAAACACCCAGGCACTATCCCTCACCTTCTCAGGCAAAGTGGATCACCTGACTCACGGATCAGAGCCAGCACAGCCCTGGCTGATTCATATGCAGAGCACCGGCCACACTGGCCATCTGCCCCTGTTGCTCTAGCAAGTGGAACTCTGGACCTAGAAACTCCTCACCCGACCTCTAGGGCACAAAGTCCATGTTCAAGGAGCCTTTGGTGCCTGGGATTTCCCTGGAGACCAAAGCATAGCTGACTTCCGGTGGAGCCTGACCAGGGCCACAGTGGCATGACCCTCCTCTCCTTGGAACACCTTGCCCAACACAGTAAAGTGGCCCACAGGCTGCAGGGCCAACTCCCGAGAGTCCTGGAGTTCACTTTCATCCCAGTCCTCAGGGCACCAAGGCCAAAGCATGGTCAGCACCATGGCCAGCGATTTCAGCTGCAGGCACAGGGCCTCAACCAGCTATTGGCAGGGCAAGGTTTCCTGAACAGAAGAGGCCAGAGGGGTGGGGCTGAAGGGCAGGTGGAAGGCACAGGGGTTGGCTCCAGGAGGAACACATCCTGGGAATGCAAAGAGGTTACTGTCCACCCCAACCCAAATTACACACACACACACACACACACTTCCTCCAAAGCTGCCTTCTGGAGCTAGGTCACAGCTGCACCTCCTAGCATAGGCTCCCTGGAGCCCACAGCCCTCCCCACATGGCCTCCATCCCACACAGCCCCCATCCCACACATCCAGCTCCAAACAGCCATCGCCCCCAAAAGCCCCACCGAACATAGCCCCACCCTACAAGTCCCGCCCCACCCAGCCCCAAACAGCCCTGCCCCAAAAGTCCCACCCACACAGCCCCCACCCAATCCTGCCCCCATAGGTTGCCCCAGTCCAGGCCCAGGGGAGCAGAGGGCTAGGTGTCTCCATGGACACAGTGCCCCTTGGTCCTTCTGATCCCTCTGCTCTTCCCAGGTCTGGGGTGGGACAGCTTGTTTTGGGAAAGGCAAGCTCCTTCCTGGAGCACAGCTGCGGTGGCCATGGCTTCCTCTCAGTCCCCAGCTGTCCTGGCAGGGCACGTGGGTGACTGCTCTCTGTGCTTGAGACTCCGAGTGAGGAGCGCGCGGGAAGCAGAGCACGGACCCTCGAGAGGTGCCTAGAGACCACCAGGCCTTTGATGCTCCCAGGTCACCTGGCTGGGCTAGGGCTGCTGCCCCTGCCTTGATGCCGTGGACAGGGTGCGCCAGAGTGATCAGATCCACAGCAACTGGGGATGTGCTCTGGCCAGGTGGGGAGACCTGTGGGGCTCCTTCCCCTGCACTGCTTCTGCCCATCCACACCCAGGATGGGGCCAGTCCAGTGGACAGCCTGGGTGAGGCGCACCTAGTACAGGTGATTCCCAGGGGAGACGCTGCACCTGGGCACTCTGGTGGCTCCCATAGGCAAGATGCCCACTGAGGGGCCCCCATCTGGCTGGGTGCTGCCTGGCCCTGCTAGGAGCCAGCTGGCCTGGGACCTTAGCAGTCAGCAAGTGTGCTGCAGGCTGGCCCGCTTGCCTGGCTGCCCTGGAGCCTCCGCTGGCCAACATTTGGGAGGTGGCCAGTGCCATGGATGGCCCGAGCCTTCTCCTCTCTGCCTGCCATAACCCTAGTACCCTGGAGTTAGCTGCTTCCTGGGTTTGGCGCCCAATCCCCTGGGCCTGCCTCTCCCGGGCCTCTGAGCCCCGGCTTCTGCACTGCTGTGTGCTGTGGAGGCAGCAGGATGACGAAGGAGTAATTGCCCCTCAGGCAGGGTACCCCAACTATCCCCATTCTTGCTCTTGCTTGCTGAGCCAGGACGTCCTCACCTCCATGGGGCCCTTCTGGCCCCTCACGGTGGGGCTCACCATGCCCCCGGCTCTGGGAAGCCATGTGGGGTAGCAGCGTGGGATGGAACAGGCCCGTGGCTTCCATCCACTCTGTGGTCATCAGCCACTTGTCCGGGACCACGAAACTGGGACCCCAGTGACTTTTCCCAGGTCTGACTGGATGGTAGGATGAAGGGAGCTGGGATTAAGGGCGAGTGGCTTGCAGCTAAAGGAACTGGAGGCAAGAGTAGGCCAGTGGGTCATGCCTCACAGGCCTTGGCTAAGTGCTGGGCTCTTTCTTAGGCGTTTTAATGTGAACTTATATGCTATGATTTTGAAATGAAGGACGTGTGTCTTGCATAATGATCTAAGGTGTTTTTTGCCTCAAGGCTCTTATATTGTTTATTTGCCTTTATAACTAACATTCTAAACTTCCTGGAATTATTTTTAGAACACAGGAACTTTTATAAAGCATGTAATGGTTTTCTCACTTTTTAATCAATGAAAACTTTTTTTCCTCTCCTAATAGAGTTCTGCAAGAAAACTAAGTGAATCACTGGGAGAATTGTAAGATGGCAAGGGAAGATGCCCAAAGTGGAAAGCCACCTCTGGAGTTTCTCCAGAAAGGGGCTTGTGAGTGTCCCACCTGTGGGCATCAGAAAGGACAACGGGGGACACCCGGGCTGAGGTGAAGATGTAAATGTGTTCAGTTTGCCAAGTTACTGAGCACTTATGTTACCGGAGGAGACCTGTTCCTTCACTGCACACGTCCACTCGGCGGTGTGCCTGGGTGTCACCCTATGATATTACTCACCTGCATTATTTGAGTAGTTGTGCATTATTCCACCGCAAAATATACATGCTACGGAGTACTGTTCTTTTTCTCCTTTCTGTTGTTGGTTACCTTTGGAGCTGGAAGTCTGTGGAAATGTTTCCTGTGCCTTTGTGTGCCCAGTGCCGTGTACGGTAGCTAGCGCACACAGGCAACGCGCATGGACAAACCTCGCTTCTCAGCTGGAAAGTGTCCTAGAGGCTGATGGGGGCAGCCTCCAAGGCTTGGCCTTGCCCTGGCTTGGGCCAGCAGTGAGTCATGCAGGGTCATTCAGAGGACACATTCGTGGGCCGCACCTCTCACAGGTCTGATCCACTGAGTTTGAATGGGGCCTAGGACTTTTTCCTTTCTCCAGAGCTCCTGGTAACTCAATAAAGTACGCACTCCACAATGTTTAGCACACAAAGATGCTATAAAGAAAAGTGCCACCGATGCTTTAATTCAGGGCCTGGTTGTGCCAGGTGCCGCGGCCAGCGCGGGGAAGGAGTCAGGCGAGAGACTGAAGACACAGGGAGACCAGTTGCTCAGGAGGCAAAAGGCGATTTATTGAAAGACTACAGAGTTTTTATAATGTTTTAAAACAAAGAGCAGTACAAGTCACTTTAGGACACTTTCTTGTGCCCACAGCAAAGGTAAACATGCTCCTGGGCCTGTGAGAAACTTCTATGTTGTGCAGCCCAGGAGGTAAACATGTTCTTGGGCCCATGAGAAACTTCTATTGTTTATGTTATGAAGCTTTTCCCAGGTTAATATCAGCGCGATGCTTTGTCTAGAAGGCTGAGGTCACTGTAGGATGAGGAACTGATTGAGGTCCAGCTTTAGTGTGTGGTTGCCCACACCCGTTTACTGCCGGACCCCTGGCTCCTGCTCCCAACATATCCCCCTTATTTCTTAGACAAAGCGTCGCATGGGAATTTTATTAGCAGTTGATTCTAACTTAAAACGTTTTAATTCCAAACGCACATTTCTCATTTGCCCAACAACAGTTTTCACAAAGTATGGAAAAATTGTTATCATGGTGATAAATGCTAGAGCTCCAATCACACAGATCTTTGTAACATATAGTATAATTATGATGGCACAAATGCCGTGAGAGTCCATATACACTTTTGCTTGGGTATTTTTGTCTACATTTTGGAATATGCTCAGGGGGATTACGTTTTTCCACTCTAGTTTCACTGCTGTTGTAAAATATATACATCATATCTACTCCCCAGTGCATTCTATTTGTAAAGTTTTCATCCCAATCAGAGTATCTTTCTATTAATGTACACTTCTTATTTGTTTTAGAAAAACATAGGGGTAATGAAGCAGACATTTTAGTATAATTATATACAATAGAGATAGATTGTATATGAGTGGAAGAAGGAAAACTTAAGACACGAGTATTATTTACATAAACAGTAATATCATCGTTGTCGCCCCATGACATAGGGTGCAACAAAGGAGGATTAGGTACAAATGCCCAATAATTATCCGCCCACACAGGCATACAAAACGTATGCAAAACCCAAATAATGCTTAACAGTTGAGCCAAAAACAGAAGAGTTTCATCTCTTGTCGCAGGAGGTCTTCTGGTCGTTGTTCTCATCCTCGGGGTCATGGTTAGTGGAAGCATCGTCCTGCGCAATTTTTTTATCTTGCTTTTGGGCATGTTGTACACAGCGTTCTGGGATCCACCTGGGTGTATCAGCATCTGTGGGAAAAACACAAACATACCCTCTTCCCCATATCAATACTGGGTCAGGGCCATGTAATAGATTAGTTAACGGGTCTTTCCAATAAACCATTGGCTTGGAGGGCAAATCAGGAGACCAATGTCTCTCAGCTGCAGATCTGTTGGAAGCATCAAAAGTTAAAAAATTAAGAATGTAAAGAGCATGGTTAAGAAGGGTTTTGGGAGAATACTTATACCATCTCCCCCTTTTTAATTTCTTTAATGTGTTTTTTAGTGAGAGATTAGCACGTTCAACAATTCCTTGTCCTTGAGGATTATAAGGCAGTCCAGTAACATGTTTAATATGGAAAGTCTGACAGAATTTGGCAAAGGATTTACTAACATATGCTGGGCCATTATCAGTTTTAATGGATCGAGGAATGCCCAGGATAGAGAAACAATATAGTAGGTGTTGTATTACATGGGTGGCAGTTTCTCCAGTCATAGGTGAAACAAGCATGTAATGAGAAAAGGTGTCTATGGTAACGTGTAGGTATTTTAATGACCCAAAAAAAGGATAATGAGTGACATCCATCTGCCAGATGTCATTTGGACGGAGTCCTCGAGGGTTGACTCCAAAATGCGGTACTGGAAGGAGAGGCACACATGAGGGACAGTTTTTAACAATTTCTCCTGCCTGCTGCCGTGTTATACCATATTGATAACGTAAAACCTGTTGTTTTTAGTATTATAACCAAGACAAATAAAATTTATATTATCTCGAGCTTTTTATAACTTATAATATATCTCTAAGTTTTATCTTTTTTTATATTTTGGCACAGCCAGACATTTTACTGGAAGACGAATCACTTTTTTTGTCTCTCCTTTTTATTATCACCAGTTAATTATCTTTTTTTTCGCTTTTTAGACAACATTAAAACTCACAACAAAACCCTTGAAGTCACCTTTTAGTAGTCTAAATCATATTTAATTATTTTATGTCTTTTTATCATATTAAAATGCTGTTTTGTTTTGTTTTGTTTTGCTTTTTAAAAAAAACTATAACTTTTTACTGGCTCAATTATAGCATGACCTGGTTTTTACTTAGTAAAGTTGATATGATTTTTTAAAACCATACATATACACATATATGTGTACATGTTTATATTTTAACTAGAAAGAAAAATACTCTTTTTAAAAGGTATGCCAAGGTTGCAAGCAATTAGTTGAAGACTTACATATTAAACAAGGCGCCACAACATTAAAGACACAAACAAGGTTGTTTTTTGCACAGTTTGGTGAGCTAAAGGAAATATTTTTTTTTTTATCATGAACCTTGAATCTAATAAGCCATATGGATCCTGTAACAGAAATGGGCAACAAGCCCCTAAGTTAGTAACAAGTTTAAACAGGCAACCAAGGAGAGGGTATTTTTTTTTCTCAGCTGTACCATCATTAATCATGTCCTTTTTAACCTGGAGAGAAAGATTGTGAGCTCACTCTGAAACCTCGGGCCAATGGTCTAAGGTAAGGGAGAGAGGAGATGAAGTTGTCTGTCCCATCTTATCCTGGAGAAAAAGAGAATAATAACAACAAACAGGGAAGACACAGACAAACACAAAAAGTTTATATTTTAGAACACAACTCACAAGCCGGCATCATGTACACACATACCAAAACCACCAGGTGGAAACGAACCGGCGGAGTATTCCACCGCGAACGTAGCCATGCCTGAGATTAAGAGTCTCATGCTTTATTGACTGAGCTAACCGGGCTGCTTGTAACAGGGTGGCTCAGAGAGCGTTGGCAGAGCAGAGGGCAGGGGTGGGGGGTATAAGGAGGATGCCACATTCTCTGAAGATTTGGGTTTTTTTTATAAAACTTTTTTGAGGTTTTTTTTTTTTTTTTTTTTTTTTTTTTTTTTTTTTTTATTTACTAGACTTAGAGTCTCCTTTTAAACAGTCTTTAATTAGAGTCCAAATCGGAAACACATTTACAGGAACCTTTTTAGGACCCCAAGCACACTAATAATCTTTAATCTTTTTTTCTACTGTTTTCCAAGTCTCAACATTAACCATTCCCTGTTTGGGAAACCAGGGGCAAACCTGATGCACAAAATCAACAAACCGATGAATTTGAAGCTTAGCTACAGGAATGTCCCTACTCTTTAACAAAGAGGAAATAACTTGTTTAAAAAGTTCTCGTTTTGATGACGGGGAGTTACACATTTTTAATCCCTGCGTATATGCTACTCCCTGCTATTTTTACTTTTTACTTACCCGGGTCCTCTGTAGCAGTGGTCTTTTTGGAACTCCCGATTTTTTTTTTTTTTTTACTGGAAAAACGCTCCGAATGCTTATATTTTAAGCCCCACGTTGGGCACCAAGTGCCAGGTGCCGCGGCCAGCGTGGGGAAGGAGTCAGGCGAGAGACTGAAGACACAGGGAGACCAGTTGCTCAGGAGGCAAAAGGCGATTTATTGAAAGACTACAGAGTTTTTATAATGTTTTAAAACAAAGAGCAGTACTAGTCACTTTAGGACACTTTCTTGTGCCCACAGCAAAGGTAAACATGCTCCTGGGCCTGTGAGAAACTTCTATGTTGTGCAGCCCAGGAGGTAAACATGTTCTTGGGCCCATGAGAAACTTCTATTGTTTATGTTATGAAGCTTTTCCCAGGTTAATATCAGCGCGATGCTTTGTCTAGAAGGCTGAGGTCACTGTAGGATGAGGAACTGATTGAGGTCCAGCTTTAGTGTGTGGTTGCCCACACCCGTTTACTGCCGGACCCCTGGCTCCTGCTCCCAACATGGTTGGAGGCCTAAGATCCCTACAATCCCGCCTCTGAGGTCAGCCCTCTCCTGTACTGTGGTCCTTGTTAGGTCCCAGCCTTGCCCTTCTGGAGGGGATCACTGTTTGCATTGCAGCATGCCGAGCTTTACTGCAGAATGAACACATCCTTAGGGACTGGCAGTACTGGGTTTGCCAGTTTACGTCTTTACATAAATGGTGTCGTATTCTTCACATTCATCCATTCAATCAGTCTTTATGAGAAAAACTGCCGTTTGATATATGCAAATTGGGTTAATAGATCTCCCATTCTGTGGAGTACTCTATTGTGTGTCTGTGAACCAAAATGTATTCACCACTTTCCTCACTGCTAGGTATGCTCCTTGTTTTCCCTTTTTAGGCCACACCACAGGAATTACCCTTGGAGCATTTTGCTAGGCTGTGGATGTAGCTGTGGCATTGCTGGGTTGAAGACCATCTTGAGTGGTTTGTTTTTAGTGTCTTTTTCATGAACATCTTTTGCAATGCACAATAGTTACATTCATCCCGGGGATTTGGAACACTGACATATCACAAGTGGATCATTTTTACTTCCTCTTCCTCTTCCTTCCTTCCCATCTCTCCTTATCCTCCCATCGCCACAAAGTCCAGCTCCCTGCTTTCTGCATTCTGTCTTTATTTTTGCTCTTTGAAGTATTTATATTTGGGTTTCTCCTTTAAAGGAAAAATCCAATATTTGACCTTCTGTGTCTGATTTATTTCGCTTAGCACCCTGGTCTCAAAATGCATCCAATTTCCTAATAAATGACTCAACTTTATCCTTTATGGCTGAGTAGTATTCGTAGTTCTTTCTCCATTCATCTAGTGATGGATCTGTAGGACTCTTCCAAGAGTTAGCTGTGGTGAGTCTTGCTGTCATGAAAATGGGTATGTGGAGATCCCTGCGGGATGTCTTTTATGTTTTGGGGAAGACATCCAGAAGCAGCATAGCTGGCTCAAATGGAAGTTGTATTTTACGGTTTTCATGAGCACATGTTTGTCAGAGACCGATCAGGCAGGCCCCCAACCTCCCAAAACAGTTATGGCAAAGGCTTAAACAAAAAGTGACAATGCGCTATGGTTTGGGGAAATCTGGGAAGGTCCGAGCTCTCCTGAGATTAAGACCAGGAGTTCTCCGGAGCACTCATACTTATTGGGACTCTACACAAAGAATAGCACACTGAGGTAAAGGCAGAAACTGAGGATGACCTTGGGAAGTTTAAACCCAATTCTCCAAGCTGTCGATGTTGCAGTTAAGACAGCTGTCCTATCTCTCCAGCTGACATCTATGCCAGGAGCCAATGCCTGCAGCTGCATCTTACCTAAGGACTGGAGTGAGCCCATGTTTCTGGGCTTGTCTTGTCTTCGGAGCACTGAGGGAAAAACGTTGGAGTGTAGACTGGTGCAACCATTGAGGAGGTCCATCTGGAGATTTCTCAAAAAGCTGGGATTGAAAGTCCCATTTTTTCAAGTTCTTCCACTTCTAGGCATATTCCCAGATGATCTGAAAGCACCATACAACAGTGGTATATGTGCACCCATGTTTATAGCAACACTAAGTGTAATCGCAAGCTCTTGGAAACAACCTAAGTGTCCATCAACTGAGGAATGGATAAAAAAGTTGTAGTATTTTTATACAACGGAGTACTACTCAGCTATAAATCAGGATCATATTGAGATATTTATAAATAAGTGGGCACAACTTGAGACCATACTCATAAGTGAAATAAATCAAACTCACATATATGAATACCGAATAGATTCCCTAGTGTAAGAAATGATATAAATACATAAAAGTATGTGGTAATCATGATTCCCCATTATGTGGCTTTGAAGCTTTATAAAGTTTTCACTCATTAAGTGGAATGGTTTTATTTTGGGCTGTTTGATTTTTTTTTGTCTGTGATGATATGAACAGATAGTTTGAAGAAAACAAGACAACATAATAGCTAGTGCTGATTTAATATCATCTTGTTTTGAAGTCCAATCAAATTGTTGTTCTTCTGTCTCCATTGGTTTTATTATGTATCTTATTGAATTTTATTATATGCAAGAATATAAACAAAATTTTTTATAGGTAAAGAGATAATATAGAAACCATTGTTCATTTTCTGTTACCTGATTCTAAATTTTTACCCTTAATTAAAAAAAATGATAAAAACAAATATTTTTTTTAAAAAAGGGGGAGATTGAGATAAAAGAGGACATAAATACATAACACAGGTCAGAACAGAACAATTTAAGCAACATAGTGTTTCACCACAAGATAACCCGACTTAATAGACGTTACCATAGTGTCTCTTTCCTTGAAATGTTTGAGCATAACTTCGTATACTATAGCATCAACATATCAAGACAGTGTGAAACCATTCAAGAAGAATGAAAGTATTACAAGGTATTTAGAACCATTTGATGCCTGAGGATCCCTAAGTGTAGTGACAAAGCACACACAAAATCTTGTAAAAAAAAAGAGATAATCTGGCTGGTGATCTCTTGCTGGTCTGACATGTACCTCATATCACAAGTAACTGGAGTTCAGGGAAAGGAAAATATCATAAAAAATATTAGTTTTCCATCTTAGAAGACTTGTTCACCAGGAAGAGGTGAGAACTTTTGGTATATTATGAGACTGACAGTAATGAGTGTCATAGCTCTGTGGCAACCTGTTTCTCTTAATTTAGGTTTGTACCAAGAAAATCTTTTCATGAGAAAACATTATTACTTTATCCACAGAAACTTGAAACTTTCCGTGACAATCAATAATATGCATAATGCAGTAATATGCTTAAAAGTATTTGTTGGGACTTTGTGGTCCATAAAGCAATGCAAATGATGGGGTACATTAGTGAAAATGCCTAGAAGACAATATCTCGAGGTAGATGCTTCTTTAATCACAAAGAGGAGTCCTTTCTAGCTGTTTCTGTGACTATGATGTCCTCATCTATTTATCATAACAAATTTTTGATCAACAGTGAAAAAATTATCAAAAAACATATATGTTTGACCAGTGAATTTTTTAATAATTTTTAACCCATGTTGGTAAATAGTAAATGCTAATAGCAAAAACTACCTTTTTAAAGGCAGATAGCACTTTCTCCTAAAGAGACAGATTACTTAAGAGAGTTGAAATCTGTTTTCCTTTAAAACTCTTGTAGAACATCTAAAGTCACCTTCATATGTTTGGTAGTACCAGTGAATTTATCTTGGCTATAAAAATCACTCAGTCTGTCCTGTGCTTTACAGACAAGTCAGTATTATTATTATTATTATTATTATTATTATTATTATTATTATTGGTACTGTGAATCGAAGTCATGAATTCACCTGCCAGGCAGGCACTGTGCTGCTAAGGTACATTCCCAGCACTATATTAGGCTTAAAAGGGAGAGAAAATAGTGATTAATCTTCAGTTCTGTCTAAGGATTAACAGGAATATAAATTTGGTTAAAGCTTCACATTTATTGTTTGAGAGCATCAGAATAGAATTTAGATAAGGTTTTTAAATTTTTTCTATCCATACACACTTATTTAGTACGTCAGTGTCAAAGGCATTACAGAATTATATACAGAGTTGAATAGAACACGCAGCTGCCCTAGTATAGCTTACAAGCTAGTATACAAACAATGGTCAGAAATTCATTCACAGTTACTTGGAACTGTGCAGAAAATATTTTATATAGTTCATTGCTTAACCCTAAAAAAGTTCAATTAGTAGAGTGACATGAATTACCCAATTGTAGGGAGCCGAGTGACAGGCATTGCTGCCTCGATGTCTCTCTCTCTCTCTCCTATGGGCACTGCGTCTGACTACATTAACCATAATCCTCTTCTGCTTACATCACTTATCCGGATGTGATGGTAACCCTGTTGTATTCATCTGTTTAACCTCTTCCTGTCTCAGCTCCCACCCTCAGCCTATAAAAGGTGTGATTATTTTCTGAATAAACCGGAGGCTTGATTGGGTTACATCAACTTGCCTTCGTCTCTTTTTGACTCCCCCATGTCTTTTGTTTAATCCCCGTTTCTCCTCCAGGAGTTCCGAACTTGTTGATCTGCAGGCCGGATCACCCAATATTTCACCATTTTGATCTTATAAGTTTGGCTACCTTATATGGTTCATTTCTTACAGTCTATTTTTTTCCTGAGGACTGCAGATGAGTGAAGGTCAGTTTCATGCAGCAAGGCTGGGGGTGAAAGGAAACCCACCATTCTGGAGACTTGGTACTGAAACTCTGCAGTAACAAGGGAGAGAAAAGCCTTGAATGAAACACCCTTGTAAACTGTGTTGCTTCTGAAGGTCAGGGTCATGGGAAAAGCATAAAAAATTGACACTAACCATGGAACAACAAACCAGGGGTGACTATCTCATGGGCACACAGTTGACTAAGATCAAGATCATCCTCATGGTCGATCTGTAATCCTGAGCAAACACACCTTCAGACACAAAAGCAGCGACCGGCTACACTTGTACCCTAAAACAGAAAACTAAACTGATGAATGACCCTGAATAGGTGCTTTTCAAGCGTTAAAAGAGAGTGACAAGAAAATGACAGTATTCCAAGTATGTAGATTGGGGCTTGCTTTCTAAATAACGACTCTAAAGCAAAGGTTATAACATCCCATCCTGTAAGACATACATCACTAATAGTACAAGGTAATAGTCCAGAAGAAAACTTGCACCTAGGGCAACCACCTTATTGAGGCATTTTAGATTCTTTATATGCAGGGATCCCTTTGATAAGTGCATGTGTATCCCTCAGAAGACCCAGTGACTGTGGTGCATGTGTGAGAAAAACTAGACTGAGCAGGATCAAATCTAACTCTATGGAACTGCACTGTGGAGACCAGGAGTACCCACCATGCTGAGGGACGGAGAGATTTCCTCCAGGAACTCCGGGGCATGCAAAGAGCCCTAAATTTGGAGGAGTCTAGCAGAGAGCAGTGCTGGGGAGTTCTAAGACAGGTGTCTGGGGCTTGAAGTAAATTCAGTTTCTTCTGCAGGAGGTGGTTTAACAAAGCTGCAAGGTAGCCAGGGCCAGACGCTCCAAATTGATGTCTTAGGCATGAGATGGCAGCCTGAGAGGATGGAAGGCTGTACTCCAAGGTAGTTATAGATGGTGGGTGAGGCTAACAGGAATCCTCACCAGGGACAATTATGAGAAGAGGGCTGGAACACAGACCATGAACCAGGGACTTTTGTCCAACTCTGCAAGGATTTACTGAGAAGCAAGGTTGACCTTCAGATGAGGTAAGACCTTAACTTCCCTGGCCAGTAATCTGAAGTGTCCTGGGCATGTCCACCATCCAGGACCTTGCACTCCCAGTGAACTTCTTTCCAATGGACAATTTCTCCTTTTGAGTAGAGTTTGCCTCAATACTGTAACAAGGTGAACATGAGGATGTGGCCAGTCATGTTGGTGTCATGTGCCTATTCTGTCACCTCTATTAGGCTTTGGAAAGGTAGAATCATTTATGGTGAACTCAGCAGGAAGCAGTTTGCAATGGTTCATTATTAGTCATAGGAAAAGTTGGTATTTTATTCTTCCAATCAGCATTGCCAGGCACAGTAGTTCACAAGGTAGTGTAATGCAGAGCTTCCTGGATCTGGTTGTTAGTCACTAGTCCTTATGTTCTTCATAGGATATGAAGGGTGACCATGCCTACTTCCCAGAGAATGAGACAGTATTTCTTCATCACAATGCAAGGGGATCACCAGGACACAACCATATACTCACTAGGTAATACCAGCGGTTACATTTTTAGGATGAAAAGGGTCATGATATTTCAGTTGACCACACACTTCCATGAAGATGTGCAGACTGGTAATGCTATAGCAGAAGAGTTCACATCCTTTGAACACTACTCCAGGAAGCCCATTGACCTTCTCCTAGAACTCTTCTCACCACAAAAAAATAGTGTACACACATACTGCCATTGACTTGTATACTAGAAGAGCAGTGTCCTGCTGCTGCAGCGTGCCCTGGATGTCATCCAGCACCTGCGCTCTTACTGACAGTCCATCCTGCTTAGAAAACAATGGAGAAACAGAGCTGGACTCAGAGAGGCAGGGAGAGGAAGAGAGTGGACTACAGATAGCGCCACACTGACAGTCTAGTCCTGGTCATTCATTTAATACTCAGGCATCCTGAGAAGTATCATGAAATATAGAGTTCAGTTTCTTGATTCATAAACTGAGTGTAGCACAGGTTTTTGGTGGTAGCATCAGATGAATGTAAGAAATATTTGCAGAGGTTTAAAAACCCATAGAGAGAAACTGCTTGATAATAAGTTGGTTTCATACTGGGGAGTAAAGCATTCTTTTTTGGAAAAGGTTTGAGAGTGTTTCTAAGAAATCAGTAGCTTAAAAGTAACTGAATAGAAAATCAGGAAAAAAACACTCCTCAGTAAGCTTTAGGCTGCATTGGTTTTCCAAAATAGTATGATCACCTTGCTTAGATAGGGAGGGACTGTTCATTTGGGGGCTTTTCAGAACTCATGGAATTTGGTAGAAGAAAATATCTGATGTGTGCCAGTTTCTCTTCCACTGCAATAATTATTTTCACTCATAGCACTCTGGCCACCAGTCTAGGCTCACAGCTCATGAGGTCCAAATGAAAATAACCACTCACTCTCAGGCCAGTCTAGTGACAAAGCAATTGAGCAGAGATGCAGTTCTAACAAATTGTAGGAAAAATTGCATATCTCCATGCCACAAGCATGACCTTCCCTCAGAAAAGAAAGCACTGAGAACTGACCAGGCCATTCCTGGAAGGAGGCAGAGAAGATTTATGCAAACAATGAGAAGGGGCTCTAAAGGGTGAAGCACTTTGTCAGGCAGTCATGTGACTTGGCCTCCTGTGTAACTGCCCAGGTCCCTATGTCCACATCGTAGGAGTGTTTGAGACACAGCTGACTCAAGAGAAGGCACAGACCTCAGGAAAACAGTCAACAGGGCACCACAAGACCCTGGAATATAGAAAATCTCAGCAGAGAGCAGAGCACCTGACCAGGGACTTTAGGGCCAGAATTCACCTGGTGGTCAGCCTGTCTCTCATGGAAACCTTGTAGAGGCAGGTGTGATTCCCCTGGTTGGTGTCCAGTGGAGGAGCACTGTTCTCATAGCTGTGCCACGTCAGGTAGCTCATGGCTTCACACCATGAAAAGTGCTGCACAGAGCAGTCGGCCATGCTCTCAGGATTTAGACTCATCTGAGGGTCTGGCCCTGGCCACAGTGAAACTGCATTAAATCAGCGCCTGCAGAAGGGACTGAAGTTTCCACAAACCTCAGTCCTCCAGGGCTCAGCCCTCTCCAGTGGCTGCTCTCTGCTCCTCTCTGCCCACTCCACTGTGATTTTATTCTCCTTGTTTCCTGGAGGCCAGGCCTCTGTCTCTCCCATTGGCGGTTCTCATGCACTGCACCAGGGCATGGGGCAGGTTTGGTGCTGCTCATTGCTGGTCACTCTTATCTCCAGCACAAGCAGCACTTTTCACAGGACACACTCGCTTTGAAGAAGGGAGGACAGCATCTTCACAGAAGGATCCTTAATTGAAAGAAAATTTACCAAATACCAATCAGAAAACCAAAGACACTAAAGTATGTGCAATTTTAATAGTGTTCAGAAGCAGAAGAAAGGGAAGTAACAATCTTAGAATTGATTTTCATCATTATGCTTTATTTGTAGGCTCTAACTTCAAGTTAACTCCTAACACAATTTCAAGGAATACCCAGCCCAATTCTATTTCACCATAAATATAGTGAAAAATTTCACTGTTGGTGTAAGAAAGCACTGCCACCGCTCATCTCCCAATACTGTTACCAAACTTGGGGGCAGAACTTTTTTTTCTGGTATGGAGGAGGAGTGAGCTCACAACCATGTGCTTGCCAGGCAGGCCTTGTCCCACTGAGCTAAATCCTCAGCCCCTTGTCTGACAAAACAGGAAAGACTGTCACACTGGGAATGGAAAAAGAAACTTCATTTGTATTCAGTGTCACATAAAATCACATTCTCAAGAATGAGTGCATTCAACTGCAACCTCATAAAAATAAACCTACACGAGATCCATACCATTCTTCGTTGAATACTTGCAAAGTACTCGAGTGTCATTAAGAATGAGTCATACTTCAAAAAGGCATAATGAGGACACATTTCCAAATAACGCAAGAAGACAGTCAAACCCACGCTTCCTGGTGGCATGAACAGTCCTTTATACCTGTCCCTGTCCCTTCACTACTTAGGAAACTTCCTCATTTCCAGAGACATACTCCAAGCCTGGGTCTTAATTCATGTGTTCAATTATAGTTTCCTATAACATAAAGTTGTTTATATTAACAACCTGAGTGGAAGCACAAAGGCATCTTGGAAGTACTAAGATTAGTAAGAGTTCATGATAGGCACTTACTGCATAAAATTGTTACCTTTCCAAGTAACTGTCTTAAGGCTTGGAAATTACAGTTACTGACATACAATTTCAATTGTGTCTGCAAATGAAATACTCACATATTCAAAAAATCAAGTCGTTAGTTCCATCCTTGGCAACAAAAAAAAAAAAAATAATGAAAGAATAAAAAATCATGCACAGAAGAAAAAGCCAGGGAGCTGTGTCAGGTTCCCTCTCTTGGAAACAACACACTATGAAATGTTCTCTTTGTATGTGACTAAACTGTGTAACTCACGCAAACATACTGTGATCATCTGCTGATGTCCCCCATACACAACACTGCTGCTAAAGAGCAGAACAGGCTGAAGGGAGGGCTCCTAATTGTCCTGAATCAGGCAGCTCCATAGAAGCCTGCAATGGAGTAGAAAATTCAGCAATCATTTGCTGATGTACAGAGTCAGACTGGAGAGCATGACCACTCAAACTGTCTTAACAGGCCTAGCTCGTTCGTCTCTTTTTGCTGTTATATCAGTGCTTTCTGGGTCTTCTACAATACCTCTTCTCAATTATATGCCTTAAAAAAATGTCTCCTCTGTTGTCCTCTACTGCTTCAAAAATATCTGGTGCGGCGTGATGGTTTCATTTATTCTGAGTTGATGTTGGATAATCTAACAAGAGCAGTTTAGCTTCATTGACCTGCATGTAGATATGCTATTTTCCTGCAGCAGGTATTTAACAGCTTGTCGTATTTTCTTTGTTGCAAACACTATAAAAATCATCTTGTATTGTGAACACATAAGAAACCAAAGATGAGTTTTTCTCATTGTTGTGAAAGTTTCAGTCCACACTCAGTTTATACAGCTTGGGTGCCCATGTTGAGGCAGTAAATTGGGGTGGGGTCACATTCTGGTTCGTGTTCTCCACCTCAGTGTAGCTGGGAAGCACAGAGAAGGAGAAAGTTACCAGTGTTCCACAATCCCCTTCAAAGAGGTTCCTCCTATCACGTCAGACATCACAGAAGGTGACATCTCTGAGGTTTCCATGACTCTCAGTAACCCCAAAGCTTGTGCACAAAGCCTTTAACCCAGGAGCCTTTGGGAGGCATTTATGCATAGGGCATAGGGATTACCTTGAGTCAATCTACAAGCTAAAATCAGATTATCATTATGAGCTGTCCTGAGCCTCATGTGGGTAATGCACCCATTGATCTTTACAAATTATCCAGGAGAAACAAAGAAATGCAATGAATGCCCCAAATATTTACCAAAGTACAATGGCTTCTTTAATCATCCCAAGAACCCTGACAATGTGGAGAAAGAAGGAGTCAGAAATAGCAACTATACAACTGGCTTTAAATGGAAATGTTATGTCAAACATAAACCCAAAGTATATAACATAGAGAAACAAAATGAGCAAACACACCCAAAAGGAGCACATTTAAGGGATGAATAATCAGTGTTAGTGCAGATCTAATGGAATAATGATAATACTAAGTTGAAAGTGATGTAACAGCATTGGGAAGTTTTACAATATTAATGAAATCCATACATGTTTTGCTAGACAAGCATGGTATGACAGAGGAATCTAAAATTCCCAAAATCATCCTCCCTCTTTCTGCACCGGATGAGTATAAGACATTCCACAGAGGGCAAATAAGAGAGATGCTGTAAGATCCCTGACTGACAGTGGCTCATGGAGGAGCGAGGGAAGCACCACTGAGTAGGTGAAGGCGGGGAAATTTGGGAGCAGGAAATCGATTCTGAACAAAACTATGATGCAGCTGTGATTGGTTCAGACTCTGTATTTGTCAACACTGCTGAAATTGACATGGAACTTACCATGGGATACATCAGCCCTTACAAGGCATCGTGTCAGAAAGAATGGTGTTTAAATCACTGTGTGTAGGGCTGCCGTGGATTTCCAAGTTGCTGCAAAGGCAAGAAGTTCTTTGGGTTTCAGTGGATCCTTCGGAAGGTCATTCCTTCATAGAGTTGGGGAGGAGAGGGGGGAGATTGAGCGCTGGGAGCTGGGCTGACCTCCACATCTCAATGGATGGTTCCCTGCCCTATTTGAGAAGAGCCGTGCACTAACCAGTGCAGGATAAGTTTACCGTGACTGCAGGGCTCCAAGACATGAAAGGTGCCATGCAAGGTAAGAGACTCTTAGGGATAAAGTAAACCACATTCAGGGGATGCTCTCTTCAATCACTGGACATATTCATATTCAGGAGTCCTACAACAATCAGGGTGAAAGTGCTTTGGACACAGGGAAAAGACACTTCTGCATACTTCATTCCTGTGTGATAAATGTTTGACATGGTGGTGACATTGAACATAGCCCCAGGTGTTCATTACTAAGTGTATGCCTTCAGTCTCAGAAGAGATCTGGACTTTGGCTTTTGAAAATTCCTGGATGGAGTTCCTTCTAGTTTAGCTGAAGCAAGATGGAGAGAATCAATTTAGAGACACTATTTCAACTTTTGCAGATTCAACTGATTCAACTGATTTTTTTTTCTGTCTTAAAGAAGTATATGTGCCAGATATTTGTGTATCTGGAAACTCTCAGGTGGGGTAGTGATGGGAGCCCCTTTTAAATCTAGTAATTATTACTATGGTAATTTATTATACACCACTTGGTTACACTTTTCTGCTGAGTGTTTAAGATCAAAATAAAATTAGACCTCTGTAAAACAAAAATAATATCTTAGTGTTTACCAAGTTTAGTTCAGTCTACTCTGATAATATTTTGGATCCATGTACAGAGCATCTCATCTCATGTGTCACTGTCAGCCATCAGGATGGGTCACGGCATTGCTTGGCCTCATTGCTTTGTGTCTAAGCATGGGACACTTTCCTGCTTGGTGCCCTCTTCTGCAAACTGTACATTCATTCATTCTTATCTTCTGGGGTCCAGTCATCTTCCTTCTCAGAAGGTTGTTGGGTCTTGTACATGCCTGTAATTGAAGAAAGTTGCAGGATCCAGTAGAACGGTTTCCTCATATCCTGGGACCTCATTAACATTTGAGGATCAAGGATAAAATACTGGTTGTCCTCATAGCACAGATCCCATTTTAGTTCTGATCTTTGAATTGTAGGTGTTGAACGTGCAGAAAAGAAGACCAGTGATAGTTATAATCTTACCTGAATAACAATAACACAGACACACACACAGACACACACACACACACACACACACACACACACACACACACAAACACATACATTATAGGGACAGAAATCTGTTAATCCTTACCAGACATGGATGTTATAGTAGTTGAATGTTAAAAGGCAATCGTTCTATAGTTCTTCTGAGAAAGTGTAAAATCAAAAGCGACACTATATTTCAGCATGATAATCATGATAGTATCATGGTAACATTTAATATCTATTTTAGGACAGAATAGCCTTTTTAGTCAATCATCTCAATCTGAGGAGAAGACATTAAATAATGCAATGAAACTCCCACCTAAATTATAATCTTTAACGCAAGTCGTCTAAGGAGAACTTTCTGGCCTATAAATATAATTTATACATATACTTTACAAATATATAATTTTGAGCCTCTAATATTAGTGTGTGAAATTCTCTGGACTGTTTAATACCTGAGGATCTCTAAGTGTAGTGAAATAAAATACATAAAATATTTTAAAATATATAATCTGGCTGGTGATCTCTTACTGGTTTGACATGTACCTCATATCACAACACCTGGGATGCAGGGAAGGGTAAACACCTAACTCTAGAAAAGGGCATAAACAATCTTAGTAGTAAATCATAAAACACTTGTTCATCAGAAAGAGTTGAGTACTTTTGGTGTGCCATGAGACTGACAATAATGACTGTCCTAGCTCTGGCAACCTGTGTCTCTTAATTTAGTTTGTACCAAGAGAAACTTTTCATAAGAAAACCTTCCTACTTCACCCACAGAAACTTGAAACTTTCAGTGATAAATAATGCTTTGCATAATACAGTATTATCCTTAAAATTGTTTATTGGTGTAAAAGTGATAAGGTCCCTTAAGTAATTTTTGCAGTATCAATGAATTTATTTGGTTTATAAAACTTAGTTATTCTGCCGTGTGCTTTATAAACAAGTCAGTATTATTATTATTACTATTATTATTGATAACGGGAATCAAAATCAGGAATTACATTTGTGAGGCAGCCACTGTGCTGCTGGGCTTTATGTCTAGCCCTAATCTATTCTTGGAAGGGAGAGAAAAGTGGAATTAATCTCAAGTTCTGAATGGAGATTAAAAGCACCTAAATTAGGAATCAGTCATTTATATTTCTTCATTGAGAGTTTCAGGGTGAAATTTAGAGTACATTTTTCTGTTTATTTTCTTTTTTCTTTCAACACACATTATTTGAGTAGCTCACTGTGTAAGGCATTATGGTGTTATATGCAAAACAACCAGAACACTGTAACTTTCCTAAAGTATCTTACAAGATAGTATGGTGACAATTGTCAGAAATTCATTCACACATTCTTGGAGCTATACAGAAAATATTTTTTATATAGTTCACTGCTTAACCCTCAAAAGTTTTCGGAAGTAGTATGATATGAAACGGACAATATTTCACCATTTCCATCTTACAAATTTCACTACATTATAGGGTTCAATCTATCACCTTTGTTTGAACATGAGGGCTGGAGATAAGTGAAGGTAATTTTCAATCTGCAAGGCTGAGTGTTAAAGGAAACTCACCATTTTGCAGACTTGGTTCAGAAATTTTGGAGTTACAGGCAATGAATAGCCTCACATAAAACAATATTGTTAACTGTATTATCTCTGAAGGTCACAACAGTGGAGAAAGGACAGAAAATCAACTCCAATTATGGAACAAAAAATCAATCCTAGCCATCTCAGAGACACAGAGATGAGGGAGGTCATAAGCTTCCCCAGAATGACCTGTAATCCTTAACAAAACAGAGCTTCAGACACAAAAGCAGTGACTGGCAACACTTGCACACTCAAACAGAAAATTAAACTGATGAATGAGCCTGCATGGCTGCTTTTCAAGCTTTTGAGTGAGAGGGAAATTGACATTTATCAAATTATATTGTTTGGGATACTTTCTTTAAAAAAATAACTCTAAAGCAAAGGTTATAAAATCCCACCCTGTAAGAGATACATCGCTAATAGTACAAGGTAATTGTCCAGAAGAAATCTTGCAACTAAGACAACTATGTTATTGAGATATTTTGGATTCTTAATATGCAGGGATCCCTTTGATAAGTGCACACGTATCTCTTGTAAGACCCAGGGACTGTGGTGCCTGTGTGAGAAAAACCAGACTGAGCAGGATCAAATCTGCCCTTCTGCATTTGTGGAGACCAGGAGTACCCTTCATGCTGAGGGACAGAGAGATTTCCTCCGGGACCTCCAGTGTATGCAAAGAGCCTTGAATTGGGTGGAGTCCACCAGAGGTACCAGTCCTGGGGGAGTTCTAAGACAGATGTCTGCGGCTTGCAGTTAAGTTCAGTTGCTTCTGCAGGAGTTGGTTTAACACAGCTGCAAGGTAGGCAGGGCCAGACCCTCCAAAGAGGTGTCTTGTGCATGAGATGACAGCCTGGGAGGTGGAAGGATGCTCTGTGCAGTACTTGTAGATGATGGGTGGGTGACACTAACAGGAATCCTCACCAGGGACAATTATGAGACACAGAGCATGAACCAGAGGATTTTTGTCCAGGCTCTGCAAGGATTTTCTGAGTAGCAAAGCAGACTTTTAGATGAAGTGACTACCTAACCTCTCTGACCAGTAATTGGCTGTATCCGGGGTCTCTCCACTATGCAGGACTTTGCACTCCCAGTGAACTGCTTTCCTAGGGACAATTTCTCCTTTTGAGTAGAGTTTGCCTCAGTACTGTATCAAGGTGAACATGAGGCTGTGGTCAGTCACGTTAGTGGCTTGTGCCTGTTCTGTCACCTCTGTTAGGCTCAGGAAAGAGAGAATCATTCATTGTGAACTCAGCAGGAAGCAGTGTGCAATAGTTTTCTATTAGTAACACGAAAAGTCTAAATTTTATTCTTCCCTTCTGCATTGTCAGTCAGAGTAGTTCACAAGGTGGTGTATAGCAGAATTTCCTGTATCTGGTTCTTATCCCCTGGTCCTCATGCTTTTCATAGGATAGGAAGCATGACCATGCATACCTCCCAGAGAATCAAACCTTATTTCTCCAAGTGCAAAGTGATCACCAGAGAGCAGCCCTCTACCCACTATGTAATACCAGCAGTTACTTTTTTAGGACGAAATGTGTCATGAGATTTGAGTTGAATACACAGTTCCAAAAAGATGTGCAGACTGGTAATGCTATAGCAGAAAAGTCTCCTTTCTTTTAACACTATTCCAGGAATCCTGTTGAATTTCTCCTAGAACCCTTCTTGCCAGAAAAATGGTGTACAGACACAGTGAGCCATTCTGCCATTGACTCCTATACTAGAAGAGCAGCGTCCCTCTGCTGCAGGGTGTCCTTGGTGTCATCCCGCATTTGTGCTCTTACTGACAGTCTATCCCACTTGTAAAATAATTCAGAAACAGAGCTGGACTCAGAGAGGCAGGGAAAGGAGCAGAGTGGACTGCAGATAGCATCACAATTGACAGTCTAGGCCTGGTCTTTCATTTAATACACAGGCATTCTGATAAGTTCCTGTGAGCTGTTGATCACAGGTTATGCATTTATAAAATGGGTGTCACACAGGTTTTGGGGGGTAGGACAACATGAATGTAAGAAATATTAGCAGCAGTTTAAAAGTCCTTGTAGAGAAACTGGTTGATAAAGAGTTGGTTTCATAACATGGAAGTGTATCATGCCCTTTTGGAAAAAGTCTCTTTGTGTTTCCAGGAAATCAGCAGTTTAAACAAAAATAAATAGAAAATAAGGCAAAAACACTACTTAATAAGCTTTAGGCTCCATTTGTTTTGCAAAAGAGTACCATCACCTGTAAAGGAGACTGTTCATTTTGGGACTTTTCACAACTCAGAGTTTGGTAGAAGAAAATACCTAGCGTGTGCCAGTGTCTCTTGGACTATAAGAATTATTTTCATTCATAGCACTCTGACCACAAGGCTAGCGTGCTGCTCATGAGGGCCACAAGGAAATAACCACTCACTCTCAGGTCAGTCTAGTGACAAAGCAGCTGAGCAGAGATGCAGATCTAACAAATTTTAGAAAAAATTCCATATCCCGATATCACAAGCATGGCCTTCCCTGAGAAAGCAAATCACTGCGAACTGACTCAGGTCATTCCTGGCAGGAGGCACAGAAGACAGAAGATGTTTGCAAACACTGAGAAGGGGCTATAATGGTGAAGCACTTGCTCAGGCAGCCATATGAACTTCTATGTAACTGGCCAGGTTCTTATAGTCATCTTGTAAGAGCGTTTGAGCAAAGTTGACTCTAGAGAAGACACAAACCCAAGGAAAGAAGTCAACAGGGCATGAAAGGTCCTTGGAATGTGGACACCAACAGCAGACTATAGAGCACCTGACCAGGGACTTTAGCACCTGACCAGGGACTTTAGCGCCTGAGTTCACACTGTGGTCAGCCTATTTACCATGGAAACCTTGCAGAGGCGGGTGTAATTCCACTGGTTGGTGTCCAGTGGAGGAGCACTGTTCTCATAGCTATGCCAGGTCAGGTGGCTCATGGCTTCGCACCATGTAATAGTGCTGCTCAGAGCAGTCAGCCATGCTCTCAGCATTTTGACTCATCTGAGGGTCTGGCCCTGGCCACAGTGAAACTGCATTAAATCAGCACCTGCAAAAGGAATTGAAGTTACCACACACCTCAGTTCTCCTGGGCTCAGCCCTGTCCTGTGCCTGCTCTCTGCTAGTCTCTGCCCACTCCACTGTGATTTTATTCTCCTTGTTTCCTGGACGCCAGGCCTCTGTCTCTCCCATTGGCGGCTCTCATGCGCTGCACCAGGGCATGGGGCAGGTTTGGTGCTGCTCATTGCTAGTCACTCTTATCTCCAGCACAAGCAGCACTTTCCACAGCACACACTTGCTTTGAAGAAGGGAGGGCAGCATCTTCACAGAAGGATCCTTAATTGACAGAAAATTTACTAAATATGAATCAGAAATACAAAGATACCGAGGTGCATGCATTTTTAGTAGTGTGAAGCAGCAAAAAAAGGAAGTAAAAATTCCAGAAATGAATTTCTTTCTTATGTCTTTTTTCTAGGCTCTAAATTCAATGAAGTTCTTACACAGTTTGAAGGAATACCTAGCATAATCTTATTTTCCCCTAAATAAATTGAAAATTTCCCGTTTCACAAAACAGGAAAGCCTCTTACCACTGGAACAGCTAATCACAATTCATCTGTTTTCAAAGAAATACTAAATCACATTCTCAAAAAGAATCACATTTAACTACCAACTCCAAACATTAAAATGCTGATGAGATCCAAGTCACTGTCCAGTGAAGATTTGAGAGGCAGCTGAATGTCACAAAAATGGACTAAGGTATTAAACAGTTGTAAAGGAAACCCATGCCCCTGTCCAAAATCCCCAAACAGAACAGACAGGAAGTCACACAGAAGCTTTCACCTCCCGAACTGCCGTTCACCACTATGAAAATGCCCTGATTCCCAGAAACGTAAACCAAGCCTGGGCTTCATTTCACAGTGGGTGGAGCTAAGCAGTGGCGTGGTTGTGGGACACTCTGTCTCCATCACACATCTTATCCCTCAGAAGCACTGAACATACCTTTCAGCCTTCTTGATGACTACTCATGGAGATGGGAGTGAGACCTGGGGTCTGTGCTATCAAGGCTGAACATATGCTGCAGGACTCACATCTGGGTGGTGTCAGCATGGGACCTTGCATGACCTTGCATGCGACCACAGAATCTCACAGCAAGCAGAATCACTGTTAGGAACCTACAGGTGTAGCATGTGCCCTTCTGAACCAAATTCTCTGTGATGTATCTCCAGGGATACCCAGTAACATCGTGCTCCCTCTCACCTACTGCCTTCCTGTCTCTCCGTAGTTCCCTGAGGTTCTCTTCACTGAGCTGGTTGCCCTTAAAATGATTACGCTGAGGATAAATATCAGGAGGTCGGCTTCGGGACTGATCTGGAACTTGGTGTCTATTATTCCTTTATAAGTGAGGTCCAAGAAGGGGAGAGGCTCATATGAGTTGCCAGGGGCACACACTTCCCTCATCTCAATGCCTAAAATTAGACACATGCACTCTCAGACAAAAGGGAAGTGTTCACCATAAGCATAGTCCACAGTGTGCACCAATTCTTCCATGCTGATCTGCTCAATCTTTTGATACTTGTACAGCAGAAAGGGCACCATTTTTATCTAACTTGTCACAGAGTGTGGCATCTTGCATGGCCAGAAGGGCATCCCTTACATTTGAGGGACTAGAACAACCCTCTCCTTGCCTGTTGGACCCCTCATTCCGTGGACTGCTTGCATTGCAAGCCATGGCAGTGTGGGGAGAGGAGATGTGCTGATGATTTGGAGGACAAGTTTTTTCCCAGACCCTGGCTTTTCCCTTGATATTCCCCAATCACACTATGGGAGGAAGAGGATGTAGAGGAAGCAGTGGTTGCTGCTTTGTTCCCCTCCTTGAGAGCCTGGAACACCCACGAGGACAAGTGCGTCTCCCTGGTCAGAACAGCCTCTGCTGAGCTTTCTCTGTTGGCTCCCCTGGCAGTGAGACATCCTGATGCCCAATGTGGACAGCGAGACCTTGCTGCTCAAGACTGAGATGCCTGGAGGAGAGAGTGAGGTGATTAGTGTTCTGAGCTGAAAGCTGCTTACTTGTGTACTCTACTGATTCCGAACATAAGCCCGTGCTTTTGGGAATGTTCTGTGACTGCACATTCCCCGCTTGCTTTTTCCCGTGGTCCTTGACATAAACTGGCGCTGCTCCTCAGCCACCAGATAAACTGCACAGGGCAAGGTTCTGGGGATGCTGCACAGCATATAGAGCTTGGGAACTATGCAGTGTGTGCTCTGGGGCGGGGAAACCCCAGGTTACATCTGGGCTACACCTCATCTTGACTCCTGTCACTGCCTAGGAGTACACTGCTGTGGCAGTGAGCAAACTGCTTCCCAAGGAAACTTTCTCCATCTAGATCCTTGAGTTCCAGTAAGGCACGGAGTTCCTGTGCCTCAGGTGCAGACACCAAGCACAGTCCTGAAACCCCCAGCACTCCCATGAGGGGTGAGCAGCACAGGTGAGGTCGCACAACTTCTCAGTGAATGATCGTCTCTCTGCTCCCTCAGTCTGTCCATTCAGCTCAGGCAGGGCCTGGAGCCTAGCTCTCTGTGCCACGCATGCAAACTACAAAAACCCTGTCCCTTCCTGAGAGGGAACAAAAAACAAGGGACACAGATCTGGACACAGCTGCATGGAAGCTGCAGGTGGAGGCAGAAAATTTCAGCGGCATTCAAGAGCCCTAGGAAAGGGGACCTAAGCCCTCCTTATCTGGATAAATGCTTACATCTTCAAGTCCTCTGGAATGACCTCAGGTCACCTCTTGTGTCCATGGGAGTGTCCAAAAAGACATGTAAGAGCAAGAGAGGTGAATCTTCCACCTGTGTTTCTTGGGTTTCTAACAGTTGACAAATGGAAAGAGTGAGATTATTGTGTTGTGCGTTGAGTTGGAAGGCTTCAATTTGTCCTCACACAAACTCCTGACTTTGCTCAGGATCCCCTTTCTCCGCTCCTTTCTCCTCCAACCTCCTATGAAGGCCTCCAGCTTCCTGAAATCAAAGGTGGAGCACCAATAGAGCACACTCAGCCTGACAGCCCCATGCTGGCTTCCTGGGATGCCCTAAGAAACAAGGTAAAGTCTGTGGAGCACCCAGAATCTGTGTTCAGCTCAGGAGTTCCCTACATCCTCCATTAGTGTACCCATCATGGCTCTGGGAAGTGACTGGTGCACCAGTGGCTCCTGACCAGAGCATTTCCTTCAGAACGACCTGCCCACGCCTTCTCTTAGCAAGACCTCACCTTCATGGGAGCATGAGAATATCAGAGGAAGCGAGCCAGCCCCCAGCTGTTACCCCACAGGAGGATGACAGTGCTGACAGCAGGGCCTGTGCACACCTCACTGGGGATGGGGGATGCTGGGTAAGGTTTACATCTAGATTGACTGTGAAAGATGTATGGGGACATAGGCAGGACCTTTGAAAGGAGCCTGTGTCAGAAGTTTGCATAGAACAGGTATAGTTCATGCCCTGTCTTGATTCTGGACAGAGCACAGGCAGCGTCTTTAGGGAATGTCGACAGCTTGTGCCAGGAGCTCTGTAGGTCCTACTCCTACTGAACCTGTGTAGCTCCCTCTGCTGATCTGTGATCAACCTTTGGACCAAGGTCTTCCCATCTTCAAGTCTTTTCACCTCCATATACAATCATCAATTTCATCAACTGACATACAGCCACTCTCACTGGACATCAGGGTGAGATCAGGGAATCCAGGCCCTGTGGGTGACCTGGTTTATGTGACTCTTGCTCACCTTCAGGTGCTCTCTCCAGGAAAATGAAGGGCTGATGAGCAGGAGCAATGCAGACTCACACAGATTCAGAAGCGACTTCTAAAAAGTGAAAACCTGAGCATTGAAAAACAAACAAACAAACAAACAAACAAAAAAAAACAAATAATGACCGAGTGGCACAGCATCTGTTAATAACAGAAAAGTTAACATGTACATCCCCTAAATGGTGCTGGGGATTTAGCTCAGCGGCATAAGCACCTGCCTTGCAAGCAGGTGGTCGTGAGTTTGATCCCTGGTACCGATTAAAAAAAAAAAAAATGAAAAGAAAAAAAGGTAAAATAAAAAGCAGGGGAGCCTTTAGCACTGTCTGGGTTTTTTCCCTGGCTTCCTGCTCAGGGAAAAGGGACTGAAGAGAGGAGAGGAGAACAAAGGAAATCTGGAGAGTGCAGGGGCCCCAGGGAGACCACTGGGTCTGCAGAGCAGAGGATGCTGAGATCTGCATGTGCAGCTTGGGGATCTGCAGCTCTGGGCAGTGTCCCCAGAGGCTCACAGGGTCTTCTTCCCTCAGGGACTCTGTGAGTGACAGCCACAGGAAACAGAAAGGGACAGGGAGCAGGCTGGGAAGAGAAACCCTGAGGGGTGAGACTTAGACTATAAGAACACATCAGTGCCAGCAGCAGCCTAGCCCAGCTGAGCCTGAGTTCCTGTGGAATTCAAAGTCTTAGCATGGAGTCTGTGAGCCTTGGCCTCTTTTGCAGCATCCAGCATGGGCCTGCGGTCTGGCTGCCTTCCTTGACTACCAGTGTGAAAAGCAGCCCTTTGTGCCTGAGCTGCAGTCACAGACTTGGAAAGCCATCAGGGCCTCCAGAAATCAAGAACTGCTGGACACCAAAATTCCACATCAAGATACTAAACTCCTCACTGAGTATCACAAGGTGTTTTGTATTTTTTTCTCATTATCCCCCTTCATTTCCCCTATCTTTTTCCTTTTCAGTAGTTTCAAAACTTATTTTATGATACTTGGATTTCTATTGCATTTTCCCTTTATTTCTGGTAATTCCAATCCTTTTCATCATGTATTTCTCAAATTTACCATTCATGCAAACACCGTTCTAGTCAACGATTGGATAATTTGCGCACCTCATTTTCTTTTTCTTCTAAAATGAATTTACACTTTCCAAACTACATATATCATCAATACTCACTAAGGTTTCATAGCCTGTAGATAGATAATTGTATAAAATTACAGTTAAGGTCTTCCTACTATTAGTAGACCTCTACCTCTAGCATTTACTGCATATTAGCTGTGTGTCAGTGTCTGTGATTTATTAGTGTTTATTCTCCAAGGTGAACTTCTTTTAACTTCCTCTAATACGTTAACATCCAACTTGTCTATAATAATACCAGAGAATGTTATTTCCTTCAAATTACTAGGATTACATGCACATATCTTTTTTTTTTATTTAAAGAGAAAAAAAAGAAATGACATAAAAAAACAAAGCAGAAAAACAGGACAAATAATACAGTATTTCAAGGAAAAAATATACAGTAAGAAATCCCCAGTTAATAGGTTACATATTATCTTCCCAGAAACAGTTGTCCAAATTACAAAATTAAAGCATATAAAGTGGACACTCATACAGTGAAATTGGAGACAGTTCTGTTCAATGATCCAACAAAAGCTCAGTAATATGGTTTTCCATTTTACACACTCGAACGTACCTGCGGTTATATCCCTTAGTCCACCTTCCTTTCCTCTCTTATTTACAATAACAATTAGACATTTTGGGTTTTATTACTCCCATAGTTCTTATTACTTTTTTTGAAGAGAATAAAACCAAATGTGACTGAGCAAAAGAGTCAGTTAGAACAGAAGGGTGGGCATAGCACATGATGCAAAAATAGAATACCAGGTGAACAAAAGTGGTTACCATTGTGCCTCTTGCTATTTTTAAATTGAGTTTTCTATATCATCAGGTATAATAGAATTGATCAAAACAGTACAGAACAAGACCAATAAAACCTACACTGAAGACCTTGCAGGACTTCAAAAAAAGGGATAATAGTGAAACCATAAGGGGCATCATAGTATATCTTATTGCCTTCAAAGTGGTTGCCTGCATCCTCAAACTTGATACTATCAAACAAAACAGAATATAGAATAATCAGACAGAACAAGATGGGGAGAGCAATACTGAGGTTCAAATCAGGTTAATAGGAAAACCAAGAAAGTTACTATAATATGTCCCACAATTTTTAACTTAGTTTTCCCTTAATTAAAAAAATAAGAGAAAATAGATTAATTTTAAAAAGGGGGGAAAGAGACATTGTAACAGAACAACGCAGGGCAGAACTGAACAATTCAAGCATCATTGTGTTTCACCACCAGATAATCTAACATAATAGTAGTCGCCAGAGTGCCTCTTTCCTTGAATTATTTGAGTGTAACTTCGTATGCTATAACATCAAGCATATCAAGACAGTGATGCACATATCTCTTAATGGGTGCTCCCTGTGTGCCCATAACCAGCTTTCATCTTAGATATTAAGGGTAGCATTGTACATGCCTGCAAAACTCTGTGCTCACCCAATCTCCCTCCATAAACTCCTTTCAAATTACAAGGAGTGGTTGCATTTCAAGGTTCACTTTAGTACTGTAGTGAGTCTTGTCCAATTTACATCATTATCAAGAAAACTAAGTAAAGAGGTCTCTATGTTAGCCTCAAATTCTTTTAACTGTAAGGGGTCAGCAACTTCAACACAGCACAGAACAAGTAAAATTGAAGAGAAGCAAGGGAGGACAAAGGAGAAAAACACCCCCCAAGACTGCCAAGTTCCCCAAAGCCAACCAAGGACCCCTTCGAGGAAGAAAAGCATAAAGAGCATGCACAGATTTCCTGGAATGATAATAAAATCTGTTAGAAAATAAATCTAAGATTTGGGGACTTCTATCAGTGGCTTAGTGCTTGCCTGGCAAGAGTGAGATCCTGAGTTCCCTTGGCCGTACTAAAAGAAAAAAAAAAAAAAAAACACAAAACAACAAACCAGCAAAAACACTAAGAAGTGCTATCCATAATCCTAGAAGATATAACTGATCAGAAAACACAAGTAATTGCCAAAATGATGAAGCAGGTGTAAAAACACAGTGCTAAAATCTATGACTTAAAAAAATTGACAGGAATCAGGGATGAACATATGAGCCAAAAAGAACGTGAACCTAAAGGATTTAATCAGCAAGCAGAGAGACTAAAAACTATGCAGAACGGAGCCTGAAGCCCAGCACTTGGGAGGCTGAGGCAGGAATACTGCTGCACGTTTGTGGCCAGCTTAGACAACAAAACGTTCCCTGGCCCAGCCTGAATTTCCCAGTGAAATGCAGTCTCAAAATGAAAAAAAAAAAAAAAAAAACACTTAATAAAACACCACTGGGCAGAGCCGTCAGAGACAAGAAACAGATTGCTTACAAGGGAACACCCATCAGAATTACAGCAGACTTCTCGGCACAAACCATCAAATCACGAAGAGCGTGGGGGGAAATAATTCAAGCTTTGAAAGATAATAACCCCCAGCCAAGATTGATATATCCTCCACAACTATCCCTGGAAATTGATGGAAAAACAAGGTGCTTCCAGGATAAAGAGGAACTAGGGGAATATGCAAGCACCAACTGAACTCTACAGAGAATACTGCAGGATATTCTAAAAAAGGAAAATATGAAGAATCCAGAAATAGTGGCAGAGAGGCCACAATGAATGGAGCAGAAAACAAAATGAAGAAGACAAACTGCCAACTAATGACAGAAAAAGAGCTCAATAGAAATGAGGCAGAGAAGATTGGATGATAGGAACAGCTACTTTGGAGAAAACGACATCATAATAGGTAATGCTGATTTAGTATCATCTTGTTTTGAAGTCTCATCAAGCTTTTGCTCTTCTGTCTCAATTGGTCTTAGCATGTTGTATCTTATTGGATTTTATTATATGTGATAGTATAAACAAAAACTTTTATAGACAAGGAGATTATACAGAAACCATTGTTCATTCTCTGTTAGTTGATCCTAAATACCCTGTAATACTGTCATTCTCTTGAATGGCTTTACATTGTTTTGATATATTTGATGTTACAGTATACGAAGTTATACTCAAAGATTTCAAGGAAAGAGACACTATGGTAACTACTTTTATGTCGGGATTATCTTGTGGTGAAACACTATTTTGCTTAAATGGTTATGTTTTGATCTGCGCTCTTTTGTTGTTATTCCCTCTTTTATCTCAATCTCCATTTTATTATTTACTTTTTTATTTTTATCCTTTTAATTAAGGGAAAAATAAATTAAAAAATTGTAGGATATCTTATAGTAACCCACTTTGATTTACTATCAACTTGATTTGAAGCCCTGTATTGCTCCCACCATCTTGTTTTGACTGATGTTCCACTATTCTTTTTTGCTTGATAGTACCAGGTTCAAAAGTATAGGCAACAGCTGTGAAGATAGTGGGATTCATTATGATGCCCATTCTCATTGACTATTATCTACTTTTGAAGACCTGTAATGTCTCCAATGTTTTGGTTTTGTTGGTTTCGTTCTTTACTGTTTTGTTCAACTTTATTATAACTGATGATATAGGCAATTCTATTAGAGATAACGGGAGGCATTATGGTAACCATTGTTGATCACCTTGTATTATGTTTTTATATTATCTATTATGTCCACCCTTTTGATTTGACCGACTCTGTTCTGTTATGTCACATTGGTTTTACTCTCTTCCAAAAAATAATAAGAACTGTGGGAGCAATAAAACCCAAAGTGTGTAATAGTCATTGTACAAAAGAGATGAAAAGAAAGTGCTCTAAACGATATAACTTCATGTATATCTAAGTGTATAAGATAGACAATGATATTACTGAGTTTTGTTGGATCATTGAATAGAACTGTTTGGTCTCACTGTTTGAATGTTCACTACATAAGCTTTAATTTTGTAACTTGAACAAATATTTCTAAGATGACAATATTTAATCCATTAACTAGTGATTTCCTACTGTTTGTTTTTTTCTGAAATTCTGTATAACTTGTACCCTTTTTCTGCTTTTTTTCTTTTTCTCCTTAAATAAGATTTTAAAAAAGAAATATGGATAGGCCTTGATGAAATGATTATCCAGTAGAGAGGGGGCCTCTGGTTTATGGGCTGCTGGAAGAGCAGGAACTACTGCACCCAGGAAGCTCCCCGCAAAAACAGAGAGACTGCAAACCCATGGCAGTCTCAGGGAACACTGGGTAGTCTGCAGTATGAGGCCCCGTGCCTCTTTTGTCTTCCTGCAAACAGACGGACAGAAGTTTGTTTCTCTGTTTTTTTTTTTTTTTTTTTTTTTTTTTTTTTTTGTTGTTTGTTTGTTTAAAGTAAAGGAAACAAAAAAAATACATGGAGATAAAAAAACGTAGAAATAATAGAAATGGTAAGAAATCGCTGGTTGATAAGTTACATATTGTCATCTTAGAAATAGCTGTTCAGGTAACAAAATTAAAGTATTTAGAATGACATTCAAAAAGTGACACTACAAACAGTTCTGCTCAATGATCAAACAAAAACTCAGTAATATGGTTATCAGTCCTACACACTTGTTTTACATCTCAAAGAGGGTAAGATTAAACATAGCAAAACAGAACAAAACAGTTAAAAAAACAATTTAAAGAAATACAGATTTCAAAGCAAGTCCACTGGAGATCTTCACTGTCTATCTGTCTCTAGTTTCTTACAAATAGTTGTCCCCATCTTCACCCACTCTATATACTTATTGCATATTATATAACTAATCAAATCATTACAGGATCGGGGCTGGGGATTTAGCTCAACGGCATAAGCGCCTGCCTTGGAAGCAGGCAGTCGTGAGTTCGATCCCTGGTACCGATAAAAAAAAAAAAAAAAATCATTACAGGATGATGAAGGCTTTTTAGGTGTTCAAGATCCAACATTAGGGAAGACAATAATAACTACTATCGCATCTCTCATTTTCTTTGTGGTAGCCTTCCCCATCTCTACATATGCTAAAATTGAACTCAAGAGACCAGACCAATGTCATTCTAATCAGTGAACAATAGTATTGCTAGAATTTATATCATAATGCTATAAAATTAGCATTGGGTTTCTTAGCGTCTCTTCTTCAGAGTATCTGTTCATTATATCTTGCATTATATAATCTGTTCCCATAAATAATTAAAAAAAAGAAACTCATGTGTGAATTTCTACATATATATCTATCCTCTCTGTATTATAGGGGAAAACCAAGTCATAACAAGACAGCAAAACAAATTCCTAGAAAAACATGCAATGGATAAGACATATAAGACCACAGTATAGGTGATCTTCTGTAGTTACTATGTTTTCTCTTGTTATTTTCAATAGATTTGTCCACAACACCGGCTTAATATAGTTAAACATAGTGTTACCTATTTTTATAAAAACACAACTTTGAAAGCATTGTAGGATTTGAGAGCTGTTAATAGTTAATACCAGTATGGATATCCTTTACATCTTGTCATCTTCAGAGTAGTTGCCTCTACTTTTAGGGTTGATACTAACAAGCATACCAAATTCAAATAAAATCAGCCAAGGCCAACCCATGGTCTTATGATTCAGATTCAATTAAGATCAGTCATAGTAAGACAATGTAAGTAATACAGGATTTCAGTGTAAGTTAGTAGGAAAGTAAGGATAGTTACCGTGGTATAACCTGCTATTTTGAGGTCAGATGTCTGTGCCATCAAATCTGACATGAGTAGATAGACCAGAACAAATTAAATTCAAACTAAATATGGCGATAAGACTACTGTGTTTTTAAATCCTGATACACTATTAACAATGACTTCTGCCTTTTTTATAGTGTTTCAGAGCTGTCTATACTAAAGACTATAGCTTACCGTCTCTACCTAATGTCTGCTACTCCACTTTTCTGCTGTAATTTGTCCACCTTATTCCCTCATTCCACTGTCTGTCCCATTCATTGAGGCTTCTCTGCCACTGTTGTTTCTCTGCTCTCTGTCTTTCTGTGTCTGTCTCTCTGTCTCTCTCTCTCTCCTTGTCTCTCTGTCTGTCTTTCTCTGTCTCTATCTCTATCTCTGTCTGTTTATCTGTCTCTCTCTGTCTCAATCTCTGTCTCTCTGTCTCTCTCCCTGTCTCTCTCTCTGTCTGTCTGTCTCTGTTTCTCTCTTTTCTCTCTGTCTGTCTCTCCGTCTCAATCCCTCTGTCTCTCTCTCTGTTTCTCTTTCTCTGTCTCTCTCTGTCTCTGTCTGTCTCTGTCTCTGTCTCTGTCTCTCTCTCTCTCTCTCTCTCTCTCTTTCTCTCTGTATCCTCTCTTTCTGAAAGTCGTTTTTTTTGTTTTTTTTTTTTTTTGTTTTTTTTTATTTTCAGAGGTGATTTATTCTAGGGTATGTGATTGGTTCCCAATGCAGTGCCACAGTTAGGGGTGCTGGGATTGTGGCAGGGTTATTACTACTTCAAGTCACTGAATAGACTGGCACCTGCTTAGTTCATGAAAGCCGGGTACAATATAAGGTCAGAATGAGGCTTCACCAGCTCTACTTTGCTGCTTTTGCTGTCTCCATGATTTGTGCTGGGCATTGAAGCCATCCAGCCTTGGAACCAGCTTGTTATGGACTAAAACCACAACAATATAGATGCTAAATAAGCCTTTCTTCCTTTAACTGTGAGTGTGGGGTATTTAGTGTCAGAAATGAAAAAAATAACTAAGATATAATGTGTTTCTACATTTATGTAAGTTCTATACTGATGTTTTCTATCTTCACTGTTTGCACCTCTTGTTTCTGTTCTCCTGTCTTTTGTGATTCCTATTTTACAAGCTCTATTTATTTATTGAGGAATAGAGGAGAATCTGTCTTCCAACGGTCTCTACTCTGCTGACCATCCAGATTCTTTAGTGTGATTCTAGTAGTTTCTGTCCAGTTCTGTCTGATTTCCTCACCTCCACCTCCAAACTTGTCTTGAAAACGTGTCTTGTGGTTTTTCTCATTGGCATAATTTTTGTGACCTCACCTGGCATCATGTCCAGCCATCTTGCTCATGCCCTGTTTGGCTTGCCCTTCTAATATGATGGACTGCAGAAGTAAGGACATCCTTAGCCTTCCCATTCCTCTGACCTGGAAACCTAAACTCCATCATATACATTTCTTTTTCCTTTGTTGTGCCATTGTTGGTGGTTGTTTAGTTTCTGTGTGTGTGTGTGTGTGTGTGTGTGTGTGTGTGTGTGTGTTGCTTTGTTTTGTGTTTGCTACCAAATTCATTGGCTACAGTTAATATGGTATGAGTGCCACCCTATTTTGGCCTTAGGAAATTAAGTAGGTGTATGCATACACTTGGTTGTAGAAAAATCAGGATCAAACCAGTCAATTTCTTTTATGAAAATGAAAAACTCCAGTCCCCTAGGGGGAAGCAGTACTGACCAAAAGTATACAAATTCGGACTGGAGAACCCTTGGAATGCAGAAGTCAAGCGCTGTTAGTGCAGTGTGGTGTGCTTGCCGTCATAACCAGTATGCCTCCAGACACAGGGCAGTGTTTCATTCTGCAAATCTTACAAGGAGCCAGAAAATTCTACACCAAACAGCAAGCTGTTTAGTCACATGATTCCCAGGCTGTGGGTGCACAGCCAGAGCTCACTGATTCCAATGGAGGCCAGTTCTTCCCAGTCACCTTAGTCTCGGGTCCCACCAACACCTCAGCTGCCTCCTCTCCTGTGCTTTCCTTTTCCTGAAGGGTGGCACCTGTGTGGAGACTGCTGCCAGTAGGAAGGAAAGGCAGAGATATAATCGCATTCAGTGATTATCTTCAAATTTTATCGTGTTGCTCCCAAACTAAAGAAAGTCAATGCAGTTTACCTACAGTTATTGAACAGTAAACACTTGGAAGAGCTTGGGGCTTTTCATGGCTGACAGTGTTGGTCATGGAGGCAGTGTACATTGTGATAGGTCTCAGGCCTGAGGGCATGGGAGGTCAGATACAGGGAAAGTGAGGACCATGACTGATCTTCCCAGAGGAAAGTTCCCAGAAATGGCTGTAGCAGATGAAGAAAGGGTCTGCTGCTGTTTGAATGGCAGAGGACCATCTATGCCCCTTTCTCAGGGTTAGTGGTCTACAGTGCTCACAAGGCTGAGAAAACAGGCTGGATTACAGTGTGGTAGTGGGGACTTGTGGTGTCACTGTAAGTGCCTCAAAGTGCACCCTCCATGAGTGCAACAGCTACATTTTGTTAAGCTAAAATGCCCTTCTATTCTAGGAGCATGTGACTTTGGCCTGGAAATTCCCGTCTTTTCAAGTGTCACTCACTATAGGACAGATGCTTCAGATATGGCATCACTATCATTTCTGTGAGAAGTGCTTGTTCCTCACTCTCTTGCACTTACGTGTTTCCCTTCAGAGCAACATCCTTGATAGGCAACAATTTTCTCCTAACTTTGGATTCGTGGCCAGTTTCCTAAAGTGCGAGCTGGTCCTGTAATGCACATGACTGCATCTGTGTGAATATCAGTACAGGTGTGATTATGCAGTTAAAATATTTGCATGCAGAAAAAACTGAACCGAAATTTTGCTAGACACACAGCAAACTAAATTCAGAGTAATATGCATGTGTGAAAAACTCACAAGACACAGCAAATGTGATGCACAATACCTCACAGAGATGACAGCAGACAACATCTCAGATACCTGATAAGCAATCTGTTTTTTCAGTCTCTTCCTTGCAAACAAATATTGGTCCAGAAGGAGGAAAGTGAAGAGTAAATCCTGTCTCCATCAACAGAGCAGATAAAGCCTGGAAAAGCATTGAGGGCTGAAGACTAACTTCCTTAACCGTGCTCAATAACCTGGGGTCCTAATTTTGTCTTCAGTATTAGCAATAGTATTCCACTCTTAGAGTGGACTCTGAGTAGCTGGGAGAGTATGTCCCATCACCATTTTGATAATGAGAAATCTGGAAAAGGTGGTGCTGAGAATCTCAAGTCTCATTTCATGCATTAGGGAAGTGAGCAAAATTAGCCATGGTGACTTTAATCTTCAGATGTGCCTAAAGTTGCAAATATGATTTATTGTCATCTGAATGGTCCTGCCCTGTCTGGCTGCCTACAGTATTTCTGACTAATTTTGTTGTCTACAATATTCCCCTTTCAAAGAGGTATCCCCATATGTGGATGATGGAGGAATTAGCCTGGTTTGTTTCCACCTGTTTTGAGCTGAGAAGTGTTGGTGTGGGGGAATCCACAGTCAAAGGCCTTCTACAGAGATCCAATCTAATGGCTCCCAGAGAGAAGTCATGTTATAGTTTAGCACCTATGAGCTCTTTACAAGGTCGGTCTGGTGGATGCCAGAAAAGGTGTCTGGTATATTTGTCATTGGTTTCATCTGCCTGACCACTACAAATTTAGCTGCCTCTAGGTAAGAATAAAAAATAATTTCCAAAGTGTTGCAGCATGTACCAGTAAAGGCACTAGAATGGAAAGGCAAGTTGGGGAAAGAGCCACATCTATAATCTATACTTAGGGAGGGGAGGAGTGACTGTATCCGGTTGGTTCTTATATAGCACTAGTGATGGAATTCCTTCTAGTTTAGCTGACTGAAGGTGGAGAGAATCAACTTAGAGACACTATTTGAACTTTTGCAGATTCAGCTGATTTTTTTCTGTCTTAAAGAAGTGTATGTGCCAGATATTGGTGTATCTGGAAACTCTCAGGTAGGGCAGTGATGGGAGCCCCTTTTAAACCTAGTAATTATTACTATGGTAACTTTTTATACATCACTTGGTTACACTTTTCTGCTAGGTGTTTAAGATCAAAATAAAATTAGACCCCAGTAAAACGAAAGTAATATCTTAGTGTTTACCAAGTTCAGTCAAGTCTACTCGTACAATGTTTTGGATACATGAACAGAGGATGTCATCTGTCACTGTCAGCCATCAGGATGGGTCACAGCATTGCTTGGCCTCATTGCTTTGTGTCTAAGCATGGGACACTTTCCTGCTTGGTGGCCTCTTCTGCAAACTGTACATTCATTCATTCTTATCTTCTGGGGTCCAGTCATCTTCCTTCTCAGAAGGTCGTTGGGTCTTGTACATGCCTGTAGGATACTGAAGAAAGTTGCGGGATCCAGTAGAAAGGTTCCCTCATATCCTGGGCCCTCAGTAACTTTTAAGGACCAGGGATAAAATACTGGTTATCCTCATAGCGCAGATCCCATTTTAGTTCTGATCATTGAACTGTAGGTGTTGAACATGCAGAAAAGAAGACCAGTGACAGTTATAATCTTACCTGAATAACACACACACACACACACACACACACACACACGCACGCACACACACACGCACGCACACACACACACACACACACTATAGTGACAGAAATCTGTTAAACCTTACCAGACATGGACGTTATAGAAGTTGAATGTTAAAAGGCAATCGTTCTATAGTTCTTCAGAGAAAGTGTAAAATCAAAAGCTACACTATATTTCAGCATGATAATCATGATAATATCATGGAGACATTTAATATCTACTTTAAGACAGAATAGCCTGTTTAGTCAAGCATCTCAATCCGAAGGAAAGACATTAAATGATACAATGAAACTCCCTCCTAAATTATAATCTTTAATGCAAGTCATTTAAGGAAAACTTTCTGGCCTATAAATATAATTTACACACATACTTTACAAATATATAATGTTGAGCCTCTAATATTATTGTGTGAAATTCTCTGGACTGTTTGATACCTGAGGATCCCTAAGTGTAGTGACATAAAATACACAAAATCTTTTAAAGTAGATAATCTGGCTGGTGATCTCTTGCTGATTTGACATGTACCTCAACAGCTGGAATGCAGGGAGAGGTAAACACCTAACTCTAGAAAATGGTAACATCATAAACAATCTTAGTAGTATATCTTAGAACACTTGTTCACCAGGAAGAGGTGAGTACTTTTGGTGTACCATGAGACTGACAATAATGACTGTCCTAGCTCTATGGCAACCTGTGTCTCTTAATTTAGTTTGTACCAAGAGAAACTTTTCATAAGAAAATCTTACTATTTCACCCACAGAAACTTGAAACTTTTACTGATAAATAATGCAGTAACATGCTTAAAATTGTTTATTGGTGTAAAACTCATAAGGTCCCTTATGTAATCTTTGCAGTATCATTGAATTTATTTGGTTAGTCTGCCATGTGATTTATAAACAAGTCAGTATTATTATTATTACTATTATTATTGATAATGGGAATCAAAATCAGGAATTACATTTGTGAGGCAGCCACTTTGCTGCTGAGCTATATTTCTAGCCCTAATTTATTCTTGGAAGGGAGAGAAAAGTAAAATTAATCTCAAATTCTGAATTGAGATTAAAAGCACATAAATTAGGAATCAATCTTTTACATTTCTTCATTGAGAGTTTCAGGGTGAAATTTAGAGTACATTTTTCTGTTTATTTTCCTTTTTTCTTTCAACACACATTATTTGAGTAGCTCACTGTGTAAGGCATTATGGTGTTATATGCAAAACAACCAGAACACTGTAACTTTCCTAAAATATCTTATAACATAGTATAGTGACAATTGTCAGAAATTCATTTACACATTCTTGGAGCTATACAGAAAATATTTTTATATAGCTCACTGCTTAACCATCAAAAGTTTATGGAAATAGTACGATATGAAATGGACAATATTTCACCATTTCCATCTTTCAAATTAGATTACATTATAGAGTTTCATCTTTGTTTGAAGATGAGGGCTGGAGATAAGTGAAGGATAGTTTCAATCTTCAAGGGTAAGAATGAAAGGAAACTCACCATTCTGCAGACTTAGTTCAGAAATTTTGCAATTACGTGTAAAGAATAGCCTCACATAAAACAATATTGTAAACTGTATAATCTCTGAGGGTCAGAAAGTGGAGGAAGGATAGAAAGTTGACTCCAGCTATGGAACAAAAAACCAATCCTAGCCATTTCATGGACACAGAGATGACTGAGGTCAGGAGCTTCCCCAGGGGGATCCTTAACAAAACACAGCTTCAGACACAAAAGCAGTGACTGACTACACTTGCACCCTCAAACAGAACATTAAACCGATGAATGAACCTGCATGGGTGCTTTTCAAGCTTTTGAGTGAGAGGGAAAATGACATTTTTATATTATACTGTTGGGGTTACCTTCTTAAAAAAAAAAAAAAACTCTAAAGTAAAAGTTACAAAATCCCTCCCTGTAAGAGCTACATCGCTGATAGTACAAGGTAATAGTCCGGAAAAAATCTTGCACCTAAGACCACTACCTTATTGAGGCATTTTGGATTCTTAATATGCAAGGATCCCTTTGATAAGTGCATATGTGTCCCTCATAAGACCCGGGGACTCTGGTGCCTGCGTGAGAAAAACCAGACTGAGCAGGATCAAATCTAACTCTATGGAACTGCACTGTGGAGACCAGGAGTACCCTCCATGCTAAGGGACAGAGACTTCCTCCAGGACATCCAGGGCATGCAAAGAGCCCTAAATTGGGAGGAGTCTAGCAGAGAGCAGTGCTGGTGGAGTTCTAAGACAGATGTCTGGGGCTTGCAATACGGTCAGTTCCTTCTGCAGCAGTTGGTTTAACACAGCTGCAAGGTAGTCAGGGCCAGGCCCTCCAAAGAGGTGTCTTAGGCGTGAGCTGGCAGCCTGGGAGGATGGAAGGTTGTACTCCAAGGTGCTTGTAGATGCTGGGTGAGGGTAACAGGAATCCTCACCAGGAACCATTAAGAGAAGAGGCCTAGAACACAGAGCACAAACCAGAGGACTTTTTCCCAGGCTTTGCAAGGATTTGCTGAGAGACAAGATTGACCGTCAGATGAAGCAAGTCCCTAAACTCCCTGGCCAGTACTCTGCTGTGTCCTGGCCATGTCCACCATCAGGACCTTGCACTGCCCAGTGGACTGCTTTCCAATGGAAAATTTCTCCTTTTGAGTAGATTTTGCCTCAATTCTGTATCAAAGTGAACATGAGGATGTGGCCCGTCATGGTGCCATGTGCCTATTCTGTCACCTCTAGTAGGCTTCAGAAAGGTAGAATCATTCATTATGAACTCATCAGGAAGCAGTGTGCAATGGTTCACTATTACTCATAGGAAAAGCTGGAGTTTTATTCTTCCATTCAGCATTGCTAGGCACAGTAGTACACAAGGTGGTGTAATGCAGAGCTTCCTGGATCTGGTTGTTAGTCACTAGTCCTTACGCTCTTCATAGGAAATGAAAGGTGACGGCGCCTACTTACCAGAGAATGAGACAGCATTTCTTCATGACAATGCAAGAGGATCACCAGGACACAGTCCTCTACCCACTAGATAATACCAGCGGTTAGTTCTTTAGGATGAAAAGGGTCATGAGATTTCAGTTGACCACACTCTTCCAAGAAGATGTGCAGACTGGTAATGCTACAGCAGAAGAGTTCATATCCTTTGAACACTACTCCAGGAATCCCGTTGACCTTCTTCTAGAACTCTTCTCACCACAAAAAAAAAAAAATAGTGTACACACATACTGCCAATGACTCGTATACAAGAAGAGTAATGTACAGCGGCTGCAGGGTGCCCTTGGTGTCATCCAGCACCTGTGCTCTTACTGACAGTCCATCCCACCTAGAAAACAATTCAGAAGCAGAGCTGGACTCAGAGAGGCAGGGATAGGAAGAGAGGGAAGGACTACAGATAGCATCACACTGACAGTCTAGCCTTGGTCATTCATTTAATGCACAGGAATCCTGAGAAGTTCCCATGAGCATTCGACCTGTTTCTTGATTTATTAACTGGATATGGCACAGGTTTTTGGTGGTGGGACCAGAAGAATGTAAGAAATATTAGCAAAAGTTTAAAAACCCATATAGAGAAACTGATTGATAAGAAGGTGGCTTCATACCAGGGAGAATGGCATTCTTTTTTGGAAAAGGTTTGTTTGTGTTTCTAGGAAATCTGTAGCATGAGTATAACTGAATAGAAAATCAGGGAAAATAACTACTCAGTAAGCTTTAGGCTGCAATGATTTTCCAAAATAGTGCCATCATCTTGCTTAGATATAAGAGAGATTGTTCATTTGGGGGCTTTTCACACCTCATGTATTTTGGTAGAAGAAAATATCTGGTGTGTGCCAGTTTCTCTTCCACTGCAAGAACTATTTTCTTTCTAGCACTCTGGCCACAAGTCTAGGTTTGCAGATCATGAGGTCCACATGAAAATAACCACTCACTCTCACGCCAGTCTAGTGACAGTACACTTGAGCAGAGATGCAGTTCTACAAAATTTTAGGAAAAATTCCATATTCCAATATCGTAAGCATGACCCTCAGAAAGCAAATCACTGAGAACTGACACAGGCCATTCCTGGCAGGAGGCAGAGAAGACATTTGCAAAAAGTGACAAGGGGCTTTTAAAGGTGAAGCACTTTGTCAGGCAGTCATGTGACTTGGCCTCCTGTGTAACTGCCCAGGTCCCTATGGCCACAGCATAGGAGTGTTTGAGGCACAGTTGACTCAAGAGAAGATGCAGACCCCAGGAAAGGAGTCAACAGTGTACCACAAGACCATAGAATGTGTACACGCTCAGCAGACTATAGAGCATGTGACCAAGGACTCTAGGGCCTGACTTCACCTGGTTGTCAGTCTATCTCTCATGGAAAACTTGCAGAGGTGGGTGTAATTCCCCTGGTTGGTGTCCAGTGGAGGAGCACTGTTCTCATAGCTGTGCCAGGTCAGGTGGCTCTCAGCTTCACACCATGTAAAAGTACTGCACAGAGCAGTCGGCCATGCTCTCACGGTTTTGACTCATCTGAGGGTCTGGCCCTGGCCACAATGGAACTACATTAAATCGGCGCCTGCAGAAGGAATTGAAGTTACCACACACCTCAGTTCTCCAGGGCTCAGCCCTCTCCTGTGGCTGCTCTCTGCTAGACTCTGCCCACTCCACTGTGATTTTATTCTCCTTGTTTCCTGGAGGCCAGGCCTCTGTCTCTCCCATTGGCGGTTCTCATGCGCTGCACCAGGGCATGGGGCAGGTTTGGTGCTGCTCATTGCCCGTTACTCTTAGCTCCAGCACAAGCAGCACTTTCCACAGGACACACTCGCTTTGAAGAAGGGAGGCCAGCAGATTCGCAGAAGGATTCTTAATTGACAGAAAATTTAGTAAATACAAATTAGAAAAGCAAAGATATTAAGGTACATGCATTTTTAACAGTGTTCAACAGCAGAACAAAAGGAAGTAAAAATCCCAGAATTGAATTTCTTTCTTATGTACTTTTTCTAGGCTCTAACTTCAATAAAGTTCTTACACAGTTTGAAGGAATACCTAGCTTAATCTTGTACCATCCTAAATAAATTGAAAATTTCCCATATCACAAAACAGGAAAGCCTCTTACCACTGGAACAGCAAATCACAATTCATCTGTGATCAAAGCCATACAAAATCACATTCTCAACAAGAATCACATTTAACTACCAACTCCAAACATTAAAATGCTGATGAGATCCAGGTCACTGTCCAGTGAAGATTTGAGAGGCAGCTGAATGTCACAAAAATGGACTAAGGTATTAAACAGTTGTAAAGGAAACCCATGCCCCTGTCCAAAATCCCCAAACACAACAGACATAAAGTCATACAGAAGATTTCACCCCCTGAACTGCCTTTCACCACTATGAAAATGCCCTGATTCCCAGAAATGTAAACTGAGCCTGGGCTTCATTTCACAGTGGGTAGAAATAAGCAGTGGCATGGATGTGGGACACTCTGTCTCTGTCACACATCTTGTCCCTCAGAAGCACTGAACATACCTTTTCGGCGTTCTTGATGACTGCTCATGGAGATGGGAGTGAGACCTGGGGTCTCTGCTATGAAGGCTGAACATATGCTGCAGAACTCACATCTGTGTGTTGTCAGCATGGGACCTTGGACCCCACAGAAGCTCACAGTGAGCAGAATCACTGTTAGGAACCTGCTGGTGCACCAGGTACCCTGCTGAACCAAATCCTCTGTGATGAATTTCCAGGGATCCCCAGTAACATGGTGCTCCCCTCTCCCCCTAACACCTTCCTGTCTCTCAGTAGTTCCCTGAGGTCCTCCTCACTGAGCAGGTTGCACTTAAAATGATTAAGCTAAGGATAAATACCAGGAGGTTGGCTTTGAGAATGATCTAGAACTCAGTGTCTATTATTCCATTATAAGTGAGGTCCAAGAAGGGGAGAGACTCATATGAGCGGCCAGGGGCACACACTTCCCTCATCTAAATTCCAAAAATTAGCCATGTGCACTCGCAGACAAGATGGAAGTGCTCACCATAAGCATAGACCACAGTGTGCACCAATTCTTCCAGGCTGATCTGCCCAATCTTTTGATACTTGCACAGCAGTAAGGGCACGATTTTTATCTAACTTGTCACAGAGTATGGCATCTTGCATGGCCAGAAGGGCATCCCTCACCTTTGAGGGACTAGAACAACCCTCTCCTTGCCTGTTGGACCCCTCATTCCGTGGACTGCTTGCATTGCAATCCATGGCAGTGTGGGGAGAGGAGATGTGCTGATGATTTGAAGGACAAGTTTTTTCCCAGGTCCAGGCTCTCCTCTTGATGTGCCCCAGTCACACTGTGGGAGGAAGAGGATGTAGAGGAAGCAGTGGTTGCTGCTTTGTTCCCATCCTTGGGAGCCTGGAACACCCATGAGGACACGTGCGTCTCTCTGGTCAGAACAGCCTCTGCTGAACTTTCTCTGTTGGCTCCCTTGGCAGTGAGACATCCTGATGCCCAGTGTGGACAGCGAGACCTTCCTGCTCAAGACTGAAATGCCTGGAGGAGAGAGTGAGGTGATTAGTGTTCTGAGATAAAAGTGGCTTACTTGTGTACTCTACTAATTCCGAACATAAGTCTGCCCTTTTGGGAATGCTCTGTGACTGCACATTCCCCGCCTGCTTTTTTCCATGGTCCTTTACAGAAAGTGGGGCTGTTTCTCAGCCAACAGATGAACTGCATAGGACACAGCTCTGGGGATGCTAGCACAGCATATGAAGTCTGAGAACTATGCAGTCTGTGCTCTGGGGTGCGGGAAACCCCAGGTTCACATCTGTGGTGCACCTCACCTTGACTCCTGTCCTTGCCTGGGAGTACACTACTGTGACAGTGAGCAATCTGCTTCCCAAGGAACCTTTCACCATCTGGAACCTTGAGGTCCTGTAAGACACAAAGAAGGTCCCTCAGGTGCAGACCCCAAGCACAGTCCTAGGACCCCAGCACTCCCATGAGGGGTGAGCAGCACAAGTGAGGTCGCCACACTTCTTGGTAAATGATCAGCTCTCTGCTCCCTCAGTCCGTCCATTCTGCTCAGGCAGGGCCTGGAGCCTAGCTCTCTGCTCCACACATGCAAACTCTGCAGAAACCCTGTCCCTTCCTGAGAGAGGACAAAAGACAGGGGACACAGACCTGGACACAGCTACATGGAGGCTGCAGGTGGAGGCAGAAAATTTGTGTTGCATTCAGAGCCCTAGGAAAAGGGACCTAAGCCCACTTTATCTGAATAAATGCTTACATCTTCCATTCATCTGGAATGACCTGAAATTGCCTTCTTGTACCCATGAGAGTGTCTGAAAGACATGCACAGACCAAGAGGGGTGAATCCACCACCTGTGTTTCTTGGGTTCATAACAGGTAACAAAGAGAAAGTTTGAGATTAGTGTGTTGTGGGGTGAGCTGAAAGGCTTCAATTTGTCTTCACACAAACTCCTGAGAGGGCTCAGGATCCCCTTTCTCCACTCCTTTCTATCTCCTATAAAGGCCTCCTATAAAGGCCACTCCTATCTCCTACAAAGGCCTCCAACTTCCTGAGATCAAAGATGCAGAACCAATAGAGCACACTCAGCCTGACAGTTCTATGCAGGCTGCCTGGGATGACCACAGAAGCAAGTTAAAGTCTGTGGAGCATCCCTACTCTGTGTTCAGCTCAGGAGTTCCCTAAATTCTTCATTAGTGTACCCATCATGGCTCTGGTAAGTGGCTGAAGCACCTGTGGCTCCTGAACACAGCGTTTCCTTCAGGGCGCCCTGCCCTCACCTTCTCAGACCAAGACCCTATCCTCCAGGGGAGCATGAGGATCTCAGAGGAAGTGACCTGGCCCCCTCATGTTACCCCACAGGAGGATGAAAATGCTGGCAGCAGGGCCTGTGCACACCTCACAAGTGATGGGGGACAATGGGTAGGGTTTAAGTGTAGATCAACTCTGAAAGGTGCATGGGGACATAGTCAGGACCTTTGAAAGGAGCCCATGAAAGAAATTTGCATAGAACAGGCACAGTTCATGTGCTCTGTTGATTCTGGACAGGGCACACCCAACATCTTGAGTGAAAGTCCACAGTTTGTGCCAGGAGCTTCAGGTCCTACTACTAAACCTGTGTAGCTCCCTCTGCTGACCTGTGATCAACATTTGGACCAAGGTCTTCCCATCCCCAAGTCTTCTTACTTCAACCTACAATCATCAATGTCATCAAGTGACATACAGTCACTCTCCCTTGACATTGGGGTGAGATCAGGGAACCCAGACTCTGTGGGTGGCCTGCTTTATGTGACTGTGGCTCACCATCAGGTGTTTTCTCCAGGAAAATAAAGGGCTGGAGAGCAGCAGCAATGCAGACTCAAATAGATTCAGAATTGACTTCTAAAAATGGAAACCTGATCACGAAAAACCACAGCCAAAAAAAAAAAAAAACTCTCTGCATAATATCATTCTTCAAAAATAACATTCCAACATATGTGGAAACTCTGGAAAGCGTTAGCGCATGTGCAGGACCCTCTTAGAAATATGAAAACAGTGGAATGCGCATAGATCCCTCAACATGAAACTTGGAGCAGGACGACTTCAAGTGTACCACTTCTGGTGCTAAAGCATGATAGTTTATAACCTAGTTACAGATATTTTGCCAAAGTTCCCTTCTACATTGGTGGAAAATAGAATTGGATCCATGAAAAAGAGCACCTTAACTAATTCAGGACTACCAAGCAGCCACTATAAAATACTACAGGGATATGTTAGACAGGGACAATGAAACAATTATGCTACTAAATCAAATAGAGTGGATACACTTGGCCAATGAGCACCTATACCACTTGGTAGGGAAACAAACACTGGGAAGTCAGCAACAGGCAAATAATTCGATTACAGGAGGAAGTCCACACATTTCAAGAATAAGTGTCACTGAGCATGGTCTCCATTGCCCCATGAAAAGACCTAGACTAGCAGAATGAACAAAAATGAGACATAACAATAGAGCATACGGAAAACCTATTAAATTTTAAAAATCCACAGAGCTTAAATCAAAGGATAGGGAACAATAATCCTTGCACATGAAATCCAGAGAAAAGCAGACGTATCAATGTTACCTTCAGACAAAATATTTTAAACCATCGATGACCAGAAGAGACAGACAAGGTCACAATGCACTTGTTAAAGGAACACTGCAATAGGGAGAAAGAAGAGCTGTAACCATATTGGTAACAGCTCCTGCAAACCCACTTTTATAAAACAAACGTAAATAGAGTTAAAATCCGGGAGAATAACTTCGTATACTGTAGCATCAAATATATCAAAACAATGTAAAACCATTTAAGAGAATGACAGCATTACAGGGTATATACTCAAAGATTTCAAGGAAAGAGACAATATGGTAACTACTTTTATGTCAGGATTATCTTGTGGTGAAACACTATTCTGCTTAAATGGTTATGTTTTGATCTGCACTGTTTTGCTGTTATGCCCTCTTTTATCTCAATCTCCATTTCATTATTTACTTTTTTATTTTTATCCTTTTAATTAAGGGAAAAATAAATAAAAATAGCAGGATATATTATAGTAACCCACTTTGACTTTCCATTATCTTGATTTAAAGCCCTGTATTACTCTCACCATCTTGTTTTTGACTGATGTCCCCCTATTCTGTTTTGCTTGATAGTACCAGGTTCGAAAGTTTAAGCAACAGCTGTGAAGATAGTGAGATTCATTGTAACGCCCACTCTCATTGACTATTATCTACTTTTGAAGACCTATAATGTCTCCAATGTTTTGGTTTGTCGGTTTTGTTCTTTACTGTTTTGTTCAATTTTATTATAACTGATGATATAGGCAATTCTATTAGAGATAGCGGGAGGCATTATGGTAACCATTGTTGATCACCTTGTATTATGCTTTTACATTATCTATTGTGTCCACCGTTTTGATTTGATTGACTCTGTTCTGTTATGTCACATTTGGTTCTACTCCCTTCCAAAAAAGTAATAAGAACTATGGGAGCAACAAAACCCAAAATGGGTAATTGTCATTGTACAAAAGAGAGGAAAAGAAAGTGCTCTAAACGATATAACTGCATGCATATATAAGTGTATAAGATAGATAATGATATCACTGAGTTTTGTTGGATCATTGAACAGAACTGTTTGCAGTCTCACTGTTGGAATGTCCACCTTACAAGCTTTAATTTTGTGACTTGAATAATTATTTCTAAGATGACAATATGTAATCCATTAACTAGTGATTTCCTACTGTATTTTTTTCTGTAAATCTGTATAACTTGTACCCTTTCTCTGCTTTTTTTTTTCTCCTTAAATAAAATAAAATTTAAAAAATCCGGGAGAAATGCCTTACAGTTATACTACAGTACGGCTGCTGTTCTCCTTGCCCTGCTCTACTTGTTTGGACACCACACCCAACTCTCAAAATTATGGGGGGAAAGCTTTGTTTAGTTTACAGGTTGGGAGGTTTGAATCCATACTAAGTTGGATCTAAGGCAGGGTGGCGTGGATAAGGGGCAGCAGCCGTCAGAGGTCACGGGCCACCAGAGTGATAAGGACAAATGGGGTGAGCACGCCTCCTTCACTCCCTTACATTGAATGCCAGCTCCCACTCCTGGGCAGCAGCAGTACTCACACTGCCACTTCCAGCAACAGACAAAGAACCAATCACAAAGCTGGGCTTGGCTGCCTTTGAAAGTCCCACCGCCCCTTGATGACCTGATCTTCTGACTGGACATTTACACACAAACCGCCACATCTGCTACTCAGGAACAAGCTGCTTTCTGGGCGTTCACTCACAAGACGAATTCATTCATAGTTTGAGAAAGTAAATCTTAGGCAATGTTGACACCAATACACAATATACTTAATAAAAAAGCAAACTCATTCTCACAACTACAGTAAGTCCATGATTGTTTTCAGAAGTCTACACTACTGTAATTCAAGCTAATCTCAAAGCATGGGAACGGTGATAACATTGCATGCACATGTGAGGTACTTATGCGATTTTCTTAACACTCAAATGTGCTTCATTTCAGGAGGATCCACAGTACCCCAATTTTGCAATACCATATGGTACAAATATTTTGATCTACTAGATCAAGAAAGCAACCAAGAAATATTAAAGTTCATCCAAAGCTTAACATGAATGGATGTGACAGATATCTGAAGCCACACAAGGAGCACACATTGTTCTCTACAGCACGCGGGAAGGTCTCAAAAATGAGTCACATGTGCCCCAGGAAAGCATGTGGAAGCAAATGCAAAGAAATAAAAATATCCTATGCATATTATTAGAACACAGGGCACAGAAAGCAAAAAACAATGGCAAAAGAAATCTCAGGAACTTTGCAAACATTGGGGAAATAAGCAATGCCCTCTCGAACAAATCATACATCATGGAAAATAGCACAGAAATAGTTTCCAGAATAGAAGGATTCTTCACTTTATTTATAAATTCATTGCAATTGTGTTCTTATTATATGCATTGAATGATTTTCTTTCTTTTGTATTTACTTAAGCAAGTCTTCTTACCTAGAAGTGCTCTACAGTCATTTTCTAATGTTTCTTTAAGATGAATATTAGAATAAATACTGCAATACTGGGTGGGACACTGTAGAGACAGAGAAACAAATACTAAACACACTACATCTCATGACTAGGCAACACAGTGAAAGTACTCTTAAGAGGAAAATGTAAAACAGTAAATGCGTGCATCATAAAAACAGAGCAAGCTAAGAAATTAACCACAATATGCCTAACATGGTGCTAAAAAGTGAAAGCAATCCAAAGCACAAAGTTACTGAAGAAGGAAAGTATAAATACCAGAGCAGCAACAATGATAATTACTCTAAATGATTATAAAGAATTGAGGAGGTAGTTCCTTAGAAGTCTAAAGACATCTGCCTCACCCCAAATCAATCTAGTGAAAAAATGGAATAAATACTGAAATGCATGCAGTTAGATCTAAACAGGTGGACTCAAACAGATTCTGCCAAAGACAAAGATGTTTACTACAGACAGTCCTGTTCAATGTAGTTCATGAACGTTAGCCAAAAGAATCACGCAAGGGAAGGAAATGAATGGGTTCTGCCAAGAAAGGAAGAAGCTAAACTATTATTTGCAGAGGACATGGTAACCTGCATAGAATATCACCAAAACTTCACTAAAAGACACCACCAATTAATAACCAAATTCAGTAGCACAGTGGGTTACAAAATCAGTATGTAAAAAGCAATGATGTTCCTATAGAAAGATATGAAACTCATCAAGAAAGAATTTTGGCAAACCATCTTTCATAAAACTATCTGAAATTTAAATTATTATAAAGCGAGCAAACTGATGGAAAGAAAAACGTCTATAGTTAATGCTATTATAGTCTGAAAAGGCAATTAAAGAGACTCTCCCAAAGTGCAAATAAATCCTCTGTTCCTGCATGGTCAGAACGAATAGAATCAAATGGCAAGATTTTCAAAACCATTACAGAGAGGTAATGCCATAACACTCAAAAAACCAGCAGGATTCTTAAAAGAACAAGAAAAAAGTATTCCTGAACTAGATTCGGAATCAGAATAGACCTTGAGGAGCTATAGCCCTCCTGGTCAAGGAGAGCAAGGCAAGGGATACGAAAATGCAGGCTTCAAGTTTTACAACAAACTTACTGCTGTACTCAGGGGTTGTGCAGAGAACAATTAGTATCAGGACATGGAGTTTATAATATTAGTTTTATAATGGTCACCAGCAGTTAACACCGGAAAGTGCAGGAAATCTATGGACAGCACCAAAGACACAGAATAGTCGAAGGCCTAAATCTCACTGCAATATCCTATATGCGTCCAGATGAAGACCCAGAGCTCATGACAATGCCTCCCAAGAGTACAACTGGAGGTCTAGAGCCCACAAGAAGGACTCATGCCAGTCTCTTTTACAGATCTGTACTGGGAAGTCCCAAAAGTCAGCGGTGGAAATCAGAAAGTCCATGCCAACAGGGTGAAGGAGCTGTGCTGGTGAGATGAGGGTTCTACGCTGGAGGTAAGAAGGCACAGTCTCCACAAACACCAGGGCTGTCCTGAAAGGCACCACAGCCATCCTCAGCGACCCTGAGGATCTGAGCTCCTCCTTGACAAGCACAGTCAGGTACATGCCAGGAAATCAGCGGCAAGAGAGTACATCGTGGATACCAACTAGCACACATCTTCCCCTCTGGAGTCAGGAAGCAATACTCGATGTGAGGACCAGAGTTTCTCCAGGAGAACCAGCGGCTCAAACAGCAACTTTAGGAGGACCCAAAATGCCTCAGTGCAATAATGTCTTAATGCCTTAACAGACACCTTCTCTTTCTCCAGCTATTTATGCTTGCAACTTTCCTAAGGTGGAGCATATATCCTCAGTGTCATGCTGATGTAATCCAGCTGGCATTAAGTTAAGCACCAGTTCTTAATCCATAACACTTACACTGAAACAAACACAAAACATAAATAGCCATCCTGGTCAAGGGGAGCAAGCCAGGCGATATGAAAATGCAGGCTTCGGGTTTTACAACAAACTTATGCTGAAAAGAAAACACAGCCTGCAAAATAACAGAAGTGCAGACCCACAGAAGACCATTGGGTGCACAGGCAACATGACCATCTTTTCTTTCACAAGGGGTGCAGATACTTTCCTTGGAGAAAATGTAAAACATAGACTCTTCAACAAATGCTAAAGAGAAAACTTGCTATGCAAGTACTGAAAGTAGAACCTGCAAGCATAAACCTCACCATAAACTATGGTACAATCAAAGTGATTTAAAGATCTGAATAGTCAAAGGAATACAAACTGCTGAAAAATGAACTAGGTAAAACTCTGCAGTACATATGTAGAAAACAGCATTTGCAAGACACCACTATTTGCCTGACAAATATTACCAAGAAACAACAATTATGGTCAAATAATGTAAAATGCTGCCTCACCACAAGGGAAGCAACCAACAGTGAAGAAACAGCCTGCCATATTGGACGACTGCTTTGCCAGGTGGCCGTCCTCAGACAAATTGCTATGTGGAGAATATATAAAGGACTAAAGGAAAGCTTGGCCACCTGAATTGAGACCCATTCAAGACATGGTCATCTGGATAAATAGTTACTTCTCAAATGTAGTACACAAGGCCAGGAAATTGCTGGTTAAGTTTGGAAGAGAAAAGGAACCACTCTTCACTGTAAGGGGCAGTGTAAACTGGCAAAGCCATTAGGAAAATCAGTCAGAAAGGACTCTGGAATTTGCTTTTATCTCAGATATTGTCCTCTTCATTATCTATCTGAAATAATTAAAAACATCATGGTACCAATGCGCACACAGTTCCATGTTTATAGCAGCATAACGTGCATAAGCTAAACCTTGGAAGGGACCCTTATTTCCATCAGCAGGGCAGTGGTTAAGGATGATGAAGTTATGTGCCTTAAATGCAGGATTACTGTCCAGTGACAAGGGTCACTGTGGGTAAATGGGTGCACCTTGACACATACACGATAAGTGAAATTAAATACGATATGTTTTAAATGTAAAAGGCAAAATAAAAGATTGCAAAAACTAAATATCCAGATAAACTTTTAGTATTTGAGAAGGGAAGGAAGAGACAAAGCACAGGGGATGGAGGAGAAATAAATCACATAAGGAAGATGAAAATGTGAAGTGTGCACAGGCCAAAGTCCCCTTCTGGAATATAATCACTGTGTAGTAAAGATATGTATCAACATATAGGGTGTCTAGAGATGACAATTCTCTCTCTCTTGCTCTTTCTTTACATATATACATATACATATGTATTTATGACTTTGCCACTAAGGTCTTATGACTCTGCTTTCAGGTCCTAAGTGGGAACAGGGTGCTTTCCTGGGAATTCAGCACCACTTGGCGAGGGCAGGCAGCTGAGGCTCTTTTACATTGCTGGGAGACCCTTGCTCTACTGTGCACCTTTCCACTTTCCCCAGAGACCTATCCCACACCTTGTCCTAACTGAGTTAAGGTGCTCTCTGTTCCTTAACCAGCACCAAGAACCTGCAGAGACAAAAACAAAACAACACACACACACACACACACACACACACACACACACACACGAGAGAGAGAGAGAGAGAGAGAGAGAGAGAGAGAGAGAGAGAGAGAGAAACAAGCACAAACTTTGACTGTGCATGCCATTCCCATGGAAGCAAAAGGTGGCTGGCGCTGTCCTGAAAATTCTGCATAGGGTGCTACAGGGCAGAAAGCTTCAGAATTTCCAGAATGTTCCTAGACTGTCTTTCTCCCTCCATTTTTCAGAAGGTTCCTCTTAGACCCACACTATGGTCTCCCAGATGCCTGGTCCTACACACTCTTCTTCATAAAGCACTAAACTTAAATCTTGGCTCTTACACATCAGTCTGGATGTCATGAGCAAAAAGCGGTCCCATTGAGCCAAGTGTGGTAGTGCATGCGTGTATCCCTGCAATCAGGAGGCTGAGGCAGGAGGATCTCTATAAATCTGAGAGAAGTCTGCAATACAATTTGAGCTCAACGCCAATGTGAAAGGTATAGCAAGACTGGGTCTCAAAACAAAGCAAAACAAAACAAAACAAAATGAAATGAAACAAGCCTACAAAATAGAATAGAACAAATGAACCCATTGAGAATGCTTTCTCTGTGTGCAAGGCTGTCAGTACAGAAGCAAATCTCAATTTGGGGATATCATTCCTAAACCATGAGCGTCTACATTAGTGCAGTTACCACGAATCTAGTGCCCTAACTGAGGCCATCAACACTATTCACCTCTCATGAGGTAGACAACTCAAAACTGTACCTCAGTAACTCTGACACACAACCTCACCTGCTCTCAGTGGACCACAGGTCCTGAAAGCTCTTGGGATCCCCCAGGAATCACAACAGGAGTAGAACATAATTTCCAATTATGCCCTCTTCACTAGAGATGCAGCATCTTTGTTCCTGGCAGAGCCAGAAACTCCACCCTCTGTGGACCTGACCAGATTCCCAGTGGCTCTGTATCTATCTCCCAGAGTGCATGGAGTCTGAAGCTCACTGAGAAACTCAGCCCTTGCATGGTCAGGGGATCAGGAGAGGTGTAGATCAGGGGAGTCTGCTGGCCTTCCCTCGAGGGCAGGGCTTTCTCAGTCCCTGTCTCACCTCACCTTGAACTCTAAGTGTACCCCGATCCTCTCTGCTCCCTACTCCGCACCCCACCTGGAGCTTACATAAAGTTCCTCACTTAGCTCTGACTGAACCATGTCACACACATTAGGGGTCATTTCTAGGAATGTGTCAGCAGGTGCAGAAAATGATTCTCTAGAACCCTCCAATCTTCCTGGGAGGCTTCCCCTGGGTTCCTGGTACATCCTGGACTGTAATGAATCTGGACCTCAATTGTTCACCCCAGACCAAGGACCTCAGTACAGAGTTCCACGAGGCTGAAGGGGAAGACTCTTCTTCCACGACGGCATAACTAAGGCTAGTATAATTTGTCTGTGTCTACTCACTATATAGTTTGCCGTGCATGATTTTTCTTCATTTATTTTGTGTTTTTTACACATGGCCTGGCTGTGTACTTAAGGCTAACCTTAAACTTCTTTTGTACCCCAGGTTGACCTTGAACTCACAGGTGTCTTCCTGCCTCAGCCTCCATAGTGCGTTGAAAGTCAAGAGGCAGACATTCCTGGTGAAACCCCTTGACTCACTGTGGTTCAGGGCATCACACAGGGGTCGCGAGGGCACAAGGAAGGGTGACGTGGGAATCCCCTATTGGCTGGCGCCTGAGGCCCATGGAATATCTGCGCAGGCGCAGTGGGTGTCAGGCAGTGCATTGTGGGAGGAAACGTTGAGACTCCTGGCAGATGCCTCATCCTGTCAGGAGAACATTGAGATGGGGAATCACTCCAGGAGGTTGATGCACAGGAGAGGTCACCGGGGCAGGCCCGCCTGAGACCCACGCAGGCCTCACACCCGAGGCTGCCTTGGAACACCCAGGGGACCAGAGGACCATGCAGGGTCAACTGCAGGGTAGAGAAGCCTCGGGCCCACTCTGAGACTCGGCTCCTTTCTGAGGAACAGGAGGGGGGCGGCCAGGAACTGCAGAGGGTTCAGAGGGTCCAGGGCATGGGCTTCTGGAGAGAGGAGGAAGGGTGGGGGTCCTCAGGGGCTGAGGAACCAGACTGGGTGGGGAGAAGCTGGGAGGGGTCAGCACAGGCACCTCGGCTTGCAGAAGCCCCCTAAGTGGACTAGGGGGGCCGAGGGACCCCTGGCCTGGAGGAAGGCGGTCTCATCGCCAGCGTCACCTGAACCTGGTCTCCAGTAGCATCCTAACAGTGCCTTTCCAGTTTTCCATTGGTGCAGAGCTGGCTGCCAGGTGCTGGGCAATTATGGCACAGTAGCTCAGAATTGAAGTTTACAGGGAGATGTCCATGAGCCACAGGGATTTGACGGTGTGAATTCTGCCCAGTGCATCCTGTCTGGAGGTGGCAGGAGGGGTCTGGGCGGGTCTGTGGCTGATGTGGGATCCATGGGGACCTGTGGAGACCCCCAAGCTGTAGTCTAAGGAGAAGGCTGGGTGTGCTCTAAGTCTGTGAGGGCTGACTGGGGTGCTGTAAGCCCTAGATGGAAGCATTGGGTGCAGGGGCAAAAGGTGCAGAGGGAGAAACCTGAGCAGCGGTGCTGTGACTTTATTTCTCCTTCTCCTAATGTGTTACTTGCAGCAGACACCGCGTTCCTGCAGAGTTCTATGGACTCCTTGTTCAGCAGTCTCTCTAGGCTGCTGCACTTCTGGAAGGGCAAGGCGTCTCCCTTGCGCCGCCTACCAGAGGTGATAAAGTACTGGCAAAAGGAATGAATTTTCATTATGCAACATCTGGCCTTAGACAAGACATGCTTCCCTAGATCACGGACTGTTTAGCCAACAGTTCTGATATCCAGATTGACAAGGGAGTGGAAGAGAATTATGAAATGGAAGAACATGAAAACCCATTAGGTCTTCTGTTCAGCATGAACTCCAATCAGCATTTTGAAATATATTTGCATAATGAGAGTAAAATCCATATGTGAAATAAATAGCAATTATATAACTATGAAAGGTTATATTGGAAAGTCCAACATTTCATTTGTTCCTTGAAATTTTTCATGTAGTGGGTAAAGGGTGAACAAACCTCACTCCAAGAACCAGAACACACACTGAGAACTTGATTAGAGGTCAAGGGAGCAGAAGGTGCACTTTATCCAGCTGACCAGGGCCTGGACATGGTGGGGAAGAAAAAGCATCTTTTATGGGTGGTAAGAGGACTCAGTGGAGAGAAGGGGGTTAGGCAGATGTGTCTTCTTCTGATTGGTTGGCGAGTTTCCTTGTTGGGCTCTGCGCCTTCTACCAACTGGGAGTTTTCATTTTCCATCTATTACTTTTGATTATTTTTTATTCTCACTGGGGTAGAATGAACCTGTACTTTCTGAGTTTTGGTCCTCTTCCTCTTTTGGGGACAAGAGAGAAGGCTTTATCATCTGAAACTATTCATTATCACATATATATATGCCAGGGTTGGTGAAAATCAGGGCAGGTGGACTCATCTGACTACTTCCTGCTGAACAGGGGCAATAGTGGGTTCTCATTTTGAGGGACGTGTAAACAAATTGGTGTTTCTGTGAGAGGAATTTGTGGAGGTTTTCCATCAAAGTAAAATAAAATACCTAGAGGAGAGAGGTGAAGTGACTGGCGTGCAAGTAAATCAGTTATCCTGTGTGTGGGGTGCATGTTCATATGTCCATGAAGTTCGAGTATGGAGGCTTCTTGTTGAGGATGGCAGCCTTTGTGTGGGGTGGATGTTTATATGTACTTTGAGCATGAGTTTGAAGGCCACTTGTTGAGGATGGCGGTGGCAGCCAGTTCTTGGAGACAAGGAAACCATCAGTATCCTACATGTGGAGCAGATTTTTATCAAAAAGTTTTACTGGACAGTTGGGATAATATGACAGCAGTGTGTCAAGCAAGAGTTTGGAATATACAGCGAGTAGGTCCTGTCTAGTGAGGTGTTGTATTTTGGCCCTAAACTCCTACACTAGAGATGCAGACAATGAACATCAGCCTGAAGAATGTTTTACTAGTTATGTACAGTGAGACTCAGGGCTCTGAGTGAGATACCTTGGTGAGGCCGGGCCTAGCAGCCCATCAATCCTCTTCAGTGGCAATGCCAAGAAGTTCAGCCAGTGATGAGTCTGAGGAGGCAGTGTCTAATGCTGTGAGGGCAGGGAAGGTGATGACCATCCTGCTCTCTGGGGATGGGGCAGTTGCACTTACACTGGCCCTCTGGGCTGCAGATGGGACAAGCTCCCATTCGTGGCTGCAGGTCAGGGCAGGCTCCTTTCCAGTGTCATTTGTTTCCTCAGTTGAAGCATGACAGTGGTGGGATCTCCAGTTACTTGTCTGGTTTTATCTTGAGCCCCCAGTGTCAATGCAGCTCTAGCTTCTGTGACCAGAGTTGGTCTTGGAGTTTAGCTGGGAATGTAGGGTTTCACTGGAAGATAATGTTTCTAAGGTTGTCTTGCTTTCATTGATTTGGTCTGTTCTTGAAAAAATGGAACATCATATCTAAGAGGTCTTCCTCAGAGGTTTAAGGACAAAAGAGTGATATTTTTAATTTAGTCTAAATGTCTGGTGTTGCTTGGGAAATAAAATGGGAGTTTAGTATTTTGTTGATGGAACAGAGTGGAAGTGAAAATAGATCAGAGGAAGAAAAAAGGGACATGAATATGGAAGACAGCAATAGCTTAGAACAAAGGAAGACTGTGAATATCATGGGGGTGTGGCAGTTGTCATATTATTCATCATTGCAGTGGCAATATTTGTCAAAGTAAAGTAACATGGTAAAATAGAGAGTCCCCGAGGGGACCCAGATTAACCCGTTATCAAGTTTGTACCTTGGCCACGCAGGTGGGGTCAGGAAGGTGAAACGCTTGGGTTTAAGCTCAGTGAATCACAGAGGTTTATGGAGAACTGTAGCCAAGCATTGGAGTACACAGATGTTAGTTAAATGGAGAGGGACAATTCACCATGAGGCCACTGTAAGGAGTGTGAAACCAAAGAGACCAAGGACAAGGAGGAGCCCAGTGAGGTGGCCTGCAAGTGAGGGTATCAAAAAGCCAAGGAACCCATGCGAGTGGAGCTCAGGTCTTCGGTCGGGAGGGGCATTGTAATGTGTAGAAAAGGCAGAGTGACCATAAGCCACTGGAGCAGACATCTCCAGACCTGTGGGGACCATAATGTGTACAAGGCCTGGCCTATCCAAAAGAATTCTGAGACCAGTGAGGGCATAAAGCCTAGAGGAAGAGATCTGCCTCTGCCTGCTGGGGGTCACTACTGGAAGCTTCTTACCTCTGGGAACCCAGCACAGGCAGATAGAACCAGAAGATCTGCCTCTGCTTGTGGAGCACCACCACCAGAAGACCATTTATTCTGTGCACCCACTGTGGATCAAGGGATACAGAAAGATCCATCTCTGCCTGCTGTGAGGTGCCAACAAAGGCCACATCCTATAGGTGGCCAGTGTGGGCTTAGAGAACTAGTATATCCACCTTCAACCAGAGAGCTCTCACCAGAAGGCTCCTTCCTGCAGGCAGCCAGCAGGACCAGGGACACACATCCAGATAAGCCCTTTGCATCCATAGGCCAACATTAGAGGCCACTGGTTCCCTCAGGCAGCCATCACCTACTACCTGAGTCATACAAACTAACTCCTGTGTGTTGGCCACCATCGTGGGTGTTCCATTGAAGACATACAGGCTGAGAGAAGCAGCCCCACCTCCATGCACACCTGATCACCAGAGAAGTCCCACTGTACCTTCATAAGTCTTGAGAAGCCCGCTCCACAATCTGTCACCTCCCTATAAACCTGGAATTACAAGAACCCAGGAGCCTGTCCCATCCCCCTACATTGCCTGGAGTCAGCCAATGTGAAAAGTACCAGGGACCCCACAGCCAGCTTGTTGGGAGGAACCCAGGAGAATGTCAAAATGAAGGAGCAAAAATCAAGCTCAGGCCACTATCCCACACACAATTATTCTGGGAGGTACAGTCAGGGATGAAAATGGAAGCCACATACCTGAAATCACTGACAGGATAGCAACTGAAGTAAGGAAACAACTTCATGAGATCATAAAACCGGTCAAATCAGAAATAATGTCTCAGGCAAAAGAAGAAATCACAAACATACTGAAAGTATTTTTCAGCAGATCTAAAGACAACATGGAGAATGAGGAGTATAGGGAAACGATGGAAACCTTTTAATGAATGTAGCAATGAATTACAATGCATAAGTTGTGCAGGAAATTAAAAATTTAATCAAAAACTGGCAAAAACGCTTGAAAGAGACTGAAGATAGACTTTCAAACCTTGAAGACAGGATTGCAGCTAGTGATATTGAAAGGAAAGATCTCTTAAAAATAACAGAGTCAGGAAATAAGTCAACAGCTGCAAGATGATGCAAAAAGCATAATTTAAGAGTGATAGTCATCAGTGAAGAAGCAGGTCTCAACACAAATCAAATTAAAAGGATATTCACAGAAGTAATAGAAGAAAACTTCCCCAAAATGGGAAATAGATCTGACATACAGATAAAAGAGACATATAGAACTCCAAGGAGCCATAACCAAAGTAAATCTACACCATAACATAATAATCAAATCCCAGAAATTCAGCACAAGAATAGAATATTAAAAGCTGTTAGAGAAAAGAGACAGATCATCTATTAAGGAAAACCAATCAGAGTCACAGCAGAGTTGTCAACACAAATCATCAAGTCAAGAAGAATTTCGGCTAAGTATTTCAAATCTTGAAAGAAAACAACTTCCAACCCATATTGTTCTACCCTGCAATAATATCTTTCAAATTTGATGGAAAAATAAGATACTTGCTTTGTAAAGAACAATTGAAGGAATTCATGACTACCAAACCAACTGTACAGAGAGTGCTAAAGTATATTATTTCTTTCAAATTTTATTTAAAAAGAAAAACAGAAAAAATAAAACAAAACAAAACAAAACAGTGTAAGGGTACAAGTCATACAGAACTACAAAAAAAAAAAAAAGCAAGAAATCACCAGTTAATAGATCACACATTATCATCTTAGAGATATTTGTTCAAGTCACATGATCAAAGCATACAAAGTACACACTCAAACAGTGAGACTGCAAATAGTTGTGTTCAATAATCCAATCAAAAACGTTAATATGGTCATCTATTTAACACACCTAAACACACTTTCAGTTGTATCCTTTAGAGCACTTTTTTTCCTCTCTTTATTACAACAAAATTTACACATTTTGGGTTTTATTACTCCCATAGTTCTTATTACTATTTTTTGGAAGAGAATAAAATCAAATATTACAAAAGAAAGCTGTCAGTCAAAACCAAGGATAGACATAGCACATGATGTAAAAACAGAGTACAAGGATATCAACAATGGTTACCATAATGCCTCTTGTTTCCTTAAAAAGAATTCTCTATCTCATTAGGTATTATAACCTAATTGAACAAAACAGTAGAGAACAAGACCAATAAAACCTAAACATTGTAAACATTATAGTGCTTCAAAAGAGGGTAAGAGTCAAACCAGAATGAGCATCATAGTGAATCTTATTGCCTTCAAAGTAGTTGCCTATACCCTCAACCTGGATACTATCACACAGAACGGAACAGAGTCTAGTCAGTCAAAAAAAGATAGTGGGGGTAATAAAGGACTTCAAGTTGACAGGAAATCAAAAAAGTTATAATAATATATTCTGCTATTTTTTACTTTTTTACCTTAATTAAAAAGTAATAAAAATAATTAAATAATTTTTTATTGAATAAGGGAGAGGTTGAGGTAAAATAGGACATAACAACATAACAATACAGGTCAAAGCATGACAGTTTCAGCAACCTAGTGCTTCACCACCAAATAACCCGACTTAATAGTAGTTACCATAGTGTCTTTTTCCTTGAAATATTTGAATATAACTTCGCATACTATAGCATCAAACTCATCAAGATAATGTAAAACGATTCAAGTGGTGAAAGCATTGTAGGGCATTAAGAACCAGCTAACAGAAAACCAACAATGGTTTCTGTATTATCTCTTTGCCTATAACAATTTTTGTTTATACTGTCACATATAATAAAATCCAGCAAGATACAACATGACAAAACCAATGGAGACAGAAGAGCCATAATTTGGTGAGGCTTCAAACAAAGATGGTATTAAATCTGCACTAGCTATTATGGTATCATGTTTTCTTCAAAATAGCTGTTCATTTCATCACTGGCAATAATATCAAGCAGCCCAGAATAAAGCCATTCCAATTAATAAGCAAAAAGTTTATAAGGCTTCAAGGCCACCTAATGGGGAATCATGATTACCACATACTTTTATATATTTGAATCATTTCCTACACTAGGGAAACTATTTGGTATTCGCACATGCGAGTTTGATTTATTTCACTTATGAGTATAGTTTCAAGCTGCGGCCATTTATTGATAAATATCTCAATGTGACTCTTCTTTATAGCTGAGTATTACTCCATTGTATAGCAATACCACTACTTTTTTATCCATTCCTCAGTTGATGGACAATTGGGTTGTTTCCAAGATCTGGCAATTACAAATTGTGCTGCAATAAACATAGGTGAGCATATATCACTGTGGTATGATGCTTTCAGTTCTTCTGGGAATATGCCTAGAAGTGGAATAGCTGGAATAAATGGGAATTCCAAACCTAGCTTTTTGAGAAATCTTCAGACTGACCTCCACAAAGGTTGTACCAGTCTACACTCCCAAAAACAGTGCAGGAGAGTTCCTTTTTCTCCTCAGGCTCTCCAGCAATTGTTGTTGTTGGTTTGCTTGATCCTGGTCATTCTTTCAGGAGTGAGATGGAATCTCAGTGTGGTTTTAATTTGCATTTCTCCAATGACCAGTGATGGTGAACATTTTTCTCATGTATTTATTTGCCATATGTATTTCTTCATCTGAGAAGTGTGTATTCATCAGAGATGCCCTTTTTTGGATTGGATCTTTGAATTTTGGGGGTCTGAGTTTTATTTAATTCTTTATATGTTTTAGACAAAAGTCCCTTGTCTGAGGGGAAGTTCACTAAAATCTTTTCCCAGTGTGTGGGTTTTTTTCACTATGCTGGGGATTTTTTTGACATGCAGAAACTTTTTAATAAGAGGTGGTCCCAGTCATTGATTCTGGGAAGTAATTCCTGTGCAGTTTGAGTCCTTTTCATGAATTCTCTACCTACCACTATGTCTTCAAGGTTTCTACCCTATTTGTCTTCCAATAGATTCAGTGATTGTTTTAATATTCAGATCTTTGATCCAGTTTGATTTTAATTTAGTACATGGTGATAGGCATGGGTCTAGTGTTAGTTTTCAGCAAATGGAGAGCCAGTTTTCCCAAAACCACTTATTAAAGAGACTGTCGTTCCTCCAGTGAACCTGCTTTGTTCCTTTATGAAAGAGAAGGTGGTTGAATATGTTTGTAGTTGTGGTTCTATCTTCTAATCTATTCCATTGATCTTCTGCTCTGTTTTGATTTCAGTACCATCTTGATCTCACTACTGTTGCTTTGTAGTATAACTTCAAGTCAGGGATTGTGATGCCTCCTGCCTTGCGTTTGCTGCTTAGAATTGCCTTTGCTATCCTAGGTCTCTTCTGGTTACAAATGAATTTTAGGAGTGATATCTATAGATCTATGAGGTATGTTGATGGTATTTTTATTGGGGTTGCATTGAGTATCTATAACAGTTTGGAAGAATGGCCATTTTCACAATGTTTGTTCTTCCTATCAATGAGCAAGTGATGTCTTTCCATTTTCTGAGATCATCTTCAATTTCTCTTTTCAGTGTATTACAATTTTCCATGTTTAGGTCTTTCACTTCTTTCATAAGAGCAATTCCTAAATATTTCATTTTTTTGCTTGCTAGTGTGAATAATGTAGCATCTCTTATTTCTGTTTCTGTGATTTTGTTGTTAGTGTATAGGAATGCTATTGATTTCTGAGTATTGATTTTGTATCCAGCTAAATTACTGAATTTATTTATTATATCTGGGAGTCTTTCAATGGAGTTTAAAGGGTCTTCTATGTAGAATATCATGTCATCTGCAAACAATGATTATTTAACTTCATCTTTTCCTATCTTTAACCCCTTTTATGTCTCTCTTTTGTCTAATTGCTCTGGCTAGTACTTCCAGTACTATATTAGATAGGTGTGGTGATAAAGGACATCCTTGTTTTGTGCCTGATTTTAAAGTAAAGGCCTTCAATTTTTGGCCATTTAGTATGAAACTGGCTGTTGTTTTGTCATAGATGACCTTTATTATATTGAGGTAAAGACCATCTATTTCAATTTTTTGTAAAGTTCTTATCATGAATGAATGTTGGAACTTATCAAAGGCTCTTTCTGCTTCTATAGAAATGATCATGTGATTCTTACTTTTGGCTTTATTTATATGGTGGATTACATTTATTGATTTACATATGATGAACCATCCCTGCATGCCTGGGATGAATCCCACTTGGTATTGGTGTATAATCTTCTTGATGATTTGCTGCATCCTATTTGCCAATATTTTATGAGAAATTTGGATCTGTGTTCATTAGGGAGCTTGGTCTATGGTTCTCTTTTTTAGTTGGGTCTTTCTCAGGTTTTGGTACTAGAATAATATTTGCTTCCAGGAGTGACTTATGAAGGATTACTTCCCTTTCAATTTCATTGAATAGTTCGAGGAGTGTTGGCTTTAAGTCTTCTTTGTATTTCATGTACAATTCTACAGTGAATCCATCTGGGCCTGGGCTCTTCTTTGTAGGTAAGGACTTAATTACATTTTCAGTGTCATTGATAGAAATTGGGATATTCAGCAGTTTTACATCCTCTTAATCTAACTTTAGTACTTCATATGTTTTTAAGAATCTGTCTATTTCTTCTGTGTTATCAAACCTTTGAGAGTAGAGGTTTTTGAAATAGGTGTTGATGATCTTCTGTATTTCTATAGAGTCTGTACTGATTTCATCTTTTTCATTTCTTATTGCATGAATTTGAGCTTTTTTCACTTTTTAAAATAAGGTTGCGAGGAGCTTGTCAATCTTATTTATTCTTTCAAAGAACCAACTTTTTGATTCATTGATTCTTTGGATTGTTTTCTTAGTCTCTATTGTGTTATTTCTGCTCTGATTTTTTAATATTTCCTCTCTTCTTTTGGCTTTGGGCTTCACTTGCTCTTTTTTTCTAGGTTTTAAGGTGTAGCATCAGGTTATTTATTTGTATTTGTTCTGTTTTCCTGATGTGGGATTTCCAGTCAATAAATTTTCCTCTGAGGATGGCTTTCATTGCATCCCACAGATTCCAGTAAGTTGTATCTGTATTTTCATTTTCTTGTAGGTATTGTTTAATTTCTTCTTTAATTTCCTCTGTGACCCACTGATTGCTCAAGAGAGCGTTACTCAGTTTCCATGTGTTTGTTGGGAGTTTTGCAGTATCTTTTATCATTAATTTCTAATTTCAATGCACTATGATTTGATAACATACAAGGGATGATTTCATCTCTTTTGCATTTGTTTAAATATGTTCTGTTAGCTAATATATGGTCTATTTTAGCGAAGGAGCCATGTACTGCTGAGAAGAATGTGTATTCTGATATTGTTGGTTGGAACGTTCTGTATGTGTCTATCAAGGCTATTTGTTCACATTTGTTGTTCAGTTCTGTTGTTTCTTTGCTCATTTTCTATCTGGTTGATCTTTCCCTTGGTGTCAATGGCGTGTTAAGGTATCCTGTTAGAATTGTGTTACTGATAATTTGATTTTTCTTTTCTGTTAATAGTTGTTTGATATAACTGGGTGCTCTGGAATTTGTTGCATATATATTTAAGATAGTTATCTCTTCCTCTTGGAGTTTTTCCCTAACGAATATGTAGTGACCTTCTTTGTGCTTTCTGATCACTGTGGTTTGAAGTTCATGTTGTCTGTAAACAGGATGGCTACTCCTGCTTTTTTTTTTTTTTTTTTTTTTTGGATTCCTGTTGCATGAAGTATTGTTTTCCATCCTTTGACTTTCAGTCTGTGAGTATCCTTCTGGGTTAGATGGATTTCCTGTAAACAGCCTATGGTTGGATTTTGTTTCTTGATCCATTCTACCAGTCTGTTTCTTTTGATTGGTGCATTGAGACCATTTATATTAATGTTTATAACTGTTATATGCTGGTTTATTGTTGACATGTTATCTTGCTGCTGTTGCATCTTTATATTTCTGTTCTGTTTGATTATCTGCTTTGCTTAGTGTTTTTTTCATTTGTGTATCTAAACTGTCTCTCAATATTTTTTGCAGGGTTGGCTTGGTCTTCATGAAATTCTTCAGCTGTTCTTTGTCATGAAAGTATCTTATTTCACCATCAAATTTGAATGATAGTTTTGCAGCGTACATCAGTCTAGGTTGGAAATCATTTTGCTTTAGGATCTGGAATACTTCACTCCATGCTCTTCTTGACTTTATTGTTTGTGCTGAGAAGTCTGCTGTGATTCTGATAGGTTTTCCTTTATAAGTGATCTGTCTTTTCCATCTGACAGCTTTTAATAATATATTCTTGTGTTGGATTTCTGCGATGGTGATTATTATATGTCTGTGTGTAGTTTTATTTTGATTATGCCTATTTGGAGTTCTATAGGCTTCACTGAACCTGATGTCATTTTCTGATCTCATGTTTGGGAAATTTTCAGCTATTACTTCTCTAAATATCCTCTTGACCTCCTTTATGTTGTCCCCTTCTTTTTCATTAATCCCTATCATTCTTATGTTGTTTTTCTTTGTGTCATCTTGCGGTTGTTGAATTGTTATTTCCTGATTCCTTGTTATTTTTAAAAGATCTTTCCTTTCACTAGCTGCAATCTTGTTTTCAACGTCTGAAATTCCATCTTCACTTTCTTTCAGCCAGTTTTTACAGCTTTCAGTGGAGTTTTTGATTTCCTGTACATCTGTGCCTCTGCTTTATGTATTCTGTTTGTTTCTTATATTGCTCAACTAGGGATTCTATCTTTTTGTTTAGTTCCTCCAATTTTTAAAGTGTGTTTTCTTTAGATATATTCAGCATCTCTTTCATTTCATTTATCAGTTATTCTTTTACCTTGGAGATTATTTCTAGTTTGAATTCCTTTAAAGCTTCCTGGAGTTGCTTATTTATTTCAGTAGCTATTATGTCCAATATTTGAGCTGTATGTCATATATTTTCTTCTATATACATCACTCCTAGGGTTTCTTGAGATGGGCTGGAGGTTTGAGATTGTAATTTGGTCTTTTGTTTTGTCATTTTCCTATATTTCTGTGTTTCAAGTGTTATTTGAAAGCTTCCTCAGGATCTGTTGGAAATCCACTTTGATGTTCGCAGCTCCTGAGACTCTGGCACCCAGTTCCCCCAGGCTGCTGGGCCTGTGGAACCCGTGGCACTGGGCTCTGGGGACAGTGTGCACCCACCTGCTTGCTTGGAACTCCACCATTCTCCAAGAGCAGCCAGATCAGGGTGCCTGGGACCAGCCTAGCCATGTCGCTGCACCCGGAAGGCTCGAGGATCCCAAACAGGCTGGACTTGAGGAAGAGCTTGCTGGGCACTTACGGCAGGCTGCGGGGCCTCTGGAACTGATGATGTTTTTCTCCTTGCTTAGAAATCCCGCTAAAGTATATTCTAGAGAGAGATAAAAATGATCATGGTTCCAAGAACAGCAGCAGAGGAGGATCGCCAAAAAATTTAATGAAGGGGAAAGTGGAGGGCCTACAACAGGAGAGTAGTAGGGCAGAGACAAATCAATGTATGCTGGTTGTAACCATTAATGGAGATGGCATCAGGTCACCAATAAATAGAAAAACAGGGAGAGTGGATCAAGAAACAAGATCCATCGACACTCTGTACACAACAAACACATTTCACTGACTCAAAATCAAAGGGGAGAAAACAATCATTCCATGTGACAGGAGACAAAAAAAAAAAAAAAAAAAAAAAAAAAAAAAAAACAAACAAGAGGAACTTGCCCATCAACTTCAGGATGGATAAGAAAGACATGGTATTTTCATGCAGTAGAAAGCTACCCAGCTACAAAGTAAAATAATCTCAAGGCTCCTATAGGTAAATGATACAACTGAAGATCAAGTTCATGGCCGAAACACTTCAAACTCATACAACTGAACCAGAGTATAAGAAATAGAAGGAGTTAACAGGATCCAAAGGCAAAATAGTTAATGTAAAAGCAAAGGGGAGGAAATAACTAGGAGAGATAGATGGAAACTACAGTCAATTTCTTATTGTCTTATGTTGAACTCTTGCATTGTTTACAAAATTTTGTTAGGTTTGGCTTTGCTCTGTTTTACTTTTTTTTAGATTTTGTGCTGTCAGATGTAAGGGAAATACATAGGGATTAATCTAATGAAAGAAGTAAAAGATCTATACATGGAAAATTATCATACCCTGAGAAAAAAAAATCAAAGATTACCCCACAAAAGTGGAAAGACATATCTTGTTCATGGATGGGAAGAATAAATATTGTGAAAATGGCCATTCTCCCAAAATTATTATACAGATTGATCACAAACCCAATGAAATACCAATAAAATACCTCATAGATCTAGAGAAATCACTCCTAAAATTTATCTGGAGCCAGAAGAGATCTAGAATAGCAAAGGCAATTGTAAGCAGCAAAGGTAAGACAGGAGGCATCACAATCCCTAACTTGAAGTTAAACTATAAAGCTACTGTAATAAAATAAACATACTCCTGGAATAAAAACAGAACTTAAAATCAACAGAATAGATTAGAAGATACAACCACAACTACAAACACACTCAACCATCTTATCTTTGATAATGAGGCCAAACTTGTTCACTGGGAAGAATGATAGTCTCTTTAATAAATGGTGCTGTAAAACCTGACTCTCCATATGCCAAAAACTAAAAATAGATTCATGTCTATCACCAGTTACTAAACTAAAATCTAAATGGATCAAAGATCTGAATATTAAAGCAGAAACATAAGTGTATTGGAAGACAAAGTAGGTAAAATCTTGAAGACATAGGGGTAGGCAAATAATTCATGAACAGGAGTCAAACCACACAGGATATACTTCCCAGAACCAATAACTGGGATCACAGTTTATTAAAGGGTCTCTGCATGTCGAAAGAAATCTCCAGCGTAGTGAAAATAAAACACACAAATTGGGAAAAATTCTTAGTGAACTGTCCCTGAGACAAAAGACTTCTGTCTAGAACATATAAAGACTTTTTAAAAAATCAGAGCCCCGAAATTCAAAGACCCAATCCAAAAATGGGCATCTGAAATGAGTACACAATTCTCAGATGAAGAAATAAAAATGGTAAATAAATAAATGAAAAAATGTTGATCACCATTAAACATTAGAGAAATGAAAACTAAAACCACACTAAGATTCCATCTCACTCCAGAAAGAGTGGCCAGGATCAAGAAAAATACCAACAACAAATGCTGGAGAGGCTGTGGGCACAAAGGAACTCTCCTGCACTTTTGGTGGGAGTGCAGACTGGTGCAACCACTGTGGAGGTCAGTCTGGAGATTCTTCAAAAAGCTTGAATGAGAAGTCCCATTTGATCCAGCCATTCCACTTCTACACATATTCCCTCAAGAACTGAGAACATCATACCACAGTCATATATGTGCACTCATGTTTATAGAAGCACAATTTGTAATAACCAGGTCTTGGAAACATCCTAAGTATCCATCAACTCAGGAGTGGATAAAAATTTGTGGTATTTTTATACAATGGAGTACTACTCAGCTATAGAGAATGATCACATTGAGATATTTATAAATAGGTGAATGCAACTTGAGAGCATAATCATAAGCAAAATAAACCAAAGTCACATGTTTAAATACCATATAATCTCTATAGTGTAAGAAATGATGAGTACATAAAATTTTATGATAATCATGATTCCCCATCACATTGTTTTGAAGCCTCATAATTTTTTAATTCATTAGGTGGAATGGTTTTATTCTGTTTTGTTTTATTTTATTATCTGTGATGGTATGAACAGCTATTTTGCCAAAAACAAAGTATTATGGCAGCCATTGCTGATTAAATATCATCTTACTTTGAAATCCTACCAAGCTTTTGTTCTTCTGTTTCCATTGGTTCGATCATGCTGTGTCTTATTGGATTTTAATATGTGTGATAGTATAAACATATTTTTTGGAAAATGAGATAATATAGTAGCCATCGTTCATTTTCTGTTATTTGGGTCTGAATGCCCTGTAATAATTTTACTCTCTTGAATGGTTTTATACTATTTTGTCATATTTGATATTATTGTATGTGAAGCTATGCTCAACTATTCCAAAGAAAGAGACATTACGGTAGCTTCTGTTAATATCAGGTTGTCTTGTTGTGAAGTGTTGTATTGTTTACATTGCTCTATTCTGATCTGCTTTGTTCTGTCCTCTTTTGTCTTAATCCCTTTAAAATAAAATTTTAAAAGAGACTGCACAGGAAGCAGGAAGCTGATCCCATGTGGCCAGGCAGATGCCCCATACCATGCACCTCCTAAGGAAGGAGAAGCCTGACAGCGCCTCCCTCACACAGAGTTTGTCCCCAGTGCAGGAGACCCTGTGATCACAGCTGTATTAGTCAGCCGGTGTTATGTGCTGAGTGTCCCTGTCCTCACAGCATGCAGAACTTGTGTTTTAACCAGTGCTCACCTGTTGGGCTGCATCTCTGAGGGTCTAGAGAAGGTGAACTGAGGCCCAGGGTTTGGTGCTCTGGTCCCATGTGACGGTCCTCCTTTCAGGGTAAGATGTGGTTGCAGAATGTTCAATATGACAGCATAGCATGGGATCCACGTTGGAGCTACTGAGAGAAAGCAAGTGAAAGCACAGGCCAATTGAAGACAGGGTTTGAGGTGACCTTGAAGACAGCAGCAGTCTGAAGGAAGAGACCTTTAGATCAAATAAGGAATACGTATAGGCCTTGATGAAATGATTATCCAGTACAGAGGGGCCCCTAGTTTTATGGGCTGCTGGAAGAACAGGAACTGTGGTACTCAGGAAGCTTCCCTTGAAAACAGAGAGACTGTACACCCGAAGCAGTCTCAGGGAACTCTAGGAAGTCTGCAATATGAGCCCCCTTGCCTTTTTTGTCTCCCTGCAAACAGATGCAACTGCAACCAGACAACAAATTGTGCTCGCAGGCACCAGTGACGTTTCCTGCCCTGATGGACCAGAATTTTTTTCTATCTCCCTGTCTTTGTTTTGTGTGTTCAGAGATGGCTGAGACTAGAGTGTGTGAATCACTCCTAGTGCAAAATTGGGATTAGGCGTGCTGGGATTATGGCAGGGTTATTACTAGTTCAGTTCACTGAATGGATTGCCACCTCCTCAATCCTGGCAGACTGGATACAATATAAGGTCAGAAAGAGGCATCATCTCTCTGCCTTCCTGCTTTTCCTGTGGCCTTCCCTCCATGATTTGCTCTCCTCTGTGAAGCCACCCTGCCTCGGACTAAAAGCAGTATATTCTAGGAGTTAAATGCCCCTTTCATCCTTTAACTTTCCATGTCAGGTAATTCGTCTAAATAGTGAGTAAAATAACTAAAATACAATCCCTTTGTAATATATATTTGTGCTGTTTAGTGATATATTTTTATATATTTTTATCTTCTTGCTTTTCAACTGTTGTTTCTCTTTTCACTCATGTTTTCATCCATTATGTACCAGTTCTATATCTATTTACTGATGAATAGAGGAGAATCATGTCTTCCAACACTACCTACCCTGCTTCCATCCATATTCTTTTGGTACAATTCTAGTAGATTCTGTCTATTTTTGTGGAAATTCCTCACACCCTCTTCAAGCAAGCTGAAAAATTATCTTGTGGTTTTTCCCACTGGCTTACGTTTTGTGACCTCATGTAGCATAATGTCAAGCCATCTCCTTTGTCCTGTGTTTGGGGGTCTGTTCTAGTACGAGGTACTCCATAGGTAACATCCTGAAACTTCCCATTCCTCTGAGCTAGAAAACTACCCTCCATCATCCATTTATCTTTTTCATTGATGTTCCATTGTTAGTGGTGTCTTCATTATGTGTGTGTGTGTTTTCTTTTGTTTTGCATTTGCTTTTGCTGCCACATTCATTGATCTATGATTAATACAGTGTGAATCCCAACCTATTTCATATTAAGATATTCGGCAGGTGTATGCATGCACACATCTGTCATGCTTTATGTATGTGGTCCGCAGGCCTCATGCCTTTGCATTATTTATTTGTGATTGGTTCATTGTGTAGTGCTTGGATTGGGGTTGTGAGCACTACACTGGCCTACAGATAGATCCAAGCTATAATATATTGACCAAAAAAAGGCACATCTCTTTCTTGCCAGTTTCCCCCTTGCTGTTCACCGCTGCCAAAAACTAAAGCCCCACCATGCCACCTTGCCTTGGAGCTAAGTATAAACTAAAACCTCCAAAATGTAATTAATGAACCTTTGCTTTACCAGCTTTAGACACCAGGTGTTTTGTCTCAGCAATAAATAAAAAATAACTAATACAACACCTGATTGTAGATAACTCGGAGACAGAAGGGCAGTCTTTTATGGAAGTGAAAACCTGAAAACCCCTAAGGGTGCGGCAGTACTGACCAAATGTAAGCAAAGTTTGGACTGGTGAGCCATTGTAATGTTAAACTCAAGTGCTGTTACTGCTGTGTGGTGTGTTTGCCATCATAACCAGCATCCTTCCAGACACAGGGCAGTGTGTCATTCTATGTCTCTTACAGACAGTCAGAAAATTCTACACCAAGCATCAAGCTGTTTAGTCATGTGATTGCCAGGCTGTGGGTGCACAGCCAGAGCTCACTGATTCTAATGGAGGACAGTACTCCCCAGTCACCTCAGTCTCAGGCCCTGCCAACACCTCAGCTGCCTCCCCTCCTGTGCTTTCCTTTCCCTGAAGGGTAGCACCAGGGCAGAGAGTGCTGGAAAGAGGCTGCTGCCAATGGGAAGGAAAGACAGAGACATAAACCCCCAGTCAGTGATTATCTTTAATTTTTATGGTGCTGGTCCCCAAGTCAAGAAGGTAAAGGCAATTGACCTACCATTATTAGGCGTAAACACTTGGAAGATCCTGGGACTTTGCACGGCTGTCACCATTGGTCATGGAGGCAGTGTACACTGATTCCACGCAGGCCAGATGGCACAGGAGTGAAGTTTCAGGGAAAGTAAGGACTATGACTGTGGTTCTGGTAATCTGGTCTGCTCCTGACGCGTCCTATAGGTGAGCCTCCAGGGTCATCTTTTCTGAGTCGTAAAGTTTAGCAGTGTCTGCATCCCCATGATGAGTGAGTCCTACCCTCTCCCTCTTCACTCAGCAGCTGCCATGGGCACCAGGCACACTAGGAAAGGAAAGGGAACAATAGTGGCTCCTGAGGGTGGCTGGGAACAGAGTGTACAGAAAGCACAAAGTATATCAGGGTTAAACAGGGCAAAGACACATTGGGCAGTGCAAACCCACTGGATGGTCCAAGGTAACTGCAGCAGATTTGGGTTGTTGCTGAAGACACTTTCCCAGCAGATGATGAGAGGTGCAGTCAGGTCTTCCTAGTACTGCAACCCTGGGAGCTTACGTTACCCTGCCCATGTGGTAGGATGTGCACCTGGGAGCAAACGGGTACTGGAAGCACAAAGCAGCCTGCATGCCTGGGAGGGACAGGTGTGTGATATCACCTCTGCAGAGTTGTGCCCCACTGGGCCTTAGCTTTTGCAACTGTGCCCATTTCTAGTTGTATTTTTTGTTGCTGCCACCTGGGAAGCACAGTTTACACATTCAGGCTTTCTTCAGAGAAAGGTGATGGCTCCCTTCTCAGCAGGAATCAGTTCTCAGGACACCCAGTAAGCAAAATCACACACCCAGTGAGTCTTCAACTAATCCTCTCACATAATTATTTGTAGCTGTCTGTGAACTTTAAATCCTTCTTGAAGTTTTAGACAAATAGCATTCATCTTCTGTTCAGAAGGCAGTCAGAACACCAGACTCATTCTATTATGAACCAACTAGCTTTTTTCCTCCACAAGTGTTCTCTGGCTGATCTATTTCATTTATTTTTATATTTTGGTACCAGGGATCGAACTCACGACCAGGCAGGCACTTAAGCCACTGAGCTAAATCCTTGGGTCATTTTGTGTTTTGTGAACTCCCCAAACAGCATCTCCATCAGGCCTACAACTGTCCCTCACTCATTGTACCCCCCATCCTCACAGGAAAGACATTGATTGTTCACCCTGAGATCTGAGCAGAAATATGAGCTCAAATTCCTTGGTGGATTCTTCACCACAATCATTCACTGCCACCCCATCGATATCTAGTCACTTTTTTGAACTAAATGGCCTATGCTTTCACACTGCTTAAGTTGGTAATTCTCAAGAGGTGATTAAAAATGATCACTTTGAATAGCAAATTTCATGTTGTTATTTCAGCTTTAAAATGGTCCAACGTGTGCCACCATTAAACCCAGGGTCTTTCCCAGAAATATAAGCTACCATGTATCTCATCCTCCGTGCTGAGCTGTGCTACATCTGAATAAGATGAAAATGAAGGCATAGTGTGGTATCTGCAGCAGTCACATGTGGATGCAGGTTCCTATGTCCCATTTCCCATGAGAAAGTGAGACAGGGATGCGGGAGTGGCCTGCAGTATCCATCTCATTCTGTATGTGCTTTGGTCTGTTAAGATGGCTCAGAGAAACACTGATCTTTTCTCAATTTTTTATATTCTTGTTTTGGAGACAGAATTTCACTATGACGTTCTGGTTGGCCTTGGGCTCACGATGTATCCCAGGCTGGTATCACACTTGCAGCAGTGTGCCTGCCAGCACCCACTATAGTTAACTGTCTCATTTTCTGTTGTTCAGGGCATGTGCACCAATACAATCAGAAAGAGTCTAGGATAAGCAGACCTCAATCTCACTCCCAGCATGCTGCTGGAAATACCTACCTCAGGGGTTTGGAACCCTGCTGAATCATGGGTTCAAGGGCCTGTATTTCCATGTCATTTCTTTGCTAACCCCAGTGTAGGAAATGACTTTGTAACACAGCCTTCAACTTCCTGCTCCTGCAGGCCTTCTTTCACTTTGGAAGAGCATTGCAGTGCTGCAGTAAGTGTGAGATGATCAGAGATCCCTATACACACGTGACCGTAAACATCCTCAAAGGTGACATGCCTGAGACCAAAAGCTCAAAGCTTCTCCCACTGGGGCCTCTCCAAAGAAAGGAAGTGAAATGTCGGGTAATCAGTGTGAACAGATGAAGGAAACTGGGCTGCAGCCCAGGTGCTGATGCGCCTTCTTGAGTCCAGGTTGAATATGTGGCACAGAGCAGCTGTGACTGAGCCGTGCCTGTCTGGGCTGAGCATTTACACTGATGCTTTTTCATCATCCAAAAAAGAAAATTCGTGGGAATCAAAGGATGGTTGTAGACCATACCTCTCAAATGTGAAGTGCTGGTGTTCACTATGATTCCTGCTGGGAATGGGGCTGCTTTCCAATGAAGACTTTAACCAGGACCTGATGCTGCCAAAGCTCTCTCTGGCCCCTTCTCTTAGGAACTAATGAACTTTGGGTGAGGAAGGCAGGGGAGCAGTAAGTGAAGCCATGGTCAGCAGGAGCTCACCAGGGAGACTTTTGTGCTCAAGGCCACATCCCCAGTCTCTGGCACACAGGACAGGAGGCAGCCACACCTCTTGATAGAAAACAGTGTGTGAACTCTTAAAGCTCACAGCATGTGGACCACAGCCACATGCCCACCGAGCCAGGAACTTCATACTAGATGTGGCCTGACTTCTGAAAATTGCTCAGTGGGCTTAACCAAGTGTGAGGCTTTACAGATAAACTAGATCTCTTGTCTCCTAGCACAGTTTTTTGAAGGGGCCCACCTCAGCTTGTTCTTGACCTGTGAGAGGCTTCATTTAACTCAAAGGAATTCTCCTAGCACATGTTGTCTATCTCATTTTGATTAATATGGTACAAGCATCGGAGTCGTGTTCTGAGGTCTGGATTTGAGGGGCAAGCAGTAGAAAGGACCTGAGCTGATTTAGGTGAAGTCAAGAGCTGAGAGAGAACTGGGAAATCCCCTGACTCAGAGAGAGATAGTTCCAGAACAGTCTAGAAAATCCTGCATTTTCTGCTGTGCATCATGGTGTGGAGAATTCTCAACACACAGCGACCTCTGACTTCACCGGGAAATGCACACAGTGTCAAAGCCTTGTCCTGAGGACTTATTTTGGTGGGAAAAGCAGAGAAAGCCTGAGCATAGATAATTGTGGGATTCTAGGGAAACTGAGGAAGGCATAGAAACAGCATCTCCCAACCATGTAGAAAAGGCGTTGCTGCCTGAGAGGCATTATATGGTGTACATTTCTCAGGAAAGTGCCCCTTTGGCCTCTCTAGGAACTGAGACCAGAGTGAGAAGCTTGCTGTAAGAGAAACCATAAAGTAAGGGAAACTTTCCAGATTTTGCAATGCATAGTTCTGCCACTATATTCCAGGACAAGACAAGGAAGCCAGCCTCTTCCCATAACCGGAGAATTACAAACCCTGCTAGCCGTGATATTGCAATGCCAGCTGCAGCACGGAAGATGGTAGCATACATGTCCTGTTCATTCTTTCCCTGGCCTGAATAATCTGGCTAATATTTTGAGAAGCATCTTGAATAGGATCAGTTATAGTGAGCACCCTTGTCTTGTGTGTTAGTTCAGGAGAAAGACAATTTCCCACAGTTAGTAGTATATTGGCCATGGCTTTGCAATAGATGTTTTAATCAGATTGAGATAAGTTTCCTCTATTCCTAATTTCTTCAGAGCCTTTATCATGAACAGATATTGGATGTTTTCACAATATTTTTCTGTGTCTCTTAGCGCATCATGAATTTTTATCCTCACCTCCATTATTGTGATGTATTTGACTTATGAAATGGCACTTGTGAACTATTTCTGCTTCATGGAACGTCTACTTGACCATAATATATGTTCTTTCCTCCTTTCCTTCTTCTTTAAATCTTTTTCTAACGATTTCTTACATTCTGCTTTCCAGTACCTCACTGAGAATTTCTGAATGTATGTTTCTTAAAAATGCTGGACTGTATTTCTCTATTGTGTTTGTGTTCATTCCTGGTGTTGGAAGAGGAGTAATGCTTACTTCCAGGAGTGTCTTTGGAAACGGCTCCTCTTTCAAGCTCAGGAAACCAACTGAGGAATATTGGCCTTCTCTCTTGTATAAAATTTTAGCAGATTTCATTAGTGCATCCTTTTGGGCCTGGGCTCCTTTTTCATTTATTTTGTATAGCTTTTTTCAAAGTCACAGTGAGATACTGCATTATTTAAAAATTTTGAAGGTTCTTGTTTGACCAGGAGTACTGCATATGTACAAAAATTCATATTTCACTTCCACATTCTCCATTTATTTTGAGTATAGTATCTTTTTTTTTATTTTAAGGAGAACAAAACAAATGAGAACAGAACAAAGCAAATCAGAACAACAACGCAAGCAACACAGCACTTCACAACAAGACAATTAGATATCAAAAGTAGCTACATAATGTCTCTTTTCTTTCATATAGTTGAGCATACCTTCATACACAATAATATCAAGCATAACATAATAGTGTAAAACCACTCAAGAGAATGAAAGCATTACAAGACCTTCAAAACCAAATAATAGAAACTGAACAATGTCTACTATAATATCTCATTTTTCTTAATAAAATTTGTTTATGCTATCACACATATTAAAATCCAGTAAGACACAACAGGATAGAACTAATGGAAACAGAAGAACAAAAGCATGGTAGGACTTCAAAGCAAGAAGATACGAAATCCGTAATGGCTGCCATAATGTCTTGTTTTCTTCAAAGTAGCTGTTCATACCATCACACATAATAAAATCAAACAAAACAGACTAAAAGCATTCCAACCAATGACTGAAAATATTTTAAGACTTCAAAGCAATATAATGGCAAGCCATGATAACCATAATACCTCATATATTCTTACCATTTCTTACAGTAGGGAGATTATACAGTATTTATACATGTGAGTTTGATTTTTTTTAACTTATGAGTATGGTCTCAAGTTGCATCCATTTATTTATAAATACCTCAGTGTGATCAATCTTATAGCTGAGTAGTACTCTATTGTATACTTCTGGACATAGTCATAGAAGTACTGAAAACATCCTACCACAGTGGTATATTTGCACTCATGTGTGTAGCAGCAGAATTTGTAGTAGCCAGATCTTGTAAACAACCTAAGTGTCCATCAATTGAGGAATGAATAAAAAGATGTGATATTTTTTATACAATGGAGTATAGTCTCTTGAACTAGTTATTGCTGATCTTTGGCATTTTGGCAGAATATGCTTTGATTTCAATCATTTCATGTCTAATTGCATGCATTTGGACATTTATTTCCTTTTAGGGTTAGACTGGCTAGTGACTTCTTGAATATACTTATCCCTTCCAAGAACTAGCCCTTCATTGTATTTATTTGTATTTTTTAGGGTCAATTTTATAATCTCTGTTGTGATGCTTACAATTTCTTTCCTCATCTTAGTTAGCATTGGATTTGTATTGTTCTTGTTTTTCTAGCATCTTGAAGTGCATCATTAGATATATTTTTGTTTGTTTCTTCTGTCTTACTGATGTGGGCATTCATTGCTATAATCTTACCTTTTTATATTTCCAATTTGTCCCATAAGTTCTGGTAACTTTTAGTGGTATTATCTTATGCCTCTAGATTTCTACAGTGTTTCAGCAAAAAATGGAATACATATTCTGATCTGCCACCCACAGCAACATTTGCAAAAAAACTGTAAGGCCACATTCTGGTCTGAAGCCAGGCTTCAGTAAATGCAAAAAATTAAAATTTCCAGGGGAACTCTCTTCCTGGCCTGGGGACCAGGCTGTGGTTCCTTGCTGGAACCGGTGAGTGGAGCAGAAACATGGAATCCTGCCCCAGCCTGGGGGAACACCCTTCCTCGCCCAGGGACCAGGCTGCGGTGCCCTGCCAGAACCAGTGAGTGGAGCAGTGGTGCAGAATCCCATCCCAGCCTGGGGAAACTCTCTTTCTTGCCTGGGGGCAGGCCACGGTTCGCTGTTGGGTCCAGTGAGTGGGATCGCCGCAGGGAACCCCATTCCAGGCTGGCAGAACTCTCTCCCACACTTGGAACAACACTTGAAGCTTGAAAACTTAGGAAAATTTACAAAATGAAAGACCAAAATGCAATCTCAAATATCCAGCCCATCCCAAGAAAGCCTAGGAGCCATGTACACAAAAGAAAACACATGCCACATAACTGAAATACCTGAAATAATAGTAACTGAAATAAAGAAGAAACTCTGGGAAGTCTTAAAGAAATTCAAACTAGAAATAATCTTTCAGGTAAAAGAAGAAATGATAAAAGAAATGAAGGAGATGCTGAACATAGCTAAAGAAGACACAGTTAAAAAATTGGAGGAACTAAACAAACAGAATTCCTGGATGAACAATATATGAAACAAAGAGAATACATAAAGCAGATGCAAAGAGATATACAGGAAATCAAAAACTCCATTGAAAGTTGTAAAAACTGCCTCAATGAATGTAAAGATAGAATCTCAGGCCTCGAAGACAAGATTGCAGCCAGTGAACAGGAAAGGAAAGATCTGTTAAAAATAACAAGAAATCAGGAAATAACAATTCAAAACCTGCAATATGATGCAAAGAGGAACAACATAAGTTTGATAGGGATAAAGGAAAAAGAAAGGGATAACATAAAGGATGTCAAGAGAACATTTAGAGAAGTAATAGCTGAAAATTGCCCAAACAGGAGATTGGAAACTGATATCTAGATCAGTGAAGCATATACAACTCCAAATAGCCCTAATCAAAATAAATCTACACCCAGACATATAATAATGACCATCCCAGAAATCGAACAAAAGAATAGAATATTAAAAGCTGTCAGAGAGAAAAGACAGATCACCTATAAAGCAAAGCCTATCAGAATCACAGCAGACTTCTCAGCACAAACAATAAAGTCAAGAAGAGCATGGAGTCAAGTGTTTCAGATCCTAAAGGAAAATGATTTCCAACCTAGGCTGATGTACGCTGCAAAATAGTCCTTCAAAATAGATGGAGAAATAAGATACTTCCATGACAAGGATCAGCTGAAAAACTTCATGATCACCAAGCCAAACCTGCAAAGAATACTGAAAGACAGCCTAGATACATTTAGGGAAAAAACCACTAAACAAAGCAGACAATTAAACAGATCACAAAGATAAACATGTCAACAATAAACCAAAATATAACCATTACAACCAAACTCCAGAGCACCCAGTTATATAAAACAAGTACTAACAGAAATAAAAAACCAAATTAGCTGTAACACAATTGTAACAGGAGATCTTAACACACCATTGACACCAATGGACAGATCAATCAGACAGAAAATCAGCAAACAAATAAAAGAAATAATCGCATCTGTGAACAAATGGACTTAATAGACATATATAGATTATTCCACCCAAAAACAACAGAATACACAATCTTCTCAGCAGTACATGGGACATTCTCTAAAATACACCATATATTAACTCATAGAGCATATTTAAATAAATGCAAAAGAGTTGAAATTATCCCTTGCATGCTATCGGACCATAGCACTATGAAATTAGAAATTAATGATAAAAGATACTGAAAAATTCCCACAAACACATGAAAACTGAATAACACACTCTTGGGTAATTAGGGGGTCACAGAGGAAATTAAAGAAAAAATTAAACAATACCTACAAGAAAATGAAAATACAGATACAACTTACCAGAATCTGTGGGATGAAATGAAAGCCATCCTCAGAGGAAAATTTATTGACTGGAGTTCCCACATCAGGAAAACAGAAAGAATACAAATAAATAACCTGATGCTACACCTAAAACAGCTAGAAAAAGAAGAGCAAGTCAAGCCCAAGGCCAGCAGAAGACAGGAAATTATAAAAATCTAAGCAGAAATCAATGCAATAGAGACTAAGAAAATAATCCAGAGAATCAATGAATCAAAGATTTGGTTCTTTGAAAGAATAAATAAAATTGATAAGTTCCTAGCCAACCTTCTTAAAAAAGGGGAAGAAAAAGCTCAAATTCATGCAATAAAAAATGAAAAAGGTGAAATCACTACAGACTCTATAGGAACACAGAAGATCATCAACACCTATTTCAAAAACCTCTACTCTCAAAGATTTGATAACAGAAGAAATAGACAGAATCTTAGAAACATATTAAGTATCAAAGCTAGATCAAGAGGATGTAAAACTGCTGAATAACCCAATCTCTATCAATGAAATTGAAATTGTAATTAAGCCCTTACCTACAAAGAAGAGTCCAAGCACAGATGGATTCACAGGAGAATTCTACAAGAAATACAGAGAAGACTTAATGCTCACACTCCTTAAACTATTCAATGAAATTAAAAGGGAAGTAATCCTTCCTAAGTCACTCGTGGAAGCAAATGTTACTGTAATACGAAAACCTGAGAAAGACTTAATGAAAAAAAAAAAAGAAATATAGACCAATCTCCCTAATGAACACAGATGCAAAAATCCTCAATGACATAATGGAAAATAGGATCAAGCAAATCATAAAGAAGATTATACACCAATACCAAGTGGGATTCATCCCAGGCATGCAGGGATGTCTCAACATACATAAATCAATAAATGTAATCCACCATATCAATAAAGCCAAAAATAAGAATCACATGATCATTTCTATAGATGCAGAAAAAGCCTTCGATAAGGTTCAACATTCATTCATGATAAGAACTTTACAGAAAATTGGAATAGATGGTCTTAACCTCAATACAATAAAGGTCTTCTATGACAAACCAACAGCCAGTATCATACTAAATGGCCAAAAATTGAAGGCCTTTACTTTAAAATCAGGCACAAGACAAGGATGTCCTTTATCACCACACCTATTTAACATAGTACTGGAAATACTAGCCAGAGCAATTAGACAAAAGAGAGACATAAAAGGGGTTAAAGATAGGAAAAATGAAGTTAAATAATCATTGTTTTCAGATGACATGATATTCTACATAGAAGACCCCTTAAACTCCATTGAAAGACTCCCAGATATAATAAATAAATTCAGTAATGTAGCTGGATACAAAATCAGTACTCAGCAATCAGTAGTATTGCTATACAGTAACAACAAAATCACAGAGAGAGAAATAAGAGAAGACACACTCTTCACACTAAAAACCAAAAAAATGAAATATTTAGGAATTGCTCTTATGAAAGAAGTGAAAGACCTTTACAGGGAAAATTGTAATACACTGAAAAAAGAAATTGAAGATGATCTCGGAAAATGGAAAGACATCCCTTGCTCATGGATAGGAAGAACAAACATTATGAAAATGGCCATTCTCCCAAAACTGTTATACAGACTCAATGCAATCCCAATAAAAATAACATCAACATACCTTATAGATCTGTAGAATTCACTCCTAAAATTCATCTGTAACCAGAAGAGACCTAGAATAGCAAAGGCAATTCTAAACAGCAAAGGCAAGGCAGGAGGCATCACAACACCTGACTTGAAGTTATACTACAAAGCAACAGTAGTGAAATCAAGATGGTACTGGAATCAAATCAGAGCAGAGGATCAATGGAATAGATTAGAAGATACAAACACAACTACAAACACACTCAACCACCTTATCTTTGATAAAGGAGCCAAGCAGGTTCACTGGAAGAATGACAGTCTCTTTGATAAGTGGTTTTGGAAAAACTGGCTCTCCATTTGCTGAAAACTAACACTAGACCCATTCCTACTCACCATGTACAAAATTAAAATCAAAATGGAAGAAAGATCTGAATATTAAAACAGAAAAACTAAAGCTATTGGAAGACAAATTGGTTAGAAACTTTGACGACATAGGGGTAGGTAGAGAACTCATGAACAGGACTCAAACTGCATGGCAAATACTTCCCAGAATCAATAACTGGGACCATCTCTTATTAAAAAGTTTCTGCTCGTCAAAAAAAAATCTCCAGTATAGTGAAAAGAAAACGCACAAACTGGAAAAAGATCTTAGTGAACTCCCCCTCAAACAAGGGACTTTTGTCTAAAACATATAAAGAATTAAAAAAAAAAAACCCCACAATTCAAAGATCCAATCCAAAAATGGGAATCTGAGGTGAATACACTCTTCTCAGATGAAGAAATACAAATGGAAAATAAATACATGAAAAAAATGTTCATCATCATTGGTCATTAGGGAAATTCAAATTACAACCACACTGAGATTCCATCTCACTCTTGAAATAATGGCCAGTATCAAGAAAATCAACAACAACAAATGCTAGAAAGGCTGTGGGGAAAAAAGAACTCTCCCACGTTGTTTGTGGGAGTGTAGACTGGTACAACCTTTGTGGAGGTCAGTCTGAAGATTTCCCAAAAAGCTAGGTTTGGAATTCCCATTTATTCCAGCTATTCCACTTCTAGGCATATTCCCAGAAGAACTGAAAGCATCATACCACAGTGATATATGTGCACCTATGTTTATTGCAGCACAATTTGTAATCGCCAGATCTTGGAAACGACCCAAGTGTCCATCAACTGTGGAATGGATAACAAAGTTATGATATTTCTATACTATGGAATACTACTCAGCTATAAAGAAGGATCACATTGAGATATTTATCAATAATGGGCACAGCTTGAAACCATACTCATAAGTGAAATAAATCAAACTCGCATGTGTGAATACCAAATAGTTTCTCCAATGTAGGAAATTATTCAAATATATAAAAGTATGTGGTAATCATGATTCCCCATTATGTGGCCTTGAAGCCTTATAAAGTTTTCACTTATTAATTGGAATGGCTTTTTTCTGGGCTGCTTGATATTATTGGCCTGTGATGAAATGAACAGCTATTTTGAAGAAAACAAGACATCATAATAGCTAGTGCTGATTTAATACCATCTTGTTTTGAAGTCCCACCAAACTATGGCTCTTCTGTCTCCATTGGTTTTATCATGTATCTTGATGGATTTTATTATATGTGATAGTATAAACAAAAATTGTTATAGGCAAAGAGATAATATGGAACCCATTGTTCGTTTTCTGTTAGCTGGTTCTAAATATCGTACAATGGTTTCATCCACTTGAATGGTTTTACACTGTCTTGATAAGTTTGATGCTATAGTATACAAAGTTATATTTAAATGTTTCAAGGAAAAAGACACTATGGTAACTACTATTAAGTCGGGTTATTTGGTGGTGAAGCACTAGGTTGCTGGAACTGTCATGCTTTGACCTGTATTGTTATGTTTTTATGTCCCCTTTTACCTCAATCTCTCCCTTATTCAATAAAAATTATTTAATTATATTTTATTACTTTTTAATTAAGGTAAACAAGTCAAAGAATAGCAGAATATATTATTGTAACTTTTTTGATTTCCTGTCAACTTGATTTGAAGTCCTTTATTACCCCCACTATCTTGTTTTGACTGATTAGACTCTATTCCGTTCTGTGTGATAGTATCCAGTTTGAGGGTATAGGCAACTACTTTGAAGGCAATAAGATTCACTATGATGCCCATTCTGGTTTGACTGTTATCCTCTTTTGAAATCCTGTAATGTTTACAATGTTTAGGTTTTATTGGTCTTGTTCTCTACTGTTTTGTTCAACTTTATAATACCTAATGAGATAGACAATTCTTTTTAAGGAAGCAAGAGGCATTATGCAACCATTGTTGATAACCTTGTACTCTGTTTTTACATCATGTGCTATGTCTATCTTTGGTTTTGACTGATAGCTTTGTTTTGCCATATTTGATTTTATTCTCTTCCAAAAAAAGTAAAATAAAAGAACTATGGGAGTAATGGAACCCAAAATGTATAAATTTTGTTTTAATGAGGGAAAAAAAGTGCTCTAAAGGCTACTGCAGCAAGTGTGTTTAGGGGTGTTAAATAGCTGACCATATTAATGTTTTTGACTGGATCATTGAACACAACTATTTGCAGTCTCACTCTTTGAATTTCCACTTTGAATGATTTGATCCTGTCACTTGAACCACTATCTCTAAAATGATAATGTGTAATCTATTAACTGGTGATTTCTTACTTTTTTTTTGTAGTTCTGTATTACTTGTACTCCTACACTGTTTTGTTTTTTCTCTTTTTCATTTTAAATAAAATTAAAAAAATAAATTGCCATGAAAATTACATGCCAAGCATATGATTATAAAATACTGTGGTGAAACTAGAAATCTATGGCATTTATATATAAATATCTCATTGTGATCCAGAAAACACAGAATCTTTGCAAATACATGGAAAGTATACAGTATTCTCTCGAATAATCAGAGGGTTCCAGAAAATAGCAATGTATTACTTCATATTGTGAAGTGATTCTTCTTTGATTTCTAGTTTCATTTAAATATATTCTGACAATAAGAACGGAAGGATTTACATTTTTTTTTACATTAAAGAAAGCATGATTTGAGGATCAGGATCTGATTTGTGTTGGACAATTTCGCCTCTGGTGTAGAACAGAGTATAAATTTTCTTGGTGGATGATTGTCCATTTCTTTCAAGTTTGCTCATTCAAAAGTTTGGCTGAACACTTATATTGCTGTGTTCATTTTTTCATCTAACAGATGGGAGGGTTTTAAAAGAGGGGGAACACGACAGTGGAGAACAGTAACTCTCTGCCTAGAGGACATTCCTGTTGCTACCAAGTCATGTAAGTAGTTCACATTGGTGTCTTGCTTGTCACAGTTGTGGTGCTGTGTGCTGAGTGTATATTGTGCTAGTGTACAATATTACAGTACAGTTAACGACATACTGTGTGTGTGTGTGTGTGTGTGTGTGTGTGTGTGTGTGTGTGTTTGCTTTCTTTCTCCTTCACATTCTGTGTTCATGTAAAATTTGGGTAATACTTGTCGGACTTCTTAATGTATTCAATTTAAGAATGTCCTCTCAGAATGGAACTCATTTCTCAGTTAGGGACTTACTGTGTTGTAATTGTGCTGATGTTGTCACAAGTTTATCTCTATCACTGTCTTTTTAAAGAAGTCAAGTGTGCCAGAGAAGCTCACAGGAGGTGTGCCACACACCTTCCTCCCTGGGTTCATTGCTCCTGCTCTTTCATCTTTTACCAGTCTAGCAAGAGCGACCAACCCGATTTGGCAGAGAAACCAGGCAGTTTTTCTCCAAGACAGTTTCAAGGGAACACCTGGACCTTGCTGTCTTCCTATTACATGTCCACGACCATCACTGACTTCTTTTAAAGAAGGTCAGGAGCTTGGGTTTGAATAGATGTTCCAAGAAGTCCAGACTGCTAATTTTGTAGCAGAACCCTTCATGTACTTTGAGGACTACTTCTCATACAATATTGCTGATCTTCTCATACGACTCTTGTCATAAGAAAATATAAACACTGTGCCCTCGATTGCCATTGGCTCTTACACCACAAGCCCAGTCTACCAATATTCCAGAGTGTGGATGTTGTAAGCCAGCATCTGTGGGTACTTCATACTGGTACAGGTTAGTTAAGTTTAATTGCTTAGGTTCACATTTTCTCGAATTATGAAATTGAAGGAGCCCAAGTATTTTGGCAAATATTTGGGAAATTCATTGCATTTCCTTGTGACTATATCTTCCTACTGGACAGTTTGTTCCCCCCAGTGTGTTCATCAGGTCAAGATTAGACAATAAGTCAAGATTTGACACATGGTCCAGAGCAACTAGGCTATCTGCATTGCAGATCAGTGAAACTAAACTTCTACTTGCTAGATCAAATAACTGGAAAATGGATGAAGCCATGACAACATATCAATAATTACGGAAGGAGTATAGAACAATGGTTGGGAAATACTTCAGGGCATTGATTTGAGAAGAAGTATTTTTGTAGAAGACTCATAGAGCGCTGAAAAAGGTAGCAAACAGATACAAATGAGCCAGTGCTCATGAAAACAGCTTGAGCAGTCACACTTTCTACCCTGACTCAACAAGGATTCATCAATTGATTGTCAAATTTTCTACTCCATTACAGACTTCAAGTGTGTTCTATGAAACTAAAATTTAGCACATGCAACTGAAATTGGTGTTTCTCAGGAGAATTACAAATTTTCAGTAAATCCTTAAGGAAAGTTCGCTGTATCTGGGTAGTAGAAAAAATGCAACTTAAAACATTCATGTGATCCCATCTGACTGCAGAGAGAATGGCTATAACCAACAACCAAATATGTGAAACACTGGTGAAGATATGGGAAGAAAGGAGCCATTGTACATTTTTGATGGGAAAGCAAAAATTTTAACATACATCAGGAATGGAAGAAGAACTAGATAAAAGAACGAGGAAGGAATGAAGTGAAAAGAAAAGGAGAAAATGGAAAGCATAGACAAAGCTTTCATAAATGAAGTAGGGAAGAGGGGTTGAAGGAAGGGATGGAAATGCACAAAAAGAAGAATCAAATATTTAAGTGCCAGTATATATGCAAATATAGGTGACAATTAATTAAGCAAAATAATTCCTGCCTCTACAACAGTGCAACTTGAGGCTGGGTTGCACACTATAGATGTTAATAGATCAGCTTTGGAAGCTTTGGAAAATCAAGAAACCAAATCTATCAAGATTACAGTGACTGAGCAAATTAATACTTGAAACCACCCTGGGGAATGAGACTTGGCTTTCAAAACAAGCACTGTTTCACAAAGTGAAGAATGCACTTGGATCATGATGGTATGTGCCTGTAATCTCAGCACCTTGAAGTCTGAGGCAGGAGGACACCTGTGAGTTGAAGGGCAGCCTGGACTAAAAGTGAGTTTAAGGTCAACCTTAAATCCACAACAAGACTCTGTCTCAAAAACTGAATATAAATCAATAAAAAGCATATGCTACAAACTAAGCCATAGCTGGGTACATAAACAACATATACTAGCCTTAGTTACTCCATAACCAAAGGAAAATTTCTCCTTCAGCTTCATGGGACTCTGGACATCAGGTCCTTTGTCTCAGGTGAACAGATTGAGACAGTTCCACTGTGGTCCAGGATCCACTAGGAACCAAAGAGACAATCCCCAGGAAGATGCAAGGGACCTAGATAACCAATTTCTGTACTTGTTGAACCATTCCCAGTCATGACTCCTACTGACTGCAGTGTGGTCTAGACAGAGCTGAATGAGGAGCTTATCTGACCTCCTGAATCAGAGATGGGAGCAGAGACGATACAGGTACACTTCAGGTTCAAGGTGATAGTACACAAGGGCCTGAGGAAGGCCTTTCCCAGAGGGAGGGCTAGCAGACTCCCCAGATCTACACCTCTTGTGAGCCCTGGACCACACAGGGGCTAAATTGCTCAGTGAGTTTCAGACTCCATGCACCTCCAGAGGTAGACCCAGTCTCAGGCAATCCAGTCAGGTCCACCGAGGGTGGGGCTTCCAGCTCTGCCAGGAACCAAAAGTCTGAACCCCTAGTGAAGACCAAGGGGATCTTGAAATTTCCTTCTGCTCCTGCTTGTCTGCCCTGGGAGATCCAGGGCCCATTGCAGTACATGAGTTGCACCGACTGCAGCAGTGACTTTGTGTCAGAGCTGCTGAAGTCCTGCTTTGCGGTGCCTGCCCCAGGTGGGGAGAATTGTGTGGGTGGCCTCAGCCTTCAAGATGACAGGCTATTGTGGGAATGAGTATGCTCACAGCTGAGAGAGCGCCTACTCCCAACTGGAAATCTACCACTGAAGCAAAAGCCTTGCATGCCATGAAACCATTCTCAGAGGGGTTATTTATTGTATTCTCTCTCTCTCTCTCTCTCTCTCTCTCTCTCTCTCTCTCTCTCTCTCTCTCTCTGTGTGTGTGTGTGTGTGTGTGTGTGTGTGTGTGACACACAGTCTTGCTCAGCCTTGAGCTCAGGTTATAATTCAGGCTTCTCTCAAGCTGGTAAGGATCCTCCTGCCTCATCCTCTTGATTGGAGGGATTCCATGCATGGGTCATCACTACTGACTCAGTGGGACCACTTTTGACACAGGGGACCCAGACTGCACTGAAAGAGCTGAGAGCTGAGATTCCCAAAATATGAGGGAAGATAGCATAGGACCTGGTAACCAGGAGGTCATGGTGTGGTTCAGACCAAAGCCTAGAGGGAGAAAGACACTCCAGCAGTATTCTGGAAAATGGCATTTTCTGCCCTGCAAAAAGCAATTCAGAATTTTTATGACAGCGCCACCTTTGGCTTCTGTGGGAGTTGCATTCAGAATCAAAGTTTGTTTTCTTAGGTTCTTGGTGCAGGTGGAAGGAACAGAGAGGGCCTGAGCTCAGTTAGGGCAAGGCGTTGGAAGAGACTTTGGGGAAACTGGAAAGGTGCACTACAGAGCAGAAGACTCCCAGAAATGTAGAAAAGCCTCAGTTGCCTGCCCTCGACATACAGTGCTGAATTGCCAGGAAAGCACCCGTGTTACCACCGTGGGCCCTGCAAACACAGTCAGAAGACACTAGTTGCAATGTCAATGGTTGTGTGTGTGTGTGTGTGTGTGTGTGTGTGTGTGTGTGTGTGTATGCATAACTTCATGTCTGAATGTTTTATGTGTAGATATGCATGCATTATAAATATGGATATATTTGTGCGTAAATTTGTAAATATATATTATATATATTTATTGTCACTTTTATACATATATTCAGTATAAACATAACTGCATTTTCCTAAACTTCTCTGATCACGGAAATAGGTATCACTTTCAAGATTTAGTCACTATTCATTATGCTGCTACATTCATGGATACCTATGTATCACGGTACTATGGTGTTTTCAATAGTTTCAGGAAGATAATTAGAAGAACAATATCTGGGTTGAATTTAAATTCAAGTGTTGTTTTCTACAGTGTCCTGACTGATTTTCCTAACTCTTGTACACTCACCCCAACAACGAGTAAGTGTTCTGTTTTCCTACCAGACTTACCAAACTGATTTGTTGGCTATTATTTGTTATCTTGAAGATAGCCATTTTTTCTGCAGTGAGATGCAGTTTCAGTGTTGTTTTATTTTGCATCTGATGAGTGGCCATCAATGCTGAACATTTTGTCAGCAATACATGGGGCATTTTTTTTGCTACATCTGAGAGGCATGTACTCATATAAGGGACCATTTTTTTAATAGGTTTTAATTTGGGGTGGAGGAGTAGTTTTTCTTCAGTCCTTTATATATTCCATATATTAGTGATTTCTCTGAGAAGGAATACTTGAAAAACGGTCTTCCTATTCTGTAGGTTTTCAAGTCACTCTGTTGGTTGTTTGCTTTGCTAAGTGAAAGCTTTTTAATATTATTGAATCCTATTTTTATTTCTTGGTATTATTTCTCAGGTCACTGGTGTCCTGTTCCAAATGTGTTGGCCACATGTGTCTTTCACAGTTTTACATAAAATGATATCAAACCTAAACCCAGCATATAAAAAAACCTTTTGATCATTCTTGGTTTGAAGTTCACATTGTCTGCAAACAGAATAGCTACCCTTGGTTTTTTGGGGGTTCATGTTGCATGAAGTATTGTTTTCCATCCTTTTACTATAAGTCTATGAGTTTCCTTTTGGGTTAGATGAATTTGTTGTATAGAACATATGTTTGGATGCTGTTTTTTGATCCGTTCTGCCAGTCTGTTTCTTTAATTGGTGAATTGAGGCCATTTACATTAAAAGTTATAAGTGCAATATATTGATTTATTTTTGACATGTTATCTATCTTCTGTTGATTCTTTACCTTTCCACTCTGTTTAATTGTTTGCCTGGCTTAGTGTTGTTTTTCCTATGTGTATATAGAATGTCTTTCAGTATTCTTTGCCGGGTTGCTTTAGTGGTTAGGAAGTTCTTCAGCTGTACTTTGTCATGAAAGTATTGTATTTCTCCATCCATTTTGAAAGACAGTTTTTCAGGTTACATCAGTCTGGGATGGAAGTCGTTTTCCTTTAGGATTTGAAATACTTCACTCCATGCTCTTCTTGACTCAAATGTTTGTGTTGAGATGTCTCCTATGATTCTGGTAGTCATTCTTTTAGATGGTCTGTCTCTTCTCTCTCCCAATTTTTTAATATTCTGTTCTTATTTTGGATTTCTAGGATGTTGATTTTTATATGTCTGGGTGTAGTTTTAGTTTGGTTATGGCTATTTGGACTTCTATATGCTTCACTGATCCTGATGTCAGTTTCCATTCTCGTGTTTGGGAAATTTTCAGCTATTTCTTCTGTAAATAGCCTCTTGACATCATTTGTGTTGTCCCTTTCTTTTCATTTATCCCAATAAATCTTCTGTTGTTTTTCTTTGCATCATCTTGCATCTGTTGAATTATTATTTTTTGAATGCTTTTTATTTTTAAAAGATCTTTCATTGCATGCTCACTAGCTGTAATTTTGTCTTCAAGGTCTGAAATTCTATCTTCAGTTTCACTGAGGTGATTTTGCCTAATTTCAATGGAATTTTTGATTTCCTGTATATATCTTTGAATCTGTTTCATGCAGTCTGTTTCTTATATTGTTCATTCAGGGTTTCCATATTTTTGCATTGTTTCTCTAATTTTTTAACTATGTCTTCTTTAGATGTGTTCAGCATTTCTTTCATTACTTTTATCATTTCTTCTTTTACCTGGGAGAATTTTTCTGATCTGAGGTCTTTTATAGCTTCCTGGATTTGTTTCTTTACATCACTTGTTATCATTCCGGGCATTTCAGGTGTATGGCTTACATTTTATTCTATGTCCATGTCTCCTAGGCTTGCTTGGGATGGGCTGGAGGTTTGAGATTGCATTTTGCTTTTTTGTTTTGTCATTTTCCTATATTTCCTATATTTCTGGGTTTCCAGTGCTGTTCCAATGCTTCCCTGTGGGCTGGGAATCATCTGGCGTAGCTTAGGCTTCTGAGTCGGATTGCAGGTTGCAGGGCATGACCCAGTCAGGCCTGTGGAAACCTCCTGTGCATCTTCTGGTGACTTAGGATGCTGGGAAGGGTCCTACACACTGGGAGCTATGTTCCAAAACATTCCCCTTTTTCTGAAAATCACCTCACCTGACTTTGACTCCCGCAACAGAATGGAGGTTGCTAGGCGTGGTTCACTCAAATTCACAGGGACCTCCCATGCATCCTCCAGTGATTAAGGATGCCTTCTGAGGTCTTACTCACTGGCAGCAATGTTCCAAAGCTTCCCACATGGGAAATCATAACATGAGCCTTCGGCTCCTGGGACAGAATATTCAGTGTTTGTTTATTTTACATTTGATCAGTGGCCTGCAATGCTGAGCATTTTGTCAGCAATGCATGGGCCATTTTTTTTTTTTTTGCTACATCTGAGAAATATCTACTCATATAGGTAACCATTTGTTGAATGGGTTTTAGTTTGGGATGGGGAAATACTCTTCCTTCTGTCTTGTATATATTCCAGATATTAGAGATTTCTCAGAGAAGGACTACTTGCAAAATGGTCTTCATATTCTGTAGGCTGTCTGGTCATCTGTTGGTTATTTGCTTTGCCATGTAGAAGGTGTTGAATGTCATTTGATCACATTTGTTTTTTCTTGGTATTATCTGTCAGGCCCCGGTGTTCTGTTGGGAATGTTTTGTCTACATGTGTCTTTCACAGATTTACCAAATGTGACTTAGAGCAGAATCTGTTTCCCTTTTGTTATTTAGATCTTCGATTCACTTTGATTTTACCATACAGTATGATGAGAGAGACAAGTTTACAGATTCTACTTTTGGTATTTATAGAGCAAGTTTTCACCTTCTCATTTGTTAACTAGTCTGAAATTCACATTATCCCCAAGGAAAACATTTGTACCCCTTGTCAAAGGAAAGATTGTAATGTTGCCTGGAGTTGCTTGTGTATCCTGCATCCTCATCAGTTGACATGCAAATCTATTCTTTTGCCAGTGTCACGCTGCTTTTTCCAGTGTAAGGCTTCTGTATAACTTAAAGCCAGCATTTGCATGCCCCAAGCTTTGTTCTTGTTGTGTAGGACTGCTTTTCTCCTCTAGGTCTCTTATGGTTCCCTATGAATTTTAGGCATGTTTTATTTCCTGTTCTGTGATGAATGCTGTTGGTATGTCAGTGCATTTATCCTGTGTGATGGTTTTGAAAATGTAACCATTTTGACTCTATTGGCTCTCCCTATGTTAGACCAAGGAATGACTTTGATTTTGTGATACAATCTTTGCCTTTTCAGACTGTGCTAGGATTCGTTACAGAGGCCTTTCTTTCCATTTGTTCCATCCCTTATTAAGGATTTCATGTTATCATTGGGTTATGAAAGCTTCTGTGCCTAGGTTTTGTCAGACAGTTCATATTGTTGTACAGGGACTCTATGGTTTTTGTTTATTGACATTGTAATCTACTGCACTGCTGAATTTGGTTATTAATTGGAGAGGTCATTCAGTGGTGCTTCTTCCATCTTGTTGTTCATGTCGTCTGCAAAGAATAATTTGCCTTCTGTTCCTATGCAGAACCCATTAATTTGTTTCTCTTGTGTGATTATTTTGGCTAACTTCTAAGAACTATATTGAATAGGATTGTTTCTAGTGGACATCATTGTTTTGGGTAGAATCTGCTATAATTCCAACTTTTTGAGTTCTAATGTCATGCCTTTGGATATGTCTGTCATGTTTTGGTTAGATTGGTGTGGGCTTAGTCAGATTTCTTTGTAATTTCACTGAACAAGCTCTTCAATTCTTTGCATTTTTACAGATAAATTTAAGCTGCCTGCTCAGGTTTTTCCATTTTCTATTTTCAGTATCTAGATTTTCATTTCTCCAGCACCATGATAGGCACATTATGATAGCTTCTATACTTTGCTCTATATTTCTGATGTAGGCTTTCATTGCTCTAACTTTTTCTTTTAAATCTGCTCTATTTTTCTGATGTAGGCTTTCATGGCTCTAACTTTTTCTCTAAAAATTTTTTCCTTTGCATCTCATAATTGTGTTCTGTAGTGGCATTAACATTTGTATCTAAAATTCTACGGTGTTCCATGCAAAAATGGAATGTTTACTCTGATATGCATCCTACAGAAAGTTCAGAAAAATATGCTTGATCACATCTATATGACTAAGAAAAATACCAAAGAAAGAAAATCATTCTAAGTATACTGAAATCAGATACTGCAATGGAACTGGAAATCAAATAAAGAATCATATTTTGTGAAAATAGTTGCTTCCTTGATATTTTTCACGATGCATTGTTAGTTCAGAATGGCTTTGCCATTTCCCAGAGCCATGAGGGGTTCACTAAGTGAGAATTTAAAGAACTGCTGAGCTGAACGCAGAGTCTGTGTGCTCCACAGACTTTACCTTGCTCCTTAGGTCATCTCAGGAAGCCTGCATAGGACTCTCAGGCTAAGCATGCTCTGTTGGTTCTGCACCTTTGATTTCAGGAAGATAGCGGTCTTGGTTAGAGGGAGGTGGAACAGCAAAAGAAGAAGAGGATCCTAAACACTATCAGGAGTCTAGGTGAGGTCAAAGCAAGCTCCCTCAGCTCAACACCAAAGACATAGCTTCAGCCTCACACTCTGTCAACTCTCATCACATCGAGGACACACAAGTTGAGTGGATTTCCCTCTGTCCCTCTTCAAGTGTCTCATGGAGATAGGCCAGTGAATTCAAGATGGTGGCCTCTGTCATTTCAGTGGAGTGGACAGATAAGCTTTTATCATGATAAAGGAGGAGGATGTTCCCCTTCGTAGGGAAATTGAAATCCACTGAAATCCGATTCCTGAAGCCTTCATGCAGCTATGTCCATGTGTGTGTCCTATGTCTTTTCTTTGCACTCAGGAAGGGAGAGACGTTTTGTGGAGTTTGATCTGTCAAGCAGAGAGCTAGGTTCCAGGCCCTACCTGAGCAGAACGGATGGCCTGAGGGAGCAGAGAGGCGGTCATTCACCCAGAAGTGTTGGGACCTCACCTGTATTTCTCACCCCTCATGGGGGTGCTGGGAGCCTAGGACTGTGCTTGGTGTCTGCACCTGAGGGCCCTCCTCTGTGTCTTACAGAAACTCAAGGATCCAGATGGTGAAAGGTTCCTTGGGAAGCAGTTTGCTCACTGCTGCAACAGTCAGTGTGCTCCCAGGTGGTGACAGGAGTCAAGGAGAGGTGCACCCACGCCCAATCCAGAGCACACACTGCATAGCCCCCAATCTCCATATGCCCTACAGACTTCCCCAGAGCCTTGTCCTATACAGTTCATATGCTGGCTGAGGAGCAGCCCCACTTTAATTCTAGGATCAGAGGACAAGGGTGGATGGGGAGAGGACGTTCTGAAATCATTGAGGAACACCCAGAAAGCAGAAGTATGATGAGAATTTGAAACATGAAATTTGAGATTTACACTGATCATCTTCTCTCTCTTCTAAGCATTTATGTCTTCAACAGCAAGGTCTTGCTGTCCACAAACAACATCACCATACCTCTTGGTCATGGGAGACAAAAGAGAAAGTTCAGCAGAGTCCATTCTGCCCAGGAAGAGCACAGGAATTCACAGGTGTTCAGGGTGTCAGGGATGAGGAGGAAGCAGCAGCCACAGCTTCTGCTACACCCTCTGCCTCCTGTAGTGTGAGTGGGGCCACATCAAGAGAAGACCCTGGGTCTGGAACACCAAGTTGTCCTCAGAAGCCTCAGGGTCTCTCCTCTCCCCCTACTGCCATGGGTTGAAGTGAAAGCAGTCCATGTAGTGAGGGTCCAGCAGAGAAGGAAAGGGTGGTCCAAGTCCCTCACAAAAAATAATGCACCTCAGGCCATGCAGGATGTGGCGTTATATGGCAAGTTAGATAAATTGCACAAGTATCAAAAGAAGGAGCAAATCAGCATGGAAGAAATGCTGTATATTTTGGACTATGATTGCTGTGAGCACTTCCCTCTGGTCTTTAGGGAACTCGGAGAGGGCATGTGTCTGAGCTTTGGCAGAGAGATGAGGGAAGTGGATGCTCCTGGCCATACATCTGAGCTTGGCCCCATCTTAGGCCTCACTTATAATGGGATACTAGATACTGAGTTCCAGATCATTCCCAAATCCGACATCCTGATATTCATCTTGAGCATAATCATTGTGATGTGCAATGGCTCAGTGAGCAGCACCTCAGGAAAAACTGAGAGGCAGGAAGGTATTAGGGGAGAGGGAGCACGGTGTTACTGGGGATCCCTGGAAATTCGTCACAGAGGGTTAGGTTTTGGAAAGGTACCTGGTGCACTAGCAGGTTCTTACAAGTGAGCCTGCATGCTATGAGTTCCAGTGTGCTCCAAGGGCTCACACTGAAACCATCCAGATGTGAGTCCTGCAGCATATGTTCAGGCTTGATAGCACAGAGCTCTGGTCTCACCCACATCTCCATGAGCAGGCTTGGAGAAGGGAAAGAGATAGGTTTAAGGCTTCTGAAAGGAAAGATGTGTGACAGGCACAGTGTTTAGCAACCATAACACAGCTTAGATCCCACAATATTTGAAATAAAGCCCAGTCTCAATGTATATTTCTGGAAACTGGTCCATTTGCTAAGCAGTGAACAGGCAGGGGAGGGGTAAACGTCCTTGCATACCATCTCGATATCTATTCTGCTTACATTGTTTGAATATGCACAGCTCATTCCTTTAGAAACTTTGGAAATATTGCTCCTTGATTGTGATATTCAAGTAATTCAAAAAACTTCACTGAAGAATGCTATGTATCTCACATGTATACTTCAGTTTCTGGTTTGCTATTTGATAGCGATTTCTGTTTACAAGGTGACTTTGTGTGACACTGATGGCAAATGGAGTTTGCTTTTCCATTCCAAGTATAAAAGTCTTTCCTGTGTTGTTAGACAAACAGAAAATTTTCTTTGATGTGGTCAAAGAGGACAGGGCTAGGAATTTCCATGGAAGAGTTGAAGAAACTTAGTTGGAGTTAGATATTAGAAATAGACACTGTTATGATCATCAAGTGGGGGATCCTTACTTTCTTTTCACTACTGCTCTGTACTGTTAAAAATATGACACCTTGGTTTACTTAACAGCATTTGGAAAACTCAGTATCGATAAATAATTTAGCTACTGAAGCTAAACTGAATCAGAGACTTCATTGCATGCGGGGCTTTGTTAGGTGCTGCATCTGTGGTGGGGATGTGAGTGAATTGCAGTAAGCAGGATGTAACCTAGCCCACCGGTGGGTACCTCCCATGATGGGAGAGAGGAGATGTTCAAAGGACTTATGGGAAAAAAAAACATTGCAGTCTGGGTTTGGAGCCTATCAGAGTGCAGTTCTGGTAGAGTGCTAAGAAATACTTGTTTTGGGCTGGGTGTAGTGCAGCTCCTTCTGCAGGAATTGACTAAGGACAATGGCAAGAGGACCCAGGCCAGACCTTAAGAGGAGCTGTCTTTGGCCTGAGATGGAAGCCTCTAAGCAGTGCTTTTAGATGATGGGTGAAGCTAAGGGGAATCCTGACCTGGCATAGCTATGAGAAGTGTCCTCCTCCATGGGACATTAACTGGGGGAATCATCCTCTGCCTCTGTAAGATTTCCACTGCAGACAACCGTGACTCTTGGGCCAAGTTAAGCCCTAGAGTCCCTGGGCATGTGCTCTGCTCTCTACTGGGGGTGTCCACATTACAGTTTCCTTCAGTGCCCATTTGACTGCTTTCACAGGGTCAGGGTCCCCCGCTGAGTCCACTTTGCCTCAACAATCTTTCAAGTTGGACAGCAGGATGTGGCCAGTCACATTGACTGGCCTGACCGAGTGCTTCTGCCTGCAGAGACCTTCGCAGTGTTCCCCAGTCTGCTTCACTGTCTTAGACAGCACTCTCCTGGGTCAGCTCTCAGTTATTTCCATTCTGAAGTCAGTTTCTGCTGGCCATATTCAGATGTACATGTTTTACCGTAGTTTCTTAGAACTGCATTTGACTTTAGCTGCCCTTAAGAGTTGCTGGGTTGGAACTGCATCATCATTTTCATACAGGCCTCAAGCGAAGCAAGCCTAGCCTTTTGCTCAAGGTGGTATGAATGAAAATAGCTGTTGCTGTAGAAGAGAAACTGTCCCAGGTGGGCTATTTTCTTCATCAAAAGTCTGGGAGCTGTGATTTTATCCCAGGATGGACAGATTCCTCAAGAGAATGTGTGGAGAACTACGGGGAGACCCTCCACGGTTAAGTAACCACTACAATCAGCTTCTTACTGTCAGTGTACAGTATGCCAGAAATTTTGCCAGATGCATTAAACCATAAGCCATGAATGCAAACACAGGAGCACACAGCCACCCTGCTAAAATTGGAGGTGATTTTGAAGGAAAAATCAGGCAAGTGTTAGGGAGTGACAAATACATCATGGATTTGTGATTGATAATATATTTAAAGGGATCTGTCCCACAGCAGGTGGCATTGGGAAGGCTGGAGATTCCTTTCCTGTCTCCCCTCAATCACTCTTCCCAGAGTGGAAGACAATTTTACCTTAATAAGTTTTATGTGGTGCATTTAGCTGAGCACCTACTTTATAACTCCTTACAGTGGAATACAAGTCCTCCCTCTCTCAGGGCTTCTCTTCCTGCTTTTTCAGTCATGGGACCAGTGTAGCCCCCTTGTCTTTAGTAAGGGTCACTAGAGGGTCCCGCGACCCTGGGATCCTAGTAGTGCCCTTAGCTATGAATGACAGCTATTTGTAAATGTAGTAGAGCATGATGCCTAGAGTAATCCTCATACTGTGGCCGCAGGGGACACAGACCTTAGTGTTTGCACACTTAGAAGGCTAGCCATGTATGTAGCTCTCTTTGATGGGAACAAGCTGATTCTGAACCTTGCAGTTCCTGGGCAGGGCCAGACCCTGCAGCCTGCAGGGTTTCCTTCTTTTTTTTTTTTTTTTTTTTTTGGTCTTTTAGGGTTTCCTTCTTGCTGCGCATACTGGTCTGGTTCCCGAGCGCACCAGTTATTTCTATGACACTTGAGATGTCCTCCCCTGTATGAAAGGCAAGTAATGGCCCAATCGCTGAAGCATCTGTGGTGACTGAAGGATTCTTTGTCATTTTGCTCTGTCCCCTTTGGCTGGTCTCCTCTGTACCTCGCCTCAGCCTTCCTAGTTTGGAGCATTGTCTGCTCTATATCTATACTGCCACCTGCTCAGGCCATAGCAGGAGTCAGTGCTGATGACTACACCCAGCTCCCTCCATTGGAAGATCCCTGGGAAGATTTGTGTCTGCAATTCCTCCTACAGGTTTCTGGAGCCCCTGAGGTGTGAACTCAGCAGAAACAGACCACGAAGATGATTATGTGTTCTGCCTGAGACCTGTGGAGCAGACTCAGATTTAAAATCTGCGCTGAGGTCAGGTACTCTATAGCCAGTGGGAGGTATGAGCCTTGATTTGAATATACAAGTATGAGACATTCAAAGTGCTGATTTCATAGCCAAAATGTTGCTATGCTTGGGCCCTTCTCACCAAAATGGCCTGCAATTGATATTTTCCTAAAGTGGTTTTCATGAAAAGGGATAGTGTGCAAACACTGTACCTTCTATCACCATGGGATCCTAATGCCGAGACCGGTCCACTGCTGTTCCAGGTGCCCTAGGTCTCAGTCAGCACCTCTGCTCCTCTTGGTAATGGCATAGACCATTTCAGTTATTCCTCTGAGCTTCATTTTCCCACAGTACTAAGTCAAGAGCTGCCCCATATTTCAGTAAAGAACAAAAAATCCTTTCCTAGCAATGAGGCCAAAAGTTTCCAGAGATTTTGTTTTTCAGTATTTTTAAAATTTTATTTAAAGAAAGACTAAACAAAACAGAAAATGCATAGAAATAATACGTGCATTGAAATAAAAAATAAACAGTAAGAAATCACTAGTTCATGTTTACATACTGTCCTCTTACAAAATAGCTGACCACATTAATGTTTTTGGTTGGATCATTGAACACAACTGTTTGCAGTCTCTCTGTTTGAATGTTCACTTTGTATGCTTTGATACTGTGACATTAGCAACTATCTCTAAGATGATAATGTGTAATCTATTAACTGGTGATTTCTTACTGTGTTTTTTTTGTAGTTCTGTGTTACTTGTACACTTACACCACTTTGTTTTGTTTTTTCTCTTTTTCCTTTTAAATAAAATTTTTAAAAAGATGCAAAAGTGGACCATATAAAGTGGGAATTCAAACAGTGAGACTAAAATAAGTTCTGTTCAACTATCCAACAAAAACTTTGTAATATTGTTGTCAATCCTAGACACTTAAACATATATGCAGTTATCCATATCTTCATTTATGTTGAGATTAAATAAACTAAAGAAGGCTAAAATCATTCTGAATGAATAATAATAGTATGGCTGGATTTCACATCATGACACTCCAGGATCAGCACTGGGAACTGTAGTGTCTTTTTTTAAAATTTATTTAAAGAAAGACTAAACAAAATAGAAAATGGGTAGAAATAATACATACTTTCAAAGAAAAAATAAACAGTAAGAAATCACTAGTAGATGATTACAGATTGTCATCTTACAAATAGTTATTCAAGATACTAAAGTGGAGCATATAAAGTGGGGATTCAAACAGTGAGACTGCAAACAGTTCTGTTCAACTATCCAATAAAAACTTACAAATATGGTTATCAATCCTATACACTTAAACATACATGCAGTTATCCATATCTTCAATTATGTTGATATTGAACAAACCAAAGCAGGCTAATATCATGCTAAACAAAGAATAATACTATTGCTGGGTGTCACATTATGACACCCCAGGATCAGCACTGAATACATTAGTGTCTCTTTTTCTTCAAAGTATTTGTTCATTTCTTCATGTGTCATAAAATCAGTTCTCTTAAACTGTTTATAGGTTCTACATATGTCTGAGTCTTAACATGTATTTCTATCCTTTCTATATTAGAGAGAGAAACAAAACAAAGCAAGACAAAAACATATTCCTATAAACACATGAAACAAAAAAGACATATAAGACCATTGTATAAGGAGTTCTACCATAGTTCCTGTGTTGTCTCTTGTTATCTTCAATAGAATTGGCTATATCATCAGACATAGAATAATTGAATATATCAGTACAGAACAGTATTAATAAAAACACAACTTTGTATATAGTATAAAACTTCAGGGGCTGGGGGTTTAGCTCAGTGGCATAAGCGCCTGTCTTGCAAGCAGACAGTCATGCGTTTGGTCCCTGGTTCTGATAAAAAAAAATTCAAAAACAGGCAGTTATCAAACCAGAATGTGTATCATAGAGTCTTGTTATCCTTAGTGTAGTTGCCTATACTCTCAGACTTGATATTACCAATCATATCAGTTTTGAATAAAATCTGTCCATACCAAACAGCAGTCGAACAAACCAGATTTAACTAAGATCAGTCATGATAAAACAGTATAAGTCATACAGAGCTCCAGATTAAGTTAATAGGAAATTAAAGATGGTTACTGTGCTATATCCTGATGTTTTGGGAATAGCTCTATGTGCCCTCAAATCTAATGCAAGTAGACAAACTGGGACAGAATAAAAACTATCTAAGCAGCATGGTGCATGTAACGTGGGTTTTGAATCCTGATACACTATTAGTAATATCTTCTGCCATCTTTTTTAAGACTCTCCCTCCCCTTTCACTTTCCCAGGATACACTGTGCATTTTTTGTCTCATCAAGACCCTTCCTTTTAATTGGGGGAGGGGAAAATCTGCTATTTACCTGAGTGGTTCTGAACCTTTTCTCTCTGGGACTTGATCTCTAATTGTATTCCTTTACTTAAAGCCTGTCTTTCCAACCTATCCAGAAATACTGGTCTAGTTGCCCCTATTACTCTCTGGTTCTCTGTCACATAGAACATTGTTTTCTCCTATTTGATTTTCAGGCCATGCACTCCTTTTAATGTTAATTATAGTTCCTAAAAATAGCATCTTGGTTGGCCCTACCTCCTGATCTATAAAAGTGGTTCTTTTTTTTAATGTAGTGTATCAAGGCCATCTACATTGGAGATTATAAGCAACCTTCTCTGCCTCATTTCTGTTATGCTCTTTTTTGCCATCAGTTGTCTGCTTGTCTTCTTCATTCTGTTTTCTGCTCCATTCAATGAAGTCTCTCTGCCACTGTTCCTGGAACCCTAGTACTTTTCTCTCTCTCTAGAATGCCCTATAGTATTCTCTGTAGAGTTGGATTGGTGGTGAATTTCCCAAGTTCTTCTTTGTCTTGGAATCATCTTGTTTCTCCATTAATTTTTAGAGACAGATTTGCAGGGTATATCAATCTGGGCTGGAGGTTATTTTGTTTCAGGGCTTAGAATACTTTGATCTAGCCTATTCTTGACTTGATGGTTTGTGTCAAGAAGTCTGCCATGATTCTGATGGGCCTTCCTTTATAGGTGATCTGTTTCATGTCTCTAACAGCTTTTAATATTCTGTTCTTATATTGAATTTCTGGGATCTTGATTATTATATGCCTGGGTGTGGCTCGACTTCTGTATGCCTCATACATCTGCATATCTTTTCTTTTCTTATGTTTGGGAAGTTTTCCTTCATTATTTCTGTGAATAGCCTTTGTAGTTCCTTTGTTTGTACCTCTGCTTTTTCATTCACATTTGTTATTCTCAAGTTATAGATCCTCTTGTCCTCTTCTAGGCTTTGTATTATTACTGCTTGTTTCCTTGTTATTTTTAAACACTTTTTCCTTTCATAATCCCACATTGCAAGCCTGTCCTCCAGTTTGGATAATCTATCCTTAGTTCCTTTCAATCAGTTTTTCCATGTTTCAATAGAGTTTTTAATTTCCTGGTAATCTCTTTGAATCTGCTTCATGTACTCCATATTTTCTTTACATTCTTCATCAAATGATTCTCTCCTTTGTTTGAGTTCCTCCCTTCTTCTATCTGTGTCTGCTTGAGGGGTGCTTAGCATCTCTTTAATTAATCTTCTTATATCTTGCTTTATTTGGCTAAATATTTCACATTTGAACTCGTCTATGGGGTCCCAAAGATATCTCTTTATGTTCACTGGCACTGTATCTGATATTGCATGTTTGCTGTTCTCATTCTCCATTATATTTACCTGTCCTGGGTCAATGGTCTCAGGGTTGGGGCCTGGGGATGTTTTCTTGTTACTTCCCCTTCTCAACATTTTTTTTTCCCAGGAGGCCCCAGTTTCTTTCTTTGTTGGTTACAATTCTTCTGAAGCATGCTGGCCAGGTGACCCTTACCATTGCATTGTGCTAGTTAGTTGCAGACAGAGGCAGCGTATGCTGGCCCCTCCCTTCCTGAGGCCAGTCAACCTCCTGAGGCCTTCACTGTGTTCTTAGTGTGCACTGCCTCCCCTCCTGGTCAGTCAACCTGCTGAGGCCTTCATTGCATTAGTTTGCACCACCACATAGAGAATTGATTTTGGATAACCAATGGGGCTCAGCCAGGTCATGTGATGCAGGCCAATCTCACACCACCAATCCCGTTCAGGAAGGGAACAACTGAATGAAGTCACTGCTGCGCCTTGTTCCTGCCAGTCCTGCATGGTCTCTGAATGTTGTCTGTTGGAGCCCCCTTGTCTGTGGAATGGTTTTATTCCTATAACCCACCACAGGTCAATGCGTGTTCCCTGCTAGCTCAGCTCTCTGTTTGCCTTGTGGATCCTAACCTCAGTGTGACTGCATTTCTGGGGAGTCGAAGCTGCAACATTTTGGGCTCTGCAGTGGGAGCACTGAATCTTCAGCTGTTCCAGAAGTAACACCAGGACAGTATGTTTGTTTGGTTCTTCTCACCTTACATTCTTCTTGGGATGAGAGATTTCATCTCCCTCTGTTCGGGACTCCCCATAGTGTATTATGTTGAGTTCTAAGTTGACTATCTCAGGGAGCCTCTGTAGCCTGCTGTTATCAATCTGCCACCATTTTTCTATTGAGATTTTTTTTAAAGAGAAAAAAGTATCTAACCCTAGCTTCAAGGAGACAGAAGGACCCATTGGCCTCAAACTGCCTTCTAAATTTGCAGAAGTGTGGAGACTTCTTACCTACTTCAGAACAGATTTGGGAAGAAGCACAGAGAGATGCTGCAGATCTCTGTCCTTTCCTTGACACTTACAGCAATCCTCAGCAATCCTCCTCTAAAGCAGGCTCCAGCCTCCCGGGGCTGAGGGAATATGCACACTCTGTCACTGACTTTGGGCTGAGGAGAGGAGTGAATATTCATTATGAACTCAGCAGAGAGAAGTATGAACCAATTGATTATTTGTGAAAGAAAAACTCCTGATTTTATACTTTTATTTTGCATTCACAGGCACAGCGCCTCACAGTTTAGTATAGCACAGATCTTCTTTCCTCAGGGTTCTCTGCTCCTGGGCTCTGTTTCACTTCCAGCCTAGGAAGAGTGACCTTGTCCAGTTTGCACAGAAACCAGGCAGGGTGTCACCCACACATTGTCAAGGGTAATAATTTTTGTTTGGCTTCTTGCTCTTTAAAAATTTATTTTTATTAAAAAATAAGATAAAAGAGGACATAACAAAACAGGTCAGAAGTTAAGCAACATAGTGTCTCACCATAACAGTAGCTACCATAGTGTCCCTTTCCTTGAAATACTTGAGTATATCTTAATACGCTGTATTATCAAACATAACAAAACAATATAAAACCATTCAAGAGAATGACAGTATTAAAGGGTATTCAGAACCAACTAACAGAAAATTAACAATGGTTACTATATTATATCCTTGTCCATAAAAGGTTTCCTTTATACTATCACATATAATAAAATCCAATAAGATACAACATGATATGACAGATGGAGAAACAAGAACAAAAGTTTGGTGGGGCTTCAAAACAAGATGATGGTAAATCAGCACTAGCTATTATAAAGTCTTGATTTCTTCAAAATAGCTATACATATCATCACAGATAATGAAATCAAACAACCCAGAATAAAATAATCCAACTAATGAATGATAACATTGCAATGCTTCAAAACAATATAGTGGGGAATCATGATTACCACATACATTTATGTATTCTTACCATTTCTTCCATCAGGGAGACTATTTAGTTATACATGTGAGTTTGATTTGTTTTGCTTATGATTATGGTCTCAAGTGGTGTCCATTTATTTATAAATATCACAATGTGATCATTGTTTATAGCTGAGTAGTACTACATTGTATAAAAATACCACATCTTTTTATCCATTCCTCAGTTGATGGACACTTAGATTTTTTCTGGATCTATTAAAATTGTGCTGCTATAAACATGGGTAAACAAATATCACTGTGGTATGATGTTATCAGTTCTGGGAATATTCACAGAAGCAGAACAGCTGGGTTGAATGGGACTTCCAATCCCAGCTTTATGAGGTATCTTCAGACTTACCTGCACAGTGGTTGCACCAGTCTACACTCCCATCAACAGTGCAGGAGAGTTCCCTTTTCCCCACAGCCTCTCCAGAATTTGTTGTTGGTAGTTTTCTTGAATTGGCCACTCTTTCAAGAGTGAGATGGAATGTCAGTGTGGTATTAATTGCATTTTCCTAATGACTAATGATGATGAACATTTTTTCATGTATTTGTTTGCCATTAGTATTTCTTCATCTGAGAACTGTGTATTCATCTGAGATGCACATTTTTTAATTGGAACTTTAAATTTTGGGCATCTGATTTTTTTTAATTCTTTATATGTTTTAGACAGAAGTCCTCTGTCTGAAGGACAGTTCACTAAGGTTTTTTCCCAGTTTGTGGGTTTTCGTTTCATATGCTGGAGATTTCTTTTGACTTGCAGAAACTTTTTAATTAGATATGATCCCAGTTATTGAAATGGTTCCCATGCGGTTTGATTCCTGTTCATGAATTCTCTGCCTACCCTTATGTATTCAAGGTTTTTACCCAATTTGTCTTCCAATTGATTTAGTGTTTCTGTTGTAATATCCAGATCTTTGATTTATTTAGATTTTACTTCAGTATATGGTGATAGGCATTGGTTTAGTTTTAGTTTTTGGCATATGGAGAGCCACTTTTTCCAACACTATTAGTTAAAGAGACTGTTGTTTTTCCAGTGAACATGTTCTGCTACTTTGTCAAAGATAAGGTGGTTGAGAGTGTTTATAGTTGTGGTTGTACCATCTAATCTATTTCATTAACCTTTGGCTCTGCTTTTATTCCAGTATAATGTTGATTTTACTACAGTAGCATTGTAGTATAAGTGCAAGTCAGAGATTTTGATACCTCCTGCCTTGCCTTTGCTGCTTAGAACTGTCTTTGCTATTCTAGGTCTCTTCTGGTTCCAGATGAACTTTAAGGACGATTTCTCTAGATCTATTAGGTATTTTGATGATAGTTTTATTGGGATTGCATTGAATCTGTATATTATTTTGGGGAGAATGGCAATTTTCACAATATTTATTTTTCCTATCCGTGAGCAAGGGATGTCTTTCCATTTTCTGAGATCTTCCATTTCTTTTTGCAGTGTATTACAATTTTCTTTATATAGATCATTCACTTCTTTCATGAAAATAATTCTTAAGTATTTAATTTTTTTGTTGCTAGTGTGAAGGGTGTGGCTTCTCTTATTTCTCTCTCTGTAATTTTGTTGTTAGTGTGTAAGAATGCTATACATTTTTTGAGTATTGATTTTGAATCCAGATACATTTCTGAATTTATTTATTATATCTAGGAGTCTTTCAATGGAGTTTTGGGGGTCTTCTATGTAGAGTATCATGTCATCCGTAAATAATGATAATTTAACTCCCTCTTTTCCGATCTTTAGCACTTGTATTTCTCTTCTTGTCTAGTTGCTTTGGCGAGGATTTCCAGTTCTATATTAAATAGGAGCGGTGATAAGGGACATCCTTGTTTTGTGCCTGATGTTAAGGTAAAGGCCTTCAGTTTTTGGCCAATTAGTATGAAACTGGATGTTGGTTTGTCACAGATGGCCTTTATCATATTGAGGTAAATACCTTCTGTTCCAATTTTCTGTAAGTTTCTTATCATGAATGAGTGTTAGACCTTATCACAAGCTTTTTCTGCATCTATAGAAATGATCATGTGATTCTTACTTTTGGCTTTATTGATATGGTAGATTACATTTATTGATTTACATATGTTGAACCATCCCTGCATGCCTGGGATGAATCCCACTTGGGCATGGTGTATAATCTTCTTAATTTGCTGCATCCTATTTGCCAATATTTTATTGAGGAATTTTGCATCTATGTTCTTTAGAGATATTGGTTTATGGTTCTCTTTTTTAGTTGGGTCTTTCTCAGGTTTTGGTACTAGACTAATATTTGCTTCCAGGAGTGACTTAGGATTACTTCCCTTTCAATATCATTGAATAGTTTAAGGAGTGTCAGCATTAGGTCTTCTTTGTATTTCTTGTACAATTCTTCAGTGAATCCCTATGGGCCTGGGCTCTTCTTTGTAGGTAAGGACTTAATTAAATTTTAAATTTCATTAATAGAGATTGGGTTATTCACCAGTTTTACATCTTCTTTATCTAGTTTTGGTACTTCATATGTTTCTAAGAATCTGTGTATTCTGTGTTATCAAACGTCTGGGAGTAGAAGTTTTCAAAACTTCTACTGATGATCTTCTCTATTTCTACAGAATCTGTGGTGATTTCGCCTTTTTCATTCCTTATTGCATGAACTTGAGTTATTTCTTCCCTTTTTTAATGAGTTTTACCAGGGGCTTATCAATTTTATTTACTCTTTCAAAGAACCAACTCTTTGATTCATTGATTCTTTGGATTGTTTTCTTAGTGTCTATAGCATTAATTTCTGCTTTGTTTTTTTTTTTTATAATTTCCTCCCTTCTTTTGGCTTTGCGATTGACTTGCTATTCTTTTTCAGGCGTTTGAGCTGTAGCATTACCTTGTTTATTTTATTCACTCTGCTTTTCTGATGTGGTAACTCAGTGCAATAAATTTTCCTCTGAGGACAGCTTTCGTAGCATCCCATTGATTACGGTAAATTGTATTTGTATTTTTTTTTGTTTGTTTGTAGGTATTGTTTAATTTCTTCTTTAATTTCCCCTATGACCCACTGATTGCTCATGAGTGTGTTATTCAATTTCCATGTGTTCATGGGATTTTTGCAGTTTCTTTTATCATTAATTACTAATTTCATAGCACTTATGATCTGGTAACATGCATGGGATACTTTCAAATCTTTTGCATTCACTTAAATATGTTCTGTTGTCTAGTATATGGTTTATTTTAGAGATTGTACCATGCACATCTGAGAAGAATGTGCATTCTGATGTTGTTGGATGGAACAGACTGTATATATCTATCAAGTACATTTGTTCACAGGTATGATTCAATTCTGTTATTTCTTTCCTGATTTTCTGTCTGGTTGATCTCTTCCTTGGTGTCAATGCTGTGTTAAGGTCTCCTGTTATAATTGTGTTATTGCTAGTTTGATTTTTCATTTCTATTATTACTTATTTTGTATAACTGTGTGCTCTGGAATTTGGTGCATATGTATTTAAGATTGTTATCTCTTCCTCCAGAAGTTCCCCCTAACCAGTATGTAATACCTTCCTTATGTCTTTTGATAATTCTTGGTTTGAAGTTCACATTGGCTGTAAACAAAATAGCTGCCCCCACTTTTTTTGGAGGGGCAGATGTGTTGCATGAAATACTGTTTTCCATCCTTTGACTTTCAGTCTATGAGTGTCCTTTTGGGTTACATGGGTGTCTTGTAGATAGCATATGGTTCGATGTTGTTTCTTGACCCATTCTTCCAGTCTGTTTCTTTTAATTGTTGAATTGAGACCATTTACATTAATGGCTATAACTGTTATATGTTGGTTTATTGTTGACATGTTATATTTCTGCTGTTGCATCTTTACCGTTCCACTTGGTTTAATTGTCTGCTTTGCTTAGTGGTTGTTTCCTAAATGTACCTAAACTGTCTTTCAGGATTCTTTGCAAAGTTGGCTTGATGATCATGAAGTGCTTCAGCTCTTCTTTGTCATGGAAGTGTCTTATTTCTCCATCAATTTTGAAGCACAGTTTTACAGGGTACATCAAGATACGTTGGAAATCATTTTCTTTTAGGATCTGAAATACTTCACTACATGCTCTTCTTGACTTGTGTTTGTTTGTTTGTGTTGAGAAGTCTGCTGTGATTCTGGTAGGTTTTCCTTTATAGCTGATCTGTCTTTTCTCTCTGACAGTTTTAATATTCTATTCTTATGTTGGATATCTGGGACGGTGATTATTATATGTCTGGGTGAAGTTTTAGTTTGGTTATCGCTATTTGGAGTTCTATATGCTTCACTGATCCTGATGTTAATTTCCATTTTCATGTCTGTGAAATTTTCAGCTATTTCTTCTCTAAATATCCTCTTGATATCCCTTGTGTTGTCCCATTCTTTTTCATTTATTGCTATCAATCTTATGTTGTTTTTCTTTGCATCATCTTACAGCAGTTGAATTGTTATTCCCTGATTCTCTGTTGTTTTTAAAAGATATTTACTTTCCTGTTCACTAGCTGCAATCTTGTCTTCAAGATCTGAAATTCTATCCTCACTTTCATTGAGGCAGTTTTGACAACTTTCATTGGCATTTTTGATTTCCTGTATATCTCTTTAAATCTGTTTCATGTATTCTGTTTGTTTCTTATATTGTTCATCCTATTCTATCTTTTCATCTTTTTCAAGGATTCTATCTTTTCATTTTTTTCTCTAATTTTTAACTGTGTCTTCTTTAGATGTTATCACTTTTTCTTTTACGTGGGAGATTATATCTAGTTTGAATTCCTTTAAAGGTTCCCGAAGTTGCTTCTTATTTCAGTTTCTATTCTGTTCGGTATTTCAGGTGCATGGCATATATTGTCTTCTATGTACATAGATACTAAGGTTTCTTGGGATAGGCTGGAGGTTTGAGATTGTATTTTGGTTTTCCATTTTGTCATTTTCCTGTTTTTCCATGTTTCAAGTGTTGTTTCAAGGCTTCCTCTGGGCCGATTGGAAATCATCTTCTGTGTTTTCAGCTTCTGAGACTCTGGCCGCCCAGTTCCCCAGATTGAGAGAAGGTCACTGGGGTGGCGCAGGCAGGGGGAGTATGTCAAGTGTGGCAGGAAGTTGAGAAGTTCCTTGGCCTGTGTGAGGGATGATCTTAAGCTCCTGGGGCTGAGAATACTGTAGGCACACACTACCAACTGCCCAGTTTCCAAAATTGAGGGCCCAGGCAGACACCAGACCCCCCCAGAGCCGGCCGAGCCTGGCAGGAAGCTGGGAAGTTAGCACAGGCAAGCCACAAGACCTGCTGAGTGGATCCAGTGTGGCAGTACCTTTGGAAAATCCTTGACCATTGCTATGATTAGAAACTCCTGAGGCTCGGGGTGGTGCTGGGACATCACCTCTGACTGCATAGTTCCTACGACTGAGAGAGGGTCACTGGGGGTGGGGCAAGCAGGCCCAAGACCTCCAGCCACCCAGTTTCCAGAACTGAGGATGCAGACAGTCATAAGAACCCCCGGAGCTGGCTGAGCATGGCAGAAATGTGGGAAGTTGGTAGACCATCAAGGTTAATATTAACTGGACTGTTCTCTCTTCCTCCTATGTAAGAGCATCACCACCTTCTTACTATGTAAGAGCATCAACCTTCTTCAGGAAGAAGAGAGTCATTTCCCTGACAGGACTGAGACTCCCGTCTGTGGCTGCTGGCACTAAAGCAGGAGAACTACAAAGCCTGCAGATCAGGGGTGTGGAGGGCAGCTCAGTCCTGCCACACTGCGATTGCACATAGGAGATTCAGGCTTTAAGACATCATTTCCAGCACAGAAAAAGAAGAGTCCCAGTGCTGAGTGAACCATAAATCTTCCTAGCATCATCAGTACTCACCTGATGGAAGTTGTCTCCTTGAAAACTGAATACACAGAGCTAGCACTGTTCAACAAGGGACCCAGGCACCACACGGTGTTATGCAATAATGAAATGTGCCTAGTGTTGTTCAGGAGCTACAATGTTAATTGAATTTTCCATAGTTTTATGTAAGTGAAAATAGGTAAAGCTCATTGGACCACCCAGGGGATGAAGTTCAGAAGGTAACACAGTGGGGCAGGGAGCACAGATCGCCATGGAAGACAAGGAGTGATGAGAAGTGGTGTCCCTCCATGTCTCAGTCAGGGACCTGTGTTCTGCTTACTGCAGGCAGCAGAGTGCAGTACAGGTAGGGTGTGTGTTACTGAGGATGATGACAGCCCTTCCTTATGGGTTATCATTTCGTACTTGGCGATGCATGTGCACTTGAAGGAGTTACTCCTGTGTTGCAGAGCCCCGGCATTTCCTGAGGGGTGCAGTATGAGACAGCAGCGTTGCACCTCCTCTCATGTGCCAGTGAGGACCTGATTGTTCTACATGGTATCAGGGTAAGGGGGTCATAGAAAATATTCCAGTCATGGATCCAGCTCCCCTGAAGAATTCTGTTATTGGTGCCACCCATGGCTTTACAGGTAAGATGGTAAGACACATGCTTCACAATTTGCATCAAAACAATCAGTGCCCCCTCTGTGATACAGTCATTCACAGAAGGCTGGATTGTCTCCAGGAGAAATAGTGTCATGTTGGGGATTCTGCATGAGGTTTGCTTCCTCCCATGTTATCCATGTCACAGCAGCACTAGCTGGATAAAGCTTGATGGCTGGGATCCATGCTAATGACCTCGTAGAGAACATGCATTTCTTCCACTAAGTCTACACCACACATCAGTCTGTTGTGCAGCACTGGTACTGTCAGGGACACAGGATTGCAGGTCAACATCTTGGCTCTTTCTGTCTTCAATGTTGAGTGACTCTTGGTCATGTGTGTTCTTTGAATGTCAAATTGGAGCACCAGTTTCTTCCCAATCCTTGCTTTTTCTCATGGGTTTATCAGTATATCTCTTCCACCAATTTTGGTCATCTCAACATTACAGTATTTTCATTCTGAACCACTTAATATCCTTATTTAAAGTGCATTTTCAAGGTCCAACATTTCATGTAGGTTTATTTCTCAGGCCAATTTCTTGTTTAACACAAATGAAATCAAATTTCATTGTGCCAGTTTCTTCCTACTGGAAGAAATTTTGCCCAACAAATGCGTCATTATCCTCCTTGACCTAGGAGGTCTGAGGACGAGAATCTTTTTTCATTTGCACCCTAAATCCATCCAAATTGTCATCTAGGATTTTGTAAATTCTCCTAATTGCTCATGGGTTACCATCTGGGTGCTCAAGCTTTGAAACCTTCGTGAATGGAGTGTAGAGAGATGCCTGCAGTCATTAAAAGGTGCTCCAAAGGAGATCCAGACAAACTAATCACTTCCTCTCTCCCCCTGCTTCCCAGATGCCATCAGGTGAAGGCTCCATGGAGAATGGGTCCCACCCTACTTTACTGCTATAGCACAGTCACCAGAGCCCTACCCTCTGACTGTGGACTGGAGGCTCAGAAACTCTATGAAAATACCTTTCCATATTATAATCTCACTATCTGATAGTATCATTTTGTTGCAGTTACAGTAAATGATAAAATTATGACAGAATTTTTAACACCTGCTGCTGGAGAAGCTGGATATCTCTATGAAACTGAATGAATGTAGATTACTTTCTACTTTTATCTATTTGCACATTAAATGACATCATGTCAAAGTTGAGAAAAAGCTGAAATGATATCTGAAGTGATGGAAGCAGTAGAAGAATATAGATGGAAAATATTTTAGAACATTGGATTTGTGAACGGAATTTTTGCAAGACAGAAATTGTCTTGCAAAATGACTTTTCCAAGTCAGAAATTGGAATATCCAAAGAAACCAATGAGCAAATACAGCTAAAGACTTCTAGTTCCCAGGATTTCTATGATGTTGCTATTTCTGTATTCTATCCCATTAGTATCTTCACCCTGCTTTCTGATTCTGCACAATGGTGAGCTGTTTATTCACTTTGCTCTCTAGTTTTGAGGAAGTGATGTTGCATAAGGTAGAGATGAGTAGATGACCATAGTATGATTTTACAAATACTTGTTTCTTTTTTCCTATACAAAAGTAATACATCATACTTACTCAGTGGTTAAAGAAGGGGAATATAACAAACATCCCAGGGTTTCTTTTCTGTGTAATTGCTTTCCTGAGGCCATTAAAGATGGTTTTCAAATTATTTAGTTTCCAAGTTTACAACAATTGCGTGAAAAATGTAGTTTCTATTTATCTATTGTCTCTTTCTCAATGATCTTAATTAGCTGTATGATAATTTTTTAGTTTCCTTAAATTTTTATCATAAATATGTATGTCTCTGTGAAAGCAAAACTACAAATGGGCAACTGAAATTGACACTTCTCAGAAGATGGAGAAATGTCCAATAAACTCATGAAGATAGGCTCACTGAATCTGACTCCCAGTGAAATGCAACCCAAACTATATAATCTCATCTTACCTCAGGAGACTCACAGTACTCAATAATCAAGAGTAAGAAACGCTAAGATGATGCTGTGGAAGACACCATGCAGGACTTTTCACACAGTTAAGGAACCACAGGTCCAATTCCGAAAAACAGAGAAAGATTTTCATTTGACCACTTTGGATCAGAGAAGCTCATGCTTCACAACTTCTGATACATGGAGAAAGTGTTACAAAGGACTTTATTAAAGTTTTGGAAGGTAAAAGAGCTCAAACAAAGATGATTATTCTAAAAGTGTACTTTTAGAATTAGATTTTTTTAACTGTAGCTGTTCAGTCAGACTTGCCTAGGTAGGGAAACCTAAGACAAAGGGGTGCGCAGGGGACACAAATTAGAGGGTCCTAAGGAAGAGAGTAGGAGCAGAAGCAGAAACTGTGGAGAACTGTGAATCCCGATTATTAGTTAATCGAAGTGTGGCCAGGAAGTGTAGAGGGAGCTGGGGATGGTCTCCCTGTGGGCAGAAACGTCTGAGCTCTGCAGATACAGAAGATCATGCTTTAATAAACACCAATTTCTTCTTTAAAGATATAGAGGGTAAGGATCATTTGTATACTGTTGGTGGTGATGTAAACTAGAACAATTAGAAATCCATATGGAGATGGATCCAAAATTAAAAAAATGCAAATTGTATTGAACTTATCTATTCCCTTTAAGATGTCTTTGAGATAAAGTCAAGGAACAGCCTATTATTATATTATAACTATATGCATTGTTATAGCATCAGAACTGAAAACAAAATCACGGAAGCATCCTATGGCCAATGCATCCATCAACAGAAGAGTAGATAATATGTGATACCCAATTAAAAAGAACAGAAAGATAAAGATGCAACAGCAGAAAGATAACATGTCAACAATAAAACAGCATATAACAGTTATAACCATTAATGTAAATGGTCTCAATGCACCAATCAAAAGAAACAGGCTAGCAGAATGGATCAAGACACAAAATCCAACCATATGCTGTTTACAGGAAAACCATCTAACCCAGAAGGATACTCACAGACTGAAAGTCAAAGGATGGAAAACAATACTTCATGCAACAGGACCCCCCCCCAAAAAAAAAAAAGCAGGAATAGCCATTCTGTTTGCAGACAACATGAACTTTAAACCAACAATGATCAGAAAGGACAAAGAACATCGCTACATACTCCTTAGGGGAAAACTCCAAGAGGAAGAGTTAACTATCTTAAATATATATGCACCAAACTCCAGAGAGCCCATTTATATAAAACGACTATTAACAGAAATGAAAAATCAAATTATCAGTAACACAATTGTAACAGGAGACCTTAACACACCATTGACACCAACGGACAGATCAACCAGACAGAAAATGAGCAAAGAAATAACAGAACTGAATCACACCTGTGAAAAAAATGGACTTGATAGACATATACAGAATATTCCACCCAACAACATCAGAATACACATTCTTCTCAGCAGTACATGAGTCATTCTCTAAAATAGACCACATATTAGCTCACAGAACATATTTAAACAAATGCAAAGAACTTGAAATCATCCCTTGCATGTTATCGGATCATAGCGCTTTGAAATTAGAAATTAATGATAAAAGATACTGCAAAAATCCAACGAACACATGGAAACTGAATAACACACTCTTGAGTAATCAGTGCATCACAGAGGAAATTAAAGAAGAAATTAAACAATACCTACAAGAAAATTAAAATAAAGGGACAACTTACTGGAATCTGTGGGATGCAATGAAAACCATCTATTGCACTGAGTGCCCACATCAGGAAAACAGAACGAACACAAATAAATAACCTGGGGATGGGGATTTAGCTCAGCGGCATAAGCACCTGCCTTGCAAGCAGGCAGCCATGGTTTTGATCCCTGGTACCGATAAAAAAGAAAAAGACTAAATAAATAAATAAATAAATAACCTGATGCTACACTTCAAACAGCTAGAAAAAGAAGAGCAAGTCAAGCCGAAAGCCAAAAGAAGAGAGGAAATTATAAAAATCAGAGCAGAAATCAATGCAATAGAGACTAAGAAAACAATCCAAAGAATCAACGAATCAAAGGGTTGGTTCTTTGAAAGAATAAATAAAATCGACAAGCCCCTAACCAAACTTATTTAAACAAGGAAAGAAAAAGTTCAGATTCATTCAATAAGAAATGAAAAATGTGAAATCACTACAGACTCCACAGAAACACAGAAGGTCATCAACACCTATTTTGAAAATCTCTACTCTCAAAGGTTTGATAACATGGAAGAAATAGACAGATTCCTAGAAACATATGAACTACCAAAGCTAGATCAAGAGAATGTCAAGCTGTTGAATAACACAATTTCTATTAATGAAATTGAAAATGTAATTAAGTCCTTACCTACAAAGAAGAGCCCAGGCCCATAGGGATTCACTGCAGAATTGTACAAGAAATACAAAGACCTAATGCTGACACTCCTCAAACCATTCAGTGAAATTGAAAGGGAATTATTCCTTCAAAAGTCATTTCTGGAAGCAAATATTAGTCTAGTACCAAAACCTGAGAAAGACCCAACTAAAAAATAGAACTATTGACCAATCTCCCTAATGAACACAGATGCAAAAATCCTCAATAAAATATTCACAAGCAGGATGCAGCAAATCATCAAGTAGATTATATACCATGACCAAGTGGGATTCATTCCAGGCATGCAGGTATGTTTCAACATACATAAATCAATAAATGTAATCCATCATATCAAGGGAGCCAAAAGTAAGCATCACATGATCATTTCTATAGATGCAGAAAAAGCCTTTGATAAGGTCCAACATTCATTCATGATAAGACCTTTACAGAAATTTGGAATAGATGGTCTTTAACTCAATATAATAAAGGCCATCTATGACAAACCAACAGCCAGTATCATACTAAATGGCCAAAAATTGAAAGACTTTACTTTAAAATCAGGCACAAGACAAAGATGTTCTTTATCACCATTCCTATTTAATATAATACTGGAAGTACTAGCCAGAGCAATTGGACAAGACAGAGAAATAAAAGGGGTAAAGATAGGAAAGGCAGAAGTTAAATTATCATTGTTTGCAGATGACATGATACTCTATATAGAAGACACCCTAAACTCCATTGAAAGACTCTTAGATATAATAAATAAATTCAGTAATATAGCTGTATACAAAATCAATACTCAGAAATCAATACCATTACTATACACTAACAACAAAAACACTGAGAGAAATAAGAGTAGCCACACTCTTCACACTAGCAACCAAAAAAAATGAAATATTTGGAAATTACTCTTAGGAAAGCAGTGAAAGAACTATTCAGGGAAATTTATAATACACTGAAAAAAGAAATTGAAGATCTCATAAAATGGAAAGACATCCCTTGCTCACTGATAAGAAGAACAAATATTGTGAAAATGGTCATTCTCCTAAAACTGTTATACAGATTCAATGCAATCCCGATAAAAATACCATCAACATACCTTGTAGATCTAGAGAAATCACTCCTAAAATTCATCTGGAACCAGAAGAGATCTAGCAGAGAAAAGGCAATTCTAAGCAGCAAAGGCAAGACAGGAGTCATCACAATTCTTGACTTGAAGTTATACTACAAAGCAACATTAGTAAAATCAACATGGTATTGGAATCAAAACAGAGCCGAAGATCAATGGAATAGATAAGAAGATACAACCACAACTACAAACACACTCAACCACCTTATCTTTGATAAAGGAGCCAAGCAGGTTCACTGGAACAACGACAGTCTCTTTAATAAATGGTGTTAGAAAACTTGGCTCTCCATTTGCCAAAAAATAAAACTAGACCCATGCCTATCACCCTATACTAAATTAAAATCAAAATGGATCAAAGATCTGAATATTAAAACAGAAACACTAAATCTATTGGAAGACAAATTGGGTAGAAACCTTGAAGACATAGGAGTAGGTAGAGGATTCATGAACAGGACTCAAACCACACGGGAAAAACTTCCCAGAATCAATAACTTGGGCCATCTCTTATTAAAAAGTTTCTGTATGTCAAAAGAAATCTCCAGCATAGTGAAAAGAAAACCCACAAACTGGAAAAAGATTTTAGTGAACTCCCCGTCAGACATGGGACTTTTTTCTAAAACATATAAAGAATTTAAAAAACTCAGACCCCCAAAATTCAAAATCCAATCCAAAAATGGGCATCTGAGATGAATATGCACTTATCAAATTAAGAAATACAAATGGCAAATAAATACATGAAAAAACGTTGATCATCATTGATTATTAGAGAAATGCAAATAAAAACCACACTGAGATTCCATCTCACTCCTGAAAGAATGGCCCGTATCAAGAAAACCAACAACAACAAATGCTGGAGAGGCTGTGGGGAAAAAGGAACTCTCCTACACTGTTCATGGGAGTGTAGACTGGTACAACCTTTGTAGAGGTCAGTCTGGAGATTTCTCAAAAAGCTGGGATTCGAAGTCCCATTTGTTCCAGCTATTCCACTTCTAGGCATATCCCCAGAAGAACTGAAAGCATCATACCACAGTGATATATGTGCACCTATGTTTATTGCAGCACAATTTGTAATTTTCAGATCTTGGAAACCACCCACGTGTCCATCAACTGAGGAATGGATAAAAAAGTCATGGTATTGCTATACAATGGAGTACTACTCAGCTATAAAGACGGATCACATTGAGATATTTATCAATAAATGGGCGCAGTTTGAGACCATACTCATAAGTGAAATAAATCAATCTTACATGTGTGAATACCCAATAGTTTCCCGAATGTAAATAATGATTCAAATATATAAAAAAATATGTGATAATCATGATTCCCCATTTTGTGGCCTTGAAGCCTTATAAAGTTTCACTTTTCAATTGCAATGGCTTTTTTCTGGGCTGCTTGATATTATTGCCTGTGATGAAATGAACAGCTATTTTGCAGAAAACAAGTCATCATAATAGCTAGTGCTGATTTACTATCATCTTGTTTTGAAGCCCCACCAAACTATGGCTCTTCCATCTCCAGTGGTTTTATCATGATGTATCTTGCTGGATTTTATTATATGTGATAGTATAAATAAAAATTGTTATAGGCAAAGAGATAATATAGAAACCATTGTTCATTTTCTGTTAGCTGGTTCTAAATACCCTACAATGCTTTCATCCACTTGAATGGTTTTACACTGACTTGATATGTTTGATGCTATAGTATATAAAATTATATTCAAATATTTCAAGGAAAAGGACACTATGGTAACTACTATTAAGTTGGGTTATTTGGTGGTGAAGCACTAGGTTGCTGAAACTGTCATGCTTTGACCTGCATTGTTATGTTGTTATGTCCTCTTTTATCTCAATTTCTCCCTTATTCATTAAAAAAAACTTATTTATTTTTTAACTAAGGGGAGAAAATAAAAAAAAAATTAGCAGGATATATTATAGGAACTTTTAAAATTTCCTATTAACTTAATTTGAAGTCCTGTAATACTCCCAGTATTTTGTTTTGACTGACTAGACTCTGTTCCGTTCTGAATGGTAGTATCCAGTTTGAGGGTATAGGCAACTACTTTGAAGGCAATCAGATTCACTATGATGCCCATTCTGGTTTGACTATTATCTTCTTTTGAAGTCCTGTAATGTTTACAAGGTTTAGGTTTTATTGGTCTTGTTTTGTACTGTTTTGTTCAACTTTATAATACCTAATGAGATAGACAATTCTTTTCAAGGATGCAAGAGGCATTATGGTAACCATTGTTGATAACCTTGTAATCTTTTTTTACATCATGTACTATGTCTATCCTTGGTTTTGACTGACAGCTTTGTTTTGGCATATTTGACTTTATTCTCTTCCAAAAAAAGTAATAAGAGCTATGGAGTAATAAAACCCAAAATGTGTACATTTTGTTGTAAATAAGAGGGAAAAAATGCTCTAAAGGATACAACTGCAAGTGTGTTTAGGGGTGTTAAATAGCTGACCATATTAATGTTTTTGGTTGGAGCATTGAACACAACTGTTTGCAGTCTCACTGTTTCAATGTCCACTTTGTACGCTTTCATCCTGTGACTTGAGCAACTATCTCTAAGATGGTAATGTGCAATCTATTAACTGGTGATTTCTTACTCTTTCTTTCTTTCTTTCTTTCTTTCTTTCTTTTTTTGTAGTTCTGTATTACTTTTACCCTTACACTGTTTTGTTTTTTCTCTTTTTCCTTTTAAATAAATAAAAAAAGAAATGTGATACCCACAGTGGAGTGCTGTTCTGGGATGCGGTAAGATATACATCCATGATGTATATCTACGATATATTTTGGCAACACTGACGCAACTTAAGATCTGGACTGAAGTAAATCATGCTCAAAAGCATTAGTTTGCTCATGGTTTCTGGAAAGTGAAAGTAAATAAAAGGAGAATGGAAAGAAAAATGCAAGCAAAGCTTCTGTAAATTGGGCTGTGAAGAAGGGTTGGTTGAAAGGAAGAGTGGGGAATGGGAAAAGTGAGTTAAGTTTGTGATGTAGTCACACATTCCCGATGATGAATGTGATCAGTATGTAGGGTGTATATGTACCAATCTGAAAATAAAGTTAGTAAAAATAAGGAAAAACACACTTAAAACTATCAGAAGAATAAATGATATAAAGAAACAAAAAATAATACATAGCATAGAGAAAGATCTTTGGAAATTGGAAAGTGATCTATGGGGGAGGATACGGAAAAGGGTAGAGGCCTCAGGCACTAGAGACTAAGGTGAGTACTGCACATTTACCAACTCCACATGAAGGGTGTAAACACTGTGGTCCACAACTCTTTGATTACCAAAATTTTTTTAAAATATATTTTGCAAATTCAAAGGAAACCTGGGCACTTCAGCAAAACATTATGTAAAATTTTAGAAAAAGCATTGTTGATGCACTCAGTGGTAGATTGCTGAGCTGACACCTGGGGAACCTTGGGTACTGTTCTCAGTACTACAGGGGTAAAACCAGAGAAGTTGATCAGCAGCAGAGGAGGAATAGCGGCCTAGCCATCAATCAGTGTTTCTTCTGGAGTTTGCAACTGATTACAGTACCAGCCTTCACTGTGAATAAGTAGAATGTGATTTTCTTGCCACCCAGTTAGGTGGAATTAGTGGTGGGGGGAGCACTCTCAGATGAGTTCACAGCATTTCACTAACAGGTGGACAACCTGGTAGAAGAGCACTATGGGAGCAGGAGACTAGCAGAGCAGTGAGAGACAACGCGTTCCAGCACACACCTGAGAGCTCTGCACCCAACATCAGCAGCATCAATGTGTGTCTGAGGCGCACATGTAACCTCCTGCAGGACAGAGCACGCGGCACACCTCTAAATACACTCAATAAACGTAAGGCGATTCAGAGGGTCAGAACCATATCTGTATGTCCCCTGAACAATCTCTGTGCAATTAGAACTCCACAACCAGGGACTTGGGGAGATTGCAAAACAAAGGGAAGGGAAGCTCTGAAATCCTCTACATGCAGGTGCTCTCTAGGCCTGCAGTCAAAACATGCTACCTGGTTGAGAGAAATAAACCTCAGACTTATTTTCTCATCATCCTACAGGCTGGAATGCTAGGATAAAGCTGCTCACTGGGAGGTCTTCTGCTGGGCCCATTTTCCAGTCTTGAAGGGGTTAATGTGCTGCATCCAAACTTAATCACATTCTGTGCATGCAGACCCCTAGGATTTCTCAATACATGTGGCCCAATCTTCTCGGTCCTAAATGAAGTAAAAAAAAAAAAAAAAAAAAAAAGATTCTGTGCCCACTGAATAGTGTGCTAATTGTTTAACAAGTTCAGGAACTCAGACAAAATTTCTTTACAAGGTGGTCAAGAATGGCAGTGGAGAGAAAGGCAGCAATCTGCACTCCAGGTGTGACACTGGTGTGACAGAGAAGGAGCATGACTTCAGGCCGGTAGAAGGGCATGGGAAATAAAAAGCAATCAGCACTCTGCATATGCACAATCAGTCTTCATAGAGCTCTGGGGTTCATATGCTCTCATAAGAGAAACACCATGATCTGATGTGGAATTTAGATTCTTTGACCTCAAAATGTGGTGCAATGTCCACCTGACTGAGCTCCAGTCAACCTTGGACAGTGTCACCAGAGCAGCTGCCGGGCTCGGAAAAGCACTCCAGGCTAACTTTACCATCATGACCCACCTGGCAAGGCGAGATCTACCAGAATGTTACTGCTAATTCCGTCGCTCAGCTGCAGAAACCATAATTTGGGGATCCTTCAAGTCCACACAAAGAAGTGACAGGAAGCAAATAAATGCAGAGACATTACATGTATCATTCCCTTGGTTTAAAAGTCACAAATCAGGGTAACATCAAGGTCAGCCTGAGGAATTTGGCTCACATTCATTGTCTCTTTAAAGAACCTATGGCCAACGACAAATGCATTCTGAGGGACTGCAAGGGGACAAACATGTATATTCTGTATGAGAGGAGAAAACTCTGCTCATAACAATATCCATGGAGCACAGCACATAGCACAAGACTAGCCGGAATATGCACTGAAACGCACAAAAACAAAATGAACACTGCTTGGTCCATCACTGTTTGCATGGAATGCTGGGCATGTGCCACGTATAGAATAGCAAGGGAATTTTACCCATGCATAAGAATAGAGGACATGTTTTAATAAAATATGCAAGTGTAGTGTACATCCATCCACGTGCAAATGCACTTGTAATATTACATCTATAAAACATTTATTCATTGGACATATGTTTATAGAAACTAACACATTGTGCGAATATGCTGTATATTAGTATAGGCTCCATGAACAATTTACTAACTTAGTGTTTCTATTGATGTAAAGTCAAAGCCAGGCGTGATCTCTCAAGCCTGTAATCCCAGTATTCTGGAAGCTGAGGTAGGAAGATCATTGCAAATTTGAGCCCAGTCTTATCTACAAAGTGAGCTCAAGGCCAGCCCAAACTACATAGCATGACCTTGTCTCAAAAAGCCAAAAAAAAAAAAAAAAAGGCCAAACTAACATCTGGTAGAGCATATAAATATCAGGTTGTATCTAACTTAGCTCTAAAAAGTGAAAATAATAATCTAGATTTTGAAAAATTAGATCTGCTCACAGAAGTAAGACTCTCTGATTTTCTGCTGCTGCTCACCCTCTTCCCACTAAACGTCACTCTACGGAAGGAAAGCATGGGAATATCTGCCTCTGGCTGTTGAGCATTCCTCACAGTATGTAACTGTGGTCCCTGAGCAGGCTGCCAAATCCTTGGACTCCTCAGTCTTGCAACAAGTCCGCAGGTGAGTCCTGGATTAGGAATATCAGCCTGAATACTTCCCCTTTATTGCACAACTGGCACCACAGGGATCTCCTAGATATTGAGAAAATCTTATCCCATTGGGAAGTACCACTGTACAGACTCTGCTAGGCACCAAGCTGATGATGCCTGGGAAGACCTAGGGCATCTGTGAAATTCTGTTCTGCACCTGGAGCCAGACCCTGGGCTCACTGCTTCATGTGATGCCCACTGACTTCCTGATTTGTGGCATCAGATCTACCTGAGGGCTTTGTTCTGAGTTGCTTTCTGCAGTTGAGGCTGACAGGGAGAACCAAGCTTAATGAGGAGGGCAAGTTGATGGGCTGTGGTTGCTGTAGGAAGCCCCATCCAAAAAGACGGTCCCCAGTCAATCCAGTATGCTCTCCCTTGTCAGCCTTGCAACTTAGGAAAGAATGCTAAGGGTGACCTTTTTATACCTAGGGCATCTTAGGAGTTGTAACTCCCACTGGTCTGTGTGGAACAGACTCAAGTCGATAGAGAACTGGATCATGGCTCTGTCTGGCAAGAAGTTGATGACCCCTGCAGAAGACGGAGTGCACCCCAAGTATCCTATTCTACTACTTTAGTCAGCTCTGGCAGAGCCCTGGCATGCTGCTAGTCACAACATCCACACCCAAGTCCTCTGCTCAGAGAGAGGTGCAGTCACTTCTGAGTTTCTAGCTCCAATGTAGTGGAGCAGAGAGGGCTGGGCTCCCTTAGGATCATGTCAAGTTGAGGTGTTGTGAGGTGAAATGAAGCCTCAACCTAGGGAGAGAGTCCACAAATGGTGCATATTTCCCCAAATTGTCTACACTGTACTCCAGGGACACTTTGTCTATAGGGGATCCAACAACAGAGTGAGACTTGTTCTGATTGCCAGGCTTCAGAAGTGAAGGCAAAGTGGACAGGACCTGGGATCAAACAGTTTAAAGTGAGAGTTGAGGTTTCATGAGGATGCCACAGCCCAGAGAGAGGGTTCCAGAATGTTCAGGAAAAGCCCTGCTAACTGATCTGCAGTATAAGATGCAAATATCTCACAAAATCACTCACTTTCACCACACTGGGTAAGATGAGGGAGGATGAAACCCTCCCCCTTGTCAGCACAGGGGTCCACGGAGTCACAGGCATGTCCTCAGTGCTGTGGTTCTGTGGGGAGATGAGGCAGGACCTGAGCTCAGTTAACTCATGGTGAATGGCTGCCCTAGGGGCCTGAGGAAGCCACACCCTGATGGGATCCCAAAATAATCCAGAGCTTGCTCTGCTCTCCTCTGCTTACTAAAGCAGGATTCTCAGGTGAGTGCTCCTTTTTGCCCATGGTTCCAACCTGGACAGTTAGAGCCTTGCTCTGAGGGTCAGCTTCAGGGGACAGCAGAGACAGCTTGGGTTGAGCTTCAGGCTCCATGGGAGAAGGAAGCCTCACAGCAGGCAGAAGATCCCTAAATAATTCTCCAGCTGTGCCTCTTTTCACAGCCCTGCAGCACACTGTGCAGAGGAGACCCCTCCCCCATTTCTACCCCAGAGGACCCTGAGTGTGATAGTCTGGTTTTGAGGTTCACCCTGCAAGTGTGTAGTGGAGGGAAGGCCCTGGCTCTTTTAGGATTCATGGGGTGATGCATTGGGAGAATGAGGAAGCTCCTCTTCAGAGAGCCCCCAAACCTCTGAAAAGGCTCTGTTTTTGTCTGATGCATTTTGACCCAGAATTCTCAATTGAGTACTCACGTTCCCATCATAAGCTCTCAGAATCACATGCTCATTCTGCGCAAGGTTCATCAGCTTTGTGGAACAGGGAGGGCCTGACGTTTTATTAGGTGAAAAGGAGTTGATGAAGACAGAGCAAGAAGCCCCTCTCCAGGAAGAGGTTCCTTGGATAACCTCGCTTTTCTGCTGTTGTCAGCTAGGCAGGAAAGAGCAGTCTTGTTTTGTCACTAATGCCATCTCAACCTACAGCTTTCTGTGTTTTTCTGCTCAGAGGTCCGGGATGTCAGAGCCTCAAGTGTGAGGGGAGCACACTGAGTTGACAAGGGACTAGTGTCCAGGAAGGGAAACATCCCCATATGAGGCTTAGGACACCTGCAAGTCAGTGACTGGGTGTGACAGGGCACACTCAGGTCAGCTGGGTTCTGCCAGGAACTAACATGAAGACAGAGAAGGAGGAAGTTAAAGGGGTGCCAAGCCCACAGCATTGGTGGAGTCCTTGGGAGGATGGCTCTGCCTGGGATTCTGACTCCAGGCATAACTGCAGGAATGTGTGGTCCCCTAGTTTCCACGTGGGTGGTCTCATAAAAGTGACAGCATTGGCCACAGAATTGGGTGTCTCAGTCTTTAGAATGGAAAGTTCTCACAGTAGTCTGCCTCTGCTGTGATCATGGTGCAGCCCCATGCATTGTGACGAAGCAGAAAATTCCTGAATTCTTCAGCCTGGCCTAAGGGAACTTTGTGGACTCAGAGGAGGAACTGAGCATCACCAGAGTGAGGGTCCCAGGCAGTATCCAGTGTCAAGTGACAAAATGAGGCAGGACTGATGGGCCTAGGACAGATTCTCATCTGTCTGACTGTGGATTCAATCTGAATTGGGTCCTGCACTCTGACCGTGGAACCGGGAGAGGCAGGACTCGTATCCTCAGATGGGAGCAGCTCCTTGAGGACTGAAGGGGAGGAATTACAGAGAGGAAAGGGAAGAGACTTCATCCTCTAGTCCACCACCCAGATATGCTGTTAATGTAGTACACAGTGTAAAATCCAAGACAGTGATGAACAGAAGACTCAAACCTCTTTTATCCTTTGTAAGGAGATAATCACCTTCATTTTATCCCCCAGGAATGGATGACTGAACTTATTAGGGATGGCAGTGTACAACCATGGATCAGGGCATCTGGATGTGCACAGAAAGAGCACCTTAAATTGCTGTGAGTAAGCGTTTGGGATCCTGGGGAGCCTGATGAAAGGCAAACATGACATGCAGAGCACTGAAACTCAGGTTACACAGGTTAAATATTGATGGTCAGAGCAGTAGAGAGCAAAGGCGTGGGTGGTTAGGTGGCTGAAAGCTGCACCGTGGCAGGAAGGCTGTTGCTGGCATAGTTTGGGGTCTGGAGAAGCAGGCACCACAGCTTTGGTGACTCATGGGCTACCACCCCACTGTGAATGGTCCCCTGCAATTGCATGAGGTCACCCAGAGGGGGTCATGAAGCAGCATTCACACTTCACGTTGACTGACATCAGGTGGTCGAGGTGTGCTCACTGCTGCTGTGGTAAGGAAGTGCCCGAACCTCTTCCTTAAGGAATGTGCTGACTTAGGCCATGAGAGGACTAAACTATACATGAAAGCACTGCCCCAGGATCTAGGAAACAGTCTTGTTTTTGCAAGTATGTCTCAGACTCTGATATATGGTAGGTAAAATTTAAGGAATTTGATGATTAAACCAAGACAAAGAAAAACATGGTAAAGGGCCTGAGTCACCAGGGTTGCTGTGTGTCCTGAGGATACTGGTTGGTGCCACTCGTGTTTTATAGGCCTTTAAATCTTTTTTTATTGAATAATTTAATTGGAACTTTTTAGATAAACATAATGATCACATTCTTCTTCGATTATTGTCCTTAGCTTTACTTTTACTTTCGATTCTTCTACCTGATCTTTGATCCAAATGTCCACCCTATGTACCAAACATTGCTTAATATTTTCAGGGCATTTGTTGATTATTTTTTTCTTTTTCTTCTTTCCATTCTGCTTCCATCCTATCTAGTTCCCTTTTTTATTGCTTTATCAGTTGATAATGTCTAGTTTGTATTTTGATTCTTATTTACGCTTTCAGTTTCTCACATCAGAGATACAAAGTGATATTTGCATGTGTGTAGTCAATTAATTTCCCTGAAGAGTGTGGTCTCATGATCCCATTAATCTAGACATGTCTGAAGCTTCTCCTTTTTTTAATGCTGTGTAGTGCTGCACAATATAAAATCCTACATGTCCTCACATATTTTTTGGTTGAAGGACACTTGGGCTGTTTCCAAGGTTCAGGCTCTTACACAATGTGCTGCTGTAAGTTTCTGCTTGCATATATTGCTGTGCTATGATGTTGTGAATTCTTTTGGGATGATACCATGAACTGGAATAGCTGGGTCTAATGGTGCCTCTATTTTCAGAATTTTGAGGAATGTCCACTTTGTTTTCCACCTAGTTACAGCACTCTACACTCCAGCTAACAGTGAAGAAGGGAAATGGAGCTGGAATAACTGACTTTTCATATGCTGAAGACTAAACTTATCCCTGTCTCACACTATGATTTGAACTAAAATAGTACATCAAAGATCTAAATACTACACAGACACATCATCACTCATGTTCATGAAGAGAGACTCAGCAGAACACTTGAAGTTATAGGTTTAGGGAAGGAATTTATAAACCAACCCTGATCACATGGCAAGTGCTTCCCATATTCAGTAATTGGTAGCTCATCATATTGAAAATATTTTGTGCAGTAATAGAAATCACCAACAGAGTAAAGAAACAACCTGAAGAGTTGGAAAATGTTTGGCTTCATATTCCTCAGACAAATGACCAATATCTAGAATACACAAAGAACCCAAGAAGGCATACCTTCCAAACTGAAAGCCCCAATCAAAAAAGGCATCTGAAGTGTAGACAGTTTTCCAGTGAGTAATTAATTCCAATAGGACCTGCGATACACAAGCTGCACCTCTGATCTGCACCCAGGCCTTGCATTTTTGCTTTAACCTTCCATGAGTTAGGCAGCAAATACTGCCGGATGCATTCTTGTGTGCTTGGTTGTCTGTTACCCTGCTCGTCTACTTCATCTTTTTTCCCATTGTATAACTTTCATGAAGTATCTGTTCAAATGTTTTATCCATTTGTCTAAACAGCTTGTTCCATCTTATTGATAAATTTCAAGAGTTCTTGGTATTCTGAATAGAAATCAGATGTGTCAAACACTAAATCCTTTCTCCACATCTAGAACTTACATTGTTATTATTTAACAGTATCTTTTGTAAGGAATATTTTATCATTGGCTAAAACCCAATTCCTTATAATTGTCTGTTTCAAGCCATGCTTTTGCTGATGTAGCTAGAAAATCTCACTGGTCTTCATGCAACAGGGACTTTTTTCCTGAGCCTTCTCCTTTACATTTAACCTTTGACACACTCTCAACTAATTACTACACAGTATTGGAGATTTACTGGAGCATTGCTTCCTAAATGATGGTGTCAGGTATTTTTTTCCTTTGTGTCAGTGCTCTCATCATTACAGTCATGAAGTTGTCCGTGTTGGTTACTATTAGCTTCTTTAGTGAATACAGCATCTGTAGTCACAGCTCCCAATTAATTCCACAGGTTGCAGTTTGAATCTCCTCTCTTTTCTTCATTAATCCAATAAGAGTTTATGTCAGTTAATGATTTTATATAGAAAAAAATTTTGTGTCACTGAGGTTTCATAACAACTCTTTGTATTGTAATTGAGTGTTTTCTGTTAGTATCAATTTTATTTCCTTCTCTTTAAATTCACCTGGTTTTGAAATTCGTTTATGATTCTAGTGGCACAGTGTGGAAGATGGCAGCATTAATATGAGATTTTCCTTGGGTAAAAATTGTATAAGTCTCTCACTACAGTAAGGAAATACATGCCAATATCAGGCCCTTGATGGACAAAACATCTTACATAAAATGGTGGATAGACATTCCTGCTGGGTATGTACTCTCCTGATACAATTATTGAAGTCCTTGTTGGCATTCTCAGCTGTCAGTAGAGTGATATCTTCAGGAGGTTTGGAGGCATTGTGTTGACCACAATGTAAGGCAGGAGGCAGCAATCATCACTATGCAGCAGGTCACCTTCAGGTAATTATTGTGTTTATGCTCAATGGAGTATGACACCATCACCCTGGATCTCACCCCATCTAAATTCAGGGATCCACACCTGCATGCTGCTGCTCCATTCTCAGACCCTAGATACACATGCAAAAACAAAACGCCTTTTCACTGGTGTCTGAGAGACAGTTCTAAGGAGGAAATTAGTCTTTGGTGGTCACTGTTAACCCAGTCTGTATCTTCTCTGTTGAGGAAGACAGGATTTACTCTTGGATTTCCTCATTCATCTCTACTGTTTGTTTGCAAGGAAGAGACTTAAAAATACAGATGATACCAACACACTTCCCTTGGATTAGATCAATAAAAAACTACTACATGGTCAAGTAGCTCATGACAAAATCTATCAATTTAACCTATTGAATTCATACCAGGATCCCAGGAAGAATGAAACAAAACATGAAGCCTAACCATACATACAGTTACAGAGAAACCGATGTGAGCACAGAGGAGGATCAGTGATGGGAGGAGTGAAGAAGGTCTTTAGTGGGGTCTACTAACCATGTTTTTGGACCTTGTTGAAAGGGGTCCTCTAAGTCCTCAGGATCCCTCCTAGGAGCTGACGTGCTCTCCATCTTTGTAGTGTCCACACCTCCCAGTCCAAACCCTTCCTCTGTATGAGGGGCCACAGCTTCTGTTTGTTGGATCAGTACGCCCCACTCCTGCCCATACATTCCTGGGGTATGGGGTTTTGGACATTACACAGTACTTCCTGGACAGATTTGTGGTGAAACACCTCTGATGAGGTGGCCAAGACAGTCTGGTTGGAGAAAAGTGGGATTTTTAAGGAACTCAGAAGAGCCTTGCGCACTGTCCTGCCATCTGTTTTCATCTCTGCAAACACAGTGTTGTGGATGACAAGGGAAGAGGGTGCTTTGGCCACACTTTTCAGAAGACAACTCACTCATTGGCTCTGTCTGTTCTCCTTTGCACTGTCACCTAGTTTCTATGTCGGTACCTGAAATCCATCCATGCTCACCTGGGCACAGCTCTGTGCATGCGGAGATGTGGTCACCCCCTCCTACAGATTCACCAGTGCACCTTGAAGCCCCTTAACTTTTTTCCTATCACTGAGGAACGTGTCTGTCCCACCTCCTCATCCCAGTATGTCCTTAGGATCCAGTAGATCTTTTGCAGTCATGTTGGAATCCATTAGTTTCAGCTTCTCCAGTTTTCAGTAAATAAATGTGTTGTAATGGCTATCCTGGTCTTGTTTTCAACCAAATGGCCTCACTTGTCTCGGCAGGTGTATTGCTCAGGCTTGGAATTAACAATGTGGGACAGTGGATGCAGGTAGTCATGTGCCAGAAGTACGTGGCATGTTTGCGTGCAGGGAAACATTATGGTAATCTTCCACAAATTTTCCACAGATTTCGAAATGAAAATGATAACATTCATAAAATATGCAAAGGTTGTAGCAAGGCCAAGGGAAATATTCATCTTAGATCATATGTAAAGGTACCCTACGTGAAGAATTATACCCTGACAATAAAGGAGACTTTGAAAATACTCTAGAAGTACAACCGTTTAACAGAAAGAAGTTCAGGAATAGATCCACAGTTTTGGTGAATTGAAAACTGATGATCCACTTAAACACCAGCTGAACTGAACCAGCATGGTGAGCAGTGAAGAGAGACCACCTGCTGACAGTTGCCAGCAGAAAAAGGGTGAAAAGTAAGAAAGTAGTGTTGATTCTGCTAAGTGGTGTTGTTTGGGCTCTTCATTCTTTTGGTGCTGTTGGTTCTCCTGGAGCACCTCACCACGCTGGCTTCCCTGATATGAACATGGCTGTTATGATCACAGGAACTCAGGACAATTTCACTGTGAATGGCTAAGGTTCAGTTTGGGTGAGGTATGGTCCTTTCTGTGAGAATCAGTTCATGGCACCAGGGAATAGGAGTTGGAAGATGTGTGCTGCTCAGTCTCTGGAAGAAGACTTCCTAATGTGAACTGGGCTGATCTCATGGTCAGAACAGCTTGATACCTCATCATAAAGCATGGCTGTGGTAATTTTCAGGGCAGCCCTGATATTTTGAGCATGGCCTCTCTTGGCTGCACTGCAGAACCTTCAGCCTAGGAGCACAGTTCCTTCAACTTGATGGCACAGACTTTCTGGATTCCCAGTACAAATCCATAAACCACGCTTAGTAAGCCACCAGTTGGACTTGTAAGGAGGGCAGTGTTATGGGCTCCAGGTCTTCAGCCACACTCATGCAGGACATTGCTGTGGGATCCAGGCCCTCGGCTAGATTCTCTAGGATTTTAGTGTTTGGAAAGATTTCCTGCTCTCTCTGTCTGTTTATTGGTGACCATTTTAACTAGTACTATAAATTATGTGTCTTGCATTGATCTGTTCTCTTAAAGTCCTTTGACTACAACAACTTCTATCTGCATATACAAACACCTAACAATAGTAAAGTTTCACCAATTATTATAAGAGTGAAAGGAGATGCTAAAACAACTCATCCTGGAATCATGGGGATATCCACATGCACAGAATAAGCCTGGATCTACATCGTATCTTATCTATACATTTATGCGTATCTGTTAACATTGATGGCATGGGTATTTCTTCATTAGAGTTCTTTTATTTTGGTCAAAATATGGGACACTACAAGGGAAAGGAGCAAAGGTTTATTCTGGCTCAGACTGTTCAACAATGAAGCAAAGAAAGAATGAGAGAGAACACATCCCTGAATGGTTCTTGCAAGTAGCCCAACCCATCGTTTAGCCAGGCTTTTCCTCTAAATTGGGAGATTTGGGGGACATTTTTTCATGAATGATAACAATTGATCTCTCCAAGAGGAAGAGAAACAGTAACGGACATATTTTGAAGCATTAGATCATATGATCATGACATCAATCATATTGGAACTCTGTGAGCAGGCAAGCAGGTTGGAAAGTCACACATCTTTATTTTTCTTAAAATATGTTACCTTACCATTTGTTAAGATTACACAGATTGATTGTGAAATTAAATGGGATGTTTCCTGACAATGAAACTGCACATCCATGAAAGCCAGCCTTGCTTTAGCAACTAAACAGCAAAACATGAAGAAGCCATGGGATGGACGGCAGATGATAGATCTAGGATTTGTGCTTTAATGGGGCAGGGGAATTTGGGGTGTGCACTGTGGATTGTCCGGATGGCCCATCACTCTGTGAACTGGAAGAAAAATGTAAAATTCTTACCCCTACAGTGGTGCACATTCTGAGGCAGCACATTATACCAGAGATTCCAAGGACCTACATGTAGCTCAAGGACAGCAGGAAACCGGAGACAGGCTGGCTGCAGAGACTCCACTACTAAGCACTTGAAATCAGCCTTGTGGGTGAGGACAGCTTTCAGCACAAATGCTAATTAAGAAAACACAGAGAATGCATGAGACATAGGAAAGAAAGTACAGATGAGATCATGCATGGCAAGTGTAAATATTTTACAATCAAATAAGAGTCTCATTCCTTCTGCCACAAAGAATCCTGGGGCTCAGAATCTTCCTGTGAGGAGAACATTCTCAGGTCCATGAAGGACAGTGGTCTAGGCTGAACCAAAGGGCTCACACATTTATGGGACAAGGGTAAATTAAAGGGTACTGTTATTCTCCTTCTTTTGCACCCCTGACACCTGTCTCTTGGGGATCTGTGAGGTCCTCTCACTCTGAGGCGGACCTTCAGGTGAGGGGATTGGAGGGGGTGCCTACACTGTTAGGGGTGGAGGGAAGCAGAAGGGGGGTGTGAATACTGTCCCTGACAGACTCTCAACAAACATCCATATGTCCTGTTTTCTCCTTCCCACACTTGGAGGCAGGGTTTCCAAGTGAAATGAATTTGCTACTTGTGGGAGCTTGAGACTCAAGCTCTTGCTCTGAGGGGAAGAGACTCAGGCCCATGGAGGACTTGTCTCCAGGTTTTGCCAGGAACCAAGCAGATGATTTCTATCTAGATTGCTAAGATGCCTTACTTGTATTCCATCCCTGCTGTTAGCCCCCTGATTTCAGCTCCACTGACTCTGCCTCACTGGATTAGAGCTACAAGAAGGCCCCTTGGGAGATTTAGGCTTTCAGAGAGAGAAGTAGAGTGGGCAGGGTTAGGTGGTGTTCATCGTGGTTGGCTGTGGGGTGGGGCAGTGATTTCCAAACACAGAGAGAGGGTTCCCTAACTCTGCAGACCTTCCTCTGTTGTCAGCCCTGGACCACACAGGGGCAGATTTGCTACAATGAGCTAAGCCTGAGGGCATCAAAGAAAATAGTGCCTTGGACAGTGGGGAACAGAATCAGGTCCACAGAGGACTGCAGAAAAGGTACTGGCATGAACTGAGGAGCTGACCCCTAGGGAAGAGCCTGAAGAGTTCCTTTCCCTTCCTACTGTCAGCATTGGGAAAACCCCTGCACTTTCCCGGATACCACACTTATGCAGTGTATTGACTTTGGGTCAGAGTGACAAGTGATCCTTGTGAGTGCTGTGCATTTCAGGTGAGCAAGCATTGAGGACTGGGTTAGGTTAGGATCACACTGAGGCATTGGATGGTGAGTGATGAAGCCCACCTCTGAGGACGGCACCGGGACCACTTCAGATTTCCAATGTTGTTGTCCTAGCATTCCAGGGAACAGTTCTCTGATGGTATTTTGCCTCCGGGGATTCACAGTCCAGTCCAGAGTCCCAGCCTTGTGCTGAGGCCCTGGCTTCAGGAGGGAGGACGGACAGGCCCTGGGTTCATTTAGGACAATGAGAGGACTGAGGAAGCCTCACCTGAGACACAGGGTCTCAAACATGCCCTTAAAATATGTGTTACCTGCAGGAATCAGGAAGTGCCGAATTCTGCAGAGAGAAATACCTGTGTGCTCCGTGAACCCTGACACTGTACCAGAGCTATGTTCTGAGGGCTGAACTTCAGGAGAGTGGGGCAGAGATAGCCTGGGATTGGGGAGATCCAGGTGAGGGCCTGTTGGGGATATACATGAATCCTTCTCACCAGTGGGGTCCAATCTCAGAATGCTTCAGAAAAGTCTGATATAGGATCTTCACTTCACAGTGCAGAATTCTCAGGAGAGCAGCCCTGGTGTTGCCAATGGGAATGGACAGTTAGAAGTTTTTACTAAGGGCTTCTTTTGAGGGGGGAGGAGCAAAAGTTCTGGGGTCAGGTAGGTCATGGGAGCCCTAAATCAGGCAAGAATATCTCAGGGTAGGATCCCTTTCACCTTAGGCCACCAGCGGAGGAGAGTCAGAAGCTACTTCTGAAGACTGAGCTTCAGAGGGGAGGAGCAGAGAGGACCTGGGCTGACTTAGGTCAAGAAGAGGCCCTGAGGTCACAGCAAGGAAGCCCCAAGCCAGGGAGAAGGACCCCAAACAACCCAGATCTGCCTGTTACAGCTCAACAGCCCTGGGAGAAGGGAGTCAGACAATCAACGGCTTTTGCTTCAGGGAACCTGGAGAGCAGAGACAGCCTTGTCTTGAAACCTGTGCTGCAGGTCTAGGGAGGAGTACAGGCCTGCGGCAGGTCCATGTGGGGCATGGGGTGAGTCTCAGATCCCACAGTTTCCTGAGCTAATCCAGATTCACTTCTGTTGACACACACAAAGAAGACATGACTCACACCACACAGGGGAAGATACGATAGGGTGAGAACCCCAGCTATGCCTGCCCAGCTGACCTGGGAGTCTGAGCCCTGTCCTGAGGTGGGCATTTCAGGTGGGCTGGAAGACAGGACTGGAGATGGACTGGCTTAAGTGGAAGAATTGAGTTGTGACAGGAAGACCCATTCCAGTTTGAGATTCATAAAATAACCCTTATTGGTCTCTCTTGACAGCCCTGCACTGTCCAGTGGAGAATCCTCAGGTGAGCAACACTGCCTCCGGAAACCTCTGCAGCTCAGAGCCTGGTTCAGAGTTCTCTGCTTAAGGTGAGAGCAGCAGAGACAACCTGGTCTCAGCTAGATCAAGTTGAATACTGTGCAGTAAGTGTGGAAGCCCTGATCGAGGACATGGGTCCTCCCAAAATGCATACCTGCCTGGGTTGTGAGCCTGGTACCTGGGGCACACTCACCAGGCCACTCCATTTCCACTCTGGCTGCCCATCAGGACCTTTCTGCCTTAGATATCCCCAAGTGTCAAACATCCCCAAGTGTCCCCTTTATTCAAAGGGGAGCACTGTGGGGTTGATACAAGATATGAGCACCTGGCTTTGGGAGAGACAAACCTGAGGACAGAGAGAGCACAGAGGGCCCTAGATAAAATTCCATTTAAAACTTCCTGTCAGCCTGTGAAGGACCCTGTGCGAGAAGAACAGAGACTGCCTCTGACACCAGACAGAGGGCAGGCCTCACTCTTATGTCTGTCCTTCATGAGAGGGGATCAGAGAGAACCTGTTCCCTCTCCATTAATGTCCTGAAGGGGATGAGGATCCCCAGCCCAGCAAGGTTGTCTATGTTCACCTGGGATGTTTTGTGGTTTTGGTCCTGGAGCACACAGGGTCTGGATTGTAGGAATGCAAGTTCTGCACTCTTTGGCTTTTTTGTGACAACACAGTTAGTAAAAGGGATGAAGATCAGAATTCCAGGAATCAGCGTTAGGGCTCAAAAGGAGGAATGATGAGACCCACCTCACCCCCACTAGAATAGACCACAGAGGACTTCCCTACACTAGGTATCAGGCCTGGCAGCCCTAGGCGTGATTCTTGTACAAGAGATCACCCACCAGGAGAGGCTCTGAGAATTACAGTACTCATCTTCTTGGATAAGGGTGCCTTGCGTTCTGGAACAGAGAGCATCACAGGGAAGGCTGCCCCTGAGTTGAGTCTAGGAAAGCCCCGTGTAGATTATCAGGCAGGTATTTCCTGAAATACACAATTGTGCCTGACGGACCCTAAGATGTATAAAGAAGCAAGGCCTCAGGAAAGGGGAGGACACTGTCTCTAGCCCACTAAAAAAGAGAAGTGGGGAAGGTCACCTGGACTCAGAGCACGTGAGTGATGGGACACAGCCTGCGGGATCATTCAGCCTGAGTGTTTTCCCACATTCCCAACTACACTTAGTGGAGGAAAACTCAGCTCAGGGAGGGGTGGGGCTGCTTTCAGGAATCAAGGGGGAGACTTACCTCTGAATGTGAGGGGACATTGCCACCTACATCAGAGGGTGACCTCCACCCAGATGTCAGTGCCTGGGGGATGCAGTGCACCTTTACCCACGCATCTTGGTGTCAGGCAGGAGTGGCCCTGCTCTGAGGAGTGTGGCCTCAGCTCATCAGATACAAAACATGAGAAGGTGGCCCCGATGGCACTGTAGGGTGGCCAAAGGCTGGACAGCAGAGAACACTCACCTTGGCCCATGCGTCTGCTTCTGCCGTCCTAGGGAAATGCTGGACCTGATTTGCCAGTAGCATGTGCAGGTGGACAATGGGGAAATAGGCATAGCCGGGCCTGAACCACATGAAGGGGGGACGCTCAATTCTCCTCTTCTGTCAGTCTGGGGAAACCCTTACAGAGATGTCCAGATGTGCTGCAATTTTTTCTCCTTAGGCTCAGGGAGGTGGCATTGCTGTGAGGATCTTGACCTGTCAAAGACAAGTCCTGTAGGCAAAAGGAGCAGGCCAGTGTCAGCTGGGAATCAAGGAGAGGAACCCAGGTGAGGAGGGAAGGCTGTTTACACTGGTGCATGTTTGTAACAGGTAATGATTACGTTCATTGTGGAAACTGCTACCTGTGCAAGACACATGTCCATTCTTTTTATTCCATTCCTGTCCTCCTCCCTTCTGCCTGCATCTCTGGAAAAAATACACATGAGCCTCAGTGTGTGTGTGTGTGTGTGTGTGTGTGTGTGTGTGTGTGTGCATTATACATGTTTAGATGCATCACTACCACTTTTCTCAGTATTACTTCCCCTTTTATATTTAAGTTTTTACTGCTCCCCCTTTCCCTCCTCACTCTTCTCTTGGCTTCCTAACTGAAGATCTATCTCAGTACTCAGTATTATTCTTCTTTTTTCTCATTATTTATATTGTGTATTTCTCATATAAGAAAAAAGATGCAGTATTTAAACGTATATGTCTGATTAATTCATTTAAGATTGGCCTCTTGAAGTGCACACACTTTCCTACAAAGGTCTCAAGGTTTTCCATTTTCTGGGAGAGTAGTACTCATAAATATAAGCACACCATTTTTATCAGTCCATCTGGTGATGGACATATAAGCTCCTTCCAAGATTTAGCTACTGTGAATTTTGCTGATATAAACATGGGTATGTATGCATCTATCACTGGATTATGTTGTGTTTATTTCTTTGAGAAACAATCCTAGAAGCTGAACACAATGTCTGGTGTTAATTCTGAAGTAATCACCATATTGATTTCCACAGTGATTGCACCAGGTTACACTCCCATAAACACGGAGTAAGTGTTCCTTTTCCACCTACAAGCACACCACATTTGCTCTTATTTAATTTCTTGAGAATATCCATTCTTTCTGGAATGTGATAAATGTGAGTGTTGACTCCAGTTGCATTTACCTCATGGCCAGCAGGGTTTGACATTATTTTCATGTATTAATTGGCCAGTTGTACTTTTTTTTTTTTATCTGAGAGGTGTCATTCTTTTCAAATCCAGCTTTTCAATACAGTCTTTTAATTTTGAGGACTTATTTTATTTTGAGTTTGTCTATGCTAGATATTAATCCCTTGTCTAATATATTTCTGTCTAATATATTTCTGTATATTATCTCTCCTCTATATAGTGTGTTTATTTTGCTGTGCAGAATCTTTTAATTTTCTGATCCTATTTTACATTCTATGTATTGTTTTTTTTTTTTTTGTGCTTTTGGGGTTCTGTGAATAAATAACTGGGCTATGCCTGTATCTAGCAGTTTTATTTATTTTGTCTTTGAGTTGATTGTTTCTGTTTTAACATTTAGATCAAGGATGTTTCTTGACTTCAGTTGAGTGTATGGTGAATACCATGGGTCTAAGTTCACTCTGTGGCATTTGGAGAGCAGTTTCTTGAGTGCCATTTGACAGAGAAGTGACCATTACTCTAGCCAGTGATACCTCAGAAACAAAATAAGGCCACAGGCCAGGGTTCCTTGCTGCAACACCAGCTAACTAAACAGAGAGTGCAGCTGTAGGTATCTCCCACATGCTGTCTCAGTCTGGCCATGAATGTCAACCTAGAGATTAGACAGTTATCATTAATTAGCATAATGTCCTACCTGAGAAGTCTTTGGAGGGACACACCAAGTCCTACTCAGTTCCACAGTTTTCTTTCCTAGATATGAAAACTAAATAAATCACTGGCTTCATAAGCCGCTATAGGCCTCACCAGGAGTAGCGACTCATAGGGCTCCATTTGTGATGAATCTGTCTCCAGACAAGAGGCCTAGACCTGGGACAGCCTCACAAATGAACATAGAAACTTTCCAATGAAGAGTCTCAGAGTTCTTTATCTCTATCCCCAGAATCTCCAATTCTGCTAAAGAATTTTGATCCTCATGGAGCCCCCAAATCATCCCCACTCTCTCTTTTGTTCAAGCCTTCACAGTCCATTCAATTGTGAGGTTGTGGGCCTGATCGGTCTGCCATAAACATGCATGCTTGTATAATGAAATTATTCTGCTTTTCTAGGTGTACAGGAGATCAGATTCTACCTGGAGTCTTATGGGGAGACTTTGGACCTGGAGATACTGAATTCTTAGGAATTTGGCCAATCTTACAGCTGAATGAACTGCTATGTAAATCAGTGATACACAGGAGCCTTTTAGTGTTGAGGGGAGGAATTTTACAGGTTAGATCCCCAATGGTACCTGAAATGATGAGGTTTAAAGGTGGAGCCAGCTAGGAAATGACCTGGAATGTGACCAGGGAAACATGTCAATGCTTCCTGTGTCAACTGCTGTCATAACCCTAGTGTTTCAACTCTGCCACGATCACTGGTCAGCTACTTTTCTTGCATCTGATGCATCATGTGGAAGGGAGCCATCCTGCAGCCAGGGCCTGCTACCCAGGGAGGCCTGAGCAATAGTAGTAAAGGATGGCCGGGGTGCCTTGTTCCATAGCGTGCTACTTCCTGAGTATGCAGGTGTCCTCCAGAATTTGTTCTTTATTTTGAAGGCTACTAGAGATTCACTCTTTAGAGAAGGAACACAAGGTTTATAAGGCAAAAAACCCCCACTAATCTCCTGGCTTTTGGCCAGCCCCTCCTTTCCTGCTAGCCTGCCATGAACTAGGCTACATTCTTCTAGAAAAAGCCCAGAAAATCCAGCATAATCAACACCCACTGAGATCACCAGCATCTGGCAAAGTTATGGAATTTGCACAAAACCTGAATCTCTACCCTATGGTAATGGAAAACAAGTGCCAATTTCCAGAGTATACATCACTTGCTGTGGCTCAGTGTCATTTCTGGGAACTGAATTCTGTTGTGATGCTCTAGGACAGTGTCCTTTAAACATTTCTGTAACCACATGACACTCCTTTGTCCTTGCCTGTCAAACAAGACCCATTCACTCCCACTTCCATGTGAACTATCATGAGCGTGAGGTTGACACAAGCCTTGTACATTCACATGCCAGCACTTCTCCTTCACTATATGGTGGGGCTAGACATGGAACCCTGGGCTTTGTGCACGGTACTCAAGTACGGCATTACTGAGCCTCATCCCCAGCTTTTCCAGTACAAATCCTTCCTCACAGTGAAACAAACACTCAGCCTCATGTCTGTGTTTCTGATGTCAAGGTTTCTGATGGTCTCAAGTCATCCAGAACCTGGGAGTCACCTGATCCTATTAGGATGTAACTGTTTGTAGTGGCAAAAGAAACCTTCCACCCTATCCAGGATATTACAAGGGCTGTCAGTTTGTTTGTGCAGCAAAATCGGGACATACTATGAATAGCAGGATCAGGGATTCTAGAAGTTAGCAAATTGTAATGCTGTTTGGTTCCCTATGCTCAGCATGCATTGCTCTGAATGGCAGAGTATGGATTAACAAAGAATGCCTTCCTCTTAGCTCTGATGGACATGTCCATTAGTATTTGGGAGGTCCATTGGGCACCACCAAATGTCCCTCTGTCAGAGACTATTGTGAGACTTTCTTCTAGCCTTTCCCAAAAACCACTTGGCTTTGCTCATCAGTTTCCTACCCCTCCTCCCTCACTGGAATTCCTTCCTTCATTTGAGTCTCCCTGTCCCTCTGTTCCCCATCTTTCCCACTCTCTTTCCCTCTCCCCTCTCCTCCTTCTCTGCTTTTCTCCTGCTTTCTCTCTGTCTGTGTGTTTCCAGTGGGTGAATAGGATAAGACCTGCCCTAGGTCCAAGTATGCTGCTCAGCACAAAGCAAACCACTGGAGGAAAGACTGTGCCATGATGAGCACACCCGAGATTTTGCTGGCTTAAGGGCAGTGAGTGGTGGGTGGCTCTGCCATGAGACATGTACAGAGACAGAACGAGGTCTGGCATTCTGAAGCTGAAGTACTGAACATGTAGTTGAGCCTGAAGATTTCCTGGGAGGTCTCCAAAGAGAGGGCAGTCTGCCTATGTCTCTGGTGCCTTAAGTGGCTTCAAAGTCAAGGGGCCCAATGGTTTTCCCAGTCCGTGGTTGTGGCCCTGCCATGAGGGGCTGTTGCTCATACTGGTAGACAAGGAAGGTAGCCAGACCACAGGCCCGTGCTGGATACTGCAAAAGAGACCAAGGCTCACAGAACACATGCCAAGACTTTGCAGTCCAGAGGACCTCAGGCTCAGCTGGGCTAGGCTGCTGCTGGCAGTGATGTTCCTTTACAGCCTAAGTCCCACCCCTCAAGGTTTCTCTTCCCTTCCTGCTCCCTGTCCCTTTCTGTTTCCTGTGGCTATCACTCACAGAGTCCCTGAGGGAAAAAGACCCGTTGAGCCTCTAGTGACTCCGCCCAGTTCTAAGTCTCAGGTTGTAGCAATTAAAGGATTGCCCAGTGAGCACCATGCCTGCTCTCTCTCCAGGGAAGGACTGGGCAGGACCACATGGGGGAAAATCAGCCACCCTTCTTGTCATAAGAGCTCTGTGGCTGCAGAGCCCCAGGCTGCACGTGCAGATCTCAGCATCCTCTGCTCTGCAGACCCAGTGGTCTCCCTGGGGCCCCTGCACTCTCCAGCTTTCCTTTGTTCTCCACATTCAGTCCCTTTTCCCTGAGCAGGAAGCCAGGGAGAAAACTCAGACAATGCTAAGGCTCTTGAGAGGTTTATTTTTGTCCCTTTATTCTTTCTGTACATGTTAACTTTTCTGTCAGTTTTTACCCGATTCCATGCCACTTGGTCATTTTTTGTTTTTTGTTGTTTTTCGATGATCAGGTTTCCACTTTTTAGAAGTCGATTTTGAATCTGTGTGAGTCTGCATTGATGCTGCTCACCAGCCCTTCATTGTCCAGGAGAGGACACCTGAAGGTGAGCCATAGTCACATAAAACAGGTCATTCACACAGCCTGGATTCCCTGATCTCACCCCGATGTCCAGTGAGAGTGGTTGTATGGCAGTTGATGACACTGATGATTGTAGATGGAGGGAGAAGACTTGGGGATGGGAAAACCTTGGTCCAAAGATTGATCACAGGTCAGCAGAGGGAGCTACATAGGTTCAGTAGGAGTAGGACCTGAAGAGCTCCTGGCACAAGCTGTGGACATTCCCTGAAGATGTTCAGTGTGCTCTGTCCAGAATCAACAGAGCGCAGAACTGTGCCTGTTCTATGCAAACTTCTTCCACAGGCTCCTTTCAAATGTCCTGCCTATGTCCCCTTACACCTTTTAGAGTCTATCTAGAATTAAAGCTTGCCCTGTGATCCCCATCACCAGTGAGATGTGCACAGGCCCTGCTGTCAGCATTGTCATCAGCCTGTGGGGTAACAATAGGGGGCCAGCTCACTTCCTCTGAGATCCTCATGCTGCCGTGGAGGTGAGGGTCTTGTTCTGAGAAGGTGTGGGCAGGGAATCCTGAAGGAAAATCCTGTGGTCAGGAGCCACGGGTGCCCCAGCCACTACCCAGAACCATGATGGGTACACTAATGGAGGATGCAGGGAACTCCTGAGCTGAACATAGATTCAGGCTGCTCCACAGACTTTACCTTGCTTCTTAGGACACTGCAGGAAGTCTGCATGGGGCTCTCAGGCTGAGGGTGCTATTTGTTCTGCACCTTTGATCTCAGGAAGCTAGGGGTCTTGGTAGGAAGGAGGTGGGGGAAGCAGAAAAGAGGATCCTCAGCATGATTAGGAGTCTAGGTGAGGTCAAAGCAAGCTGCCACAGCTCAACACCAAATCGAGATCTTCATCTTGTCACTGTGTCACCTCTCATCAGACCCCAAAACACAGATTGAGTGGATTCCACACTATCCCTGTTTGAAACTCTGTGGAGATAGTCAAAAAAATTCAAGATTGTGACCTCAGGTCATTCCAGGGGAGTACAAAACGTAAGCTTTAAATATGACAAAGGAGGAGGATGTTCCCTTTCCTAGGGTATTTGAAACCCAATGAAATTTTCTGCCTCCACCTGCAGCCTCCATGCAGCTGTGTCCAGATGTATGTCCCTTGTCTTTTGTCCCCTCACAGGAAGGGAGAGACTTCTTGTAGAGTTGTGTCTGTTGAGCAGAGAAGTAATTCCATGCACTGCCCCAGAAGAATGGATGAACTGGAGGGAGCAGAAAGGTGATCGTTCATCCAGAAGTGTGAGGACCTCACCTGTGGTGCTTACCACTCATGGGAATTCATGAGGCCCAGGTCTGTGCTTGGGATCTGTACATGAAGGGCCTTCTCCGTGTCTTACAGGAACTCAAGGATCCAGATGTTTAAATGTTCCTTTTGAAGCAGTTTGCTCACTGCCACAGCAGTGTATTCCCTCCTAGGCAGTGTCAGGAGTCAAGGTGAGGTGTAGCCCAGATGTGAACCTGCGGTTTCCCCAGCCCCACAGCACACATTCACCGTCCCTAGGCTCTGTATGCTTTACTCATTTCCCCAGAGCCTTGTGCTATGCAGTTTATCTGCAGGCTGAGGAGAAGCCCCACTTTAATTCTGGGATCATAGGACAAGGTGGATGGAAACAGGAGTTTCTGAAATTATTTAAGATCACTCAAAAAGCAGAAGTATGATGAAACTTTGCGGGAAACATGAAGTTTGAGCCTTTCAGCTGAAAACACTGATTATCTCTCTCCTCTTGGCATCTAAATCTTCAACAGCAAGGACTTGCTGTCCACAGACAACATCATGATGTCTCTTGGTCATGGGAGACAAAAGAGAAAGCTCAGCAGAGTCCGTTCTGGCCCAAGAAGTACACGGGAGCTCACAGGTGTGCAGGGTGTCAGGGATGAGGAGGAAGCAGCAGCCGCAGCTCCTGCTACATCCTCTGCCTCCTGTAGTGTCAGTGGGGACACGTCAAGAGAAAAGCTTGAGCCTGGAACACCAAGTTGTCCTCAGAAGACTCAGGGTCTCTCCTCTCCCCACACTGCCATGGATTCATGTGAAAGCAGTCCACGTATTGAAGGCTCCATCAGAGAATGAAAGGGTGGTCCAAGTCCCTCCCAGGAGGAGGATGCCCCTCAGGCCATGCAGGATGTGGTGCTATATGGCAAGTTAGATAAAATGCACAAGTATCAAAAGAAGAAGCAGATCAGCTTGGAAGAAGTGCTGTATATTTTGGACCATGATTGCTGTGAGCACTTCCCTCTGGTCGTTAGGGAATTCGGAGAAGGCATGTGTCTGAGCTGTGGCAGTGAGATGTGGAATGTTTGTGCCCCTGGCCACACATCTGAGCTTGTTCCCATGTTAGGCTTCCATTATAATGGGATACTAGATACTGAGTTCCAGATCATTCCTAAAGCCGATCTGATATTCATCCTGAGCGTAATCATTGTGAAGTACAATGGCTCAGTGAGCAGGACCTCACAGAACAACTGAGAGATATTAGGGTAGAAGGATCACAGTGTTACGGGGCACACTTGGAAATTCATCACAGAGGATTCGGGTTGGGAAAGGTACTGGTGCACTAGCAGGTTCCTAGGAGTGAGCCTTCACGCTATGAGTTCCAGCGTGCTCCAACGGCTCCCACTGAAACCATCCAGATATGTGTCTTGACCCATATCTTGAGGCCAGATAGCACAGAGCCCAGGTCTCACCCACATCTCCATGAGCAGGCTTGGAGAAGGGAAAGAGATAGGTTCAAGGCTTCTGAAGGGCAAGATGGGTGAAACAGTGTTTAGCAACCACAACACAGCTTAGATCCCACCATATTTGAAATAAGGCTCAGTTATATTTCTGGAAACTGGGCCATTTGCTAAGCAGTGAACAGGCAGGGGAGGGATAAATGTCCTTGCATACCATCTGAATAACAATTCTGTTTACGTTACTTGGAGTTGCACAGCTCATTCTTTTAGAAACTTTGAAACTCTTACTGCTTTATTGTGATATTCAAGTAATTCAAAAGCTTCACTGAAGAATGCTATGGGTCTCACATGTATTCTTCTGTTTCTGGGTTGGTATTTGATTGTGATTTCTGTTTACAAGGTGACTTTTTGTGACACTGATGGCAAATGGACTTTGCTTTTCCATTCCATGTTTAAGAGTCTTTCCTGTGTTTTTAGACAAACAGAGAAAACTTTCCTTGATGTGGTCAAAGAGGACAGGGCTAGAAATTTCCTTAGAAGAGTAGAAGAAACTTTGTTGGAGTTAGATATTAGAAATAGAAACAGTTATGAACATCAAGTGGGGGATCCTTACTTTCTTTTCACTACTGCTCTGTACTGTTAAAAATATGACACCTTGGTTTACTTGACAGTAGTTGGAAAACTCACTATCGATAAAGAATCTAGCTATTGAAGCCAAACTGAACCAGAGTCTTCATTGCATGCGTGCCCTTTGTTAGACGCTGCATCTGTGGTGGGGTTGTGAGTGAACTGCAGTAAGCAGGATGTAACCTAGCCCACCGGATGTGTACCTCCCATGCCAGGAGAGAGGAGATGTTCAAAGGACCTATGGGAAAAAGCATTGGAGTCTGAGTTTGGACCCTAGCAGAGTGTAGCCTTGGTAGAGTGCTAAGAAATAGATGCTTTGGGCTGAAGGTACATGCAGCTCCTTCTGCAGGAATTGACTTAGTACAGAGGTAAGAGGACCCAGGCCAGACCCTGAGAGGAGCTGCCTTGGGCCTGAGATGGAAGCCTCTAAGCAGTGCTTTTAGATGGTGGGTGAAGCGGAGGAGAATCCTGACCTGGCATAGCTATGAGAAGAGTCCTCCTCCATGGGACATTACCAGGGGAATCATCCTCCGTCTCTGCAAGGTTTCCGTGGCAGACAACCGTGACTGTTGGGCAAAGTCAGGTCCTAGAGTCCCTGCGCAGGTGATCTGCTCTCTACTGGGGGTGTCCAAAGATGCTGGCCTGAGGAAATGCTTCTCCCTGCAGAGTCCTTCGCAGTGTCCCCAGTCTACTTCCCTGTCTTATACCGCACTCACGTGGGTCAGCTCTCAGTTATTTCCATTCTGAAGGTAGTTTCTGCAGGCCATATCTGGATGTATACATTTTACCGTGGTTTCTTAGACCTGCATCTGAGTTTAGCTGCCATGAAAGTAGCTGGGCTGGAATTGGGTCATCATTTTCATACAGGCTTCAGGCAAAGCAAGCCTAGCCATTTGGTCAAGGTGGTATGAATGAAAATAGCTGTTACTGTAGAAGAGAAACTGTCCCAGATGGGCGATTTTCTTCACCAAAAAGTCTGGGAGCTGTGATTTGATCCCAGGATGGACAGCTTCTTCAAAAGAATTTGTGGAGAACTATGGGAAGACCCTCCGCGGTTAAGTAACCACTACAATCAGCTTCTTACTGTCAGTGTACAGTATGCCAGAAATTTTGCCAGGTGCATTAAACAATAAGCCATAAATCCAAACACTGGAGCAAACTGCCACCCTGCTAAAATTGGAGGTTATTTTGAAGGAAAAATCAGGCAAGTGTCATTGAGTGACAAATAAATACATCATGGATTTGTGATTGATGATATATTTAAAGGGATCTGTCCCGCAGCAGGTGACATTGGGAAGGCTCGAGTTTTCCTTTCCTGTGTCCGCTCAATCACTCCTCCCAAAGTGTAAGAGAATTTTACCTTAGCAAGTTGTATGTGGTGCATTTAGCTGAGCACCTACTTTGTAACTACTTACAGTGGAATACAAGTCAACCTTCGCTCACATCTTCTCTTCCCACTTTCTCATCCATGGGACCACTGTATCCCACTTGTCTGTAGGAAGCGTCATTAGAGTATGCTGTGACCCTGGGTTCCTAGGATTGCCCTTAGGCATTCATGACAGACATTTGTAAATGTGGTGGAGCTTGATCCCTGGAGTAGTCCTCACACTGTGGTCACAGGGCACACAGACCTCAGTGATTTCATGCCTAGAATGATCAGCCATGCATGTAGCTCACTTTCATGGGAACAAGCTGATTCTGAACCTTGTGGTCCCTGATCAGGGCTGGCGCCCTGCAGCCTGCAGTGTTTCCTCCTTCCTGCCCATACTGGCTTGGTTCCCGAGCACAGCTGCTATTTCTATGACACTTGAGACCTCCTCTGCTGTGTGAAAGGCAGGTGATGGCACAACCGCTGAAACATATGGACTGATTGAAGGATTATCTGTCACTTTGCTGTGCCCCCTTTGGCTGGTCTCCTCTGCACCTCACCTCAGCCTGCCCATTTTGGAGCATTGTCTGCTGTATGTCCCTAATGCCACCCACTCAGCCTACAGCAGGACTTGTTGCTGATGTCTACACCCAACACCCTCCACATGAATTGTGTCTGCAGTTCCTCCTGCAGGTTTCCGGAGCCCCTGAGGTGTGAGCTCTGCAGAAATGGGCCATGAAGATGATTCTGTGTTCTGCCTGAGACCTGTGGAGCAGACTCAGGTTTACAATCTGTGCTGAGGTCAGGTACTCTGCAGCCATTGGGAGGTATGAGCCTTGATTTGCATGCATATGTGTAAGACATTGAAAGTGTCATAGCAGAAATGTTGCTAGGCTTGGGTCCTTTTCACCAAAGAGGCTAGCAGTTGATATTTTCCTGAAATGGTTCTCTTGAGGAGGGATAGTGTGCAAACACTGTGCCCTCTATCACCAGGGACTCCTAATGCTAAGACTGGTCCACTGCTGTGCCCAGGTGCCCTAGGCCTCACTCAGCACCAATGCTGCTCTTGGCAGAGGCCCCTTCATTATTCCTCTTGGGTTTATTTTCCTACAATACTAAGTCAAGAGCTGCCACATATTACACTAAAGAAGAAAAATTACATTCCTAGATCTCAGGCCTAAAGTTTCCATAGATTTTAAGAGGAAAAAAGTATCTAACCCTAGCTCCGAGGTGAGAAGGACCCATTGGTTTCAAATCATGACCTGAACTTGCAGAAGTGCAGAGATTTCTTACCTACTTCAGAACAGATTGGAGAGAAGCACAGTGAGATGCTGCAGATCTCTGTTCCTCCTTGTTATGTCCAGTAATCCTCAGCACATCCTGCTCTAAAGCAGGCTCCAGCCTCCTGGGGCTGAAGGCCTTTCTACACTCTGTCACTGCCTTTTGGATGAGGAGAGGAGCGAATATTCATTATGAACTCAGCAGAGAGATATGTGGAACAACTGATTATTTGTGAAAGAAAAACTCTTGATTTTATACTTTCATTTTGCATTCCCAGTCACAGTGGCTCACAGTTTGGTGTAACACTGACCTGCCTTCCTCAGGGTTCTCTGTTCCTGGGCTCTTTGCCATTTCTGACCTGTAAAGGGTGACCTTGTCCATTTCCCACAGAAACTAGGCAGGATGTCACCCACATATTGTCAAGAGTATTATTAACAGTACTTCTCTCTCTTCCTAGTATGTAAGAGCATCACCGCCTTCCTACCATGTAAGAGCATCAACCTTCTTTGGGAAGAAGAGAGTCATTTCCCTGACAGGACTGAGACTTCCGTCTGTGGCTGCTGGCACTAAATCAGGAGAACTACAAGGCCTGCAGGTCAGGGGTGGGGAGGGTAGCTCATCCTGCCACACTGGTCTTGCACATAGGAGATTCAGGATTTAAGACACCATTGCCAGCGCAAAAGAAAGAAGAGCCCAGGTGTTGAGTGAAGCATAAATCTTGGTAGGATCATCAGTGCTCATCATGTGGAAGTCATCTCCTTGAAAACTGAATACACAGATGCAACACTGTCCAGCAGGTGACAGAGGTACCACACAGTGTTATGTAGTAATGAAATGTGCCTAGTGTTATTCAGGAGCTACAATTTTATTTTAATTTTAATTGAATTTTCCCCATTATTAGTTTATCAAAGTGTGGCCAGGAAGGGTGGAGGGAGTTGGGAGTGTGCTCCCTGTGGGCAGAAACTACTGTGCTCTGCAGATACAGGGGTTCACACTTTAAAATACACCAATTTCTTTTTTAACAATATTGAGATAAGGATCATTTGTACACTGTTGGTGGGAATGTAAACTGGAACAATTAGAAATCCATATGGAGATGGCTCTAAAGTTAAATGTACAAATTGTATTGAACTCATTTATTCCCTTTCAGATGTCTTTGAGATAAAGTCAAGGAACAGTCCATTATTATATTACATCCGTATGCGTTGTTACAGCATCAGAACTCAACAACAAACTTATGGAGCGTCCTATAGCCTACAACATAAGAATAGATACAAAATGTGATACTTACAGAATAGTGCTGTTCTGGGATATGGAAAGATATTCATCTAGGATGTATATCTAAGGTACATTTTTTGGAATACCGACGCAATTTAATATCTGGACTGAAATAAATCATGCTCATAAGCATTAATTTTCTCGTGCTTTCTGGAAAGGGAAACGAAATAAAAGAAGAATGGAAAGAAAAAATGCAAGCAAAGCTTCTGTAAATTGGGCGATGAAGAAGGGTTGTAAGGAAGAGCAGAGAATTGGAAAAGTGAGTTAAGATTATGATGTAGTCACACATTGCGGATGATGAATGTGATCAGTATTTAGGGTGTATAGGTACCAGTCTGAAAGTGAACTTAGTAAAAATAAGGGAAAACACACTTAAATATATCTGAAGAATAAATGATATAAAGAAGCAAAATAAACTAAAAATAATAGAAAGCATAGAAAATGAACTTTGGAAATTGGAAATGACCTATGGGGGGAGGAGATGGGAAAGGGTAGAGGCATCAGGCTCTAGAGATTAAGGTGAGGACTGCACATTTACCAACTCCACATGAAGGGTTTAAAGCCTGTGTTCCACAACTCTTTGATTGCAAAGTTTTAAATAGTATTTAAAGATATATTTCTCAAATTGGAAGGAAACCTGGGGAACTCAGTGACACACTACGAACGAAAAATTTTAGAAAAAGCATTGTGGATGCACGCTGTGGTAGAGTGTTAGGAACCATGGGTACTGTTCTCAGTACTACAAGGTAAAACCATAGAAGGTGATCACCAGCTAAGAGGAATAAAAGCCTTGCCAGGAATCAGTGTTCTTCTGGAATTTGCATCTGGTTTCACTAACTGCCCTCACTGTGAATAAGTGGTATGTGGTTTTCTTGTCACCCAGTTGGGTGGAATTACTGGTGGTGGGAGCACTCTCAGATGAGTTCACAGCATTTTACTAACAGGCGGACAACCTGGTAGAAGAGAACATGGGAGCAGGAGCCTAGAAGAGCAGTGAGAGACAGCACCTTCCAGCACACACCTGAGAGCTCTTCACCCAACAACAGCAGCATCAATGTGTGTCTGAGGTGCACATGGAACCTCCTGCAGGACAGAGCACGCGGCACACCTCTAAATACACTCAATAAACGTAAGGGGATTCAGAGGGTCAGAACCGTATCTGTATGTCCCCTGAACAATCTCTGTGCAATTAGAAATCCATAACCAGGGACTTGGGGAGATTGCAAAACAAAGGGAAGGGAACCTCTGAATTACTCTCTATGCAGATTCTAGGCCTGCAATGAAAACATGCTCCCTGGATGAGAGCAATAAACCACAGACATTCATTTTCTCATCTTCCTGTGGACTGCATCACTGCGCTGTAGTTGCCCATGGGATGTGTTCTGCTGAGCCCATCTGACTGGCTAGCAGCGGGCCATAATCCTGCTGTATCCTCCCATCATCACATTCTGTACATGCAGACCGCAGGATTTCCAAATAGAGGTATCCTAATCATCCCTGTTCGAAGGGGGGCAGATGACCAAGTTCTTTATGTCCACTGAACAGAGTGATGACTGTTTAACAAGTTGGGCAGCATGGAAAGATTTTTCTCTGCAAGGTGGTCAAGAATAGCAGTGGACAGAAAGACTGAAATTTGTTCTCCAGGGATACTGGTGTGACAGAGAAGGAGCGCGCCTTCAGCCCTGGTTGAGGTCATGGGATACAAAAAGGAATCAGCACTCTGCATGTGCACAATCAGTCCTCACAGAGCTCTGGGGTTCAAATGCTCTGATAAGAGAAACAGCATGATCTGATGGTGAATTTTATTCTTTGATCTTAAAGTGTAATGCATTGTCTACCTGACTGAGCTATAGTCAACATTGGACAGTGTAACCAGAGCAGCTGTCAGGCTCAGCAAAACACCCCCAGCTGACTTTACCATCATGACCCACCTGGCAAGGCGAGATCTACCAGAATGTTACTGCTAATGCTGTTGCTCAGCTGCCGAAACCACAAATTTTGGGATCTTTCAAGTCCACACAAAGAAGTGACAGGAAGCAAATAAGTGCAGAGCCTTATATGTATCATTCCCTTGGTTTAAAAGTCACAAGTCAGGTGAACATCAAGGTCAGCCTGAGGAATTTGGCTCACATTAATTGTCTCTTTAAAGAACCTATGGCCAAGGACAAACACATTTTGAGGTACTACAAGGCGATGAACATGAATATTCTGTGTGAGAGGACAAATTTCCACTAATAATAATATCCACCTTGGACACCATATAGCACAAGACAAGCCAGAATATACACTGAAATTCACAAAACAAAATGTGCATGGCTTGGTCTTTCTCTAGGGCCCGGATGGAAGACTCTGCCTAAAATGTATGAGGCACTGGTTTTGACCCTCACTACCACTGAAAAGAAAATGAATAGAAGAAAGCAAAATCATCCCATGAGGGCTGACAATTCAGAGAAAGCAGGAGTCAGAAATAGCAGTTATACAACTGACTTTAAACGGAAACATGATATCAAACTTAGAGAAAGGAAATGAGCCAACCCACCCAAAAGGAGCACATGTAAGGGATCAATAATAAGTGTTAGTGCAGTTCTAATGGAATAGATGATAATACTAAGTTGAAAGTGATGTAACAACATTGGGAAGTTTTACAATATTAATGAAATCCATACATGTTTAGTTAGAAAAGCACGATATTACAGAGGAATCTAAAATTCCCAAAATCATCATCCCACGTTCTGCACTGGATGAGTATAAGACGTTCTGCAGAGGGCAAATAAGAGAGATGCTATAAGATCCCTGACTGACAGCGGCTCATGGAGGAGCGAGGGAAGCACCACTGAGTAGGTGAAGGTGGGGAAATCTGGGGGCAGGAAATCGATTCTGAACAAAGCTGTGATGCAGCTGTGATTCGTTCAGACTCCATATTGTCAGCACTGCTGAAATTTACATGGAATTTAGCATGGGATATGTCAACCCTTACAAGCCATCGTGTCAGAAAGAATGGTGTTTAAATCACTGTGTGTGGCTGCCATGGATTTCCAAGTTGCTGCAAAGGAAACATGTTCCTTGGGTTTCAATGGATCCTTTGGAAGGACACTCCTTCACAGATTTGGGGAAAGATTAAGCACCATGAGGTGGACCTGCAGATTGTCTGAGAGGGTGCCCTCCATGGCTGACCTCTACAGCTCAATGGATGGTCCCCTGCCCTATTTGAGAAGAGCCGTGCCCTCCCAGTGTGGGATAAGATTACTATGACTGCAGGGCTCCGAGACATGAAAGGGGCCATGCAAGGTAAGAGACACTTATGGATAAAGTAAACCACATAAGGGATGCACTGTTCAATCACTGGACATACTCATATTCAGGAACCCTAAAACAATCATAGTGAGAGTGTTTTGGACACAGGGAAAGACACTTTTGCATACCTCATTCCTCTGTGATAAAGGCTTGACATGGTGTTGACACTGAACACAGCCCCAGGTGTTCATTACTAAGTGTATGCCTTCAGTCTCAGAAGAGATCTAGACTTAGGCCTTTGAAAATCCCTGGAGTTGTTCAGACTTTGAGCAAGTGATTATTTGTTTCTATTTCTGTGGGGGAAGTTTGCATTATTTGGGGATAAATTGTGAACTTGATATCATTATTTTATTGAGAGACTAAATAAATTTGAAAAGGTGTTTTTGAATGTGAAATTCACATGGAGTGAATTTTGTTGTTAATCCTACAGGTCACCCAGCAGGTAAAAGAAGCAGTTCAAGAGAGGACGGTCCTGGATGCATGTGTGGGGTCATGGAGCCTGAGCCTCAGGATGTGTGGTCTCTCCTCCCTTCCCCTCTGCTGCTGATCCACAGTGCTGCTTCCCAGCCACCACAAACTGAGAAGCTTTGTGCCTCCAAGTCCTTCTTCCACGCTGGTTCTGCCTTGGGTACAGGCTATCATAGACTGAATACGTGGACTGATCAACCCTTTGCTCCTCATTGTTGTGGTTACTGTTGCAATAACATGACAAACAAGTGTGGGTATTGTTTTGTGCTTCTGGAAGTTACCATGGAAAACAACAGTAAAGAGAGATAGAATACCTAGCATGCCCTCATATGCAACTCACTGTAAACAGCAAAGCATGAGGAAAGCCTGGGGGAGACTGAAGACTGTGGAGCTGGTCCCCATGTGTGCATGGATAGGGGCAGGAAGCTGAGGGCTGCACAGGTGCACAAGACAGCATCAGCCAGAGGAAAGTTTTGAAACTCCTGCCTGTGTATCAGTGCACCTAATATCAGAGATGCTAGTGACCTCTGTGTAACACCAAACAACAAGAAATAACAGACAAACTATTCGGTTCCAGGTATTGTGCTTTGTAACTGCCTGAAACCACTGTATGGGGTGACATCTGGCTTGAAAAACCATCAATTTTTTCATGGCATGTAAGCCATGTGCCAAAATAGAATAAGAAATTAACTTTATCCATACATAGGAACTGAGGACAAGCTTTAATCAAATAAGTAAATGTAGTGTACTACCATCCATGCTTAAATGCATTTATAAAATTCTGTACATAAAAATTTTATTCACTGGACATGCATTTTATATAAAGCAACACATTTACAAACATATTGTAAAGTACTATAGTCTCCATGAACACTTTACACACTTTTTCTTTCTATTGATATAAATTCAAAGACGGACCATGGTCCCTCAAGCCTGTGATCCAAGCATTCAGGAGGCTGAGGCAGGAAGATTGTTGCAAGTTTGAAGCCTACCTCATCTATATATTGGGCTCAAGGCAAGCCCAAGCTTTATAGCAAGACTCTATCTCAAAAGTACTAAAACATGTCCACACAAAGATTTGGGAGAGAGTATAAATTTCATGCTGAGTCTAAGTGATCATAACAATGACCTAGATTATGAAAAATAACATCCCAGCATAGAATCAGGACTCATTCTGATTCTATGAAGCTTCTCACCCTCTTCCCACTGAACATCAAACTACATAAGGAAAGTATGGGCAGATCTGCCTCTGGCTGTTGAGCAGTCCTCATAGGAGGACATTGCTTGAACAGGTCGCCAAATCCCTGGGTTCTGTCTTGCACCACAGTTCAGCAGGTAAAATCCAGATCAGGAACATCAGCCTGAATACCTCTCTTTTCCTGTGTGACTGCACAGGAAAGTCCTGGATATCCAGTTAATCTGACTGAGAATCAGAGTTGAGGCTCTGTTGGGAACCAAGCTGGTGAGCTCACAAAAACAGAGGGCATCTGCAGAATGCTGTTCTGCTCCTGCAGCCAGGCCCTAGACTTATTGTTCCTTGTGATGTCCATGGACTTCCTGATGTGTGGCATCAGATCTACCTGAGGGCTTTGTTCTGAGTTGCTTGCTACAGGTGAGGGTGTCAGGGAGATCCAGGCTTAATGAGGAGGTCAAATGATGGGCTATGTTTGCTATAGGAAGCCACAAAAAGAGAAAGGGTCCCCCAAATCCAGTTCACTCTCCCTTTTCAACCTTTCAGCTTCGGAAGAATTCTAAGGGTGACCTCTTTCTACTTAGGGCATCTTGGGAGCTATAGCATTGGTCTGTGTGGGACAGACTCAGGTCAACAGAGGACTGGATCCTGGCTCTGCCTGGAAAGAAGCTGATGAACCCTGGGGAAGAAGGGGTGCACCCAGAGTATCCCATTCTACTCTCGTCATCTCTGGAGAGCCCTGACATGCCACTAGTTGTAACATCCATGCCCATGTCCTTCTATCCTCAGAGAGAGCTGCAGTCACTTCTCAGTTTCTGGCCTCAAGTGAGGGGAGCAGAGAGGGCTGTGCTTCCTTAGGATCACGTCAAGTTGAGGTGCTGAGAAGTGATATGAAGCCTCAGTCCAGGGAGAGAGTCCACAAATGGTGCATATTTCCCCAGGTTGTCTACACTGTACTCCTGGGACCACTTTGTCCTCAGGGGATCCACCAACAGAGTGAGACTTATTCTGATCGCCAAGCTTCAGAAGCGAAGGCAAAGTGGACAGCAACTGGTATCAAAGAGTTTAAAGTGAGAGTTGATGTTTCACTGAGGAAACCACAGCCCAGAGAGAGGGTTCCAGAAAGTTCCAGCAAAGCCCTGCTAACTGATCTTCAGTGCAAGATGCAAAACTTTCAAAACAGCACTCACTTTCACCACACTGGCGGAGATGTGTGAGGATGAATCTCTCCCCGTTGTCAGCAGAGTGCTCAAGGGATTCTTGGCATTGTCCTGAGGTCTGTGTCTCTGTGGGGAGATGAGGCAGGACCTGGGCTCAGTTGGCTCATGGTGAGGGACTGGCCTAGGGAGACTAAGGAAGGTATACCCCAGAGAGATGGTTGCAGAATGTTCTAGAAAAAACCTGCTGACTACTCTGCAGTGCAAGATGCAGAAGTCTCACAACAGCACTCACTTTCACCACACTGGGGGAGATTTGTGAGGATGAACCCCTCCCCCTTGTCAGCACAGGGATCAAAGGAGTCACAGCCTTGTCCTCAGGTTTATGTTTCTGTGGGGATATGAAGCAGGACCTGGGCTCAGTTAGCTCATGGTGAGGAGCTGCCCTGAGGAGACTGAGGAAGCCCTACCCTAATGTGATCCCAGAATAATCCAGAGCTCCCTCTGTTTTCCTCTGCTCCCGAGAGCAGGATTCTTGAGAAACAACCTGGACAGTTAAGAGTTGTGTCCTGTAGAGTATCATGTCATCCACAAATAATGATAATGTATCTTCCTTTTTTCCCCCTTTATTTCTCTCTCTTGTCTAATTGTTCTGGATAGCATTTCCAGTACTATATTAAATAGGAGCAGTGATAAGGGACATCCTTGTCTTGTGCCTGATTTTAAAGTAAATGTCTTCAGTTTTGGCCAATTATTATGATACTAAGCTTTTGATTTGTCATATGCCTTTATCATATTGAGGTAAAAACCATCTATTCCAATTTCCTGTAAGGTTCTTATCATGAATGAATGTTGGACCTTATCAAAAGCTTTTTCTGCATCTATAGTAATGATCATGTGATTCTTGATTTTGGCTTTATTGTTATGGTGAATTACATTGATTGATTTACATATGTTGAACCATCCCTGCATGCCTGGGATAAATCTCACTTGGTCACGGTGTATAATGTTCTTGAATATTTGCCACATTTGGCAATATTTTATTGAGGATTTTAATAGTAGCTCAATGGTAGCTACTGTTATTTTTATATTTTATTGAGGATTTTAACAGTAGCTCAATAGTAGCTACTGTTATGTCGAGTTGTCTTGTGGTGAAACACTATGTTGCTTAAATTGTTATTTTCTGACCTATTTTGTTATATCCTCTTTTATCTTAATCCTTTTTTTAAATAAAAAAAATCAAAAACTAAAACAGTCATGTTCTGAGGGTCTGCTTCAGGGAGCAGAAGAGACAACCTGGGCTCAGTTGTCAGCTTCACGTACTGCGGGAGGTGGAATTCCCACAGCAGGCAGAGGGTCCTTCTACAATACTCCAGCTCTACATCTTTTCATAGTCCTGCACCACACAGCAGAGAGGAAAGCCCTCCACTAGGTCTACCCCAGAGAACTTAGACTGTGAGAGCCTGGTTTTGAGGTTCACACTCCAAGTGCCTAGTGCAGGGAAGGACCTGCTCTTTTAGGTTTCAGTGGGTTCTCCAACAATGCTGAAATCACTCTGTGTTTGTCACTATGAATTTTAGCACAAAATTCTTAGTTGAGTATCCACATTCCCATCATAAGCTCTCAGAATCACACCCTTATTGTGTGCATGGTTCACCAAGTTTGTGGAACTGAGAGGGACTCAAGATTATTAGATAAAAGGGAGATGATGAGGACAGAGTGGGGAGAACTCTCCCAAGGTAGAGTATTCTAGGATAATCCTGATTTTCTGCTGTAGTCAGCTGTGCAGTACAGAACTGCCTTGTTGGACAACTCCAACTCAACATGCAGAATTTTTTTGCTCAGGGGTCCTGGGTGTCAGAGCCTCAGTGTAGGGGAGGACACTTAGTTGACATGGGACTGGTGTCCAGGAAGGGGGCCATCCCCATCTAAGCCTCAGGACACCTGCAAGTCAGAGACTTGGTGTGACAAGGCACACTCAGATCAGCTGGGTTCTGCCAGGAACTAAGGTGAGGACAGAAAAGGAGGAAGAAAGGAAGAAAGGAAGGAAGGAAGGAAGGAAGGAAGGAAGGAAGGAAGGAAGGAAGGAAGGAAGGAGTGCAGCCCACACCTCTAGAAGAGTCCCTTGGAGGATGGCTCTGACTGGGGTACTGACTCAACACATGGCAGCAGGATGTGTGGTCCCCCATTTTCCAAGGTGGGATCTGAGAAAGGTGACAGATTTGGTCACAGAGTTGGGTGCCCCAGTCCTTAGACTGGAAAGTTCCCACAGTAGTCTGCCCCTGCTGTGATCATAGTGCAGCCCCATGCATTGTGAGGAAGCAGAAAATTTCTGAATTCTTCAGCCTGGCCTGAGGGAACTTAGCGGACTCAGAGGAGGAACTGAGCATCTCCAAAGTGAGGGTCCCAGGCAATGTCCAGTGTAAAGTGATAAAATGAGGCAGTACTGATGGGCCTAGGAGAGATTCCCATCTGTCTGACTGTGGATTCTATTTCTTTGGGGTCCTGCACTCTGACTGTGGACCACAGAGAAGCAGGACTCATATTCCCAGATGGAGACAGCTCCTTGAGGACTGAAGGGTAGAAATCACAGGGAGGAAAAGGAAGAGGCCCCGTCCTCTAGACCTCCACCCAGATATGCTGTTAATCTAGTACACAGTGTAAAATCCGAAACAATGATGAACAGAAGACTCAAACCTCTTTTATCCTTTGTAAGGAGATAATCACATTCATTTTACCCCCCAGGAAATGATGACTGAACTTGTTAGTGATGACAGCATCCAAACAGGAGCAAGGCATCTGGATGTGCACAGAATGAACACCCTGAATCACTGTTAGTAAGCGTTTGGGATCCTGGGGAGCCTGATGAAAGGCAAACATGACACTGAAATTCAGGTTACACTAGTTAAATATTGATAATCAGAGCAGTAGAGAGCAAAGGCATGTGTGGTTAGGTGGCTGAAAGCTGCACCGTGGCAGAAAGGCTGTTCCTGGCATAGATTGGGGTCTGGAGAAGCAGAAACCATGTCCTTGTTGACTCATGAGCTACGATCCCACTTTAAATGGTCCCCCTGCAATTCCAAGAGGTCACCCAGAGGGGGTCATGAAGCATCATTCACACTTCACGTTGACTGACATCAGGTGGTTGAGGTGTGCTCACTGGTGCTGTGGTAAGGAAGGTGCCCCAGCGTCTTCCTTAAGGAATGCGCTGACTGTGGCCATTAGAGGACTAAGTTAGACATGGAGGCACTGCCCCAGGATCTAGGAAATGGTCTTGTTATTGCTAGTATCTCTCAGACTTTGAAATATGGTGGGTATAATTTAAGGAATTTGATGATTAAACCAAGGCAAAGAAAGACATGGCAAAGGACCTGAGTTAGCAGCGTTGCTGCGTGTCCCGATTATAATGGCTGGTGCCACTCATGTTTTATAAGTCTTTAAATCTTCTTTATTGCATAATTGAATTGGAACTTTTTAGATAAACATAATGATCACATTCTTCTTAGATTATTGTCCTTAGCTTTACTTTTACTTTTGATTCTTCTACCTGATCTTTGATCCAAAGTTCCACCCTATGTACCAAACTTTGCTTAATATTTTCAGGGCATTTGTTGATTATTTTTTCTTTTTCTTCTTTCCATTCTGCTTCCATCCTATCTAGTTCCCTCTTTTATTGCTTTATCAGTTGATAATATCTAGTTTGTATTTTGATTCTTGTTTACACTTTCAGTTTCTCACATCAGAGATACAAAGTGATATTTGCATGTGCGTAGTCAATTAATTTCCCTGAAGAGTGTGGTCTCATGATCCCATTAACCTAGACACTTCTGAAGCTTCTCCTTTTTTAATGCTGCATAGTACTGCATAGTATAAAATCCTACATGTCTTCACATATTTTTTGGTTGAAGGACACTTGGGCTGTTTCCAAGGTTCAGGCTCTTACACAATGTGCTGCTCTAAGTTTCTGCTTGCATATATTGCTGTGCTCTGATGTTGTGAATTCTTTTGGGATGATACCATGAACTGGAATAGCTGGGTCTAATGGTGCCTCTATTTTCAGAATTTTGAGGAATGTCCACACTGTTTTCCACCTAGTTACAGCACTCTACACTCCAGATAACAGTGAAGAAGGGAAATGGAGCTGGAATAACTGGCTTTTCATATTTTGAAGACTAAATATAACCCTGTCTCACACTATGATTTGAACTAAAATAACGCATCAAAGATCCAAATATTACACAGACACACTCATCTTCATGAAGAGAGACTTGGCAGAATACTTCAAGTTATAGGTGTAGGGAACAAAATTATAAACCAACCTTGATCACATGGCAAGTGCTTTCCATATTCAGCAAATGGTAACTCAACATATTGAAAATCTTTTGCGCATTAATTGAAATCACCAACAGAGTGAGGAGAAAAACTGCACACTGGGAAAATATTTGACCACATATTTCTCAAATGACTAATATCTACAATAGACAAAGAACTCAAGAAAGCCTACCTTCCAAATTGAAAGACTCAATCAAAAAAGGCATCTGAAGTGAAGACAGTTCTCCAATGAGTAATTAATAGCAATAGGACCTGCTATGCACAGGCTGCACCTCTGATCTGCACCCAGGCCTTGCATTTTTGCTTTAACCTTTCATGGGTCAGACAGTGAATACTGTTGGGTGCAATCTTATGTGCTGGGTTGTCTGTTACCCCGCACGTCTACTTCATCTTTTTGCTCATTGTGTAACTTTCGTGAAGTATATGTTCAAGTGTTTTATCCCTTTGTCTGAACAGTTTTTCCATTTTACTGTTCAGTTTCCAGAGTTCTTGGTATTCTCTGAGTAGAAATCAGATGTGGCAACACTAAATCCTTTCTCCACATCCAGAGCTTACTTTGTTATTATTTAACAGTATCTTTTGTAAGGAATATGTTATCATTTGGTAAAACCCAATTCCTTATAATTGTCTTTCAAGCCATGCTTTTGCTGCTGTAGCTGGAAAATCTCACCTGTCTTGATATACCGCGGACATTTTTCCTGTGCCTTCTCCTTTACATTTAGACCTTGGATCCACTCTGAGCTAATTCCTACACAGTAATGGAAGTTTCCTAAATGACAGTGTCATTTGCTATCGTCCAGGGATATTGTCCTTTGTGTCAGTGCTCTCATCATTAGCAGCATGAAGTTGTCTGTGTTGGTCTGTATCAGCTTCTTTAGTGAATACAGCATCTGTAGTCACAGCTCCCAATTAATTTCACAGGTTGCAATTTCAATCTTCTTTGTTTTCCTCCTTAATCTAATAAGATTTTTATGCAAGTTAATGATTTTTATATACAATTTTTTTGTGTCACTGAGGTTTCATAACAGCTCATTGTAATGAAATTCAGTGTTTTCTGTTAGTATCAATTTCATTTCCTCTGTTTTGAATTCACTTTGTTTAGAATTCTAGTGGCACAGTGTGGAAGATGGCAGCACTAGTATGAGATTTTCCTTGTGCAAAAATTGTATATGGCTCTCACTGCACTAACTGAAATGAATGCCAATATGAGGCACTTGGGGGAAAATCATCTTACTGAAAATGCTGTCTAAATGTTTTGTTGGGTATGTAGTCTCCTGATATAATTATTGAAGTCCTAGTTGGCCCTGTCAGCTGTCAGTAGAGTGATATCTTCAGGAGGTTTTGAGGCATCCATTGTTTTTGACCACAACATAAGGCAGGAGGCAGCGATCATCACTAGGCAACAAGTCACCTACAGGTGATTAACGTATTTGTGTTCAATGGAGTATGACACTGTCACCCTGGAAACTCACTCCATCTTAATTCAGGGAATCCATACCTGCATGTTGCTGCACCACTCTCAGACCCTAGATATACTTACAAAATCACAACACCTTTTCTGTGGTGTCTGAGAGACCGTTCTAAGGTGTAAATTAGTCTTTGGTACTCACTGATTACCCAGTCTATAGCTTCTTTGTTGAGGAAGACAGGATTTACTCTGATTTCCTCAATCGTCTCTACTATTTGTTTACAAGGAAGAGACTTTAAAAACAGATAAAACCAACACACTTCCCTTGGTTTAGATCAATAAAAAATACTGTATGATCTAGTAGCTCATGACAAAATCTAATTATTTTAACTCACTGAAACCATACCAGGATCCCAGGAATAAGGAACCAAAACATGAATCCTAACCATACAGCTACAGAGAAACTGATCTAGCACAGGGGAGGATCAGTGATGGGAGCAGTGAAGAAGGACCTTAGCAGGTCTACTAATAATGCTTGTGGACCCTGTTGAAAACAGGCCCTCTAAGTCCTCAGGATCCCTCCTAGGAGCCGATGAGCTGTCCATCTTTGTAGTGTCTGCAACTCCCAGTCCAAACCCTTCCCATGAATATGGAGGGGCCACAGCTTGTGTTTTGTTGGATCAGTACACCCCACACCCTTCCCATCCATCCCTGGTGTGTTGATTTTTGGACATTACTGAGCACCTCTTGGACACATTTGCGGTGATAGGGGTCTGATGAAGTGGCCAAGATCGTCTGGTTGGAGAAAAATGGGATTTTTAAGGAATTCAGAAGAGCCTTGCGCACTGTCCTGCCATCTGTTTTCATCTCTCCAATTCCAGTGTTGTGGATGACAGGGTAAGAGGGTGCTTTGTCCACACTTTTCAGGAAGACAGCTCACTCATTGGCACTGTCTGTTCTCCCTTGCACTGTCACCTAGTTTGTATGTCGGTACCTGAAATCCACCTATGCTCACCTGGCCACAACTCTGTGCATGTGTGGAGACGTGGATCACCCCCTCCTACATTCACCAGTGCACCTTGAAGCCCCTTCTCTTTTTGCCTATTGCTGAGGAACGTGTCTGTCCCACCTCCTCATCCAAGTATGTCCTTACGATCCAGTAGACCTTTTTCAGTCATGTTTGAATCCCTTAGTTTCAGCTTCTCCAGTTTTCAGTAAAGAATAATGTCGTAATTGGCATCCTGGTCTTGTTTTCAACTAAATGGCCTCACTTGTCTCGGCAGGTGTATTGCTCAGGCTTGGAATTAACTATGTGGGACAGTGGATGCAGGTAGTCATGTGCCAGAAGTCTGTGGCATGTTTGCGTGCAGGGAAACATGGTAAACCTCCACAAACTTTCCACAGATTTCAAAATGAAAATGCTAACATTCCTAAAATATGCAAAGGTTGTAGCAAGGTCAAAGAAATCTTTATCTTACAACACAGGTAGAAGTACCCTACTTGAAGAATTATATACTACCAATAAAAGGAGGCATTGAAATAACTCTAGAAGTACAACCATGTAACAGAAAGAAGTTCAGGAGTAGATCCACAGTTGTGGTGAACTGAAAACTGATGATCCACTTAAACACCAGCTGAACTGAATCAGCATGGTGAGCAGTGAAGAGAGACCACCTGCGGACAGTTGCCAGCACAACAGAAAGCCTCCAGTAAGAAAGTAGTGTTGTTTCTGCTAAGTGTTTTTGTTTGGAGCTCTTGATTATTTTGGAGCTGCTGTATCTCCTGCTGTTTCCCTGATATGAACCCAGATTTTGATCAGAGGAGCTCGTGTCCATATCTCTGAGAATCACTGTGGTTTACTTTGGGAGAGTTGTTATCCTTACTTTTAGCATTGCTTCATGGCTCTGGATGGTTTGAGTTTGGGAGGATGTGTCCTGTTCATTCTCCAGGAGAATCTTGTCAGGCTGGCTTCATGCTATGAATTCGGCTGATCTTATGGTCAGAAAAGATTGATACCTAGTCATAAAGCGTGGCCATGGTACTTTTCAGGGCAACTCTAGTTCATATTGTGAGCATCACTTCTTGGCTTCAGTGCAGAACCCTGAAACTACAGGCACAGTTCCTTCACAGACCTTCTGGATTCCCATGGCAGACCTATAACACACACTAGGTTATTTTCATGGGCTCTAAGCCACCAGTTGGACTTGTAAAGAGGGCACTGTCATGGGCTCCAGGTCTTCAGCCACACTCATGCAAGTCATTGCTATAGAATACAGGCCCTTGGCTAGATTGTCTAGGACTTTAGTGTGTGGAAAGATTTCCTGCTCTTTCTTTGTGTTTGACCCTTTGGTGACCATTTTAACTAGCACTATAAATTATGTATCTTGCTTTGTGTTGTTCTATTGCAATCCCCTGACTACACCAACTTTTATCCACATATACAAACACCTAACAATAGTAAAGATGCAACAATGATTATAAGAGTGAAAGGAGACTCTAAAACAACTCATCCCCAATCATGGAATATCCAGGTACACAGAATAAGCCTTGATCTCCACTATATCTATCTATATATTTATGCACATCTATTAACACTGGTGGTATGGGTATTTCTTCATTAAATTTCTTTTCCTTTGCCCAAAATACTGGGCACTACAAGTGAAAGGAGCAGTTTGTTAAGGCTCACAGTTTTCAGCCAAGAAGCAAAGAAAGAGGAGAGAATACATCTGTGCAGTGTTTCTTCACTCATCCCACCCCACAATTTACCCATGCTCCTCCTCTAAATGGAGAGTTTTGGTGGGACATTTTTATGTGAATTATAACTTTTGGTCTCTCCAAGAGAAAGAGAAACAGTAACGGAGATATTTTAAAGAATTAGGTCATATGACTGTGGTATCAATCATATTTGAACTCTGTGGAGCAGGCTAGCAGTTTGGAAACTCACACAGTATTTCTTCATTTGTCTTAAGATATGTTACCTTACTGATTGTTAAGATTACACATATTGGTTGGGAATTCAATAGGATATTTCCTGACAATGAAACAGTGCACACCCATCAAATCCGGCCTTGCTTTACCCTCTGCCTCACACCCTGCCCATTGTCTGGTAAACTGACACAGCTTAGGCTCTTCCTCTTTGCCTTGTGACTTAACCCTGGAAATCAGTGGAAGAGAGAGACACAGCAAAGCCCAGCAAAACACACCTGAGCAACTAAATATAAACAGCAAAACGTGAAGAAGCCATGAGATGGAGGGCAGGTGGCTGATCTGGGAATTGTGTTTGAATGGGGTAGGGGAGTTTGGGGTCTACACTGTGGACTGCCCAGGTTGCGCGTCACAGTGTGAGTTGAGAGAAAAATTTAAAATTCCTGCCTCTACACTGCTGTACATTCTGAGGCAGCACATTATACCAGAGATTCCAAGGACCTGCATGTAGCTCAAGGACAGCAGGAAACTGGAGACAGGCTAGCTGCAGAGACTCCACTACTAAGCACCTGAAATCAGCCTGGTGGCTGAGGACAACTTTCAGCACAACTGCTAATTAAGACAACATAGAGAATGCATGAGACATAGGAAAGAAAGTACAGATGTGATCATGCATGGCAAGTGTAAATATTATACAGTCCAATAAGAGTCTCATTCCTTCTGCCACCAGGAACCCTGGGGCTCAGAGTCTTCCTGTGAGGAGAACATTCTCAGGTCCATGAAGGACAGTGGTCTAGGCTGAGCCAAGACACAAAGTGAACACATTTATGGGGACAAGCGTAACTTAGAGGGTATTGTTATTTCTCTTCTGTTGCACCTCAGGCATAATGATGAATGTGATGTCCCTGACAACTGTCTCTTGGGGATATGAGAGGTGGTCTTGTTCTGAGGGTGAACTTCAGGTGAGAGGAGTGGAGGGGGTGCCTACACTGTTAGGGGTGCAGGAAAGCAGAAGGGGAGGTGTGAGCCCCATCCCTGACAAACTCTTACCAAATAATCCACATGTGCTGTTTTTTCTTTCCCGCACTGCCAGGCAGGATTTTCAAGGGAGATGGAATTGCTACTCATGAGAGCTTGAGACTCAAGTCCTTGCTCTGAGAGGAAGAAACTCAGGTCCACAGAGGACAAATCTCCAGGTTTTACCAGGAACTAAGCAGATGATTCCCATCTGGATTGGTGAGATGAGGTACTAGCATTCCACCCCTGCTGTTAGCCCCCAGATGTCTGCATGATGTGGGTTCCAGTGCCTCTGCCTCATTGGGTTCAAGCTAAAGAAGGCCTGTTGGGATATTTAAGCTTCAGGAGAGAGGACTGAGTAGGCAAGGTTATTTGGGGTTCACTGTGTTGGGCAGTAGGGTGTGCTATAGATGTCCCAACACAGAGAGAGGGTCCCCTAACTCTGAAGATCTTCCCCTTTTGTTATCCCCGGACCACATAGGAGCAGATTAGTTAGAATGAGCTTAGCCTCAGGTTATCCAGGAAATAGGGGCTTGGACAGTGGGGAACAGAATCATGTCCTTAGAAGACTGCAGAACAGGCTATGACATGAACCCAGGAGTTGATCCCTAGGGAGGAGGGAGGAGCCTAAAGAATTCCTTTCTCCTCCTACTGGGAGACCCCGTGCACTCTGCCAGACATGATATATGGTCACTGCCTCCGCTTTGGGTCAGTGCGACGGGAGATCCTCCTCTGAGCTGTGCACTTCAGGTGAGCAAGCAGAGAGGGTCGGGTTCGGTTAGGGGTCATGTTCAGGCATTGTGGAGGGAGTGAGGAAGCCCACTTCAGAGAAAGGGATTTTGATAAAACGAGATTTCCAGTGTTGTTGTCCCAGAACTGCAGGGAACAGTTCTCTGGTGAGGGCCACATTTTACCCCAGGAATGAGCAGTGTAGAGTCCCAGCCTTGTGCTGAGGGTCTGCCTTCAGACAGGAAGAATAGAGAGTAATTGGGTTTACTTAGCTCAATGTGAAGACTGAGGGAGGACTGAGGAAGCCCCATTTCAGAAACAGGGTCCCAGAACTTCCATTTAAGTCTCTTATGCCTGGCTCGAAACAGGAGGTGCAGAATTTTCAGGAGACAAATCCCTTCCTGGTCCATGAACACTGAGACTAAATCAGAGCCTTGTTCTGGGGGCTAAACTTCAGGTGAGGGGCAGAGAGAGCCTGGGATCAGTTAGATCAAGCTGAGCACCTATCGAGGGTACTCATGAATCCTCACTGTTGTGGGCCTATGTCTGAATATTCCATTTATAGCCTCTCTTGTGGAATGTACAATTCACAGTGCATAATTCTCAAGAGAGCTCCCCTTTGTTCTCCAGTGTGAACTCAGCTTCAGAGACTTTTACTTAGGACAATGCTTAAGGTGAGACAAACAAAAAGTCTGGGGTCAGGAAAGTAACGGAGCACTGGATCAGGGAAAAATGTCTCAGGGACTCAACCTCATTTCACCAAGAGAGGAGAGTCAAGATATGTATCTGAGGTTTATGCTTCAGGTAGGAGGAGCAGCGAGGACCTGGGCTGAGTTAGGTCAAGAAGAGGCCCTGAGATTACAGTCAGGAAGCCCAAGTCAGGGAGAGGGTCTGGAAGAACCCAGATCTGCCTCTGTTTACAGCCCAGCAACCTTGGGAGGAGGGAGTCAGACAATCAAAAGTTTTTGCCTCAGGGCACCTTGAGAGCAGAGACAGCCTTGTCTTGAAACCTGTGCTGCAGGTCTAAGGAGAAGACAGGCCAGGTGGGGGATGGGGTGAGTCTCAGATCCCATAGAGTTTCCTCAGCTATTCCAGATTCGCTTCTGTTGACACACACAAAGAAGACAGGACCCACACCACAAGGGGGAAGATATGATAGGGTCAGCGCCCCAGCCATGCCTGCCCAGCTGACCTGGGAGTCAGAGCCCTGTCCTGAGGTGATCATTTCAGGTGGGCTGCGAAGACAGGACTGGAGATGGACTGGCTTAAGTTGAGGAACTGAGTTAAGACAGGAAGACCCATTCCAGTTTGAGATTCAGAAAATATCCCTTATCTGCCTCTCTTGACAGCCCTGCACTGCCCAGTGGAGAATCCTCAGGTGAGCACCCCTTTGCCTCAAGAAACCTCTGCAGCTCAGAGTCTGGTTCTCAGCTTAAGGTAAGAGCAGTAGAGACAACCTGGGCTCAGCTAGGTCCAGATGAGTGCTGTGGGGTAAGGGCAGAAGCCCTGAGCCAGGACGTGGGTCCTCCCAAAATGCATACCTGCCTGGGTTGTGAGCCCGGTACCTGTGACACACTCACTAGGCCACTTCACTTCCATTCTCCAGGCCTATCATGACCTTTCTGCCTTAGACATCCCGAGGTGTCAGACACTTTGCTCAAAGTGGAGCACCATGGGCTTGATACAGGATATGAGAACTTGGCTTTAGGAGAGAACAAACTGCATTCCCATGTATAATCTGTGGAGGAAAACTCAGCTCAGGGAGGGGTGGGGCTGATTCCAGGACTCAAGGGGAGGACTTTCCCATGCATGTGAGGGACATTGCACCCAACATCAGAGGGTGACCTCCACCCAGATGTCAGTGCCTGGGGCATGCAGTGCACCTTTACCCACACATGTTGGTGTCAGGCAGGAGTGGACCTTCTCTAAGGAATGTGGCCTCAGGTCACCAGATTCAAAACATGAGAAGGTGGCCCCGATGGCAGTGTAGGGTGGCCAAAGGCCAGACAGCAGAGAATACTCACCTTGGCCAATACTTCCACCTCTGCTGTCCTATTGAAATGCTGGACCTGATTTTCCAGTAGCATGTGCAGGTGGACAATGGGGAAATAGGCATAGCTGGGCCTGCACCATGTAAAGGGGAGACGCTCGATTCTCCTCTTCTGTCAGTCTGGGGAAACCCTTACAGAGATGTCCAGATGTGCTGCAATTTTTTCTCCCTAGGCTCAAGGAGGTGGCCTTGCTGTGAGGATCTTGACCTGTGAAAGACAAGTCCTTTGGGAAAGGGAGCAGCCCAGAGTCAGCTGGGAATCAAGGAGAGGAACCCAGGTGAGGAGGGAAGACTGTTTACACTGGTGCATGTTTGTAACAGGTAATGATTACATTCATGTGGAAATTGCTACCTGTGCCAGATGCATGTCCATTCTTTTTATTCTATTTCTGTCCTCCCTCTTGCTTCCTGCATCAATGGGAAAAACAAACACATGTGTGTGCTTGCATTATACATATTTAGAGTACATAACTACCACATTCCTCAGAATTTTGTCATTTTTTTCTTATAGTACTCCTCGCTTTCCCTGCTCTTTCCACTTGCAGGCCCCTGCCTGGGACTCTGTCCCCTGTTATTTCCTGTGAAAAGACCCTATAGACAGAACTTCACACTTCTCAAAGTGGAGACCTATCATAGGCCTTTGCAAGGGTCTACAAGTCTGTGATTCTCAGCTGAGGACACTAATAGACTCCCTCTCTCCTCCAGGGATCTGACTCCTGAACAACAAGGTCTTGCTCTCATCAGAGAACATCATGATGCGTCGCAGTGACAAAAGACAAGATACAAAGCTTGGGGGATGCCATCCTGACCACACTAGTGCACGTGCCCTCATGGATGTACAGGATCCCAAGGATGAGGAGGGAGCAGCAGCCACTGCATCCTCTGCATCCTCTTCCTCCTGTGCTTTACTTGGGGCTACATCAAGGAAAGAACCTGAGTGTGGATCACCAAGTTGTCCTCAGGATCCTAAGAGCTCCTTTCCCCCCACTGCTGTGGCTTCCAATGTAGGCAGTCAGTCTTGTGAGGGCTCCATCAGAGACGATGATGGTCCAAGTACATCACAGGGGAAGGAAGCCCCTCGAGTCAGGCAGAGTGTGTTTGTAAATGAAAAATTAGATGATATTTTGCTGTTTCTGCTCCAAAAGTATCAAAAGAATGAGCAGATCAGTCCAGAAGAAATGCTGCACATTCTGGGCGGTGATTACAGTGATCACTTCCCTCTGATATTTAGGGAACTCTGTCAGTGTATGCGTTTGGGCTTTGGCATTATTATGAGGGAAGTGGGTTCCCCTGGCCTTGCATATGAACTTGTCCCTGTCTTGGGGCTCACTTTTAGTGGGATGCTGGATGATGTTGACCAGATTATTCCTAAAGCGAACCTCCTGATACTCGTCCTGAGTGTCATCTTCCTAAAGGGCAACCGAATCAGTGAAGAGCACTTAAGGGAAATTCTGAGATTTAAGAAGATGTTAGCTGAGAGGGATCATGTTATTTTTAGGGAGCCCTGGAAATTCATCACAGAGGATTTGGTTCGGGAGGAGTATCTGGTGCGCCAGCGGATTCCTAACAGTGATCCTGCTCGCTATGAGTTCGTGTGGGGTCCAAGGGCCCATGCTGAAACCACCAATCTGAAAGTTCTGGAGCATGTATTCGTGCTTGAATGTTCAGATCCCAGGTCTTTCCAGCATTTCCATGAGTAAGAAAACTATGGAGTAAGAAAAACTATGGAGTGCCCTCAGGTGCAAGATGGGTGACAGTAAGAGGGGTGTTCCACCAGAGAGTCACAAAATTAATTCCCACCCCTGTGAAATGAGGTGCATTCTCTACCTGTGTTTATGGTTCCCTAAGTAGTTAAGGGACAGGTGAAGGGGTAAAATACCATGCATAGCATCTTAATGTCTCTTCTATTTGTGCTACTTGGAGATTCAGCAATATTATCTTTATGAATTTTGAAATCATTTTACTTTTTTGAGTGACAGAAGTAATTAAAAATGTGATTTGAAGACCACGTATGATCTCACATCTATTTTATCTTTTCTGATATTATTTGTTAATTGTGAATTCTAACACACAAGTGATTTTTTGACATTGATCACAAATAGAATTTGTTTTCAAATTGCAAATTTAAGAATTTTCCTGTTTTGTCAAACAAAGAGGGAATTTTTCTAATGTCATTTATGATGAAATTAGGTTTGCATAGGAATTTTCTTGGTTATATGTAAGAAGTTTGCATGCATTTAAACGAACCAAACAGGAGATGGACCCATAAAATCAATTCTCAAATTTCCTTTTCCCATTCTTTATATCATATATTACTAAAATGTATGTGTACCTGAATCTACATTGTATCTTTAATTGTATTTGTGAAATTACTATTAATAAAGAAGCCCATTTGCTCATGGACAGAGTGACCCCAAAACTCTTTTTTAATAGTATATGATGAACTTTTTGGGGAAAGTGAATGGAGAACAGAAATGGTGGAACAGTGACAAGAATAGTTGCTGGGAGACAGAAAGAGCCCCGAAAGGCTTGGCAAACAGCTCATCTTTCAAAGACAGTTCTTTTTGAGCAAAATCCTGAGGCAGGGACTACATGGTGGGAACCGTGCTAAACAAATATGATGCAAGCACAGTCACTTAGGTGATGTTGGTGTAAGGGTAGCAAGGGTAGAGCAGTGCCACCCTTGGCCTTGGTAAGCAACCTGCAGTCCTAGTTTTGTGTTCAGTCTTAGCAGTATGAGTTATGATCTTAGTCTTAACCTTAGTCTTAGTGGTCTTGGTGATGTTAGGTGGGAAAGGATGTCTAATTGGATAATGGGGAATCTTAGAAGGGTGAGGCCAATAATCCCTACCCTGCCTTCATTCCTTAGGGAAGTGTGCAAAGTTAGCTATTGGGACTTTCATCTTCAGGGGCACCTCCGGCTGCATTTGTGGTACATTCTTCAAACGTCGAGGGCCCAGGCTACTGTAATTCTACTTGAATTATCTGTCTACAGTATTCCTCCTTTCAAAAGGTATCCCCCACTTTAGATAGGAGGAAGGAGCCTAGTTTGCATCTAAATATTTCAAGCTGAAAAATTTGTCAGTGTAGGGAAACCATGGTCAGAAGCCTTCTGCAGAGAGCTACTGTAATGGGCCTCAGAGAGAACTCATGGGATAGTTTGGCACCTGAGGTCACTTCACAAGGTGGATCTGGTGGATCCTAGAAAAGGAGTCAGACACAATCGTCATTGGTCCCATCTGCAGGATTGCTTCCATTTTGGCAGCGTCTAGGAAAGATCAACCAAATTTTCCCAGACCCTACCTATGTATCATCAAAACAAAGAAACTAGGAGGGAAAGGCAAGCTGAGGAAATAGCCACATTCGGAAACTGTTCTTAAGGGGCAGGAGAAGCGATTGTTGGCCCTTTGGTAGCGCTGGTCAAGGACTTCCCTCCAGTTTAGCTGTAGGGAGGTGGAGACAAGGAACTTAGAGACTCTGTGGAGCTATTATAGATACAACTGTAGTTCTTTTCTGTTTTCATAAAGGATATTTGCCAGTTATTGGTGTATCTGGAAAGTGCCAGAGTGGGGCAGTGGTTGAAGCCACTTTTAATATCTAACTGACATTACTCTGGCATTGTTTTTATACTTCCTTGTGTAACACTGTTCTGCTGGGTGTTTCAGACCAAAATGAAAGGAGAGCAATGTAAAAAGTAACTTCTTAGTGTTTACCAAGTGGAGTGAAGTCTCCTCAGGCAATGTTTTGGACCCATGTTCAGAGCCTCTCATCTCATCTGCCAGTGTCAGCCATCGGAATGGGTCATGGCATTGCTTGGCCAAATTGCCTTGTATGAAAGCAAGGGACACTGTTCCCACTTGGTGTCCCTCCATTGGCACATTTCACATGCATTCATTTTTATCCTCTGTGGTCCAGCCATCTCCCTGCTCAGGTGGTTGGAGCGTCTTCTACAAACTTGTGCGATACTGACAAATATTGCAGGATCCTGTAGAAAGGTTCCTTCATATCCTTGGCCCTCATTAACATTTGAGGACCAGCTACAAAATACTGACTCTACTTTTAGCCTACATACCATTTAATTCTGATCTCTGATCTTCAGCTGGTGACCATGCAGAAGAGATTACCAGTGACATTAGTAATGCAGAGGGAGCAGTGAGCTTCACAGTTGTAATCTCACCTGAATACGAAGTATTTGATATGCAATATAGGGACTAGGACTGTTATTCCTTAGCAGACATGGTGGTTATAATAATCAAATCCATTCAGAATGTTATAACGCAACCGTTGTATAGTTTAAGGAGAAATCTGGAAATCAAAGGCTACATATTATAATTCTGCATGATAAGCACAATATTATCTTGTAAACACACTTAATAACCATTTTAGGATTGAATGACTTTTTTCATTAAGCATCTCCCTTTGATCACATGACATTAAATGATACAAAATCCTCCCACCTAATTTGCTGTCCTTAAATAGGATGTCATTGAAGGAGAAAGCACTGTTTTATAAATGTGCCTGAGCAGTTTAGAACTTCTATCCTCTAATATTAGTGTGTGACATTCTCTTGATCATTTGGTACCGAGGATCCTTAAGTTTAGTGACATAAAATACACAAAATCTTTTAAAATTGATAATCTGGTTGATGATCACTTGCTGGTTTGACATGTACCTCTTATCACAGGTAACTGGAGCATAGGGAAAGAAAAATATCTAACTATAAAAGAGGTTAATATTATTGACAATCTTATTTTTCCATCTTAGAAGACTTGTACATCAGGAAGAGGAGAATACTTTTGGTATTCCATGAGACTGACAATTATGTGTGTCATAGCTCTATGGCAACCAGTGTCTCTTAATTTAGTTTTGTAACAAGAGAATGTTTTCATGACAAAATCTTATTATTTTACCCACAGAAACTTGAATCTTTCAGTGATAATCTATAATATGTATAATGCAGTAATACGCTCACAATAGTTTATTGGGCTTTGTGATCCATAAAACTATGCAAATTATTGGGTACATCAGTTAAAAATGCCTAGAAGACAACATATCAAGGAAACTATTTCTTTAGTCACCAAGGAGTCCTTACTAGCAGTAAAGGTAAGACCATGTTGACCTCATCTATTTATCATGAGAAATTTTTGACCATCAATGCAAAAATGATCAAAAACATGTATGATTGATCAATGAGTGAGTTTTTTAAAAAATTTTTAACCCATATTGGTGAATAGTAAGAGCTTATACCAAATTTGCTTTTTTAATGGGAGGTAACACTTTCCCCTAAAGGGACAGATTGTTAAAGGGAGTTTGGAACATGTTTTCATTTAAAACTCTTGTGGAACTCTAAGGTCACCTTCATATGTTTGATAGTATCAGTGAATTTATCTTGGCTATAAAAATCGCTCAGTCTATCCTGTGCTTTACAAACGAGTCAGTAATATGATTAGTAGTTGTATTACTGTGAATCAAAGTCAGGAAATCACCTGACAGGCACGAACTGTGCTGCTGAGCTATATTCCCAGCTCTGTAATATACTTAAAAGGGAGAGAAAAGCGGAATTAAACTCCAGTTTTGTCTAAGGATTAAAAGGATGATAAATTTCAAGTAAAATCTTACATTTATTTTTTGAGAGCTTTAAGATATAATTTAAATCAGGTTTTTAAAAAAATTATTTAAAAGGAAAAAGAGAAAAAACAAAACAAAACAAAGTGGTATAAGGGTACAAGTCATACAGAACTACAAAAAAAAAAAAAAAAAAAAAGCAGCAAGAAATCACCAGTTAATAGATTACACATTATCATCTTAGAGATAGTTGCTCAAGTCACAGTATCAAAGCATACAAAATGGACATTCAAACAGTAAGACTGCAAACAGTTGTGTTCAATGATCCAACCAAAAACATTAATACAGTCATCTATTTAACACCCCTAAACACACTTGCAGTTGTATCCCTTTTGGTACTTTTTTCCCTCTCTTTTTTACAACAAAATGTACACATTTTGGGTTTTATTACTCCTTAGTTCTTATTATTTTGGGGGGGAGAATAAAGTCAAATATGGCAAAACAAAGCTGTCAGTCAAAACCAAGGATAGACATAGCACATGATGTAAAACAGAGTACAAGGTTATCAACAATGGTTACCATAATACCTCTTGCTTCCTTAAAAAGAATTGTCTATCTCATTAGGTATTATAAAGTTGAACAAAACAGTAGCGAACAAGACCAATAAAACCTAAACCTTGTAAACATTACAGGACTTCCAAAGGAGATAATAATCAAACCAGAATGGGCATCATAGTGAATCTTACTGCCTTCAAAGTAGTTGCCTATACCCTCAAACTTGATACAATCATACAGAACGGAAAAGAGTCTAATCAGTCAAAACAAGATATTGGGACTATTACAGGACTTCAAATCAAGTTAATAGGAAATCAAAAAAGTTACTATAATATATCCTGCTAATTTTCTTTATTTTCCCCCTTAATTAGAAAAATCATAAAAAATAACTAAATAATTTTTTAATGAATAAGGAAGAGATTGAGATAAAAGAGGACATAACAACATAACAATACAGGTCAAAGCATGACTGTGCTTCACCACCAAATAACCTGACTTAACAGTAGTTAACATAGTGTCTTTTTCCATTTTCCAAATATTTGAATATAACTTCATATACTATAGCTTCAAATAATTCCATATCAAGCAGCCCAGAATAAAGCCATTTCAATTAATAAGTGAAAACTTCATAAGGCTTCAAGGCCACATAATGGGGAATCATGATTACCACATACTTTTATATATTTGAATCATTAACTATGTTAGGGAAACTATTCGGTATTCACACATGCAAGATTGATTTATTTCACTTATGAGTATGGTCTGAAGCTGCGCCCATTTATTGATAAATATCCAATATGATCCTTCTTTATAGCTGAGTAATACTCCATTAAATAGAAATACCACATTTTTTTATCCATTCCTCAGTTGATGGACACTTGGGTTGTTTCAAGGATCTGGCGATTACAAATTGTGCTGTTATAAACATAGGTGTACATATATCACTGTGGTATGATGCTTTCAGTTCTTCTGGGAATATGCCTAGAAGTGGAATAGCTGGAACAAATGGGACTTCCAATCCCAGCTTTTTGAGAAATCTCCAGACTGACCTCCACAAAGGTTGTACCAGTCTACACTTCCACCAACAGTGTGGGAGAGTTCCTTTTTCCACACAGCCTCTTCAGCATTTCTTGTTGTTGGTTTTCTTGATCCTTGCCATTCTTTCAGGAGTGAGACGCAATCTCAGTGTGGTTTTAATTTGCATTTCTCTAATGACCAATGATGATGACCATTTTTTCATGTATTTATTTGCAATTTGTATTTCTTCATCTGAGAAGTGCGTATTCATCTCAGATGCCCATGTTTGGATTGGATCTTTGAATTTTGGGGGTCTGAGGTTTTTTTTAATTCTTTATATGTTTTAGACAAAAGTTCCTTGTCTGAGGGGGAGTTTACTAAGATCTTTTCCCAGGTTGTGGGTTTTCACAATTATGCTCGAGATTTCTTTTTTTTTCTTTTGATTTTTTTTTTTTTTTTTTTTTTTGTCTTTTTCGTTTTTATCAGTACCAGGGATCGAACTCACGACTGCCTGCTTACAAGGCAGGCACTTATGCCGCTGAGCTAAATCTCCAGCCCCAATGCTGGAGATTTCTTTTCACATACAGAAATTTTTTAATTAGAGGTGGTCCCAGTAATTGATTCTGGGAAGTATTTCTCGTGGGGTTTGAGTCCTGTTCATGAATTCTCTACCCACCCCTATGTCTTCAAGGTTTCTAGCCAATTTGTCTTCCAATAGATTTAGTGTTTCTGTTATAATATTCAGATCTTTGATCAACTTAGATTTTAATTTAGTACATGGTGATAGGCATGGGTCTAGCTTTAGCTATCGGCAAATGGAGAGCCAGTTTTTCCAATACCATTTATTAAAGAGACAGTTTTTCTTCCAGTGAACATGTTTGGCCCCTTTATCAAAGATAAGGTGGTTGAGTGTGTTTTTAGTTGTGGTTGTATCTTCTAATCTATTCCATTATTCTTCATCTCTGTTTTGATTCCAGTACCATGTTGAGTTTACTACTGTTGCTTTTAGTATAACTTCAAGTCAGGGATTGTGATGCTTCCTGCCTTGCCTTTGCTGCTTAGAATTGCCGTTGCTATTCTAGGTCTCTTCTGGTTATAGATGAATTTTAGGAGTGATTTCTCTAGATTTATAAGGTATGTTGATGGTATTTTTATTGGGATTGCATTGAATCTGTATAACAGTTTTGGGAGAATGGCCATTTTCACAATGTTTGTTCTTCCTATCAATGAGCAAGGGATGTCTTTCCATTTTCTGAGATCTTCAATTTCTTTTTTCAGTGTATTATAATTTTCCCTGTATAGGTATTTCACTTCTTTCCTAAGAGTAATTCCTAAATATTTCATTTTTTGCTTGCTAGTGTGAAGAGTGTGGTTTCTCTTATTTCCCTCTCTGTGTTTTTGTTGTTAGTGTATAGGAATGCTATTGATTTCTGAGTACTGATTTTGTATCCAGCTACATTACTGAATTCTTTTATTATACCTAAGAGTCTTTCAGTGGAGTTTAGGGGGTCTTCTATGTAGAGTTTCATCATTTGCAAACAATGATAATTTAACTTCCTCTTTTCCTATCTTTACCCCTTTTATTTCTCTCTCTTGTTTAATTGCTCTGGCTAGTACTTCCAGTACTATATTAAATAGGAGTGATGATAAAGGACATCCTTGTCTTGTGCCTGATTTTAAAGTAAAGGCCTTCAATTTTTGGCCATTTAGTATGATGGTGGCTGTTGGTTTGTCATAAATGGACTTTATTATATTGAGGTTAAGACCATCTATTCAAATTTTCTGTAAAGTTCTTATCATTAATGAATGTTGGAAATTATCAAAAGCTTTTTCTGCATCTATAGAAATGATCATGTGATTCTTACTTTTGGCTTTATTGATATGGTGGATTACATTTATTGATTTACCTATGTTGAACCATCCCTGCATTCATGGAGTGAATCCCACTTTTTCATGGTGTATAATCTTCTTGATGATTTGCTGCATCCTATTTACCAATATTTTATTGAGGATTTTTGCATCTGTGTTCATTAGTGAGATTGGTCTATAGTTCTCTTTTTTATTTGGGTCTTTCTCAGGTTTTGGTACTAGAGTAATATTTGCTTCCAGGAGTGACTTAGGAAGGATTGCTTCCCGTTCAATTTCATTGAATAGTTTGAAGAGTGTCGGAATTAGTTCTTCATTGTATTTCTTGTAGAAATCTGCAGTGAATCTATCTGGGCCTGGCCTCTTCTTTGTAGGTAAGGCCTTAATTATATTTTCAATTTCATTAATAGAGATTGGGTCACTCAGCAGTTTTACCTCCTCTTGATCTAGCTTTGGTACTTCATATGTTTCTAAGAATCTATTTCTTCTGTATTATCAAACCATTGAGAGTACAGGTTTTTGAAAAAGGTGTTGATGATCTTTTGTATTTCTGTAGAGTCTGTAGTGATTTCACCTTTTTCATTTCTTATTGCATTAATTTGACCTTTTTCTTCCCTTTTTTAATAAGGTTGGCTAGGGGCTTATCAATTTTATTTATTCTTTCAAAGAACCAACTCTTTGATTCATAGATTATTTTGGTTGTTTTCTTAGACTCTATTGCATTGATTTCTGATCTGATTTTTATAATTTCCTCTCTTTTTTTTGGCTTTGGGCTTGACTTGCTCTTCTCTTTCTAGCTTTTTGAGTTGTAGCATCAGCTTATTTACTTGTATTCGTTCTGTTTTCCTGATGTGGGAACTCAGTGCAAAAAATTTCTGTCTGAGAACGGCTTTCATTGCATCCCACAGATTCTGGTAAGTTGTATATGCATTTTCATTTTCTTGTAGGTATTGTTTAATTTCTTCATTAATGTCCTCTGTGGCCCACTGATTACTCAATAGTGTGGTATTCAGTTTCCATGTGTTTGTGGGATTTTTGCAATATCTTTTATCATTAACTTCTAATTTCAGAGCGCTATGATCCGATAACATGCAAGGTATGATTTCAACACTTTTTCATTTGTTTAAATATGTTATGTGAGTTAATATATGGTCTATTTTAGAGAATGACCCATGTACTGCTGAGAAGAATGTGTATTCTGACGTTGTTGGGTGTAACATTCTATATATGTCTATCAAGTTCATTTGTTCACAAGTGTGATTCAGTTATGAGATTTTTTTTTTTTTGCCTTTTTCCTTTTTATCGGTACCAGGGATCAAACTCATGACTGCCTGCTTTCAAGGCAGGCCCTTATGCCGCTGAGCTAAATCCCCAGGCCCCTAGTTCTGTGATTTCTTTGCTCATTTTCTGTCTAGTTGATCTGTCCCTTGGTGTCAATGGCGTGTTAAGATCTCCTGTTACAATTGTGTTACTGATAATTTGAGTTTTCATTTCTGTTAGTAGTTGTTTTATATAACTGGGTGTTCTGGAGTTTCATGCATATATTTAAGATAGTTATCTCTTCCTCTTGGAGTTTTCCCCTAAGGAGTATGTAGTGATCTTCTTTGTCCTTTATGGTCTTTGTTGGTTTAAAGTTCATGTCTGCAAACAGAATGGCTACTCCTGCTTTTTTTGGATTCCTGTTGAGTGAAGTACTGTTTTCCATCCTTTGACTTTCACTCTGTGAGTATCCTTCTGGGTTACATGGGTTTCCTGTAAACAGCATATGGTTGGATTGTGTTTCTTGATCCATTCTGCTAGTCTGTTTCTTTTGGTGCATTGATATCATTTACATAAATGGTTATTACTGTTAAATGCTGGTTTATTGTAGGAATGTTATCTCTCTGCTGTTGCATCTTTATCTTTCTGTTCTGTTTAATTATCTGTTTGCTTAGTGTTTTTTTCCTTTGTGTATCTAAACTGTCTCTCAATATTTTTTGCAGGGTTGGCTTGGTGTTCATGAAGTTCTTTAGCTGTCCTTTGTCATGGAAGTATCATTTTCACCATCGATTTTGAATGATAGTTTTTCAGGGTACATCAGTCTAGGTTGGAAATCATTTTGCTTTAGGATCTGGAATACTTCACTCCATGCTCTTGACTTTATTGTTTGTGCTGAGAAGTCTGCTGTGATTCTGATAGGTTTTCCTTTATAAGTTATCTGTCTTTTCTCTCTGACAGCTTTTAATAATATATTCTTGTGTTGGATTTCTGCGATGGTGGTTATTATATGTCTGGGTGTAGTTTGATTTTGGTTATGCCTATTTGGATTTCTATAGGCTTCACTGAACCTGATGTTGGTTTCTGATCTCATGCTTGGGAAATTTTCAGCTATTACTTCTCTAAATATCCTCTTGACATCCTTTATGTTGTCCCCTTCTTTTTAATTAATCCCTATCAATCTTACTTTATTTTTCTTTGCATCATCTTGCAGTTATTGAATTGTTATTTCCTGATTCCTTATTATTTTTAAAAGATCTTTCCTTTCCTGTTCATTAGCTGAAAATCTGTCTTCAAGGTCTGAAATTCTATCTTCACTTTCATTGCAGCAGTTTTTATAGCTTTCAGTGGAGTTTTTTTTTTTTTTTTTACTTCCTGTATATCTCTGTGCATCTGCTTTGTGTATTCTGTTTGTTTCTTATATTGCTCATCTAGGGACTCTATCTTTTTGTTTAGTTCCTCCAATTTTTAAACTGTGTTTTCTTTAGATATATTCAGAATCTCTTTCATTTCTTTTATCATTTATTCTTTTCCTGGGAGATTATTTCGAGTTTGAATTCCTTTAAAGCTTCCTGGAGTTACTTGTTTATTTCAGTAGCTATTATTTCCAATATTTGAGGTGCATGGCATATATTTTCTTCTATATACATCGCTCCTAGGGTTTCTTGAGATGGGCTGGAGGTTTGAGGTTGTAATTTGGTCTTTCGTTTTGTCATTTTCCTATATTTCTGTGTTTCAAGTGTTATTCAAAAGCTTTCTCAGAGTCTTTTGGAAATCCACTTCGATGTTCACAGCTCCTGGGACTCTGGCACCCAGTTCTCCCAGGCCGCTGGGCCTCTAGAACCCCTCTTCTGCCTGTTTAGAACTCCATAGTTCCAGACAAGCTGGACTCTAGGGGCAATGTGTGCCCACCTGCTTGCTGGAAACTCCACAGTTCTCTGAGCATAGCCGGAATGGGGAGGCAGATGTAGATGCCTGGGGCTCACTTAGACACTTCACTGCACTCGGAAGGCTCGAGGGACCCGAACAGTGTGGGCTTAGGGCAGAGTGCACTGGGCACTTACCACAGGGCGCGGGGCCTCTGGAACTGGTGATGCTCGCCTGCTTGCTGGAAATCCACAGTCCTCCAGACACCTGGGGAGGCGGATGCAGGTGCCCCAGATCCGCCCAGCCCTTGCTCTGCACCCAGATGGTGCAAGAGTCCCAAATAAACTGGGCTCCAGGGATAGTGTGTGCACGCCTGCTTGTTGGAAACTCCACAGTTCTCCGAGAGCAGCCAGAATGGGGCTTAAATCAGGTTTTTAATTTTTTTTCAGAACTTCTCAGCTTCCTGGCACACTGGACCAGCTCAGCAGGTCTTGAGCCTGCCTGTAGCAACTTCCGCACTTCCTGCCATGCTTGGTGAACTCCAGGGTTTTGGGCCTGCCAGCGCCCTCAGTTCTGCAGGTTGGGCAGCCTGGGGTGAGTGTCCCTGCACCATCCCCAGAGCCAAGGGATTTTAAGACAGTCGCTCCTGCCTGGCTAGGGAGCTTCACAGCTTCCTGCTGCACTGGACCAATTAGCGAGTATTGAGCCTGCCTACAGCAACTTCCCTGCTTCCTGCCATGCTTGACTGACTCTGAGGATTTGGGCCTGCTGGAGCCCTAAATTCTGGAAACTGGGTGGCCTGAGGTAAGTGTCCCTGCACCATCTCAAACTCGGGAGTTTGGGATCGTTGTTCCCACCATCCAAGTAACTTCAAAGCTTCCTGCAACACTCAACCTGCCTCATAGAGCTTGGACCTGCCTGCCCCCCTCCCAAATGATTTTCCCGCAATCCAGGGAACTGGGCAATCAGAGTCCCAGGAGTTGAGACCATAGAAGAGGTTTTCCAACAGGCCCTGGGGAAGCCTTGGAACAACACTTAAACACAGAAATATAGGAAACTGACAAAAAGAAAGAACAAAATAAAATCTCAAACCTCTAGCCCATTCAAGAAACCTTAATAGCTATGTACAAAGAAGACAGTATATGCCACACTCCTGAAATACCAGACAGAATAGCAACTAAAATAAAGAAGCAAATCTGGGAAGCTTTTAAAGGAATTCAAACTAGAAATAATCTCCCAGGTAAAAGAAGAAATGATAAAGGAAATGAAAGAGATGCTGCACATATCTAAAGAAGATACAGTTAAAAATTGGAAGAACTAAACAAAAAAGGAAAATCCCTGGATGAACAATATAAGAAACAAACAGAATACATAAAGTAGATGCAAAGAGATATGCAGGAAATCAAAAATTCCATTGAAAGTTGTAAAACCCACCTCAATGAAAGTGAAGATAAAATTTCAGACCTCCAGGACAAGATTGCAGCTAGTGAACAGGAAAGGAAATATTTTTTTAAAATAACAATGAATCAGGAAATAACAATTCAACAGCTGTAAGATGATGTAAAGAAAACATACGATTGATAGGGATAAATGAAAAAAGAAGGCGACAACATAAAAGATGTCTAGAGGATATTTAGAGAAGTAATAAACTGTAAATTTCCCAAACATGAGAATGGAAATTGACATCAGGATCAGTGAAACATATAGAACTCCAAATAGCCACAACCAAAATAAAACTACACCCAGACATATGATAATCCCCATCCCAGAAATCCAACATAAGAATAGAAAATTAAAAGCTATCAGAGAGAAATTACAGATCATCTATAAAGGAAAACTTACCAGAATCACAGCAAACTCCTCAGCCTAAAAAATAAGGTCAAGAATAGCATGGAGTGAAGTATTTCAGATCTTAAAGGAAAATAATTCCCAGTCTAGACTGATGTACCCTGAAAAACTGTCCTTCACAATGGATGGAGAAATAAGATACTTCCATGACAAAGAACAGCTAAAAAACTGCATGATCACCAAGCCAACCCTGCAAAGAATACTGAAAGACAGTTTAGATACACTTAGGAAAAAACAAACTAAGCAAAGCAGAAAATTAAACAGAATGGAAAGATAAAGGTGCAAGAGTAGAAAGATAACATGTCAACAATAAACCAACATACAAGAGTTATAACCATTAATGTAAATAGTCTCAGGGCAACAATTAAAAGAAACAGACTGGCAGATGGATCAAGAAGCAACATCCAACCATATGCTATCTACAAGAAACCCTTCTATCCCAAAAGGATACTCACAGCCTGAAAGTCAAAGGATGGAAAACAATACTTCATGCAACACAAACACCTCCCTCCAAAAAAAAAAAAAAAAAAAAAAAAAAAAAACAGGGGGTAGCTATTCTTTTTGCAGACAATGTAAATTTCAAACCAATAATGATCAGAAGAGATAATGAAGGTCATTACATACTGCTTAGGGGAAAAATCAAGAGGAAGAAATAACAATTTAAACATATATGCACCAAATTCCAAAGCACCCAGTTATATAAAGCAAGTATTAACAGAACTGAAGAACAAAATTATCAGTAACACAATTATAACAGGAGACCTTAACACACTATTGACACCTAGCAACAGATCAACCAAGCAGAAAATCAGCAAAGAAATAACAGAACTGAATCACACATGTTAACAAACGGACTGGATAGACATATACAGAATGTTCCATCCAACAACTTCACAATGCACATTCTTCTCAGCAGTACATAGGACATTCTTTAACATAGACCATATAATACCCAAAGAACATATTTAAATAAATGTAAAAGAGTTGAAATTATCCCATGCATGTTATGGGGTCATAGCACCATGAAATTAGAAATTAATGATAAAAGATACAGCAAAAATCCCAAAAACACATGGAAACTGAATAACACACTCTTGAGTAATCAGTAAGTCGCTAGGGAAATTAAAGAAGAAATTAAACAATACCTACAAGCAAATGAAAATACAAATACAACTTATCAGAATCTGTGCGATGCAATGAAAGTTGTCCTCAGAGGAAAATTTATTGCACAGTGTTCCCACATCAGGAAAACAGAACGAATACAAATAAATATCCTGATGGTGTACCTCAAACATCCAGAAGAAGAAGAGCAAGTGAAGCCCGAAGCCAAAAGAAGGGAGGAAATAATAATCAGAGCAGTAATTAATGCACTAGAGACTAAGAAAACAATCCAAAGAATCAATAAATAAAAGAGTTGGCTCTTTGAAAGAATTAATAAAATTGATAAGCCTCTAGCTAAACTTATTTTAAAAAGTGAAGAAAAAGTTAAAATTCATGCAATAAGGAATGAAAAAGCTGAAATCACTACAGACTCTGTAGAAATACAGAAGATCATCAACATATATTTCGAAAACCTCTACTCTCATATGTTTGATAACACAGAAGAAATAGACTGATTCCTAGAAACATATGAACTACCAAAGCTAGGTCAAGAAGATGTAAAACCGCTGAATAGCACAATCTCTATTAAAGTAATTGAAAATGTAATTAAGTCCTTACCTACAAATAAAAGCCTGGCCCAGTGAATCCAGACGGATTCACTGCAGAATTCGACAAGAAGTACAGAGAAGACTTAATGCCGACACTCCTCAAACTCTTCAATGAAATTGAAAGGGAAGAAATCCTTCCTAAGACATTCCTGGAAGCAAATAATGCTCTGGTACCAAAACCTGAGAAAGACTAAACTAAAAAAGAAAACTACAGGCCAATCTCCCTAATGAATGCGTATGCAAAAATACTCAATAAAATATTGGCAAATAGAATACAACAAATCATCAAGAATATTACACATCATGAGTGTGAGATTCATCCCAGGCATGCAGGGATGGTTCAACATACATAAATCAATAAATGTAATCCACCATATCACTAAAGCCAAAAGTAAGAATTACATGATAATTTCTATAGATGCAAAAAAAGGTTTTGATAAGGTCCAACATTCATTTGTGATAAGAGCCTTATAGAAAATTGGAATAGATGGTCTTTACCTCAATATAATAAAGGCCATCTATGACAAACCAACAACTAGTATCATACTAAATGGCCAAACCCTGAAAGTCTTACCTTAAAATGAGGCACAAGACAAGGATGTCCCTTATCACAGCTCCTATTTAATATAGTACTAGAAATACTAGCCAGAGCAATTAGACAAGGGAGAGAAATAAAAGGGGTAAAATAGGAAAACAAGAAGTTAAATTATCATTATTTTCGGATGATATGATGGTCTACATAGAAGACCTCCAAAACTCCATCGAAAGGCTCCTAGATATAATAAATAAATTCAGCAATGTAACTGGATATAAAATCAATACTCAAAAATCAATAGCATTCCTATACACTGGCAGCAAAATCACTGACAGAGAAAGAAGGCACACCCTTCACACTAGCAACCAAAAAATAAAATATTTATGAATTATTCTCATGAAAGAAAGGAAATATCTATAGAGGGAATATTATAATACACTGAAAAATAAGTTGAAAAATGTCTCTGAAAATGGTAAGACTTCCCTTGGTCATTGATAGGAAGAATAAATATTGTGAAAATGGCTGTTCTCCCAATTCACATTCTCCCAATACAGATTCGATGCAATATGAATAATAATACCATCAACATACCTCAAAGATCTAGAGAAATCACTCCTACAATTCATCTGGAGGCAGAAGAGACCTAGAATAGCAAAGACTGTTGTAAGCAGCAAAGGCAAGGTAGGAGGCATCACAGTCCTTGACTGGAAGTTATACTACAAAGCAACTGTAGTAAAATCAACATGGTACTGGAATAAAAACAGAGACCACTATCAATGGAATAGATTAGAAGACACAACCACAACTACAAACACACTCAAACACCTTATCTTTGATAAAGGGGTCAAACATGTTCACTGGAAGAACGACAGTCTCTTTAATAAATGGTGTAGGAAAAACAGGCTCTCCATATACCAAAAACTAAAACTAGATCCATGCCGGGCACCATGTACTAAATTAAAATCTAAATGGATCAAAGATCTGGATAATAAAACAGAAACACTAAATCTATTGGAAGACAAATTGGCTAAAAATCTTGGAGATATAGGGGTAGGTAGAGAATTCATGAACAGGAATCAAACTACAGGGGAAATAAATCCCAGAATCAATAATTGGGATCACGTTGTATTAAAAATTTATGCATGTCAAAAGAAATTTCTAGCATAGTGAAGAGAAAACACACAAACTGGAAAAAAAATCTGAGTGAACTGTCCCTCAGACAAAGGAATTTTGTCTAAATCATATAAAGAATTTTTAAAAATCAGACCTCCAAAATTCAAAGACTCATTCCAAAAATGGGCATCTGAGATGAATACACAGTTCTCAAATGAAGAAATACAAATGGCAAATAAATACATGGAAAAATGTTCATCATCATTACTCATTAGAGAAATGCAAATTAAAACCACACTGAGATTCCATCTCACTCCTGAAAGAATGGCCAAGATCAAGAAAACTACCAAAAACAAATGCTGGAGAGGCTGTGGGGAAAAAGGAACTCTCCTGCACTGTTGGTGGGAGTGTAGACTGGTGCAACCATGGTGGAGGTCAGTCTGGAGATTTCTGAAAAAGCTGGGATTGGAAGTCCCATTTTATCCAGCTATACTACTTCTGGGCATATTCCCCGAAGACCTGAAAATATTATACCACAGTGATATATGTGCACTCATGTTATAGCAGCACAATTTGTAATTGCCAGATCTTTGAAACAACCTAAATATTCATCAATTGAGGAATGGAAAAAAAATTGTGATACTTTTATGCAATGGAATACTACTCAGCTATAAAGAATGATCACATTGAAATATTTATAAATAAATGGACACAGCTTGAGACCATACTCATAAGTGAAATAAATCAAACTCACATGTATAAATACCAAATATTTTCCCTAGTGTACGGAATTGTAAGAATACATAAAAGTGTGTGTTAATCAAGATTCCCCATTACATTGCTTTGAAGCCTTATAATGTTTTCATTCATTAATTGGGATGGTTTTATTCTGGGTTGTTTGAATTTATTGTCTGTGATGGTATGAACAGTTATTTTGAAGAACACAAGACATTATAAAAGCTAGTGCTGATTTAATATCATCTTGTTTTTGAAGTCCCATAAAGCTTTTGTTCTTCTGTCTCCATCGGTTTCTCATGTTGCATCTTATTGGATTTCACTATATGTGATAGCACAAACAAAATTTTTTTATAGACAAGGAGATAATATTTTAACCTTTGTTCGTTTTCTGTTAGTTGGTTCTGAATACCCTGTGATACTTCCATTCTCTTAAATGGTTATACCCTGTCTTGTTATGTTTGGTGCTATAGTATATGAAGGTACATTCAAATATTTCAAGGAAAGAGACACTATGGTAGTAGCTACTTTTATGTCGGATTGGCTTGTGGTGAAACACTATGTGGCTAAATTGTTCTGTTCTGACCTGTTTTGTTTTGTCCTCTTTTATATTAATCTCCTCTTTATAAATAAAACAATTAATAAAAATAGTTTCTGTCATTATGCATTTATTTAGGAGGTCACTGTCGAAGGCTTTACAGTATTGTATACAAAGATGAATAGAACAATCTATTAGTCCAAGAATACTTTACAAACCAGTATGCAAAGATTGATGAGAAATTCATTCATAGTTACTTGGAACTATGCAGAAAATATTTTATATACTTCATTGCTTAACCCTCAAAAATTTATGCAAGTAGTAAGTGGAGCGACATGAATTAGCTAATATTTCACCATTTTGATCTTATAAATTTGGCTAATGTGTATGGTTCAGTCTTACAGTTTTGGTTTTTTTCCTGGACACTGGAGATAAGTGAAGGTCAGTTTCATGCAGCAAGGGTGGGAGTGAAAGGAAACAGCATTCTGGAGACTTGGTCCTGAAATTATGCAGGTACAGGAAAAATAATAGCCTTGAATGAAACACAATTGTAAACTGTGTTACTTCTGAGGGTTAGGGCCATGGGGAAGGAGCAGAAAATTAACTCCAACCATGGCACAATAAAGCAATCCTAGCCATCTCAGGAGCACAGAAAGGACTGAGATCAGGAGCTTCCCCAGAGGGACGTTTAATCCTCAGCAAAACACAGCTTCAGACACAAAAGCAGTGACTGGCTACACTTGCACCCTCAAACAGAAAACTAAACTGATGAATGATCCTGCATGCACACTTTTCAAGCTTTTGAGTCAGAGGGAAAATGATATTTTTCCAAGTATGTTGTTGAGATATACTTTCATTTTTTAAAAAATTTTATGTAAAAGGAAAAAGAGAAAAAACAAAACAAAACAAGTGTAAGGGTACAAGTAATACAGAACTACAAAAAAAGTAAGAAATCACCGATTAATAGATTACATATTATCATCCTAGAGATAGTTGCTCAAATCACAGTATCAAAGCATACAAAGTGGACACTCAAAGAGTGAGACTGCAAACAGTTGTGTTCAATGATCCAACCAAAAACATTAATATGGTCAGCTATTTAACACCCTTAAACACTCTTGCTGTTGTATCATTTAGAACCCTTTTTTCCCCTCTCTTTTACAAAAAAATTTAAACATTTTGGGTTTTATTACTCCTTAGTTCTTATTACTTTTTTTGGGGGGGAGAGAATAAAGTCAAATATGGCAAAACAAAGCTGTCAGTCAAACCAAGGATACATATACCACATGATGTAAAACAGAGTACAAGGTTATCAACAATGGTTAGCAACAATGTCTCTTGTTTCCTTAAAAAGAATTGTCTATCTCATTATATATTATAAAGTTGAACAAAACAGTAGAGAATAAGACCAATAAAACTTAAGCATTGTAAACATTTTCAGGACTTCCAAAGGAGACAATAGTCAAACCAGAATGGGCATCTTAGTGAATCTTATTGCCTTCAAAGTAGTTGCCTATATCTTCAAACTGGATACTATCATACAGAATGGAACAGAGTCTAATCAGTCAAAACAAGATAGTGGGAGTATTACAGGACTTCAAAACAAGTTAATCAAAAAAGTTACTATTATATACCCTGCTAATTTTTTAAATGTTTCCCCTTAATTAAAAAAAACATAAAATATAACTAAATAATTTTTTAATGAATAAGGCAGAGATTGAGATAAAACAGGACATAATATAACAATACAGCTCAAAGCATGACTGTTTCAGCAACCTAGTGGTTCACCACCAAATAACCCGACTTAATAGTAGTTACCATAGTGTCTGTCTTTTTCCTTGAAACATTTGAATAAAACTTCATATACTATAGCATCAAGTATTTCCATATCAAGAAGCCCAGAATAAAGCCTTTCCAATTAATAAGTGAAAACTTTATGAGGCTTCAAGGCCACATAATGGGGAATCATGATTACCACATATTTTTATATGTTTGAATCATTACTTACATTAGGGAAACTATTCAGTATTCATACATGCGAGATTGATTTATTTCACTTATGAGTATGGTCTCAAGCTGCGCCCATTTATTGATAAATATCTCAATTTGTAATTGCCAGATCTTGGAAATAACCCAAGTGTCCATCAACTGAGGAATGGATAAAAAAGTTGTGGTATTTCTATACAATGGAGTATTATTCAGCTATAAAGAATGATCACATTGAGATTTACTTTCTTAAAAAATGACTCTGGAGCTGGGAATTTGCTCAGTTTTTAAGCAACTGCATGGAAAGTACAAGGCTATGAGTCTAATCTCCTGTATCACAAAAATAAAAGTAAAAAATAAAAAAGAGACTCTAAAGCATAGGTTATAAAATCCCACCCTGTAAGAGATGCATCACTAATAGTACAAGGTAATAGTCCAGAAGAAATCATGCACTGATGGCAAATACCTTATTGACTCATTTTGTATTCCTTATATGCGGGGATCCCTTTGTTAAGTGCACATGTATCCCTTGGAAGACCTGGTGACTGTGCTGCCTGTGTGAGAAAAACTAGACTGCGCAGTGGCAAATGTACCTCTACTGCACTACATAGTGGAGTTTGGGAGTACCCACCATGCTGAGGGACAGAGATTTCCTCTAGGACCTCCAGGGCATGCAAAGAGCCCTTATTAGGTTAGAGTCTAGCAGAGAGCAGTCCTGGGGGAGTTGTAAGACAGATGTCTGGGGCTTTCAGTAAGTTAAGCTCTTTCTGCAGCAGGTAGTTTAACACAGCTGCAAGGTAGTCAGGGCCAGACCCTTCGATGAGGTGTCTTGAGTGAGAGATGGCAGCCTGGGAGGATGGAAGGCTGCTCTGAGCAGTGCTCATAGATGGTGGGTGAGGCTAACAGGATCTTCACAGGGACAAATAGGAGAAGAGTGGAGGAACACCGAGCACTAATCAGAGGACTTTTGTCCAGGCTCTGGAATGACTTTCTGAGAGGCAAGGTTGACCTTCAGGTGAAATGAGATCCTAACCTCCTTGACCATTACTCTTCTGTGTTTTGGGAGTTACAGCCATCCAGGACCTTGCACTCCCAGTGAACCAATTTCCAATGGACATTTTTTTTCCTTTTGAGAAGATTTTGCATCAATAATGTAACAAGGTAAACATGAGGATGTGGCCAGTCATGTTAGTGTCTTGTGCCTCTTCTGTCATTTCTATTAGGCTCAGGAAAGACAGAATCATTCATTGTGAACTAAGCAGGAAGCAGTGTGGAATGGTTCCTTGTTAGTCATAGAAAAAGTCAAAATTGAATTCTTCCCTTCTGCAATGCCAGACGCAGTATTTCACAAGGTGGTGTAATGCAGAATGTCCTGGATCTAGTTCTTAGCCCCTGGTCCTACAGCTCTTCATAGGATATGAAGCATGACAATGCCTACTTCCCAGAGAATTAGATAGTATTTCCCCATGACAAGGGCAATGGGATCACCAAGACACAGCCCTCTACCCACTATGTAATACCAGTGATTAATTTTTTAGGAAGAAAAGGATCCTGAGATTTGAGTTGAGTACACACTTCTAAGATATGCAGACTTGTAATGTTATAGCAGAAAAGTCCCTGTCCTTTGAACACTATCCCAGGAATCCTTCTCCTGGAACACTTCTCACCAGAAAAGTAGTGTACAGACATGGTGACCCATACTGCCATTGACTTGTATACTAGAAGAGCAGTGTCCTGTTGCTGCAGGGTGCCCTTGGTGTCATCCAGCACCTGTGCTCTTACTGACAGTCCATCCCATCTAGAAAACTATTCAGAAACAAAGCTGGGACTCAGAGAGGCAGGGAACGGGACAGAGTGGACTGCAGATAGCATCACACTGACAGTCTAGTCCTGGACATTCATTTAATACACAGGCATCCTGAGAAGTTCCCATGAGCAGTAGACCTCAGTTTCTTCATTTACAAAATGTATGTGGCACAGGATTTGAGGGGTAGGATCACATGAATGTAAGAAACATTTGCAGAAGTGTAACAAACATATAGCTAAAGTTGTTGATAAGTAGGTTTTAGGAAATCATAAATGAGGAGTGTGCTATCCATTTCTGGAAAGAGTCTGAGTGTGTTTCCACGATATATGTAACTTAAAAGAAACTGAACATAAAATCAGGAAAAAAAAAAAAAAAAACACTCCTCGGTTAACTTTAGGCCCTATTTGTATTAAAAAATAGTAGCATCACCTTGCTTGAATATTAGGTAGACTGTTCAGTTTGGGACTATTTTACAGCTCATGGAGTCTGATAGAAGAAAATATGTGGTGTGTGCCAGTTTGTCTTCCACTGCAAGAACTATTTTCATTCATGGCACTCTGAGGACAAGTCTAGGCTTGTGGTTACATGACAATAACCACACAGTCTCGGGCCAATCTAATGACAAAGCAGCTGAGCAGAGATGCAGTTCTAACAAATTTTAGGAAAAATTTTATATCCCTATATCACAAGCATGACCTCAAACTGCCTATAGTACTGTATGACTGGTGTCGCAAAGGAGACTCCAAGGGCTCCGCTCTCATGCAAGAACAAAGGGTTCTTTATTGTTCCGTGCGCACGGGGTCCTCCGTACAAGCGGGAACAGAGGGCCCCGAGTGTAGGTGAAGCAGGTGCTTTTAAGGGAAAAAAATCGCAAAGCAAGCATTTTTTTACAGAAGCCAATCACAGCAGTTAGAGCGGGATAGTCAGCAGTTTACTTATTTGTGGTTGGTCAGCTCATAAGGGGTGACCAGCGGGTCAGAGTTAATTCACTGTCTTGTTCTGCACAACTTATCTTTAGGACACCTGGTTTCTGTATGGCTCGAGTTTGACATGTTTTTACAACCCTGATTAGTGTAATGGCAGGCTCTATCTCTGAGTTCCCTGGCACAGCACAGCCTGAGAATATCACAGCTGTAGATGTTTTCTCTTTGATCCTCCCTTGGAGCTGAGTTTGGACTAAGTCATGAGGCCCAGTGCTGCTTCTAGCTGAGAAACAGCATCTTGTTTTTTTAACCTTTAAAATTCTGGTCCTTCAGTACACCTAGCTCATTTGTCTCTTTTTGCTGTTTTTCTCAGTGCTTTATGGGTTTTCTTCAAAACTATCTCTTCCCAATTCAATGCCCTGAAAATATTTCTCCTCTGTTGTCCTCTACTGCCTCAAAAATATCCAGTGTGACACAAGGGCTTCATTCATTCTGAGTTGATGTTGGTTAATCTAACATGAGGGATTTAGCTTCATTGACCTGCACAGAGATATCCTATTTCTCCAGCAGCAGGTATTCAAAATCTTGTGCTATTTTCTCTGATACACTGAAAAATCATCTTCTAAGATGTACACAGAACAAAGTAGAGATAAGTTTTTCTCACAGTTTCAGAAGTTTCAGTCCATGGTCAGCTTGTATAGCTTCGGTGCCTGTGTTGAGGCAGTAAATTAAGGTGGTTTCAGGTTCTGGTTCACGTTCTTCACCTCAGTGTAGCTGGGAAGCACAGAGGAGGACAAAGTTACCAGCCTCCCACAATCCCCTTCAGGAATGCTCCTCCAGTCACCTCAGACATCACAGTAGGTGCATGCTTGAGGTTTCTGTGCCTCTCAATGAACCCAAAGCTCGTATACAAAGACTTTAACCCAGGAACCCTTGGGAAACATTTATGCAAACCATGGCAGAGGGGTTACCTGGAGTCAGTCTTCTAGCTGAAAACAGATTATCCTTATGAGAGAAATCCTCAGCCCCACGCGGATAATGTAGCCATTGATCTTTACTAATTATTCAGGAGAAACAAAAAACACAAAGAAATGCAATGAATGCCCCAAATATTTACCAAAGTACAATGACCCTTCAATTCAGTAATTTGAGAAAATATGAACCAAACCATCTACACTTAAGTGACCTGGACCAGCATGAAGAACACCACAGACACTGGCTTAAACCAGGGGCTCTGGGAATGCCAAGAGCCTGGTCTTTTGGTGTCGAAGCCAATGGAAATTTAGCTCACATGGTCTGTCTTTTCAAATCAGAAGAGTCCTACGAAAAGTTCATGTTTTCTTAATAAGTATTCCTCAAATGACCTGCACATCTCTGCAATGAAATGAGTAGTCAGGACTTCTTGGCACATCTTTTCAAGGTTCATGACCTTCTTCTTTGAAAAGTGTCAGCGATGGCTGTCCACATTTTATAGGCAGAGAGTAGGGTTAGGTGCTCCCTTGAATCTGTCTTGGAGAAACCCTGCCTGACTTCTCTGGCAAATCCGCATGGTTTCTCTTCCTACACTGGAAAAGTGTGAGAGAGCAGGAGCAAAGAACCCCAGGGAGAAAGGTCAGTGGTTCACCACCATGCGAACTCCTGTGACCACAATGCAAAATGAAAGTATTTGATGAAGCTGTGGGTGTCTCACACATGCTGTCTAAGTCTTGCCATGAATGTCAACCTAAAGATTAGACAGTTCTCATAAATTAGCATAATGTACTACTTGGAGAAGTCTTTGAAGCAACTCCCAAGTTCCTGTTCAATTCCTACATCTTCTTCCATTACCTTACCCTAGATATGAAAATGAAATAAATACGAGTCTCCCAAAGAATTTCTGTGCTTCCAGACCAGAATCTCCAATTCTGCTACAGTATTTTGTTCCTTGTGGAGCACACACGTCATTCCACTTTTCTCTTTTTTTCAAGCCTTCACCTTCTACCTTTCTAGATTTACAGGACATCAGATTTTGCCTGGAGTCTTAAGGGGAGACTTTGGACTTGGAGTTACTGAATTTCTAAGTATTTGTCCAGTCTTATAGCTGAATGAACCACTATGGAGATCAGTGATGCACACAAGCCTCTTAGTGTTGAGGGGAGGAATTTTACAAGTTAGATCCCCAACAGTGCCTGAAATGAAGAGGTTTGAAAATGGAGCCAGCTAGGAAATGACCTGAAATGTCACCATGAAATGACCTGAAATGTGCTTCCTGTGTCAATTGCTGTCATAGCCCTAGGGTGTCAAGTCTGTCAGAATCACCCTTCAGCTGCTTTCCTTGCACCTGATGTACCACGTGGAAGGGGGCCATCCTGCAGCCAGGGCCTGCTACACATGGAGGCCTAGCTGCAGTAGTAAACAATGTCTGGGATGCCTTGTTCCATAGCGTGCTCCTTCCTGAGCATGCAGGTGTTTTCCAGAATTTTTTTTTTAATTTTGGAGCCTACCTTAGAGTCACTATTTAGAGAAAGAATGCCAGGATTGTAAGGAAAAAATACTAATATTCTGGCTCTTGGCCAGCCTCTCTTTTCCTACCAGCCTGCTATGAACTAGGATATCTTCCTCCAACAAAATCCCATGACCTCTAGCACAACCAACATCCATTAAGATAACCCTGCCTCTGACAAAGGCATGGAACTTGCACAATCCTGAATCTCTGCATGGTACTAACAGAAAACAAGTCACCATTTCCAGAGTTCACATCACTTGCTCTCTCTCTCTCTCTCTCTCTCAGTGTCTCTTCTGGGAATTTTTTCCATTCTGTCATGCACCAGGACAGTGCCCTTTCAACATTTCTGTAACCACACAACACTCCTTGTCCTTGCCTGTCAAACAAGAGCCATTCACTCCCACATCCACATGGGCTGTCATGAGAGTGAGGTTGAAACAAGCCTTGTACTTTCACATGCCAGCACTTCTCCTTCACTCTATGGTGGGGCTAGACATGGAACCCTGGGCTTTGTGCACGGTACTCAAGTGCTGCACTACTGAGCCTCACCCAGCTTCCCCAGTACAAAACCTTCCTCACAGTGAAACAAACACACAGTCTCATGTCTGTGTTTCTGATGTCAATGTTTCTGATGGAATCAGGTCATCCAGAACCTGGAAATCACCTGACCATACTATGACGTAACTGCTTGTGGGGCCAAAAGAAACCTTCCACCCTTTCCAGGATGTTGCGTGGGCTGTCAGTTTGTGTGTGCAGCAAAATTAGGAGATATTATGAATACCAAAATGAGGGATTCAAGAAGTTAGAAAATTTCAATGCTGCTTGGTTCCCTAAGCTCAGCATGCATTGCTCTGAATGTCAGAGCATGGATTATCAAAGAATGCTTTCCTCACAGCTCTGATGGACATGTCCATTAGTATTTTTGAGGCCCCATTGGGCACCATCAAATTTCCCTCTTGCAGAGACTGTTGTGAGCCTTTCTTCCAGCCTTTACCTAAAACCGCTTGGCTTTGCTCATCAGTTTCCTACCCTCCTCCCTCACTGGACTTCCCTCCTTCATTTCACTCTCCCTGTCCCTCTGTTCCCCATCTTCCCCAGTCTCTTTCCCTCTCCTCTATCCTTCTTCTCTGCTTTTCCCGTGCTTTCTCTCTGTGTTTCCAGTGGGTGGATAGGACAAGACCTGCCCCAGAGCCTAGAATCTGCACAGCACAAACGAAACAATAAGAGGAAAGGCTCTGTGGTAATGAGCACACCTGAGATTTTGCTTGCTTAAGGGACGTGAGTGGTGGGTAGCTCTGCCATGCTACCTGTACAGAGACATAGTGATGTCCCTCAGTCTGGAGCCCCCACCATCCAGAGCAAAGTACTGAACAGGTAGTTGAACTTTAAGACTTCCCAGTAGGCCTCCAAAGAGAGCACAATCTTCCCTGTGCCCTCTGGAGCCCTGAGTGGCTTCAAAGTCAAGGGGAAAAATTTCCCGATGGAACCCATGACTCTCTGTGTTCCAGGGTGCTTTCCAGTGGGCTCAGCGGCACCAGGAAAGCCTTGTAGGAATCCATTATTGGATGGCACCTAAGGAGGAGGGTATATCTGTGCACATGCAATAGGTGTCACGTGTTGCAGTGTGGGAGAGACCATTGAGGAATTTTGTGAGTGCCTCATTGTGACAGCAGTGTGACATCAGAATGGTGAGCTGTGGCAGCACTCTAGGTTGGCTTGGAGGTGAGAAGATCACACGGACATGCAGGACCCTGAGACCAGCACAGGTGGGGCAGATGCAGATGTGGAAGACAATACTGATACTGAGTCAGATATTTCTGAATTCTCTGAAACTTGTGGTTGTGCAAGAGTCCAGCACACAGTCCCTGAAGTGCGTGAAGAAGTCGCTGCTCCATGTGACCATCCAAGAGAACTGTGGACCCAGCAGTGTCGCGTGCTGTCCAAAGACAACTGGGCCCCAGTCAGAGACATTGCACCTGAGCTGCTGAGCTCGTATCCTTTATAAGGGATGAGATGGGGGCTTCCAAGGACAGCAGGTGTGGCAGAGGGGCCAAGGGCATCCTCCTCTAGAGACAGGAGGAAGTGGCTTGGGTGGGAGGAGCAGCTAGGGGTCGTTGGCCAGAGCACCTAGACCTGCAGAGGCCCTGTAAGTGATCTGGGGGAACTGAGGGGCCCCCAGGCTGGGATGAATGAGGTCTCATTGCCAGCGTCACCTTAACCAGATCTCCAGCACCACCCTCACAGTTCCATTCCGGTTTTCCATGGATGCAGAGGTGGCTTCCAGGTACCTGAAAACTGCTGCAGACACACTCAGAGGTGAAGTATACAGTGAGCTGTCCGTGGATGACAAGGATGTGATAATGTGAGTTCTGCACAGGGCTCCCTGTCTGAGGGTGGCAGGAGGTGGCTGGGTGAATCTCTGGCTGTTGGGGCGTCCAGAGGGACATGTAGAGAACAGCAGTCTAAGGAGAAGGCTGGGTGTACTGGGCCTGTGAGAGCTGATTGGGGCGCTGTAAATGCAGGGTGGAAGCATTGGGTACAGAGCCAGAAGGTGCAGAGGGAGAGACCTGAGCAGTGGCGGTGTGACTTTATTTTCCCTTCTCCTTAGTGTGTTACGTGCATCAGACACCACACTGCTACAACGATCTTTGCTCTCCTTGATCGGCAGTATCTCCAAGATGATGTACAACTTGAGGGGTCTCATGTCTCCTTTGCGCCGCCTTCCTGTGGTGACAAAGAACTGGATAAAGGACTGAATTTTCATCGTGCAACATCTGGCACTAAAGAGCACATGGTTCCCTTCAATGCTGACTCTAGGTGCTGGCACTTTGTTTAGCGTGGCCATGATGGGCCTCCAGACAGCCTCTCATGCATAAATGCATGTTAATGCTGAAAATAAAACTGAGTCCTTACTCCACGTCTAATTATTTTTATGTTTTCTCATTGATTTTTCGTCCAGATTTCCTTGCCTGTGTCCTCAGCTTAGCCATCAGTTCTGCAATTCCAATAGACACGGTAGAGGAAGACAGTTTAGGAAGTGGAGGAACATGGAAATCTATTAGTTCTTCCATTCCGAGTGAGCTCCTGTCAGCACTGTGAATCCTATTTGCACACTGCGAGTGAAAGGCATACAGAAGTACATAGCAATTGCACAAATGAAAATGTTTTTATTAGCAAGTAGAACATTACATTTGTACCCTGACATGTTTCAGGTATTGTTAGCTTGAGGTTTTGGAGGGAAATTTTTTTTTCAAAAATGTATTATTCAATTGTAAAAAACAAAGACACAAGACAGTATAATTATAAACTCTAACTTCCCCTCCCTCCCTCCACATCCCTTTCTTCCATGAGAATTCTTCGGAATTATATATCTGTTTCTGTGTAAATGATGATTTCCATAATTTTAATTCCAGCTACCAGAAATTCATTCATTTCACTGTGTACATAGTTGAGGACCTGATTCTACAGTATAAAATTTCTCACCAGGAACTGTATCCTCCCACCTGAATAATGGTCTCCTCATAGCTTTGTCACTACATTGTCCTGGGTGATTTTCTTGATATAACGACAAAATACACTAGTTCTTTACTTTGCATGAGAAGAGCAACCAATTCAGAAAGACTTACATTTTCCATGTCAGATCATGGGACACAGCTGAGTACTTGGGGAGGGATGGCTGAAGCACTGGGAGAAAGCACTTAGAAGGAAAATCACCTGGGGAAGCAGCCAGAACGCTTCTGCACCAAACTGGAAAAGCGTGTTGTTGTTGACTGAGAATGTGATGCTCAAGGCAGGCAGTCTGCTAAGAGATGGCACAAGCAGCAGGAAGCTGACCCCATGCGGCCAGGCAGATGCCCCACACCATGCACCTCCTAGGGAAGGAGAGGCCTGACACTGCCTCCCTCACACAGAGTTTGTCCCCAGTGCAGCAGGAGACCCTAATACAGCGACCACAGCTGTATTAGTCAGCCGGTGTTATGTGCTGAGTGTCCTTGTGCTCAAAGAATGCAGAACCTGTGTCTTAACCAGTGTTGTTCTCACGTGTGTGCCCTGTGTCTCGGAGGGTGTAGAGAAGGTGAACTGAGGCCCAGGGTTTGGTGCTCTGGTCCCATGTGACAGTCCTCCTTTCAGGGTAAGACATGGGTGGGGCATGTTCAACATGACAGCATAGCAGGGGATCTACGTTAGAGCTACTGAGACAAAGCAAGTGAAAGCACAGGCAGCTGGAAAACAGGGAGAGAGGAAACCCTGAGGACAGCATCAGTCTGAAGGAAGAGACTTTTAGATCCAATAAGAAATACTTGTAGGCCTTGATGAAATGAGTATCCAGTACAGAGGGGGGCCCTTGTTTTATGTGCTGCTCGCAGAGCACAAACTGCTGCACCCAGGAAGCTCCCCGCAAGAAAAGAGATACTGCAAACCCACGGCAGTCTCAGGGAACACTGGGTAGTCTACAGTATGAGGCCCCTTGCCTCTTTTGATTTCTGCAAACAGAAGGACAGAAGTTTCTCTCTCTCTCCCTCGCCCCTTTCTGTCTCTCTCTCTCTCTGTATCTGTCTCTCTGTCTCTGTCTCTCTGTCTCTGTCTCTGTCTCTCTCTCTCTCTCTCTCTCTCTCTCTCTCTCTCTCTCTCTCTCTCTGTCTGTCTCCCTTCTCCCCTTTTCTCTTTTTGTTGTTTATTCAGAGATGACTTAGTCTAGAGTGTATGACTGGTTCTTAGTGCAGTGCCACAATTATGCCTGCTGGGATTATGGCAGGGTTATTACTACTTTGAGTCACTGAATGGATTGGCACCCGCCTTATCCTGGCAGACTGGATACAATATAAGATCAGAATGAGGCTTCCCTGGATCCCCCTTGCTGTTTTTGCTGTCTCCATGATTTTCTCTCCTCATTAAAGCCACATGACCTTGGAGCCAGCCGGTTATAGACTAAAACCACTACAATATAAGAGCTAAATAATTCTTTCTTCCTTTAACTGTGACTGTGGGGTATTTAGTCTCAGAAATGAAAAAAATAACTAATATATAATGTGTTTCTAAATTTATGTAAGTTTTATACTGATGTTTTCTATCTTCAGTGTTTGCACCTCTTGTCTCTGTAGTCGTGTCTTTTGTGATTCCTATTATACAAGCTCTATTTATTTACTGAGGATTAGAGGAGAATTGCGCCTTCCAACATTCTCTACTCTGCTGTCCATGCATATTCTTGAGTGTGAGTCTAGTAGTTTCTGTCCATTTCTGTGGGATTTCCCCACCTCCACCTCGAGCAATGTGAAAACTTGTCTCGTGGTTTTTCCCGCTAGCTTAATTTTTGTGACTTCACCTGGCATCGTGTCCAGCCATCTCGCTCGTGCCCTGTTTGTCTTTCCCTTCTAATATGATGGACTGCAGAGGTAACACTCTTAGCTTTCCCATTCCTCTGAGCTGAAAACCTAAACTCCATCATACACATTTCTTTTTCCTTTGGTGTGCCATTGGTGGTGGTTGTTTAGGCATATGTGTTGCATTTTGTTTACTTTTAGGAATAGTGCTAATATTTTCCCTGTTGTTTATAATTTTATTCTTCACATTATCTTTGATTTTATGTTGTTCTCAATTTTTCTAGCATCTTTAGGTCCATGTTAGGGTATTTGAATCATTTTTTTAGCTTCTTCTGCTTTTCTGATGTGGGGTTTCATTGATACAATCTTTCCTCTTAGTATAGTTCTATTTTGTCTCTTCATTGCTGATAATTTTTAGTGGCACTATCGTTTTATTCTAGGCTTCTGCAGTTTTTCAAAAAATAATAAATGACATTCTGATGTGCAGCCCAAGAGCATTTCTGTGAAATAGTGCCAGTCACATGTTAGCCAAGAAGCCAGACTTAAGTTAATACAAAAGAATGGAATTTAATGAACACACATAATCATAAAATCATGCAGTGAAGCTTGAAATCAGTGGCACAAGAAAAGCTCATGATTTGAAAACATAAGGAAATTCTAGAGTACTGTCTTGAATAGTGTATTCCAGAAAGTAACAAAGTACTAGTTCATAAAGTCAAATGGTTCTCATTTGATTTCTGATTTCATTTTACTATATTCTGGTAACAAGCATGGAACACAGGTGGTGGATTCACTACTTTTGCTCCTTGACTGTCTCGTGAAGATAGGCCCGTGGACAAAATAAGGTGACTTCTCCAGAGGAGTCTTTCCAGAGGATTGGAAGATGTAAGCATTAATCAAGATAAGCGAGGAAGAGGTTCCCTTTCCTTGCACTATTGAAATCCACTGAAACTTTCTGCCTCCAGCTACAAGCTCCATCCATCTATGTCCAGAAGTGTTTCTCTTGTCTTTGTCCCCTCTCAGGAAGGGAGACTTTTTTATAGTTTGCATCTGTTGAGCAGAGAGCTAAGTCCAGGCCCTGCCTGAGCAGAATGGATGAACTGAGGGAGCAGAGAAGCAAACATTCACCCAGAAGTGTGGGAACCTCACCTGTGCTGCTCACCCCTCAGGGGAGTACTGGGGACCCAGGACTGTGCTTGGAGTCTGCACCTGAGGGGCCTCCTCTGTGTCTTACAAGAACTCAAGGATCCAGATGGTGAAAGGTTCCCTGAGAAGCAATTTCTTCACTGTCACAGCAGAGTAGTCCCAGGCAGTGGCAGGAGTCAAGGGAGGGTGTATGCTCTGCTCTGCACCTTAGGTTCCCCCACCCCTGTTCACCACTGCAGAGCCCCCAGGCTGCATGTACTGTACACATTTCCTGAGACCCTTGTTCTATTGAGTTCAGCTGTAGGCTGAGGATCAGTCCCACTTTTCGTCTAGGATCAGGGGAATAACCTGGATGAGAACAAAAGTCTATGAAACCTTAGAGTGTTTGCCAAACTGAAGATTTATGATGGGAATCTGTGGGAGTACACAAGTGCACAGCGTTCAGCTCAGAGCACTGACTATCTCCCTCTCTACTCCAGGCATCTGAGTCTTCAACAACATGGTCTTTCATCCACACAGGACATCACATTGCCTTATGGTCAGGGGAGCCAACAGAGTAAGCTCAGCAGAGCGTGTTCTGGCCCAAAAACTACAGAAGTCCTCAGGAGTGTGCAGGGTCTCAAGAACTGGAATGAAGCAGCAGGCGCTGCTTTTCTGCATGCTCTTTCTCCTATAGTGTGGTTGAAGTTACATCAGCAGAAGAGCCTGGGTCTGGGACACCAGGTTGTCTTCAAAATTCTCAGGGCATCTCCTCTCCCCCAACTGCTAAGGATTCAAGGGAAAACAGTTTGGGCAATGAAGGCACCAGGAGGCAATGAGAGGGGGTTGCTTATATCTCATAGGTCAGGGATGCCCCTCAGGACATGCCTGATGGCTTGTTCTATGACAAGTTAGATAAACTGGTGCCCTTTCTGCTGTGCAAGTATCAAAAGATTGAGCAGATCAGCATGGAAGAATTGGTGCACACTGTGGACCATGCTTATGGTGAACACTTCCCTCTGGTCTGTGAGTGCATGTGTCTGAGCCTTGGCAATGAGATGAGGGAAGTGGGGGCCCCTGTCCACTCATATGAGCCTATCCCCTTCTTGGACCTCACTTATAATGGAATAATAGACACCAAGGTCCAGATCATTCCCAAAGCCGACCTCCTGATATTCATCCTTAGCGTAATCATTTTAAGCAACCAGCTCAGTGAGGAGGACCTCAGTGAGGGAACAGCAGGGTGTTAGGGGAGAGGGAGCACGGTGTTACTGGAGATCCCTGGAAATTCATCACAGAGGATTTGGTTCAGAGGGTACCTGGTGCACCAATAGGTTCCTAAGAGTGATCCTGCTAGCTATGAGTTTCTGTGGGCCCAAGGACCCATGCTGACCCAACCCAGATGACAGTCGTGCCCCATATGTTCAGCCTTGATAGCACAGACCTCAGGTCTTCCTCCCATCTCCATCAGCAGGCTTTCAGAAGGGAGAAAGCTATGTTCAGGGCCCCTGAGGAGGTATATGCATGACAGGGACAGTGGTACACAAACACACCACTGTTTACTTCTGCCCCAAGTGAAGGGCGGCCCAAAGTCAGTCTGTGTTTCTTGAGAGCAGGCCAATTGCTAGGCAGTGAAAGGCTGGGGAGGTGTCAAAAGATCCTGCATGACTCCACATTGTCTGTTTTGTTCACGTTATCTGGACGCAAACATGTGTTTTCTATTTGACTTTTTCACATTTCAGTCCTTTTCTGTGATGTTTAAATTGCTACCAATTCTTGAGTGCAGAGTAGTATGGATCTCACATGTACTCTTAGTTTTCTGTGTTTGTCTTTATTGTGATTTGTGTTGAGAATATGGTTTTGTATGATATTGATCACAAGCTTATTTTGTATTTCTATTCCAAGAATAAGCAACTTTCTTGTCTTGTTAGACTATCAGATAAAACTTTCTTTGATGTGTTCAAAAAGGATAGGTCTAGCATTGTCCTTAAAAGAGTTTGAGAAATTTACCTTAAGTTAGTTAGAGCCTAAAAATTGATGCCAGGATGAAAATCCATTGTGGGATTCTTACTTCCTGTTCCTTATTCCCCGTCTACAAAAACATGAGCACAGCTACATTTGCTTGGTTCACTGTAGTCAGAAAATTCAGTGTCAATAAGAACACATATATTATTGATGATATATTGACCCAACATCTTCATTGCATGTGCTACTGAGTCAAGAATGAATGATGGGATTGTGATTGGTAGTATAAAGTGATTTGTCCCAAGTAGGTGGCATTGGGAAGGTCTGAGATTTCCTTTCTTGTCTCACATCAATCACTCCTCCCAAAGTGGCAGAGAATTTTACCTTAACAAGTTGGATATGTTGCATTTATCAGAGCATTATCTTTGTAAGTAATTAGAGTGGCACTGCAATTCCTCTCCCTCACATCTTCTTTTCCCACTTTTTCAGCCATGGGACCAGTGCAGTCCCCTTGTCCTTAAGAAGAGTGATTAGAGGATCACGTGACCCTGGGATCCTAGCAGTTCCCTTAGGTATTCATGACAGCCATTTGAAAAGCTGTTAGAGCAGAATCTCTAGAGTAATCCTCACTCTGTGCCTACAGGGCACACAGACCTCTGTGTTTGCACACCTAGAAGGTTCAGCCATGCGTGTATCTCACTTTGATGGTAACAAGCTGATTCTGAACCTTGTGGTCCCTGATCAGAGCCGGCCCTCTGCAACCTGCAAGGTATCCTTCTTGCTGCGCATACTGGTCTGGTTCCCGAGCGCAGCTGTTATTTCTATGACACTTGAGATGTCCTCCCCTGTGTGGAAGGCAGGTGATGGCCCGATCACTGAAACATCTGTGCTGACTGAAGGATTCTTTGTCATTTTGCTGTGCTCCCTTTGGCTGGTCTCCTCTGCACCTCACCTCAGCCTGCCGGGTTTTGAGCATTGTCTGCTCTATGTCCCTACTGCCACTCGCTCAGCCCACAGCAGGACTCGGTGCTGATGGCTATACTCAACTATCTCCACACGAAGATCCCAGGGAAGATTTGTCTGCAGTTCCCCCTGGAGGGTTCCAGAGCCCCTGAGGTGTGAGCTCAGCAGAAATGTTCCATGATTCTGTGTTCTGCTTGAGACCTGTGGAGCAGACTCAGGTTTACGATCTGCTCTAAGGTCAGGTATTCTGCAGCCAGTGGGAGGCACGAGGCTTGATTTGAATATACAAGTGTGAGACACTGAAAGTGCTGATTTCATAGCAGAAATGTTGCTATGCTTGGGTCCTGCTCCCCAAGCAGGCCGGCTGGTCATTTCCTAAAGCGGTTCTCATGAGAAGGGATAGTGTGCAAACAGTGTGCCCTCTATCACCATGGACTCCTAATGCTGAGACTGGTCCACTGCTGTTTCTGGGTGCCCTATGTCTCAGTCAGTATCTCTGCTGATCTTGTTCATGGCATAGGCCACTTCAGTTGTTTCTCTTTGCTTCAGTTTTCCCACAACACTAAGCCAAAATTTGCCCTACATCCCCTTGAAGATGAAAAAGTAACACTCGCTCAGAGGCCAAAATATCTGTATGTTTTGATAGAGAAGAAAAAAGTATCTGATCCAGACTCTGAGGAGACAGTACCTACTTGGCTCAAATCACCATTTCAGCTTGCCAGTCAGAACAGAAGGAACCAAAGCAGAGAGATACTGCAGACATCTCCCCCTGCCTTGTCACATCCCGCAGTCCTCAACTCGTCCTCCTGGAAAGCAGGCTCCCGCCTCCTGGGGCTGAGGGCAGCATCTGCATACTCTGTCACTTCTTTTGGGCTGAGTAGAGGTTGGGGATGAATTCTGAACTTAGTAGGATGACCTTGGAGTTACTGCTGATTTCTACAAGGAAAACTAAATTTATACTTTTAGAAAAATATACTTTTATTTTGCATTCTCAGGCACAGTGGCTCACATTTCAGTGTAACACAGATCTTCGTACCTCAGTGTTCTCTGCTCCTGGTCTCTGTGCCATTTCAGACCTAGGAAGAGTGACTTTGTCCAGTTCCCACAGAAACCAGGCAGGGTGTCACCCATGTATTGTCAAGGGTGTTATTAACAGCACTCCTCTGTCTTCCGAGTATGTAAGAGCATCATCACTGCCTTCTCAGGAAGAAGAGAGTCCTGTATCTCGGTCCTGTGAAAGGACTGTGACTCCTGGCTGTGGCTGCTGGTACTAAAGCAAGAGAAGGTCAAAGCCTATAGGTCATGGTCAGAGAGGGCAGCTTACTCCTGCAGCACTGGTCTTGCACATGCGAAATCCAAGCTTCAAATGATCCATTGCTAGCACTGAAAGAGAAGTTCCTAGGTGTTGAGTAAAACATAACTCTTGCTAGGATTTATGTTATTCTCCTGGCAGAAGCACTCTTGTGGGAAAATGAATTCCCTTCAGCAGCACTGTCCAATAGGGGACCCAGCAAACACAAGTTGCCCTGTAGTACCAAAATGTGCCTAGTGTTATTGGAGAGCTACCATTTTACATTTTATATAGATTTACATATTTACATATTGGTAAACCTTATGGCAAAGCAGGGGTGTAAAGTTCAGAATCTGGAGTTGTAGGGGTGAGACTACAGATTCCCATGGAAGACACAGGGAGTGATAAAAAGAGGGGTCACTGGCCATGCCAGTCCAGGGAACCTGTGTTTTGCTTACTGCTGGCAGGAGAGGATAGCACATATAGAGTGTATTTTTACTAAGCAAGATGGTGGCCTTTCCCTACAGGTTGTGTTTCTAGTTTGTGACCCATTTGCAGATTAAGTAGATGTTCTGCTGTTCAAGAGAGCCAGCAGCTCCCTGTGGTGAGGTAAAATGAGTATCTTGGCTTGGGTGATGACACAAGTTATTCCTGATTCATGCACCCGGCTCCCCTGAAGCATTCTGTTAGTGGTGCCAGACAAATCTTTACAAGCAAGGTAGTCAAACACATACTTCACACACACATGCTTCATAGAAACTTAGAGTCTCTGCTCTCTCAGGGATTTGAGCATGCACGCATTCCAGGCTGTTTCAGTGGAGACTGGCAAAATGTTGGGGATTCAGCTCTGAGCCACTAGTCCCACTGAAGTGAAGGCCTTAGTAGCAGGCAAGGCGGAACTTGGGTGCTGGAAGTAGGTTCTCAGGTTCTACGAAAGATCTAGGTGAGACAGAGGAAGCTCACTCACCTTGACACAAAATGTCTTAGCCTCAGCGTGTCCCATGTCTCACCTGGAGTAAGCTCTAGGGAACAAGTGGACTACAATTCTTCAACCTTCTCTGTGACTTTCTCAAGCCAAATTGCTGTGTTTGAAAGGGGGCATTTCTAACCCACTGCAGAAAAGATTCTATATCTAATCATTTATCAAATACAGCTGCAAAGAGGTTTCCTTTTCTCAGGCACATAGACCCCTGTGGATCTTGTGACCTCCAGCTGTTGCACCCAGACAATGTGACCATCACAGTGTCCTGGAAGTACCTGTATCCATTAGTAGTGTTGGAGCCAGTTTTTATCTGAGAGTATGCCTCAGCCCAGCAGAGAACTGGCCTCCTAGCCCTGCTGAAGGAAGGACATTTGAGGGACCTAAGTGAGCAGAAAGGTACCCATTCACCTAGAACAGTGGGGCCATAAAGACTCCAGCCCACCCCAGCTGTGAGGGCTGCTGGAGAAGGATTTTGCTTGTGTTCTGCAGGCAAGGTTCCTCCGTGTCATATAGGAGCTGCAAGAGCCAGGGTTGGAAGTCTTGTTCTGGAGCAGTGGCCTCAGCTCACACAGCACAGGACATTGCAGGTAGGGAAGCGAGGTGCATGCCCTGATGTGCACCTGGGGTTCCCCTTCTTCTGGAGTAAGAGTACCTTGTAATCCCCAGGCTTCATAGGCCTTACTATCTTCCCTAGGACCATGTGCTCTGCAGTTCGAGTGAGAGTTTGAGGAACAACTTCACCTCCTGGCCCAGGATCAAGGGCAAAATTATGCAGGAGGAAAGAGCATGTGAAGCCTTAGAGCATCGTCCAAAGACAAGACAGATAATGGGCCTTTCTGGGACGTTTCAATAGTGTTGTTCTCAAATGTGAACAGTAATAGTTTCTCACTCTGCTCCAGTTGTCTGATGCCTAAACAACAAAATCTTCCAGCCGCATAGAATATCACAATGCCTCGTAGGCAAAAGAGACAAGACAGAAAGCGTAGGGAAGGCATCCTGGCCAGAGTAGTGCATGCATCCTCATGGGCATGCAGAACATTTGGATGAGGAGCAAGCAGCAACCACTGCTTCCTCAGCATCCTCTTTCTCCTCTACTGTCATTGCATACACATCAAGAAAAGAGCACTGTGTCTATGAAATTAAATTTTCCTCAACATCTTCAGGGCCTCAGTTCTCTCCCCACTGCCACAGCTTGTAATGAAAGCAGTCCATGCAATGAAGGTTTCAGCGGGCAAGAAATGGGGAGATGCCAATATCTCACAGGTCAGGGATGGCCCTCAGGCCATGCAGGATGCCATGTACTATTGACAAGTTAGGTAAACTGGTGCGCTGTCTGACGCCCAAGTATCAAAAAAGGAACAGATCGGAATGAAAGGCATGGTGTACACTGTTAGAACTGCATCTCTGCTCAGCTGCTTTGTCACTAGATTGGCCTGAGAATGAGTGGTTCATTTCATGTAGGCCTCAGGAGCTTCACATCTAGACTTGTGGTCATAGTGCTATGAATGAAACAGTTCTTGCAGTGAAAAAGATACTGGCACACATCAGATATTTTCTTCTATCAGACTCCGTGAGCTGTGAAACAGTCCCTAAACTAACAGCCACCCAAATATTGAATCAAGGTAATGGCAATAGTTTGGAAAACAAATAGAGCCTAAATCTTACTGAGTAGCATATTTGTCTGATTTTCTATTCAGTTACCTGTGAGCTGCAGCTTTCCTGGATTCACACATAGACTTTGTCAAGAAAAGGGTGATATATTCCCAGGTTAAAACACTACTAAAATCAGCTCTGAGTAAAAAAAAAAAAAAAAAAATTCCACACTGAGATTTTTATGAATTGTGCTAGTACGCCAACAAAATCTCTTAGATTTCACTAATTCTGGGGCCAAAAACCTTTGTCACTTTATAGAACAAACTGAGGTCTGCTGTTCATGGGAACTTCTCAGGTGCCTGTGTGTTAAATGGATGTCCAGGACTAGACGGTCAAGTGTGATGTTTTCTGCAGTCCACTCTCTTCATATCACTGCTTCTCTGAATCCCAGCTCTGCTTCTGAATTGTTTTCTAGGTTGGATGGACTGTCAGTAAGAGCGCAGGTGCTGGATGACACCAAGGGCACCGTGCAGCAGCAGGACACTGCTCTTCTAGTATACAAGTCAATGGCAGTGTGGGTCACAGTGTCTATGCACTATTTTTCTGGCAAGAAGAGTTCTAGGAGAAATTCAGTGGGATTCCTGGAGTTGTGTTCAAAGGAAGGAGACTTTTCTGCTATAGCATTACGAGTCTGCACATCTTCTTGGAAGTATACGTTCAACTCATATTTTATGACTCATTTCTTCTGAAAAAAGTAACCACTGGTATTACCTATTGTGCAGAGGGTTGTGCCTTGGTGATACCCTTGCACTTGTCATGGAGAAATACTGTCTGATTCTCTGGGAAGTAGGCAAGGTCATGCTTCCTATCCTATGAAGAGCATCAGGACCAGGGGATAAGAACAAGATCCAGGAAATTCTGCATTATACCACCTTTTGAACTACTCTGCCTGGCATTACAGAAGGGAAGAATAAAATTTAGACTTTTCCTGTTACTAATAAGGAACCATTGCACACTGCTTTCCTGCTGAGTTCAAAATGAATGACTCTACATTTCCTGAACCTAATAGAGGTGACACAGTAGGCACAAGCCACTAACCTGAGTGATCACATCCTCATGTTCACCTTGCTCCAGTATTGAGGCAAACTCTAATCAAGAGGAGATTAGAAAGCAATTCAGTGGGCAGTGCAAGCTCCTGGATGGTTAACATACCCAGGACACAGCAGACAGAGTACTGATGAGGGAGTTTAGGGTCTCACTTCACCTGAAGGTCAAACTCGCCTGTCACAAAGCCTTCAGAGCCTGGACAAAAGTCCTCTAGTTCGTGCTCTGTGTTCTTCCACTCTTCTCATAATTGTCCCTGTGAAGATCTTGTTAGTCTCACCCACCATCTGCAAGCACTGCCAGAGCAGCCTTCCATCCTCCCAGGCTGCCATCTCTCACCAAGTACACCTCGTTGCAGGGTCTGGTCCTGACTACCTTGCATCTGTGTTAAACCAACCCCTACATAAGTAACCGAACTTACTACAAGCCTGAGACATCTATCTTAGAACTCCCCCAGCATGGCTCACTGCTAGATTCCACCCTAATAAAGGCTATTTGCACGCCGTGGAGGTCCCAAAAGACATTTCTTCGTCCCTCAGCATGGCGGGTACTCCTAGTCACCACAAGGCAGTGGGGCAGAGATAGATTTGATCTTACTCAATCTAGTTTTACTCACATATGCACCATAGTCCCCGGGTTTCCCGAGGGATACATGTGCACTTTTCAAAGGGATACCTGCACATAAAGAATCCAAAATGCCTATATCGTCAGGTATAATAGAATTGATCAAAACAATATGGAACAAAACCAATAAAATCTACACTGAAGACATTACAGGACTTCAAAAAAAAGGATGATAGTTAATCCATATTGGGCATCATAGTATATCTTATTGCCTTCAAAGTGATTGCCTATACCCTCAAACTTGATACTATCAAACAATTAGAATATATAATAATCAGACAGAAAAAGATGGGGAGAGCAATACTGGGGTTCAAGTCGGGTTAATAGAACAACAAAAAGTTACTATAATATGTTCCGTTATTCTTTAATTTAGTTTTCCCTTAATTAAAAAATGAGAGAAAATAGATTAATTTAAAAATAGGGGGAAGATTGAGATAAGAGAGGATATTGTAATAGAACAATGCAGGGCAGAACCAAGCAATTCAAGCATCATTGTGTTTCACCACCAGATAATCTAAAGATAACTCAATTTGAAAGTAGCATTAAGCACAATGGTAATCACTTTGATCACCTGCTATTCTATTTTTGCATCACGTGCTATGCCCACCCTTCTGTTCTGACTCTGTTTTGCTTAGTCTCATTTGTTTTTATTCTCTTCAAATAAGTAATAAGAACCATGAGAGTAATAAAACCCTAAAAGTCTAAAAAGAGAGGAAAGTAAGGTGGACTAAGGGATATAACCGCAGGTATGTTCGAGAGTGTAGGACAGAAAACCATATAACTGAGCGCTTGTTGGATCATTGAACGGAACTGTCTCCAATTCCTCTGTATGAATGTTCACTTTATATGCTTTAATTTAGTGATATGGATAACTCTTTCTGGGAAGATAATGTGTAGTCTGTTAACTGGTGATTTTGTACTGTATATATTTTTTTCTAGAAATACTGTATTATTTGTACCCTTTTACTGCATTGTTTTTTATGTCCTTTCTTTTTTTTCTTCTCTCTTTAAATAAAAAAAAAGTGAGGGAAAGAAAGTGCTCTAAAGGATACAATTGCAAGTGTGTTTAGGTATGTTAAATAGATGACCATATTAATGTTTTTGATTGGATCATTGAACACAACTGTTTGCAGTCTCACGGTTTGAATGTCCACTTTGTATGCTTTGATACTGTGACTTGAGCAACTATCTCTAAGATGATAATATGTAATCTATTAAATGGGGATTTCTTACTGTTAAAAAAAAATAATCCAAAATGCCTCAATAAGGTAGTTGTCCTAGGTGCAAGATTTCTTCTGGACTACTGCCTTGTACTACTAGTGATGTATCTCTCACAGGGTGAGATTTTATAACCTTTGCTTTAGAGTCATTTTTTAAAAAATAAGTCCCAAACAATATAAGTGCAACAGAGTCAATTTCCTTCTCACATACAAGCTTGAAATGCACCCATGCAGGTTCATTCACCAGTTTAGTTTTCTTTTTGAGAGTGCAAGTGCAATCAGTCACTGCTTTTGTGTCTGAAGCTGTGTTTTGCTAAGGATTACAGATCACCCTGGGGAAGCTCCTGATATCAGTCCTTCCTGTGTCCCTGAGATGGTTAGGATTGATTTTTTTTCTATAGTTGGAGATAATTTTCTATTCCTTCCCCATGTCCCTGAACCTAAGAAGTAACACAGTCTATAATGATATTTCATTCAAGGCTGTTCTCACCCCTGTTACTGCAGAATTTCGTGACCAAGTCTCCAGAATGCTGAGTTTCTTTTCACTCCCACCCTTGCAGCATGAGACTGAGTTGACTTATCTCCAGTCCTCAGGAAAAAAGCCAAAACTTAAGATTGAACCATATAAAGTAGCCAAATTGATAAAATCAAAATGGTGAAATATTGACTAATGCATGTCGCTCTACTTACTACTTCAATAAATTTTTGAGGCTAAGCAATGAACTATATACAATATTTTCCACATAGTTCCAAGTTACTGTGAATGAATTTCTGACCATTGTTTGAGTACTATCTTGTAAGATATACTAGGGCAGCTAGAGTATCTATTCATCTTTGTGTACCTACCATAATGCCTTCAACAGTGACGTCCTGAATGTGTGCACTAAAAGAAAACATTTTTAAAAACCTGATCTAAATTCTATCCTGAAGCTCTCAAAAAACAAATGTGAAGTTTTAATACAAACTACCTGTGAATGCTTAGGCAGCACTGGAGATTTATTCCTCTTTTCTCTCTCTTTTAAGCATAATATAGTGCTGGGAATAGAGCTCAGCAGCACAGTACCTGCCTGTCAGGTGAATTCCTCACCTTGATTCACCGTACCAATAGTAATAATAATAATAGTAATACTGACTTATTTGTAAAGCACAGGAGAGAGTGACTGATTTTTATAGCCAAAATAAATTCTCTGATACTACAAAACCTACGTAGGGTACCTCATGTGTTCTATAAGTGTTTTAAATGAAAACAGGTATCAAGCTCCCTTTAACAATCTGTCCCTTTAGAGAAAAGGTTTTCTGCCATTAAAAAAGCCATTTTGAGCATTAGCTCTTACTGTTTACCAATATGGGTTAAAAATTAAAAACATCTTTCATTGGTCAAACATGTTTTTTATCAATTTTCTATCAATGATCAAAAATGTGTTATGATAAATAAATGGGGACACAATATTCTTAAAGAAACTGCTAGAAAAGACTCCTCTTGGTGTGTAAAGAAGCAGCTACAGGAGATATTATCTTCTAGGCGTTTTTCACTAATATACCCCAATAATCTGCATAGTTTTATGGACCACAGAGACCAATAAGCTCTTTTAAGCATATTACTGCATTATGCATATTATTGATTATCACAGAAGTTTCAAGATTCTGTGGGTAAAATAATAAGGTTTTCTCAGGAAAAGTTTCTCTTGGTACAAAACTAAATTAAGTGACACAGGTTGCCATAGAGCTATGACATATATTACTGTCAGTCTCATGGTATACCAAAAGGATTCACCTCTTCCTGGTGTACAAGTCTTCTAACATGGAAGACTGAGATTTTTTATATTTTCCTTTCCCTGAGCTCCAGTTACTTGTGATATGAGGTACATGTCAAGCCAGCAAGAGATCAGCAGCCAGATTATCTATCTTAAATGTTTTGTGTATTTTATGTCATTACCCTTTGGGATCCTCAGGCATCAAATGGTCCATAGAATCTCACATACTAATATTAAAGGATAGAAGTTGTAAACTTCTAAGGCACATTTATGAATCAATGCTTTCTCCTTCGATGACACCTTATTTAAGGAAAACAAATTAGGTGGGTGAATTTTGTATCATTCAATGTCTTGTGATTAGGGGGAGATGCCTGATGAAAAAGATCTTCTACCCTAAAACGGTATTAAATGTGTTTTCAAGATAATATTGTGCTTATCATGCAGAAGTGCAATATGTAGCTTTTGATTTCCACTTTTCTTCTTAAAACTACACAATGGTGGCCTTTTAACATTCTGCATTGATTTAACTATTATAACATCCAAGTCTGGTAAGGAATAACAGTCTTCTGCCTGTACATTATGTATCAATGGACTTGCTATTCAGGTGAGATTACAACTGTGAAGCTCACTGCTCCCTCTGCATTACTAATGTCACTGGTCATCTTTTCTGCATGGTCAACAGCTACAGTTCAGAGATCAGAACTAAAATGATATCTGGGCTAAGAGGACAGCCAGTATTTTGTCCGTGGTCCCCAAAGTTAATGAAGACCCAGGATATGAGGGAACCTTTCTACAGAATCCTGCAACTTTCTTCAATATCCCACAAGTTTGCATAACATGCTATGGCCACCTGAGCAGGGAGATGGCTGGACCGCACAGGAGAAGAATGAATGCGTGTGCAGCGTGCCAAAGGAGGGACACCAAGTGGGAACAGTGTCCTATGCTTTCACACAAAGCAACGAGGCCAAGCAAGGCCATGACCCATCTTGATGGCTGACACTGACAGATGAGATAGGAGCCTCTGTACATGGATCCAAAACATTGTCTGAGGAGACTTGACTCAGCTTGGTAAACACTAAGATGTTCCTTTTTAACACTGGTCTCATTTTAATTTGGTCTTAAACACCTAGCAGAGCAGTGTAACACAAGGAAATACAAGAACAATACCAGAGTAATGACAGCTAGATATGTCCAATGACTGCCCCACTCTGGCACTTTCCAGAGCAACAACAGCTGGCAAATATGCTTCATGAACACAGAAACGAACTACAGTTGAATCTATAGAAGCTCCATAAGAGTCTCTGAGTTCCTTCTCTCCACCTCCCTACAGATAAACTGGAGGGAAGTCCATCAGCAGAGCTATCAAAGGGCCAAATGGGCACAATCGCTTCTCCAGCCCCTTAAGAACAGTTTCTGGATGTGGCTCTTTCCCCACCTTTCCATTCTAGTGACTTTATTTTGATGACACTTGCTTAGGGTCTGGGAAAATTTGGTCTATCTTCCCTAGATGCTATAGGGAAATTCTAGAGTACTGTCTTGAAGAATCAGTGCATTCCAGAAAGTACCAAAGTACTAGTTCATAATGTCCATTGGTTCTCTTTTGATTTCTGAGTTGATTTCACTCTATTCTGGTACTAAGCATGGAATGATGTTCATTCTTTAGCATTTCCTACACCAAGCTTTGCGGGTGAGCATGTGAGCTATTTTGGACACTGTCTCTGTGGTGTAGAGCATACTCGGTTTCCTGTTTGTGGCTGACTGTGGATGTATTTCAACTGCATTCATTCAAATGTTTCTGCTGAACTCACACATTTCAGTGTTGATTCTTTTGTCGATGTGTTTTAAAAGTGCGGTATCATGACACAATGCTACAGTAAGTCTCCTGTTGCTAACAAATTGCAGAAGTAGCTCCTGTGGGTGTCATGCTTGTCACAGTTGTGGTGCTGTGAGCTGGCTATACACTGGAACAGTGTACAATATGACAGTCCAGTTGATGACTTACTGTGTGTTTGAATTTTTTGTCCTGTACATTCCTTGTTGATATGAAAATTGTGTAAAACTAATTTGTTAGACTTCCAAATGGGTTTGATTTATGAATTTCCTCCCAGCATGGCACTCAGATCTAAGTCAGGGACTTAATGTGTGATAACTGTGTTGGTTTTTCTGTGACTTTTCGTGCCCATTATTGTTTCTTTCAAGTTACATATCTGTGGTGTTTATGTATATAATTGGTATCTTTTCATGTCGGGTTCCTCCTTTAATCAAGATTTGTTAACATTTTTGGTTTCCTCTCATCAGCATTGGCTTGAAATTTGTTTCCTGTCTATTTAAGATAGATTCTGTAGCTTTTTTCTGCATTTCTATAAGTGTACAGTACGATTTTTCATGGTTTGATTTCCAGTCTCTGAATTATAGAATTAAATGTTTTCAGTATACTCCATATCATAGGTTCTTTTACTTGTCTGTTTTCTGTGTATTTAACTTTGAGCTAGGGTTTTGCTATGCATTTCAGGCAGGCATTGAACTCACGTTGTTGCTCAGGCTGACCTGCAACTCACAGATATTCTCCTGCCTCTACTGTGTCTATCGGAATCGCAGAACTGAGGACACGGGCAAGGAAATCTTGTGGAAAAATCAATAAGAAAACATAAAAATTATTAGACGTGGAGTAAATATTCAGTTTTATTTTTGGCATTAACATGCATTTATGCACGAAATGTAGCCTGGAGAGGCCATCATGGCCATGCTAAACAAAGTGCTAGCACCTAGTAGTCAATGCCCAAGCAAAGCACCTCTTGTGTATGGCCAGATGTTGCATGATGAATATTCAGTCGTTTTGCCAGTACTTTGTCACCACAGGATAGTGTCGCAAGGGAGAAATGAGATCCTTCAAGTTGTACAGCATCCTGGAGAGACTGCTGAGCAAAGAATCCATAGAACGCTGCAAGAGACCGTTGTCTGTCGCCCTTAACACACTAGGGGAATGGGAAATAAAGTCACAGCGCCACTGCTCACGTGTCACCCTCTGCACTTCCTGCCCCTGCACCTAATGCTTCCACCTTGGGCTTACAGCATCCCAGTCAGCCCTCACAGGCCCAGCACACCCAGTCTTCTCCTTAGACTACAGCTTGGGGGTCTCCACAGGTCCCCCTTGACCCCCCCATCAGCCAGAGACCCACTCAGACCCCTCCTACCACTCCTTGACAGGTGGCCCCTGTGGAAAACTCACAGGATCACATCCTTGTCATTCACTGACAGATTGTTGTACACTTCACCTCTGAGAGAGTCTGCCATAGTTCCTAGGTATCTACAGGCCATATCTGCATCAATGGCACTCTGGAAAGGCACTGTGAGGATGCTACTGGAGATCTTGTTAAGGTAACACTGGTGATGAGACTGACTTCCTCCCAGCCAGGGGTCCATGGATCCCCAGGTGGCTTATGGGGCCTCTGCAGGTCTAGCTGCCCTCTCCAACCTACCCCCGGTCAGCTCCCCCCACCCAAGCGCTTCCTCTGCCCCTGGGGAGGGCCACCCTTCCTCCTCTCTGGAGAGGAAGATGCTTCTGTCCTGTCTGCCACCGCCTGCTGTCTCTGGAAGCCCAAATGTCATGGCTCATAAAGGATATCAGCTCATCAGCTCAGGCGGAATGTCTCGGACTGGGGCCCAGTCGTCTCTGCAGTACATTTGACGCTGCAGGCCCCATCTGCTCACTGTAGGTTCATAGCCAGTGGCGAATTCGTCTGCAAGTGCTTCAGGGACTGCGTCCTGCACTCTTGCAGAATCATAAACTTCAGAGACTTCAGAGACCTCTGACTCAATATCAATATCGTCTCCCAAGTCTGCTTCTGCACCACCTGCACCAGTCTCAGGATCTTGCATGTCGCTCAACCTCCTCAGCTCGAAACCCACCTAGAGTGCTGCCACAGATCAGCGTCCTGCTGTCAAACTGCTGTCACAATGAGGCACTCTCAGAGCTCCTCAACGTTCCATCCCACAATGCAACGCGACTCCCACTGCGCCTGCGCAGATATACGCTCCTTCTTAGGGGCTATAAAACAGTGGATTCCCACACAGCATTTGCCCCTGGATCCACTGGGAGACACTCGGGAACTCAGAGCATTATGCTTTATATCAGAATGTTCTGCCCCTTGACTTTGAAGCCAATTAGGGCTCCAGTAATCACAGGGCAGACTGCCCTCTCTTTGGAAGCCTTCTAGGAAGTTTCCAGATGTAACAACCTGCTCAGTACTTTGCTGTGGATGCTTGGAGATCCAGACTGAGGGACATCACTCTGTCTCTGTACATGGAGCATGGCAGAGCCACCCACCACTCACTGCCCTTAAGCAAGCAAAATCTCAGGTGTGCTCATTACCACAGAGCTTTCCTCCTATGGTTTGCTTTGTGCTGAGCAGCATACATGATTCTAGGGCAGGTCTTGTCCTGTCCACACACTGGAAACACAGAAAGAGAGAAAGCACGGGAAAAACAGAGAAGGAGGAGAGGAGAGGGACAGAGTTTGGGAAAGATGGGGAACAGAGGGACAGGGAGAGTGAAATGAAGGAGGTAGTCCAGTGAGGGGGGAGGGGTAGGAAACTGATAAGCAAAGCCAAGTGGTTTTGAGGAAAGGCTAGAAGGAAGGCTCACAATACTCTCTGCCAGAGGGACATTTGGTGGGGTCTGATGGGCCTCCCAAGATGTCTAAATACTAAGAAACATGTCCATCAGAGCTGGGAGGAAGGCATTCTTGGCTAATCCATGCACTGACATTCAGAGCAATACATGCAGAGCTTAGGGACTCAAGAAGCATTGACATTTTCAAACTTACAGAATTCCCGGTCCTCTTATTTATAGTATCTCCCTATTGTGCTGCATACACAAACTGACAGCCCATGCAATATCCTGGAAAGGGTAGAAGGTTTCTTTTGCTCCTATAAGCAGTTAAGTCCTAACAGGATTGGGTGATTCCCAGGTTCTGGATGACCTGAGTCCATCAGAAACATTGACATCAGAAACACAGACATGAGACTGTGTGTTTGTTTCACTGTGAGGAAGGTTTTGTACTGGGGAAGCTGGGTGAGGCTCAGTAGTGCAGCACTTGAGTACCGTGCACAAAGCCCAGGGTTCCATGTCTAGCCCCACCATAGAGTGAAGGAGAAGTGCTGGCATGTGAATGTACAAGGCTTGTGTCAACCTCACTCTCATGACAGCCCTCATGGAAGTGGGAGTGAATGGGTCTTGTTTGACAGGCAAGGACAAAGAGTGTCATGTAGTTATAAAAATGTTGAAAGGGCACTTTTCTTGAGCATGACAGAACTGAACTCAGGTCCTAGGAATGACACTGTGAGACAAAGCAAGTGGTGTGGACTCTGGAAATGGTGACTTGTTTTTCTATTACCACAGGGCAGATTCAGATTACATGGCATTGTCAGATGTAGGGAATTGCAGTGGATGTTGGTTATACTGGAGGTCTTGGGATTTTGCTGGGGGAAGGTAGCTGAGTTCATAGCAGGCCATCAGGAAGGGAGAGGCTGGCCAGGAACCAGAAAAATTAGTGTTTTTTTTTCCTTACAACCCTCACATTCCTTCAGTAAAGAGTGACTCTCAGGTAATCCCCATAACAAAAAATAAAAACTGGAGCTCACATGCATGTTCAGGAAGGAGCACATCATGGAACAAGGCACACCAGCCATCCTTGACTACTGCAGCTCAGGCCTTCCTGGTAGCGGGCCTGACTGCAGGACCGCCACATTTCACAAGGTGCAGCAGGTGCAAGAAAAGCAGCTGAAGGGTGATTCTGACAGACTTGCCACCCTAGGGCTATGACAGCAGTCAACACAGGAAGCATTGACATGTTTCCCTGGTCACATTTCAGGTCTTTCCTAGCCGGCTCCACCTTCAAACCTCATCATTTCAGGCACCATTGGGGATCTAACCTGTAAAATTCCTCCCCTCAACACTAAAAGGCTCCTGTGTATCACTGATTTCCATAGCGGTTCATTCAGCTGTAAGACTGGCCAAATTCTTAGTAATTCAGTAACTCCAGGTCCAAAGACTCCACATAAGATTCCAGGTAGAATCTGATCTCCTGTAAACCTAGAAAAGCAGAATAACTTCATTATACAAGAATGCATGTTTATGGCGGACCAATCAGGCCCACAACCTCACAATTGAAGACTGTGAAGGCTTGAACAAAAGATAGGTGGGATGAATTGAGGGTCCCATAAGGATCAAAATTCTTTAGCAGAATTGGAGCTTCTGGGGATAGAGATAAAGAACTTTGGGAGATTTCTGTTTGCTCCTTTATCATATCTAGGGACGGTAATTGAAGAAACGCTGGAATAGAATAGGACCTTGGAGTCATGTCAGACTTCTCCATAGTACATTATGCTAATTTCTTGAGAACTGTCTAATCTCTAGGTTGACATTCATGGCCAGACTGAGACAGCACATGGGAGACACCTACAGTTGCACTCTCTGTTTGGTTAGCTGATGTTGCAGCAAGGCGTCCTGGCCTGTGGCCTTATCTTGTCCTTTGAGTCATCACTGGTCTCATAGGCTGCTACAGGCTTCACCAGGACCAGAGACTCACAGAGATTCATTTGCAATCAGTGCCCCGCCCATCTCCACACAAGAGGCCTGGACCTGGGACAGACTCACAGAGAATCATAGAAACCAACTGGTCAATTTTAACTCCTAATGAGAGCTGATTCATAGTGGCCTCCTTAGCAGGTGCTATTTTCTTGTTAGTAAATCCTAAAATAAAATAAAACAAATTCACATTTGTTTCCCAATATCTGGGTTTTGAGCCCTCACATAAATGCCAACATTTTCTCTATGCCTGATCCCACTTGTGCTGATCTTCAGACAAAGTCATGTGCTCTGCAAGAGCAAACCAGTCCATGTATCCAAAGTCAGAAGAAAATTGTCCCCCTACGTAGCAGTTACTGTGGGTGGAAGGAAATACAAGTGTTAGTCACCGAGAAACAACAATCTCTCAGGGAAATGAGATTGATTATTAATTAAAGCACCTGTCCCAGAGTAGGTGACACTTGAAAGGACTGGAGAATTTCCAGGCAAGTGTAACATGACCAAGAACTCCCCTGGAACAGAGGGGAGCAATCATGCATGTGGCATTTGGATGAGCATCTGCTTTGTAACAACTTACAGTGACTCCACAAGCCCTCTCTCCCACAGCTTTCCCTGCATGCATTTTCAGACCTGTGAGCACCATATGACACTTGTCCTTGGGAAGGATCATAAGAAAATCCTATGTCAGTGAAATGCCAGCAGCCCAGTCCTCATCTTTGAGAACCATTTCTCCAAGAGGTGCTTCAGAACAAGTGCACTAACCCTCACACAGTGTCCACACAGCATACAGAGAGGTCTGTGTACACGCCTGGGAGTTTCAGCCATGTATGTTGGTTTCCTTAGACAGGGACACCCTGATAGTGTCCACTGAAGGTTTTGGGCAGGAGCCTCCCCACAGATGCTGGCTGTAGAGTTTCTGTCTCTTCTCCCAAAGGTTCCTATTGCTCTGCACACCTGTCAATCCCATGACAGCTGTGATGACCTCCGCAGCATGAAAGGCAAGTGACGGAAAAATGGCAGAAAACCCTTTGCTGACTGGAGGTTTCCATCTCCCGCTGTTCTGCACCGTTACTTGCCCCCTCTCCTGGACTTGCCTTTAGCCATTCCAGGTGGAGCATTCTGTTCCCAGCTATTAGCACCTGCTCATCCCAGGAGCTCAGAATGTACCTGTTGCAGATGTCACAATGCGAATATATGTACCTGAAAATGCATGCTGAGATTTATATTCCAAAGTTTGTCCTTTGTGTCTCCAAGAGAGCTAAAGGATTTTCACAACAGAAAGTGCTATGAACACGTGTGCTTTACCTCATGAGACTGTCAAACAGACTCAGATTTAAAAGCTGAGCTGAGAGCCGGCTCTACACAGTGAGCAAGTTTTCTTATGAGCCTTCATTTGAAGGGTCACTTCTTAGAAGTCAAACTTGCTACATTTGTAGCAGAAAAGCTAGTTTTTTTTCACAATCTTTTCTAATAAGGAAGGAAACCGTACAGATGATGGACCTTCTACTGCTGTGGACCGCTAAAACATGAGGCTAGTGCACTGCGGTTTTAGATCACTAGAAATGTCTATTGTTGTTCTGGACCACCAGACTACTGTACTGCTCTTATAGGGTGCCATTTCTCTCAACCAGAACCCAGGTGCTGGTGCTAGGTGCAGACATCACTAAAGTTTATCCTCTTCAGTTCATTTTACTCCAGACTGTCGAGTGCAGCCCATTAGGGAAAACACAGGGAGATAATGCCAAGCTCGACCCCTGCTTTACCCAGTTCCATCATTCTTCAGCTCATTGTCCTCTAAGTCAGGGTTCAGTCTCCAGGGCTATTATCATCTGTAAATTTTCTCACCACGATTGGGCTGAGGAGAGGAAGGGTAATCATCATGCAGCCAGAGAAAGAAATACAGAGCAAGTGTTTATTTCTAAAAGGAAAACTCTGAATTAGGTACTTTCATTTTGCATTGTGATCACAGGAGTTCACCTGGTGGTGAACCACAGAGCTTCCTCCCTGGGGTTCTCTGCTCCTGCTCTCTCACGCTTTTCCAGTGTAGGAAGAGAGACCATGTGGATTTGCCAGAGAAAGAAGGCAGGGTTTCTCCAAGACAGATTCATGGGAGCACCCAACCCTGCTCTCTGCCTACTACATGTAGACGCAGTCGCTGACATCTTTTACAGGAAAAGGTCATGATCTTTGAAAAGATGTGCCAAGAAGTCTGAAGTGCTCATTTCATAGCAGAAATGTTCATGTCCTTTGAGACTACTCCTCACACAATGTTGCTGATCTTCTCAAATGACCTTATCATAAGGGAAGACAGACACTGTGAGCTCGATTTCCATTGGCTGCTACACTGCAAGCCCAGGCTCCTGGCATTCCTCAGTGCCCTTGGTTTAAGCAAGCATCTGTGATTTTCTTCATACTGGTCAAGGTCACTTAAGTGTAGATAGTTTGGTTCATATTTTCTCAAATTACTTAATTGAAGGAGCCCATATATTTTGGTAAATATCTGGGAAAATCATTGCATTTTTTGTGTCTTTTGTTTCTCCTGCATAATTAGTACGGATCGATGGCTGCATTATCCACACTAGCCTGAGGATTTCTCTCTTAAGGAGAATCTGTTTTCAGCTTGCAGACTGACTCCAGATAACTCCTCTGCCATGGTTTGCATAAATGTCTCCTGAGGGCTCCCGTGCAAAGGCTTGGTGCACAAGCTGTGGGGTCATTGAGAGACATGGAAACCTCAGAGATGGCACCTACTTTGATGTCTGAGGTGATGCAGGAGCGTCCCTGAAGGGGACTGTGGGAGACTGGTGACTTTCTCCTCCTCTGTGCTTCCCAGCTACACGGAGGTGAATAACGTGAACCAGAACCTGAAACCACCTTAATTTACTGCCTCAACACAGGCACCAAATCTATACAAGCTGACCATGGACTGAAACTTCTGAAACTGTGAGAAAAACTTATTTCTACTTTGTTCTGTGTGCATCTTAGAAGATTATTTTTTGGTGTATCAGAGAAAATAGCACAAGATTTTGAATACCTGCTGCTGGGGAAATAGGATATCTCTGTGCAGGTCAATGATGCTAAACCCCTCATTTAGATTAACCAACATCAACTCAGAATGAATGAAGCCCTTGTGTCACACTGGATATTTTTGAGGCAGTAGAGGACAACAGAGGAGAAATATTTTCAGGGCATTGAATTGGGAAGAGATAGTTTTGAAGAAAACTCATAAAGCACTGACAAAAACAGCAAAATGAGACAAATGATCCAACCCTACTATAAGCAGTTTGAGGGAAGTTCATGCTTGTGATATAAGGATATGAACTTTTTCCTAAAATGTGTTAGAACTGCATCTCTGCTCAGCTGCTTTGTAACTAGATAGGCCTGAGATTGCATGGTTATTTTAATGTAACAACCAGCCTAGACTTCTGGTCAGAGTGCTATGAATGAAAATAGTTCTTGCAGTGGAAGAGAAACTGGCACACACCAGATATTTCCTTTTGTCAGACTGCATGAGCTGTAAAATAGTCCAAACTGAACAGTCTCCCTAATATCTAAGCAAGGTGGTATCACTATTTTGGAAACTAAATAGAGCCTAAATCTTACTGAGTAGTGTTTTTCCTGATTTTATGTTCAGTTTCTTTTAAGCTACAGATATTTTGGAAACACACACAGATTCTTTCCAGAAAAGGATGCTACACTCCCGAGTTATGATTTAATAATACCTCCTTATCAACGACTTTACCTATATGGGTTGTTACACTTCTGCAAATGTTTCTTACGTTCATGTGGTCCTACCCCCAAATTCCTGTGCCAAATCCATTTTATAAATGAAGAAAGTGAGGTCTACTGCTCATGGGAACTTCTCAGGATGCCTGTGTATTAAAAGAATAAGAAATAGACTGTCAGTGTGATGCTTTCTGTAGTCCACTCTCTTCCTATCCCTGCCTCTCTGAGTCCAGCTCTGTTTCTGAATTGTTTTCTAAGTGGGATGGACTCTCAGTAAGGGCACAGGTGCTGGATGACACCAAGGGCACCCTGCAGCAGCAGGACACTATTCTTCTAGTATAGAAGTCAATGGTTATATGAGTCACTGTGTCTGGGCACTACTTTTTCTGGCCAGAAGACTTCTAGGAGAAATGCAATGGGATTCCTGAAGTAGTGCTGAAAGAACGGGGACTTTTCTGCTATAGCATTACCAGCCTGCACATCTTCTTGGAAGTGTGTGTTCAACTCAAATCTCATGACCCTTTTCTTCCTAAAAAAGTAACCGCTGGTATTACATAGTGGGTAGAGGGCTGTGTCCTGGTGATCCCCTTGCACTTGTCATGGAGAAATAATGTCTGATTCTCTGGTAAGTAGGAGTGTTCACATTTGCTATCCAAGAAGAGCATAAGGACCAGAGGCTTAGAACCAGATCCAGGAAGCTCTGCATTACACCACCTTGTGAACTACTATGCCTGGCAATGCAGAAGGGGAGAATAAAATTTTGACTTTTCCTGTTACTAATAAGGAACCATTACACACTGCTTCCTGCTGAGTTCACAATGAATGATTCTGATTTTCCAGAGCCTAATAGAGGTGACAGAACAGGCACATGACACCACCATGAGTGGCCACATCCTCACGTTCACCTTGTTTCAGTACTGAGCAAAATCTACTCAAAAGGAGAAATGGTCCATTGGAAAGTGACCCACTGGGCATGTAGGGCCCTGGATGGTGGACACTCCCAGGACACAGCAGAGCAATGGTCAGGGAGGTTAGGATCTCACTTCACTTAAAGGTCAAACTTGCCTCTCAGAAAAACCTTGCAGATGCTGGAGAAATGTCCTCTGGTTCCTGTCTTGTGCTCCACCAATCTACTCCTAATTGTTCCTGGTGAGGATTCCTCTTAGCCTCACCCACCATCTACAAGCGCCTTTCAGGGCAGCCTTCCATCCTCCCTGGCTGCCATCTGACACCCAAGACACCTCATCGGAGGGTCTGGCCCTGACTACCTTGCAGCTGTGTTAAACCAAATGCTGCAGAAGGAACTGAACGTACTGCAAGCCCCAGACATCTGTCTTAGAACTCCCCAAGGATTGCTGTCTGCTAGACTCCACCCAATTCAGGGCTCTTTGCATGCCCTGGAGGTCCTGGAGGTAATCTCTCTGTCCCTCAGCATGTAGGGTACTACTGGTCTGCACAAGGCACTGAAGTAGATTTGATCCTGCTCAGTTCGTTTTTCTCGCAAATGCACCACATTCGCTGGCTCTTCCAAGGAATACATGTGCACATATCAGAGGGATCCCTGCATATAGGGAATCCAAAATGCCTCAATAAGATAGATGCCCTAGGTACAAGGTATTTTTAAGACTATTATCTTGTACTTTTAGTGATGTATCTCTTACAGGGTGGCATTTTATAACTTTTGTTTGAGAGTCATTTTTAGAAAGTTAGCACCAAACAATATAATTAGAAACATGTCATTTTCCCTCTCACTCTCTTTCAAAGCTTGAAAAACACCCATGAAGGTTCATTCATCGGTTTAGTTTTCTGTTTGAGGGTGCAAGTGTAGCCAGTCACTGTTTTTGTGTCTGAATCTGTGTTTTGCTAAGGATTACAGAGTCCCCTGGGGAAGCTCCTGATCTCAGTCCTCTCTGTCCTTTAGATGGCTAGGGTTTCTTTTTTTGTGAAATTTTCTGTCCATTCCCTATGGTCCTGACCCTCAGAAGTAGCACAGTTTACATTGGTGTTTCATTCAGGGCTATTCTTTCCCCTGTACCTGCAGAATTTCAGGACCAAGTCTCCAGAATGGTGAGTTGTTTTTCACTCCTATCCTTGCAGCATGAAACTGACCTTCACTTATCTCCAGTCCTCAGGAAAAAGAAAACACAAACTGTAAGATTGAATCATATGAAGTAGTCAAATTCTTTTTTTGTCTTTTTCTTTTGTCTTTTGTCTTTTTTTTTTTTTTTTTTTTTTTTTTTTTTTTTGTCAGTACCAGGGATCGAACTCATGACCACACATTTGCAAGGCAGGCACTTAGATGCCACTGAGCTAAATCCCCAGCCCCTAAGTAGTCAAATTCATAAGCTCAAAATGGTGCAATATTGGCTAATTCATGTTGCTCAAATTACTTCTTGTGTAAATTTTTGAGGGTTAAGCAATGAACTATATAAAATATTTTCTGCATAGTTCCCAGTAACCGTTAAGAATTTCTGACCATTGTTTGTATACTAGCTTGTAAGGTATACTAGGGCAGCTAGAGTGCTCTATTCTTCTTTGTATAAAATACTATAAAGTCTTCGAGAGTGACCTGCTGAATAAATGTGCATTGAAAGAAAACATTTTTAAAAACATAATGTAAATTCTATTCTGGAGCTCTCAAAAATAAATGTAAATTTGAGTGAAAATTTATCTTCCTGTTAATCCTTAGGCAGAACTGGAGATTAATTCCTCTTTTCTCTTTTAAGCATAACATATAGCTCAGCAGCACAGTGCCTGCCTGGCAGGTGAATTCCTGACTTTGATTCACAGGACCATTAATAATAATAATAATAATAATAATAATAATAATAATAATACTGAGTTGTTTGTAAAGCACAGGACAGACTGTCTGATCTTTAAAGCCAAGATAAATTCACTGATACTATGAAACATATGAAAGCGACCTTAGGAGTTCTAAAAGAGTAAAGGAAAACAGATATCAAACTCCCTTTAACAACCTGGTCCTTTAGGGGAAAGTGTTATCTGCCATTAAAAAAGCAGTTTTTGCTATTAGCTTTTATTATTCATCCATATGGGTTAAAACTAAAAAAAATAATTTAATGGTCACACATGTTGTTTGATCATTTTTGCATTAATTATCAAAAATGTGTTATGATAAACAGATGAGGATATAATAGTCTTACAGAAACTGCTATAAAGGACTTCTCTTGGTGTGTAAAGAAGCAGGTGCCTGGAGATACTGTCTTCTAGGCATTTTTCAGTAATGTACCAAATAATTGGCATAGCTTTATGGATCACAAATCCAGTAAAGTCTTTTAAGCATATTACTGCATTATGCATATTATTGATTGTCACTAAAAGTTACAAGTTTTTGCGAGTAAAATAATCAGGTTTTCTCAAGAAAAGTTTATCTTGGTACAAAAATAAATTAACTGACACAGGTTGCCATAGAGCTATGACACACATTATTGTCACTCTCATGGTACACCAAAAGTTTGCACCTCTTCCTGGTGTACAAGTCTTCTAAGATGGAAAACTAAGATTTTTTATGAAATTCTCCTTTCCCTAAGCTCCAGTTACTTGTGATATGAGGTACATGTCAGACCAGCAAGAGATCACCAGCCAGATTATCTCTTTTTACAAGATGTTTTGTCACTACACTTAGGGATCCTCAGGCACCAAATGGTTCAGAGAATCTTACACACTAATGTTAGAGGACAGAAGTTATAAACTTCTAAGGCAAATTTATAAACCAGTACTTTCTACTTCAGTGACATCCTATTTAAGGAGACCAAATTAAGGGGAGGATTTGTTATCACTTAATGTCTTGTGATCAGAGGGAGACCCTTGATGAAAAAGGCTATCCTGTCCTAAATGGGTATTAAATGTGTTTCCAATATCGTGCTTATCATGGAGGAGTATAATATGTAGCCTTTGATTCCTAGTTTTCTCCTTATAACTATAGAAGGGTTGGATTTTTAACTTTCTGCAGGGATTCAGCTACTACAACCACCATGTTTGCTAAGGAATAACAGTCATAGGCCCTACATTGCATTTCAAAGTACTTGGTATTTAGGTGAGATTACAACTGTGAAGCTCTGCATTACTAATGTCACTGGTCATCTCTTCTGCATGGTTAACATCTACAGTTCAGACATCAGAACTAAAACGGTGTCTGGGCTAAGAAGTCCACCAGCATTTTGTCCCTGGTCCTCAAAAGTTAATGAGGACCCAGGATATGAGGCAACTTTTCTACAGAATCCTGCAACTTTCTTCGATATCCCACAAGTTTCCATAACATGCTACAACCACCTGAGCAGGGAGATGGCTGTACCTCAGAAGAGTAGAACGAATGCATGTGTGCAGCGTGCCAAAGGAGGGACACCAAGTGGGAACAGTGTCCGTGCTTTCACACAAGGCAACGTGGCCAACCCATGCCATGACCCATCCTGATGGCTGACCGTGGCAGATGAGATCAGAGGCTCTGTACATGGAACCAAAACATTGCCTGAGGAGACTTGACTCAGCTTGGAAAACACTAAGAGGTTCTTTTAAACATTGGTCTCATATTAATTTGGCCTTAAACACCCAGCAGAACAGTGTAACATAAGGAAGTATAAAAACAATACCAGAGTAATGACAGCTAGATATGAAAAGGGGCTCTAACCACTGCCCCACTCTGGCACTTTTCAGATGCACCAATAGCTGGCAAATATGCTTCATGAAAACAGAAAAGAACTACAGGTGAATCTATAAAACTCCACAAGAGTCTCTAAGTTCCTTCTCTCCACCTCCTTACAGCTAAACTGGAGGGAAGTCCATCACTAGAGCTATCAAAGGACCAACTGGGCACAATCACTTCTCCAGCCCCTTAAGAACAGTTTCCCGATGTGGCTCTTTCCCCAACTTACCTTTCCATTCTAGTGACTTTGTTTTGATGATACTTGCTTTAGGGTCTGGGAAAATTTGGTTGATCTTTCTTAGATGCTGCCAAAATGGAAGCAATCCTGCAGATGGGACCAATGACGAATGTGCCTGACTCCTTTTCTAGGATCGACCTTGTGAAGAGATCGCAGGTGCCAAACTATCCCATGGCTTCTCTCTGAGACACATTAGATTAGCTCTCTGCAGAAGGTGCCTGACTCGAAATAGTTGGATGACAACTAGGCTCCTTCCTTCCATCCACAGTTGGGGATACCTTTTGAAGGGAGGAATATTGTAGACTGCTAAACTAGGTAGAAATACAATAGGCAGTCACACAGGCCTGGGCCTTGCAAGAAAAGGGAATGGATCAGGAATGCACCTTGAGGTGCCCCTGAAGATGAAAGTCACAATGGTTAACTTTGCACACTTCCCTAAGGAATGAAGGAAGGGTAGGGATTATTGGCCTCACCCTTCTGAGATTGCTCGTTATCCAATTAGACATTTTCTACCACCTAACATCACCAAGACCACTAAGACTAAGGTTAAGACTAAGATCACAACTAATACTAAGACTGCAGGTTATTTACCAAGGCCAAGGGTAGCTCTCCTTTACCCTTGTGACCATTACATCAACATCACCTTAGTGACTGTGCTTGCATCGTATTTGTTTAGTGCAGTTTCCACTCACGTAGTCCTTGTCTCAGGATTTTGCTCAATAAAATTTTCTTTGAAAGATGAGCTGTTTGCCAAGCCTTTCTGGACTCTATCTCCCAGCAACTCTCCTTATCCCTATTCTACCATTTCTGTTCTCCATTCACTTTCCGCAGTAAATTAATCTACTTACTATTCAAAAACAGTTTTGGGATCACTGTGTCCATGAGCAAATGGGCTTATTTATTAATAATAATTTTACAAATATAATTTAAGACACAAAGCAAATTCAGGTACACATACATTTTAATAATAACATTAAAAGAATAGGAAATAAAAATTTGAGAACTGATTTTAGGAGTACATCTCTTGCTAGGTTCCATTTAAATTCATGCAAACTTCTTACACATCACCAAGAAAATTCCGATGCAAATCTAATTTCATCATGAGCAAAATTTTTAAAAAAATTATTGACCAAACAGGAAAAAGTCTTAATTTTACATTGTGAAAAATAACACTATTTGCAATCAGTGTGAAAAAATCACTTTTGTGTTAGAATTCACAAATAACAAACAATAACAAAAAAGATAAAATACATGTGAGATCACAACTTTTCAAGACAGATTTAAAATTACTTCAGTCCCTCAAAAAAGGAAAAAAAATCAAAATTCATAAAGGAAACAATTTGAGGACAGGTTGCTTTGTCTTTAGGCAAGAGGGTTTACTCTGCCTCTCCTAGAGCTTTGGTAGATGCTGGGTCCTACCTCTCTTGTCCTCCTTCTAGCCCCCTTGTATTATGGCTTTCAGCTCACTGACGCTAATAAGCCACAGCCAAGGGAGCAGCCTCAGCCTCAAAGCCCTGACAGTGTTCACAAGATGACAGCAGGCACAGGTCCAGTGACAGAGGACCATCCATCTGTCCATGTTCAGATCAAGAGTAACCTAACTCCGTCCTTATGATCCTCATCCTGATTCTTGGTAGATACTGGGTTACTCATGAGTCACCTCACCTGGTGGATTTCCCTGTTCTAAACTGAAGCTACCAACCCAGGTCTATTCCCTTGCCTCCCTGAGATCTTCAGGTTGCCCAAAGGAAGTGAGCAGGCACCCATCATGTCACCCCTTCATGAGAAATTCAGTGCTGACAGAAGGACACATACCCATCTGTGCTGCAATTGAGGACCCCTACAATAGCTTAAATCTAGATTTCCCCCAGAAGTCCCACATGCTCATAGACAGGACCACTGAAAGTTGACTGCATCATGTGCATGTGTAGTTGACATATTCTTAGGAATTGGGACCTTTTAGGAAGAGGAGTATACCTGGTGTGACATGGAGGGTGCATCTTCCTTCTGGCTCCTCTTTCACCCTGCGCTTCCTGGACGACTTATGAGGAGTAGTATTTGTCCTAGTGTGCACGCTCTCTGCTGCACTACCTTGGAACAGACTAACTGTGTGTTGCACTCTCTATAAATTTTGAACCTAAATCGTATTTCCTTCCCCTAAACTGCAGATGTCAAATATGGTGTCTCAGCAATGAGAACAAAGTCAGGTGTCTCACATGTGCCACTGTGGTTTCTCCATCATCCTGGTGCAGAGCCTGCACCCCCTCACTGCTACCCCACCTGAGAGGAGCTGATTGCTCCTCTGTAGCCAAGATCTCTTTCCTCCAAGACAGCCAACCTGAGTCTTGGTATAACTAATAAAGCTCATTAGTGTTTCCCAGGGCTGAGAAGACTGAAAAGAATACGCTGTGAGTTCATCTATTCTGGGCTTCAGACTCCATGTGTCTCAGGGAATTTCAATAGCTTGCGTATGTAAGCGCCTGCCTTGAAAGCAGGCAGTCGTGAGTTCGATCCCCGGTACCAATAAAAAGGAAAAAGACAAAAAAAAAAAAAAAAAAAAAAAAAAAAAAAAACATAGCTTGCGTATGTCAGCTCCTGGGTCCTCTGCTAAGTAATCATATGTAGCTCCTTCTAATGATTCATGGTCTGCATTTGGACTAAGGACTTGGCCTACTTGAGTTTTCTCGCCTCCCAACACGTAGGACATATATAAACAGTTCACACACAGCCACATACACCACAGCATCCAGATGGATAACAAGGGAATCCAGGGGCTGTGGAGTTTTTCTATTTATGAATTTGAGCTACCTTCAGTCCTTCACTGCTGTAGAATAGCAGTGTGGTGAGGACTAGCAATTCAGTCTCTGTAATTTTTAGTCAAAACTCTAGAAAATTCCAACTGTGGGAAAACAAAAGAGCAGATGAGAAATGTAGATCCCCAGGAATCTAGAAGAAAGTAAGAAAAAGCTCTCAATTATCACGATTTTTCCTAATATTTAGCTACTATAAATTGTGCTGCTGTAAACAGCCCACAGCCCATCAAAACATGACAGGATAAAGAAAATGTGGTGTTCATATATACAGTGAGGTACTATCTGTTATAAGGAAAGATGAACTAAAGATATTTTTAGGTAAAGGGATGCACTTCAAGACAATAGTCTGAAGTGAAATCAGACACCATTGTTCAAATACTGCATTCTCTAGTGAAGGAAAACGTAGCTACACATTTGGAGCAAAACTGAAGATGAGTGTGTGGAAGTAGGAGTAACTTGCTCAAATGAGAGTGAGAAGGAGAGGAGGTAGATGTGTGGAGAAAGGAAGGGGGAAATGATTACAGGGAAAAAACAGAAACAGTGGATAAAATGAAATACAGGTTTTGTAAATGGGGGGGTTAATGGGACCAGGAAACATATAAGATTCATAACGTACATAATTAAGTCTTCCAAGATGACCATTCTGTATTGACAGAAGTACAATAAAAATGCTTCTAAGAAATAGTAGAGAACTTTCCATTCATGAGTCGGGAAAGAATCAGTCTGGAATTTTTCCGAGGCTCCTGACTCTTGGGGAAAGAATGGAATTCGTAGAACCAATGTGAATCCTGGGGGCTCCATGAGTAGCAAAGGAAAAATGGCACTGGTGATTGAGAACACTGGCCTTGCTGTAATCTCAGGGAAAGTGTGAGGTTCTATCTCCAGGGTCTTTTCACAGGAAATGGCAGGGGACAGAGTCCCATGCAGGTGCCTGCCATATCCTACAGAGTGCATGGGCTTGAGATCCCTCCCAGGGAAATGTTGAGTATTTGAACCTGGCCTCAGAACACCCACACGACAGCTTCACTTCAGAGTATGCAGTGTTAACCTGCCACAGTGACTGGGTGAGAGACATTCTCAGGAGTCAGCTATGGACAGGTGATATACTAAAAGAACACTCTAAGATTTTTGCCTCAGCTCTGAAGTAACAAGGCCCTGTCCTGTTAGTTGGAGGACAGGCCAAGCATTAGTTGCTCTGCATTAGAAAATCTAGTTATTAATTTATCAGGATCTTGCTGAGATTAAAAATGTAAAGAGTTAATAACCTTAAGATTTGGTTCTTTGAAAGAATTTAAAAAGTTGGGAGACTCCCAGCCATCCCTGCCAAAAATCTTCAAATGCTAGCACTTTGAATTGGAAAAGTTGAAAGTACAATGGACTCAGTCAACATCCTGAAGATCATCAAAAATACTTTAAGAATAATAAAATGTTCTCTGACAAAGACCTAAAGAATTATACATGTGCCTAGATAGTGATGAACTCCTAAAGATGAAACAAAAAGACAAAAATTCAAAATATCTCTGTATCAGCCCACAAATGGGAGAAATTTGTGTTTAAAACCACATACAAAAATATCTGATAGTCTGTTAAATACAGAGTTGAATTCTACAAGAATATTATAGAAGATCCAATGCCAACACTCCTCGAGTGCCTTGGAAATTTGAACAGGAAATAAATTTTAGGATTCTTGCATTCTTTTTTGGAATCAAGCATCACCATGATTCTAAAAACAGAAAAATTGCCAAGTGAAAACTGAAACTACCACTCAATCACCCTCATGGACCTAGAAGTACTTTTCTAAGTAAAATATTGGAAACAGAATGGAACTAACCAAGCGTCCAAATGATGACACATTATGGTACAGTAGGATTCATTGCAAGAGCATAAGGGTGGATCAATACACGCAAATCAAAAATTTAATGAAAACTATGAAGAAAATGCAGGACAGAAAATTCATGAGCATTGCAATAGAGGAAGTACATATGTCTGTAAAATCCAATATGCATCCAGGATGAGAATTATGAAGAAAATAGGTGTGGATAAACTTCATCTTAATCCCATAAAAGCCACTCATGTTAACTCAGTGACCAAGTTCATTTTAAATGGGGAGAAGTAGAAAACTTTCTCCCACAATCAGGAATATTCCATGGAGGTCCACTGTCACCACTCCTCTCCAAGTAATTCAGGACACACAAGTCAGGAAAACTAAGAGAAAGAAGACACATGTACATGAAACAAATATTTGCATTATCATGAAATGGAGGTGACATGATTCTCTGCAGAGAAGGCCTCAAAAACTCCAGTTGAAGAAACCTACAATTCATTTAAAATTAGTTGCAGAGAAGCTTAAATGTCAACACACAAAATTCAATAGCATATCTGTACACTATTCATGAACTTGAGAAAGAAATGAGGCAAACAATAACTTTTACACTGGCACCAAGACAAACGAAATACTTAGGAATCAACTTATTCAGGAAGGGAAAGACCTCTACAATAAAACTTTCACTGCTCTGAAAAAGGAGATTGAAGAGGCTATAAGAGAATGGAAAGATGTCTTCTTCCCAGACAAGCTGAATTAATTGCTGTTGAAGGTAAAACTCTTATGAAAATGTAATTCTGTTTCAATGGAAACATCAATAGGATTTCTCAGAAAACTAGAGAAAATAATCCTAAAATTTTATGGAACCACAAGAGGCTTAAAATAATTATAAAACAACCCTAGACCACAGACCACAGACTGCTTGCCAGGCAGTCTCTGGGCCACTGACCTAAATCCCAGGTCCTTAAATGACTGATCTTTGAAAGGGGGCCAAAAACTTTGATAGCGTATTGGTCAGCTCTCTTTCAAATGGTGCTCAGGAAACCGCTCTCCAAATGCCACAGATTGAACTTCAACCCATGTTGCTCACTATACACTCAACTGAAGTCAACAAACATCTGTGATCTAAATATTAAAACAAGAACAATCAACTGGAAGGCAAAATATGTAAACCTGGTAGCTACAGGCATAGCCTAGTTCTTTATGCACAGAACCCCAAATGCACAAGAAACAACATTTAGAATCAAAAAACGGGATCAGCAAATTAAAGGATTCTGCATAGCAAAAGAAACAGACAACATAGAGGAGAGATAATCTACAGATTGTGGAACTACCTTAGACAAGGTGTTAATATCTAGCATAGACAAAACTCCAATTAAAATCTGACCTCAAAATTAAAAGACTATCAAAAAGCTGAATTCTGAAAGCAATTACACCTCTCAGATAAAAAAGTACAACTGGCCAAGAAATACATGAAAAAAATGTCAACCCCTGCTGGCCATGCAGTAAACACAACTGGAGTCAACTCTGACATTTATGACATTCCAGGAAGACTGGATATTTTCAAAAAATCAAATAAGAGCAAATGTGGTGTGCTTGCATGTGGAAAAAGAACACTTACTCCGTGTTGATGGGAGTGTAACGTGGTGCAACCACTGTGGAAATCAATATGGAGATTATGCAAAACTAACACCAGACATTGAATTCAACTTCTAGGTTTGTTTCACAAGAAATAAACACATCATAATGCAGTGATAGATGCATACATACTCATGTTTATATCAGCAAATTTGACAGTAGCTACATCTTGGAAGGAGCTTATATGTCCATCACCAGATGGATGGATAAAGAAGGTGTGCTGTTTATGCACAATGAGTACTACTCTCCCAGGAAATGGAAAAAATTGGGACCTTAGTGGGAAAGTGTGTGCGCTTCAAGAGGCCAACCTTAGGTGAAATAATCAGACATACACGTTTAAACATTGCGTCTTTTCTCTTTATGAGAAATACACAACATAAATAACGAGACAAAAAGAATAAATAATACTGACTACTGAGATAGATCTTCAGTTAGGAAGCCAAAGAGAAGAGTGAGGAGGCAAAAGGGGGAGCAGTGTAAGCTTAACCATAAAGGGGGAAGTAATACTGAGAAATGTGATAGTGATGCCTCCAAACATGTATAATGCATGCACACACACACACACACACACACACACACACACACACAGAGAGACAGAGACAGAGAGAGAGAGAGAGAGAGAGAGAGAGAGAGAGAGAGAGAGAGAGAGATGCGTATTTTTTTCCAGAGATTCAGGAAACAGGAGGGAGGACAGGAACAGAATAAAAAGAATGGACATGTGTCTTGCACAGGTAGCAATTTCCACGATGAACATTATCATTACCTGTTACAAACATGCACCAGTGTAAACAGCCTTCCCTCCTCACCTGGGTTCCTCTCCTTGATTCCCAGCTGACCCTGGCCTGCTCCCTTTCCCAAAGGACTTCTCTTTGACAGGTCAACATCCTCACAGCAAAGTCACCTCCCTGAGCCTAGGGAGAAAAATTTCCAGCCCATCTGGACATCTCTGTAAGGGTTTCCCCAGACTGACAGAAGAGGAAAATTGAGCATCCCCCCTTCACATGGTGCAGATCCTGCTATTCCTATTTCCCTATTATCCACCTGCACATGCTACTGGCACATCAGGCCCAGCATTTCCCTAGGACCACAGAGGTGAAAGCACGGGCCAAGGTGAGTGTTCTCTGATGTCCGGCCTTTGGCCACTCTACACTGCCATCGGGGCCACCTTCTCATGTTTTGAATCTGGTGACCTGAGGCCACACTCCTCAGAGCAGGGCCACTCATGCCTGACACCAAGATGCATGGGTAAAGGGGCAATGTATCCCCCAGGCACTGACATCTGGGTGGAGGTCACCCTCTGATGTAGGTGGCAATGTCCCCTCACATACAGAGAGAGGTAAGTCTCCCTCTTGATTCCTGAAAGCAGCCCCACCGCTCCCGGAGCTGAGCTTTCCTCCACTGATTGTAGTTGGGAATGTGGGAAAACACTCAGGTTGAAAGATTCCGCAGGCTGTGTCCCATCGCTCATGTGCTCTGAGTCTAGGCGACCTGCCTCTCTTCTCTTTTTTAGTGGGCTAGAGACAGTATCCTCTTATTTCCTGTGGCCTTGCTTCTTCTTTATACATCTTAGGGCCCTTCAGGCACTACTGTGTATGTCAGGAATTTCCTGCCTGAGAACCAGCATAGGGCTTGTTATGGATTAATAACTGGTGGTCAGTTTAGCGCCAGCTGGATTACATCAACATGGCACTGAGCGAAAATGCTCCACCTGAGGAAAGTTGCCAGCATAAAAAGGTGGAGAAAGAGAAGGAATTTGTTAATGCATTGATGCATTATTGCATTATGTTGAGTTATTATGGGTTCTCCTACGAGTTGCTGTTTGAGCTGTTAGGTTCTCTTGGAGAAGCTTTGGTCCTAACTTCAAGCATTGCTTCCTGACTCAGGAGGGGAAGATATGTGCCAATTGGTCTCCAAGATGAGCTCATCACGCTGGCTTCCTGGCATGTACCCCACTGTGCTTGTCATAGAAGGAGCTCAGGGCCTCCATGTCACTGAGGATGGTTGTGGTGCCTTTCAGGACAGCCCTGGTCTTTTCGGTGAGTGTGATTTCTCAGATCCAGCATAGAACCCTCATCTCACCAGCACAGCTCCTTCACTCCGCTGGCATGGACATTTGGCTTCCACCGCTGACCTTTGGGCCGGCCCAGCATGGATCCATAAAAGAGACTGGTTTGAGTACTTGTTGTGGGCCCTGGGCCTCCAATTGGACTCATGGGAGGCACATGAGTTCTGGGTTTTCATCTGGACTCATGTGGGACATTACTGTGTGATTTAGGCCCTTGGAGGAGTATTCTGTGTCTTTGGTGTTGCAGATAGATTTCCTGCATTTTCTTGTGTTAACTACCGGTGACCATTATAAAAATAGCATTATAAATTACATGTCCTGATTCTAATTGTTCTTTGTAAAACGCCTAAGGCAACAGAGTTTCCTAGACTCAGCTCAGGGGCAGATTTCTCTGTGATGCTCTCTGTTCCAGAATGGAAGGGACACTCATACAAGAACATGAGCACTGCCATTCTCAGAACCTCTCCTGTCGAAGCAATCATACCTAGGGGTGTCAGGCCTGATACCTACAGCAAGAAAGTCCTCAATGGTCTATTCTAATGAAGTGGGAAGTGTCCCCTCTGAGTCCAAATGCTGATTCCTGGCAGTCTGATTATCATCCCTTTTACTGACTCTGTCTTGTCACAAAAAGACAAAGAGTGGAGAGGACTGGTTCCTGTAATCCTGACGCTGTGTGCTCCAGGACCAAAACCAGAAAGGCACCCTGGTTGTGCACAAAAAGCATTGCTGGGCTGCGGTTTCCTCACCCCCTTCAGGACATCACTGGAGAGGGAACTGGTTCCCTCTGCTCCCCTCTCACGAAGGACACACATCAGAGTGAGGCCCTGCCCTCTGTATAATGTAAGAGGCAGACTCTGCTTCTCTCACAGGCTCCTTCACAGGCTGACAGGAAGTCCTAAAAGGAATTTTCTCCAGGGCCCTCTGTGCTCTCTCTGACCTAAGTTTTGTATCTCTCAGGTTTGTATCAATTGCATGGTGCTCCCCTTTGAACAAAGTGTCTAACACTTGGGGTTGTCTAAGTCAGAAAGGTCATGATAGGCGTGGGAAGTGGAAGTGGATTGGCCTAGTGAGTGTGTCACAGGTACCGGGCTCACAACCCAGGCAGGTGTGCATTTTGGAAGAAACCACATCCTGGCTCAGGGCTTCTACCCTTACCCACAGCAGTCAACTGGACCTAGCTGAGCCCAGGTTGTCGCTACTGCTCTCTCCTTAAGCAGAGAACGCTGAACCAGGCTCTGAACTGCAGAGGTTTCCTGAGGCAAAGGGTTGCTCACCTGAGAATTCTCCACTGGACAGTGTAGGGCACTCAAGAGAGGCAGATAAGGGTTATTTTCTGAATCTCAAACTGGAATGGGTCTTCCCGTCTCAACTCAGTTCTTCAACTTAATCCAATCATCTCTAGTCCTGTCTTCTAGCCCACCTGAAATGCCCACCTCAGGACAGGGCTCTGACTCCCAGGTCAGCTGGGCAGGCATGGCTGGGGTGCTCACCCTATCATATCTCCCCCCGTGTGGTGTGGATCATGTGTTCTTTGTGTGTGTCAACAGAAGTTAATTTGGATTAGCTGAGGAAACTCTATGGGATCTGAGACTCACCCCATCCCCCACCTGGACCTGCCTAAGCCCAGGCCTGTCTCCTCTTCCCTAGACCTGCAGCACAGGATTCAAGACAAGGCTGTCCCTGCTCTCCAGGTGCCCTGAGGCAAAAGGGGTTGATTGACTCCCTCCTCCTAAGGTTTCTGAGCTGTAACAGGGAGATCTGGTTTATTTGGGGTCCTTCTCCCTGGCTTGGGGCTTCCTCACTGTGACCTCAGGGACTCTTCTTGTCCTAACTCAGCCCAGGTCCTCTCTGCTCCTCCCCTCTGAAGCTCAGTCTTCAGAAGTAGCTTCTGACTTCCCTCAGCTGGTAGCCTGAGGTGAAAGGGGTCCTCCCCTGAGACATCCTTGCCTGACTTAGGGCTCTCAGGACCTACGTGACCCCAGAACTTTTTATCCTCTCCCCTCAAGTGAAGCCCTTAGTAAAAACCTCTGACTGTCCATTCCCATTGGAGACCAGGGGTACTCTCCTGAGAATTTTGTACTGTGAAGGGAAGATCCTACATCAGACTTTGTGAAGCATTCTGAGATTGTCCCCCCACTGGTGAGGAGGACTCATGTATACCCCCAACAGGTCCTCACCTGGGTCTTCCCAATCCCAGGCTATCTCTGTCCAGCTCTCCTGAAGTTCAATCCTTGGAGGGTTGCTCTGGTACAGTCTCAGGGTTCATGGAACACACAGGTATTTCTCTCAGGAGAATTCAGCACCTCCTGATTCCTGCAGGTAACACATATTTTAAGGGAATGTTTGAGACCCTCTGTCCCAGGTAAGGCTTCCTCAGTCCTCCTTCAGTCCTGCCATTGTTCTAAATGAACTCAGGGCCTCTCCATTCCTCCCTCCCGAAGCCAGGGCCTCAGCACAAGGCTGGGTCTCTGGACTGGACTGTGACTCTCCTGAGGCCAAATGCTATGAGAGAATTGTTCCCTGGAATGCTAGTCCAACAGCATGGGAAATCTGATGTGGGCCAGGTTCCTTCCTCTGAGGTGGGCTTCAGCACTCACTGCGTAACCCCTCAGCATGAACCCAACCTAACACAGTCCTCTCTGCTTGCTCACCTGAAATGCACAGCACTCACAAGGACCTCTTGTCACTCTGAGTCATATGGACACACTGTGCAGATATGGTATCCGGGAAAGTGCAGGGGGTCTCCCAACGCTGACAGTAGGAGGGGAAAGGAATTCTTCAGTCTCCTCCCTAGGGGTCAGCTTTTCAGTTCATGTTAGTACCTTTTCTGCAGTCCTCTGTGGACCTGATTCTGTTCCCCACTGTCCAAGGCACTATTTCCTGGATGCCTTGAGGCTAAGCTCATTGTAGCAAATCTGCCCCTGTGTGGTCAAGGGCTGACAACAGAGGAAGATCTGCAGAGTTAGGGAACCCTCTCTCTTTGCTGGGAAATCAGTGTTCAACCCCACAGACAAGCACCATGAACACCAACTAACCCTGCCCACTCTATTTCTCTCTCTGAAAGCCTGACTCTCCCAAGGGGCATTCCTGTAGCTCTAATCCAGTGAGGCAGAGTCAGTGGAGCTGAAATCAGGGAGCTAACAGCAGTGATGGAATGCTAGTAAGGCATCTCAGCAATCTAGGTAGGAATCATCTGCTTAGTTTCTGACAAAACCTGGAGGCAAGTCCTCCATGGGCCAGAGTCTCTTCCCCTCAGAGCAAGAGCTTGAGTCTCAAGCTCACACAAGTAGCAAATTCATCTCAATTGAAAACCCTGCCTGGAAGTGTGGGAAGGAGAAAACAGCACATGTGGACTGCTTGGTGAGAGTCTGTCAGGGTCGGGGCTCACACCCTCTTCTGCTTCCCACTGCCCCTAACAGTGTAGGCACCTGCTCCACTCCCCTCACCTGAAGTTCCCCCTCAGTGCAAGACCACTTCTCAGATCCCCAAGAGACAGGTGTCAGGAGTGCAAAAGAAGGGGAATAACAGTACCCCCTAAATTACCCCTGTCCCCTAAATGTGTTCACTTTGTGTCTTGGCTCAGCCTAGACCACTGTCCTTCATGGACCTGAGAATGTTCTCCTCACAGGAAGATTCTGAGCCCCAGGATTCCTTGTGACAGAAGGAATGAGACTCTTACTGGATTGCAAAATATTTACAGTTGCCATACCTGATCCATGGCTGTACATTCAATCCTATGTCTTGTGCATTCTCTGTGTTCTCTAAATTAGCAGTTGTGCTGAAAGCCGTCCTCATACACGAAGTTGATTTCAGGTGCTTAGTAGTGGAGTCTCTGCAGTAAGCCTGTCTCCAGTTTTCTGCTGTCCTTGAGCTACATGTAGGTCCTTGGAATCTCTGGTCTAATGTGCTGCCTCAGAATGTGCAGTGTTGTAGAGGCAGGAATTTTAAATTCTCCTCCCAAGTCACAGTGTGATGGGCCACCTGGGCAGTCCACAATGCAGACTCCAAACTCCCCTGACCCATTCAACGCAATTCCCAGATCAGCCACCTGCCCTCCATCTCATGGCTTCTTCACGTTTTGCTGTTTGTATTTAGTTGCTCAGGTGTGTTTGCTATGCTTTGCTGTGTCTCTCTCTTCCAATGATTTCCAGGGTTAAGTCACAAGGCAAAGAGGAAGAGCCTAAGCTGTGTCAGTTTACCAGACGATGGGAAGAGTGTGGGGCAGAGGGTAAAACAAGGCCAGTTTTGGTGGGTGTGCACTGTATTACTCTTAGGAGATATCCTACTGAATTTCCCAATCAAGGTATGTAATCTTAACAAATTGTAATGTAATGTATTTTAAGAAAAATAAAGACGCCATGTGAGTTTCCATCATGCTAGCCTCACCCACAGAGTTCAAACATGGCTGATGTCATGATCATATGAAGTAATTCTTCAAAATTCTTCTGTTACTGTTTCTCTTTCTCTTGGAGACATCAATTGTTATGATTGACATAAAAATGTCCCCTAACATCCCCAATTTAAAAGAGAAGCCTGGGTAAAAATGGGTTTGGCTACTTGGAGGGACTATTCAGGGATGTGTTCTCTCCCATTCTTTCTGTGCTTCACGGCTGAAAAATGTGAGCCAGAATAAACTTTGCTCCTTTTACTTGTGTCCAATATTTTGGCCAAAGGAAAAGAGCTCTAATGAAGAAATACTCATACCATCAGTGTTAATAGATGCACATAAATATATAGATAAATATAGTGTACATCCAGGCTTATTCTGTGCATGTGGATATCCTGATGATTCCAAGATGAGTTGTTTTAGGGTCTCCTTTCACTCTTATAATCATTGTTATGTCTTTACTATTGGTAGGTGTTTGTATATGCAGATGGAAGTTGTTATTTTTAGGGACTGTAAAAGAACAACACAATACAAGACACATTAGTTATAGTACTATTTAAAATGGTCACCAAAGTTGTCAAACACAAAGAAAGAGCAGAAAATCTTTCCACACTCTGAAGTCCAAGAGAATTTAGCTGAGGGTTTGGAACCCACAGCAATTCCTTGCATGAGTGTGGCTGCAGAGCTGGAGCCCAGGACAGTGCCCTCCTTACAAGACCACCTGGTGGCTTAGAACCTGTGACAATGATGCAGTTAGTGTAGCTAATGGATTTGTTCTGGGAATCCAGAGAGTCTGTGCTGTCAAAGTGAAGGCACTGTTTGTAGGGAGCCGAGTGACAGGCATTGCTGCCTCGATGTCTCTCTCTCTCTCTCTCCTATGGGCACTGCGTCTGCCTACATTAACCATAATCCTCTTCTGCTTACATCACTTATCTGGATGTGATGGTAACCCTGTTGTATTCATCTGTTTAACCTCTTCCTGTCTCAGCTCCTGCCCTCAGCCTATAAAAGGTGTGATTATTTTCTGACTAAACCAGAGGCTTGATTGGGTTACATCAACTTGCCTTCGTCTCTTTTTGTCTCCCCCATGTCTTTTGTTTAATCCCCGTTTCTCCTCCAGGAGTTCTGAACTTGTTGATCTGCAGGCCGGATCAAGTGGCGCCCAGAGTGGGGGCTCCTGGCACAGAGAAGTTAACGAGGGAGCCGTTCAAGAGACAGCCGGCTTAAACTGAAAGTGAAAGCAAATTGAACCAGAGACCTCGGCCGAGGAATGAGTAAACTGAATCAAGGATTAAAGCTTAAAGCAACAGGACATTAAATCAAGTGCTGAGACCTGCGTAGACGACTACCCGACGTCCTGCCCGAGTCACGGTGAGTGAACGGCAACCCCATTTCCCTTCCCAGACATGGGTCAAGTATTGAGCAAACACGAAGTGTTCATCGGAGGCCTTATAAAGGCATTAAAGACAAGAGAGATAAGGGTTGGAAAAAAAGAATTATTACAGTATTTTCAGTTTATTCATAAGGTTTGCCCTTGGTTCCCCCTAGAGGGTTCTATAGATACCAAGAGGTGGAATACAGTAAGAGATGTTTTAAAAGATTATTATAGAGTTTTTGGTCCAAAAAAGGTTCCTGTGACCACCTTTACATATTGGAATTTAATTTCTGAGCTGCTTGCCCAGAGGCATGCAGACCCTCAGGTTGAGGAGGCAGTTGCACTGGGTGAGGCTGCCTTGCGCGACTCCCTTAAATCTACCTCAAAACCGTCCTCAGAAAAATCTGAAGCCTCTAATTTCTCAGATGCAGAGAATGATGGCCTGTTAGAGGTCCTCGTACATGGTGATCTTCCACCACTTCCACCTGTTGACATGATCAGCAGGTCCCAGGATGGCAGCCCGCTACTCTCTGTGCCTCCATGGCAAATTGGGGATTCATATAAGCCTTTAGAAACAACCTTAACTCTGAAAAGCTTGCAGCCACAAGGCAGCTGGTGCAGGACCAGTTAGATGCAGGCCACATTGTTCCTAGTAATTCCCCTTGGAACACACCTACCTTTGTTATCTGGAAAAGGTCAGGGAAGTGGAGGCTGCTACAATACCTTAGGGCAATAAATAAGACAATGGTCTTAATGGGGCCCCTACAGCCAGGCCTCCCCTCACCCAGTGCCATTCCTTTAGGATTTTTAAAATTGTCATAGATCTTAAAGATTGCTTTTTCTCTATTCCTTTACACTTCATGACTTCCAAAAACTATTGGGAGACATTAATTGGCTCATACCATTTTTAAAACTAACAAAACATGATTTACAGCCCCTTTATGCGCTGCTTCGGGGAGACATAGATCTAACTTCCCCCCGAGAGCTTACACCTGATGCTAGGAGAGCTTACACCTGATGCTAGGAGAGCGCTCAGTAAAGTAGAAGAGGCTATTGCTCAACAAACTGTTTCCTTTATGGACTACAATGAGCCTTTACAGTTTCTCATTTTTAATACAAAGCTTTGCCCCACAGCAGTGTTCTGGCAACAAGCTCCTCTCATGTGGGTCCATTTATCAGTCTCTCCAAAAAGAACACTTTCGCCTTATTTCCAAGCTGTCTCAGACCTAATAATTCAGGGTAGAAAGCAAGGAAAATGTTACTTTGGCAAAGAACCAGACATTATCATTCAACCTTTTACAAAAGACCAAATAGATTGGCTACTTCAGAGTACTGAAGTGTGGCCTATTGCCTTAGCTTCCTATTCAGGGACTATTGACAATCATTACCCTCCAAATAAGCTAGTTGACTTTGCTAATCGTCACTCATTTATATTCCCTAAAGTCACAGCTTCACAACCCCTTCCGGGTGCCCTGGTTTTATTCACTGATGGCTCATCCTCCGGAAGGGCTGCTAATGTATCTCAAGACAATGTTTCTACCCTCCAGGCAAACACTTCCTCTGCACAATTAGCAGAGTTAGAAGCTATTCTTGCAGCTTTTGCTGCTTACTCTGACCAACCATTTAATTTGTATACTGACAGTGCTTATCTTGCCCAGTCTGTTCCATTATTAGAGACTGTTGCTACCATATGTCATGCTTCCCCAGCTGCAAATCTGTTCAAACAATTACAATGGTTCATACGGCTTCGCCGTCATAAGTTTTTTATCGGTCATCTGCGAGCTCATTCCAACCTCCCAGGGCCTCTTGCCCAAGGAAATCATTTGGCTGATGTTGCTGTACGAGCACAGGTTTTTATGGCTCAGGACTCCAAGGTGTCTGAGGCCCAACAAGCCCACCAGTTACACCACCTCAATGCTCACACCCTCCGCTTTCTCTACAAAATTACCCGTGAACAAGCCAGACAAATTGTAAAAAATTGTCCATCTTGTGCTATCCACTCACCTGTTCAACACCTAGGAGTCAACCCTAGAGGTTTAATTCCTAACGCCTTATGGCAAATGGATGTTACCCATTTCACTGAGTTTGGCAATCTAAAATATGTACATGTCACTATTGACACTTATAGTGGCTTCATTTTTGCCACTCTCCAGACTGGAGAAGCTGCTAGACACATTATAGGCCATATGCTGTCAGCCTTCTCAGTTCTGGGATGTCCTCAACAGCTTAAGACCGATAATGGCCCTGGCTATACCAGTACCTCCTTTGCTCAATTTTGCAAGAGCCTTAATATCCTCCACACTACAGGTATACCTTATAATCCTCAGGGACAAGGCATTGTTGAACGTGCGCATCGTTCTCTTAAATTCACCATAGATAAAATAAAAAGGGAGACATGGTACCCCACCCAGGGGTCCCCTAGAAATGTCCTTTCACATGCTCTTTTTATTTTAAATTTTCTGACCCTGGATGCTTCAGGCTGCTCCGCAGCATCTCGGTTTTGGCATGCTCAGACTCAAACACGGTTTGCATCTGTTTTATGGAGAGATCCACTAACCAATGTGTGGAATGGCCCTGACCCAGTCCTTATCTGGGGACGAGGTTCAGTGTGTGTTTACTCTCAACAAGATAGAGAAGCTAGATGGCTACCTGAACGCCTGGTAAAGCAAGTAGACAGTTCTTCAAAGACCCCATGTAACGCCCAGGAATAATGTTATTTCCTGAGGCACAATCCCCTGTGTTCTCTTACAGGTGACACATCTCCCTGGAGCCTTATTCTACCTAGTCATCCTTCTTGAGCCACACCACACCCATGGTGAATTTCAACCCCTGCCAAACAGACTACAACTGCTGACAGCCATGCACAGAACCCCATGACTGCGGACGAGGTTCTTCTCAGTCTGGAGGAACATACACCAGCCAAATAGACTGCATCCAGTGTTATGCAAGGCATGCTCCAAGATGTAGGAGAATGACTTCATACAGAGACACCAACAAATGGCTGTCAACCCTTTCTCCTTGATTGGGGGGGGTTTCCTTACCTAGCACCCCTTTTGGGTCCCCTCGCTGACCTATTGTTTCTCATTTCTGTGAGTTCTTGTATTTTTCAGAGGATTATGATGTTCATTAATAACCGGATAGACGCATTTATGGCAAAGCCCATTCAGGTACACTATCATCAGCTGGAGATGGCAGATCAACAAACCTACCGGGAAGGAATTCCCACAAGTGGCCCATATGATGATGCGGCCTAACTGCCCTGGGGCAATGGACAGGCAGTCAGAGACGGGCAACTAGGACATGCATGTTAATTCCAACGGCCACCTAAGACAGGCACAGGACCAACTGCTGTTCTGCAAGCCCATGACGGGTAAGGCCTGGTTGGGTTCATGCAATGAGGTCCTTGACCTAAGACAGACGCTGTCCTCACAGGGCCTGCCATACTCTTAATTAAATAATATAAAAAGGGAGGAGATGTAGGGAGCCGAGTGACAGGCATTGCTGCCTCGATGTCTCTCTCTCTCTCTCCTATGGGCACTGCGTCTGCCTACATTAACCATAATCCTCTTCTGCTTACATCACTTATCTGGATGTGATGGTAACCCTGTTGTATTCATCTGTTTAACCTCTTCCTGTCTCAGCTCCCGCCCTCAGCCTATAAAAGGTGTGATTATTTTCTGAATAAACCGGAGGCTTGATTGGGTTACATCAACTTGCCTTCGTCTCTTTTTGTCTCCCCCATGTCTTTTGTTTAATCCCCGTTTCTCCTCCAGGAGTTCTGAACTTGTTGATCTGCAGGCCGGATCAACTGTTCTCTTATGCTAAAGATTCCACACTGAGGCCATTAGGCCATGCTCAAAGTACAAACCAGGGCTGCCCTGAAAATTACCTCAGCCATGGTTTATGAAGAGGTCTCAAGCTGTTCTGACCATGAGATCAGCCCAGATCACATTAGGAAGCCAGCCTGACAGTCTTCTCCTAGAGACTGAGCAGCACACATCTTCCAACACCCATCCCCCGGTACCATGAAGTGATGCTCACAGAAAGGACCTTACCTCTGCCAAAGCGAACCACAGCATTCACAATGACATGGTCTTCAGCTGGTGTGATCATAACAGCCGAGTTCATTTCAAGGAAGTCACCATGATAAGATCCTCCAGGAGAACCAACAGCACCAAAAGAATCAACAGCCCAAACAACACCACTTAGCAGAAACAACACCACTTTCTTACTCTTCCCTCTTTTTGTGCCGGCAACTGTCCAGTGGTCTCTCTTCACTGCTCACCATGCTGGATCAGTTCAGTTGCTGGTTCAGTTGATCATCAGTTTTCAATTTACCACAATTGTGGATCTATTCCTGAACTTCTTTCTGTTACGCAGTTGTATTTGTATAGTATTTTCAAAGTCTCCTTTATTGTTAGTATATAATTCTTCAAGAAGGGTACCTCTACCAGAGAACTAAGATAAAGATTTCCTTTGGCTATTCTACATCCTTTGCATATTTTAGAAATGTTAGCATTTTCATTTTATGGAGGTTTACCATAATGTTTCCCTGAATGCAAATATGCCACATATTTCTGACACATGACTACCTGCATCCAGTGTCCCACATTGCTAAACCCAAGCCTGAGCAATACACCTGCAGAGACAAGTGAGGCCAACTGGTTGAAAACAAGAACAGGATACCCATTATGACACTTTTATTTACTGAAAACTGGAGAAGCTGAAACTAATGGATTCAAACATGACTGCAAAAGATCTACTGAATCTTAAGGACATACTGGGATGAGGAGGTGGGACAGACACGTTCCTCAGTGATAGGCAAAAAGTGAAGGGGCTTCTAGGTGCACTGGTGAATCTGTAGGAGGGGGTGACCACATCTCCACATGCACAGAGTTGTGGCCAGGTGAGCATGGATGGATTTCAGGTACCGACATACAAACTAGGTGACAGTGCAAAGGAGAACAGACAGAGCCAGTGAGTGAGTGGTCTGCCTGAAAAGTGTGGACAAAGCACCCTCTTTTCGATGTCATGAACAACACTAGGTGTGGAGAGATGAAAACAGATGGCAGGACAGTGCACAAGGCTCTTCTGAGTTCCTTTAAAATCCCACTTTTCTCCAACCAGACTGTCTTGGCCACCTCATCAGACCCCTTTCACCATAAATCTGTCCAAGAGGTGCTCTGTAATGTCCAAAACCCCACACCCCAGGAATATATGGGCAGGGGGTGGAGCGTACTGATCCAACAAACACTAGCTGTGGCCCGTCATACAGAGGAAGGGACTGAGAGGTGCAGACACTACAAAGATGGACAGCACAACAGCTCCAAGGAGGGACCCTGAGGACGTGCAGGACCTCTTTTTCACAAGGTCCAAAAAATGGTTAGTAGACCCCACTAAGGTCTTTCTTCACTCCTCCCATCACTGATCTGCCCCTGTGCCCACATAGGTTTCTCTACAACTGTATGTTTAGGATTCATGTTTTGTTTCATTATTCCTGGGATCCTGGTATGGATTCAGTGAGTTAAAATAATTTTATCCTGAGTTACTAGATCATACAGTGTTTTTTTTATTGATGTAAACAAAGAGAAGTGTGTTGCCATCTTTTTTTAAGTCTCTGCCTTGCAAACAAATAGTAGATCTGGAAATCAAACAGGAAATACTGTCTTCTTTAACAGAAATGATATAGACTGGATTAGCAGTGAGTACCAAAGACTAATTTCCTCCTTAGAATGGTCTCTCAGACTCCGATGAAAAGGCATTCTGTTTTTGCATGTGTTTCTAGGGTCTGAGAGTGGAGCAGCAGCACGCGGGTGTGGATTCCCTGAATTTAGATAGGGTGAGATCCAGGGTGACAGGGTGTCATACCCCATTGAATGCAAGTACATTAATCACTTGTAGGTGACCATCTGCATAGTGATGATCACCGATTTCCTGCCTTATGTTGTGGTCAACACAATGCCTCTAAACTTCCTGAAGATATCACTCTACTGACAGCTGACAGGGCCAACTAGGACTTCAATAATTGTATCAGGAGACTACATACTCAACAGGAACGTTTAGCCAACATTTTCAGTAAGATGATTTCCCCCCAGGTGCCTCACATTGGCATTCATTTCCATTCATGCAGTCAGAGCCATATACAATTTTTGCCTAAGGAAAATCTCATATTAGTGCTGCTATCTTCCACACTGTGCCACTAGAATCATAAAAGAAATTCTAAACCAGGTGAATACAAAAAGGAGGAAATAAAATTGATACTAACAGAAAACACTGAACATTACATTTCATTACAACAAATTGTTATGAAATCTCAGTGACACAAAAAATTTTTCCATATAAAAATCATTAACTTCCTTAAAATCTTATTAGATTAAGGAGAAAAAGAGTGAGGTTTGAAATTACAACCTGTGTAATTAATCGGGACCTGTGTCTACAGATGCTGTATTCACTAAAGAAGCGGATAGAGACCAAGCCAGACAACTTTGTGCCCATAATGATGAGAGCACTGACAAAGTACAGTATCCATGGATGATAGGAACTCACACTGTCATTTAGGAAGCAGTGCTCCAGTAAACCTCCAATCCTATGCAGGAATTAGCTCAGAGTGGATCCAAGGTCTAAATGTAAAGGACAAGATGCAGGAAAAATGTCCGTGGTACATCAAGATAAGGTGAAATTTTCCAGCTACAGCAGCAAAAGCATGGCTTGAAACAGACAATTAAAAGGAATTGGGTTTTAGCCAATGATAAAATATTCCTTACAAAAGATACTGTTAAATAATAACAATGTAAGTTCTAGATGTGGAGAAACGATTTAGTGTTTGACACATCTGATTTCTACTCAGAATACCAAGAACTCTTGAAATTTATCAATAAGATGGAACAAGCTGTTTAGACAAATAGATAAAACATTTGAACAGATACTTCATGAAAGTTATACAATGGGAAAAAGATGAAGTAGACGAGCAAGGTAAAAGACAACCAAGCACACAAGAATGCATCGGGCAGTATTTGCTGCCTAACTCATGGAAGGTTAAAGCAAAAATGCAAGGCCTGGGTGCAGATCAGAGGTGCAGCTTGTGCATAGCAGGTCCTATTGGCATTAATTACTCATTGGAAAACTGTCTTCACTTCAGATGCCTTTTTTGATTAGGGCTTTCAGTTTGGAAGGTATGCCTTCTTGGGTTCTTAGTGTATTCTAAATATTGGTCGTTTGTCCGAGGAATATGAAGCCAAACATTTTCCAACTCTTCAGGTTGCTTCTTTACTCTGTTGGTGATTTCTATTACTGCACAAAAGATTTTCAATATTATGAGCTAGAAATTACTGAATATGGGAAGCACTTGCCATGTGATCAGGGTTGGTTTATAAATTCCTTCCCTAAACCTATAACTTCAAGTGTTCTGCTGAGTCTCTCTTCATGAACATGAGTGATGATGTGTCTGTGTAGTATTTAGATCTTTGATGTACTATTTTAGTTCAAATCATAGTGTGAGACAGGGATAAGTTTAGTCTTCAGCATATGAAAAGTCAGTTATTCCAGCTCCATTTCCCTTCTTCACTGTTAGCTGGAGTGTAGAGTGCTGTAACTAGGTGGAAAACAAAGTGGACATTCCTCAAAATTCTGAAAATAGAGGCACCATTAGACCCAGCTATTCCAGTTCATGGTATCATCCCAAAAGAATTCACAACATCATAGCACAGCAATATATGCAAGCAGAAACTTACAGCAGCACATTGTGTAAGAGCCTGAACCTTGGAAACAGCCCAAGTGTCCTTCAACCAAAAAATATGTGAGGACATGTAGGATTTTATATTGTGCAGCACTACACAGCATTAAAAAAAGGAGAAGCTTCAGACATGTCTAGATTAATGGGATCATGAGACCACACTCTTCAGGGAAATTAATTGACTACACACATGCAAATATCACTTTGTATCTCTGATGTGAGAAACTGAAAGCGTAAATAAGAATCAAAATACAAACTAGACATTATCAACTGATAAAGCAATAAAAAAGGGAACTAGATAGGATGGAAGCAGAATGGAAAGAAGAAAAAGAAAAAAATAATCAACAAATGCCCTGAAAATATTAAGCAATGTTTGGTACATAGGGTGGACATTTGGATCAAAGATCAGGTAGAAGAATCGAAAGTAAAAGTAAAGCTAAGGACAATAATCGAAGAAGAATGTGATCATTATGTTTATCTAAAAAGTTCCAATTAAATTATTCAATAAAAAAAGATTTAAAGGCCTATAAAACACGAGTGGCACCAACCAGTATCCTCAGGACACACAGCAACCCTGGTGACTCAGGCCCTTTACCATGTTTTTCTTTGTCTTGGTTTAATCATCAAATTCCTTAAATTTTACCTACCATATATCAGAGTCTGAGACATACTTGCAAAAACAAGACTGTTTCCTAGATCCTGGGGCAGTGCTTTCATGTATAGTTTAGTCCTCTCATGGCCTAAGTCAGCACATTCCTTAAGGAAGAGGTTCGGGCACTTCCTTACCACAGCAGCAGTGAGCACACCTCGACCACCTGATGTCAGTCAACGTGAAGTGTGAATGCTGCTTCATGACCCCCTCTGGGTGACCTCATGCAATTGCAGGGGACCATTCACAGTGGGGTGGTAGCCCATGAGTCACCAAAGCTGTGGTGTCTGCTTCTCCAGACCCCAAACTATGCCAGCAACAGCCTTCCTGCCACGGTGCAGCTTTCAGCCACCTAACCACCCACGCCTTTGCTCTCTACTGCTCTGACCATCAATATTTAACCTGTGTAACCTGAGTTTCAGTGCTCTGCATGTCATGTTTGCCTTTCATCAGGCTCCCCAGGATCCCAAACGCTTACTCACAGCAATTTAAGGTGCTCTTTCTGTGCACATCCAGATGCCCTGATCCATGGTTGTACACTGCCATCCCTAATAAGTTCAGTCATCCATTCCTGGGGGATAAAATGAAGGTGATTATCTCCTTACAAAGGATAAAAGAGGTTTGAGTCTTCTGTTCATCACTGTCTTGGATTTTACACTGTGTACTACATTAACAGCATATCTGGGTGGTGGACTAGAGGATGAAGTCTCTTCCCTTTCCTCTCTGTAATTCCTCCCCTTCAGTCCTCAAGGAGCTGCTCCCATCTGAGGATACGAGTCCTGCCTCTCCCGGTTCCACGGTCAGAGTGCAGGACCCAATTCAGATTGAATCCACAGTCAGACAGATGAGAATCTGTCCTAGGCCCATCAGTCCTGCCTCATTTTGTCACTTGACACTGGATACTGCCTGGGACCCTCACTCTGGTGATGCTCAGTTCCTCCTCTGAGTCCACAAAGTTCCCTTAGGCCAGGCTGAAGAATTCAGGAATTTTCTGCTTCCTCACGATGCATGGGGCTGCACTATGATCACAGCAGGGGCAGAATACTGTGAGAACTTTCCATTCTAAAGACTGAGACACCCAACTCTGTGACCAATGCTGTCACTTTTATGAGACCACCCACGTGGAAACTAGGGGACCACACATCCTGCAGTTATGCCTGGAGTCAGAATCCCAGGCAGAGTCATCCTCCATAGGACTCCACCAATGCTGTGGGCTTGGCACCCCTTTAACTTCCTCCTTCTCTGTTTTCATGTTAGTTCCTGGCAGAACCCAGCTGACCTGAGTGTGCCCTGTCACACCAAGTCTCTGACTCGCAGGTGTTCTGAGCCTCACATGGGGATGGTTCCCTTCCTGTAACCAGTCCCATGTCAACTCGGTGTGCTCCCCTCACACTGAGGCTCTGACACCCAGCACTCCTCAGCAGAAAAAAAAAAGTTGCACATGGGGTTGGAGTTGTTAAACAAGACAGGTCTGTGCTGCAGAGCTTTCAACGGCAGAAAAGCAGGGTTGTCCTAGGATCCTCTACCTGGGCAGAGGTGTCCCCCTCTGTACTCATCATCTCCTCTAATAATCCTTGAGTCCCTCCAGTTCCACAGCCTGGTGAACCATGCACGGAATAAAGGTGTGATTCTGAGAGCTTATGATGGCAATGTGGGTACTCAACTAAGAATTTTGTGCCAAAACTCACAGTGACAAACACAGAGTGATTTCAGTGTTGTTGGAGAAGCCACTGAAATCTAAAAGAGCAGGTCCTTCCCTGCACTATGTACTTGCAGTGTGAACCTCAAAACCAGACTCTCACACTCAAGGTCCTTAAGGTTAGACCCAGGAGAGGGGTCTTCTCTGTCACTGTGTGGTGCAGGACTGTGAAAAGAGGCAGAGCTGCATTATTATATAGAGACCCTCTGCCTGCTGTGGGGCCTCCTCCTCCCACAGAGCCTGAAGCTGACAACTGAGCCCAGGTTGTCTGTTCTGCTCTCTGAAGCAGACCCTCAGAACAAGGCTCTAACTGTCCAGTTTGTTTCCTGTCACCTGAGAAGCCTGCCCTAGGGAGCAGGGGACAGCAGAGGGAGCTCTGGATTATTCTTGGACACCATCAGGGTTGGGCTTCCTCCATCTCCTCAGAGACTGATGAGCTAACTGAGCCCAGATCCTGCCTCATCTCCCCACAGAGCCACAGCACTGAGGACAAGGCTGTGACTCCCTGGACCACTGTGCTGACAATGGGGAGAGGTTCATACTCACACATCTCCCCAAGTGTGGTAAAAGTGAGTGCTGTTGTGAGACATTTGCATCTTACACTGCAGAGCAGTTAGCAGGGCTTTTCTGGAACATTCTGGAACCCTCTCTCTGGGGTGAGGCTTCCTGAGTGAAGCCTCAACTTTCACTTTAAACTGTTTAATACCAGGTCCTGTCCACTTTGCCTTCACTTCTGAAGCCTGGCGATCAGAAAAAGTCTTACTCTGCTGTTGGATCCCCTGAGAATAAAGTGGCCCCAGGAGTACAGTGTAGACAACTAGCGGAAATTTGGACCATTTTTGGACTCTCTCCCTAGGCTGAGGCTTCATTTCACCTCACAACACTTCAACTTGACATGATCTTAAGGGAGCCCAGCCCTCTGCTCCCCTACCTTGAAGCTAGAAACTCAGAAGTGACTGCACCTCTCTCTGAGCAGAGAAGAACTTGGGTGTGGATGTTGTGACTAGCAGCATGCTAGAGCTTTGCCAGAGCTGACTGAAGGAGTAGAATGGGATACTCGGGGTGCACTCCATCTTCTGCAGGGGTCATCATTCTTGCCTGAGAGAGCCAGGATCCAGTCCTCTATTGACTTGAGTCTGTTCCACACAGACCAGCGCTGTAACTCCCAAGATGCCCTAGGTATAAAAAGGTCACCCTTAGCATTCTTTCCTAAGTTGCAAGGCTGACAAGGGAGAGCATACTGGATTGACTGGGGACCATTTTTTTGGATGGGGCTTCCTACAGCAACCACAGACCATCAAATTGACTTCCTCATTAAACTTAGGTCTCCCTGTCAGCCTCATCTGTAGCAAGCAACTCAGAACAAAGCCCTCAGGTAGATCTGATGTCACACATCAGGAAGTCAATGGGCATCACATGCAGCAGTGAGCCCAGGGTCTGGCTCCAGGAGCAGAACAGGATTCCACAGGTGTCCTAGGTCTTCCCAGGCAGCATCAGCTTGGTGCCCAGCAGAGTCTGTACTGTGGTTCTTCCCACTGGGATAAAATTTTCTGAATCTCCAAGAGACCCCTGTGGTGCCAGTTGTGCAATAAAACAGAAGTATTCAGGCTGATATTCCTGATCCGGGACTCACCTGCGGACCTGTTGCAAGACTGAGGAGTCCAAGGATTTGGCATCCTGCTCAGAGACCACAGTTATATACTGTGAGGAATGCTCAACATCCAGAGGCAGATCTCCCCACGCTTTCCTTCTGTAGTTCGATGTTTAGTGGGAAGAGGGTGAGCAGCAGCAGAAAATCCTTCTGTAAGCGGATATAATTTTTCAAAATCTAGATCGTTATTTTCACTTTTTATAGCTCTGTTAGATACAACATGATATTTATATGCTCTACCTGATGTTAGTTTGGCCCTTTTTTTGTCTTTTTGAGGCAAGGTCTTGCTATGCTGTTTGGGCTGGCTTTCAGCTCACTTTGTAGACAACGCTGGGCTCAGATTTGCAATGATCTTCCTCCCTCAGCTTCCAGAATGCTGGGATTACCAGAATGCTTGTGAGATCATGCCTGTCTTGGACTTTACATCAATAGAATGAAAAAATGAGTAAAGTGTTCATGGAGCCTATAGTAATATACAGCATATTTAAAGGCACATTGTGTTAGTTTCTATAAACATATTTTCAAAGAATAAATGTTTTATGGATGCAATTTTACAAATGCATTTGCACATGGATGGATGTACACTACATTTGCATATTTGATTAAAACATGTGCTCTATTCCTACATATGGCTAAAGTTCACTTGCTATTTTATACGTGGTACATGGCCTACATTCCATGAAAACAGTGATGGATTTCCAAGCCACATCTCACCCAACACAGTGGTTTCAGGTAGTTTCATGCACTATATCTAGAACCATGTTGTCTATCTCTTTTTTCTTGTTGTCTGGTGTTACCCGAATGTCATTGGTGTCTCTGGTGTGAGATGCTGGATCACCACATGCAGACATTCAGAGACAAGAGTTTCAAAACTTTCCCCTGACTGACACTGTTCTGTGCTACCTGTGCAGCCCTCAACTTTCTGTCCCTGTCCACGCACACACAGTGACCAGTTCCACAGTCTTTAGTCTCCCCCAGGCCTTCCTCATGCTTTGCTGATGGCAGGGAGTTGCTTATGTGGGCTTGCAAGGTTTTCTATCTCTCTTTACTGTTGTTTTCCATGGTAAATTCCAGAAGCACTAGACAATACCCACACTTGTTTGTCGTTTTGTTGCAACAATAACCACAACTGCAAGGAGCAAAGGGTTAATCAGTCTGTGTATTCAGTCTATGATAGGCTGTGCCCAATGCAGAACTAGCATGGCAGGACTTAGAGGCACAGAGCTGCTTTGTTCATGGTGGCTGGGAAGCAGCACTGTGGATCAGCGGCAGAGGGGAAGGGAGGAGAGACCACACATCCTGAGGCTCAGGCTCCATGACCCCACACATGCATCCAGGACCGTCCTCTCTTGAGCTGCTTGTTTTACCTGCCGGGTGACCTGTAGGATTAACAACAAAATTCAGTCCATGTGAATTTCACATTCAAAAACATTTTTCAAATGTATTTAGTCTCCCAATAAAACAATGAAACCAAGTTCACAATTTATCCCCAAATAATGCAAGCTTCTCCCATAGAAATAGAAACAAAATGATCACTTCCTCAAAGTCTGAACAATTCCAGGGATTTTCAAAGGCCTAAGTCTAGATCTCTTCTGAGACTGAAGGGATACACTTAGTAATGAACACCTGGGGCTGTGTTCAATGTCACCACCATGTCAAACATTTATCACAGAGGAATGAAATATGCAGAAGTGTCTTTTCCCTGTGTCCAAAGCACTCTTGCCCTGATTGTTTTGGACACCTGAATAGGAATACGTCCAGTGATTGAATAGTGCATTCCCTGATGTGGTTTACTTTATCCCCAAGAGTCTCTTACCTTGCATTGCACCTTTCATGTCTCGGAGCCCTGCAGTCATGGTAATCTTATCCCACACTGGGAGTGAACGGCTCTTCTCAAATAGGGCAGAGAACCATCCATTGAGCTGTGGAGGTCAGCCATGGAAGGCACCCTCTCAGACAAGCTGCAGGCCCAGCTCCCTGCCCTCAATCTTTCCTCAACTCTGAGGGAGAGTCCTTCTCAAGGATCCATGGAAACCCAAGGAACATCCTGCCTTTTCAGCAACTTGGAAATCCATGGCAGCCACACACAGTGATTTAAACACCATTCTTTCTGACATGATGGCTTATAAGGGTTGACATATCCCATGGTAAGTTCCATGTAAATTTCAGCAGTGCTGACAAATATGGAGTCTGAACCAATCAGAGCTGCATCATAGCTTTGTTCAGAATCGATTTCCTGCCCCCAAATTTCCCCGCCTTCACCTACTCAGTGGTGCTTCCCTCGCTCCTCCATGAGCCACTGTCAGTCAGGGATCTTATAGCATCTCTCTTACTTGCCCTCTGTAGAACATGTTATGCTCATCCAGTGCAAAATGAGGGAGAATTATTTTGGGGATTTTCGATTCCTCTGTAATACCATGCGTAGTATAGCTAAACATGTATGGCTTTCATTAACATTGTAAAACTTCCCAATGCTGTTACATCAGTTTCAACTTAGTATTATCGTCTATTCCATTAGATCTGCACTACCACTTATTATTCATCCTTTATGTGTACTCCTTTTGGGTGGTTTTGTTCATTTCCTTTCTCTAAATTTTGTACTAGGAGTTTACGTTTGATATCCTATTTCCATTTAAAGTCAGTTTTATAGTTGCTATTTGTGACTCCTGCTTTCTCTGCATTGTCACCTTTCTTGGGATGATTTTGCTTTCTTCTATTCATTTACTTTTAGCAGTAGTGAGGTTCAAAACCAGTGCCTCATCCGTTTTAGGCAGATTCTTCCAAATGGGCACTAGAGCAAGACCAAGCCGTGTTCATTTTGTTTTTGTGCATTTCAGTGTATATTCTGGCTTGTCTTGTGCTATATGGTGTCCAAAGTGGATACTGTTATTAGCAGAAATTTGTCCTCTCACACAGAAGATGTATGTTCGTCACCTTGAAGTACCTCAGAAAGTGTTTGTCCTTGGCCATAGGTTCTTTAAAGAGACAATTAATGTGAGCCAAATTCCTCAGGCTGACCTTGATGTTTACCTGACTTGTGACTTTTAAACCAAGGGAATGATACATATAGGGCTCTGCACTTATTTGCTTCCTGTCACTTCTTTGTGTGGACTTGAAGGATCCCCAAATTATGGTTTCTTCAGCTGAGTGAAGGTATTAGCAGTAACATTCTGGTAGACCTTGCCTTGCCAGGTGGGTCATGATGGTAAAGTTATCCTGGGGTACATTTCCGAACCTGGCAACTACTCTGGTGACACCACCCAGGGTTGACTGGAGCTCAGTCAGATGGACAATGCTTTACATATTGAGATCAGAGAACCAAAATTACCCATCAGATCATAGTGTTTCTCTTTTCAGAGCATTTGGACCCCAGAGCTCTGTGAGGACTGATTGTGCACATGCAGAGTGCTGATTCCTTTTTGTATCCCCTTACCTCTTTCCAAGCCTGAAGACACGCTTCTTCTCTGTCACACCAGTGTGCCTGGAAGGCAGATTTCAGTCTTTCTCTCCACTGCCATTCTTTACCACCTTACAGAGAAAGTCCTTCCCTGCTGCCCAACTTTTTAAATAGTCAGCACTCTCTTCAGTGGACATAAAGTGCCAGGTCGTCTGCCCCCCCTATTGAACAGGGAAGACTAGGATACCTACGTTTGGAAATCCCGGGGTCTACATGTACAGTATGTGATTATGGGAGGATACAGCAGGGCTATGGTACACTGCTAGCCAGGCAGATGTGCTCAGCAGAATGCATCCCATGGGCAACTACAGCGCAGTGATCCAGCCTGCAGGAAGACAAGAAAAAAAAAATGTCTGTGGTTTCTTGCTCTCATCCAGGTAGCATGTTTTGACTGCAGGCCTAGAGAGCACCTGCATGTAGAGGATTTCAGAGATTCACTTCCCTTTGTTTTGCAATCTCCCCAAGTCCCTGGTTATGGAGTTCTAATTGCACAGAGTTTTGTTCAGGGGGCATACAGATATGGTTCTGACCCTCTGAATCCCCTTACGTTTATTGAGTGTATTTAGAGGTGTGCCGCGTGCTCTGTCCTGCAGGAGGTCCCATGTGCGCCTCAGACACACATTGACGCTGCTGATTTTGGGCAAAGAGCTCTCAGGTGTGTGCTGGAAGGCGCTGTCTCTCACTGCTCTTCTAGGCTCCTGCTCCCATGTGCTCTTCTACCGGGATGTCCACCTGTTAGTAAAATGCTGTGAACTCATCTGAGAGTGCTCCTCCCACCACTAATTCCACCCAAATGGGTGACAAGAAAACCACATACTATTTACTCACAGTGAAGGCGGTTTGTGCAACCAGATGCAAATTCCAAAAGAACACTGATTCTTGGCAAGGCTGCTATTCCTCTTAACTGGTGATCACCTTCTATGGTTTTACCCTTGTTGTACTGAGAACAGTACCCATGGTTCCCCAGCACTCTACCACAACATGCATCCACAGTGCTTTTTGTAAAATTTTACATACTGTTTTGCTGAATTCCCCAGGTATCCTTTGAATTTGAGAAATATATTTATAAAAAATTTTGGCAATCAAAGAGTTGTGGACCACAGTGTTTACACCCTTCATGTGGAGTTGGTAAATGTGCAGTCCTTACCTTAATCTCTAGTGCCTGATGCCTCTACCCTTTCCCATCTCCTCCCCCATAGATCATATTCCAATTTCCAAAGATCTTTCTCTATGCTTTCTGTTATTTTTATTTTCTTTTGTTTTTAAATGTCATTTATTCTTGGGATAGTTTTAAGTTTGTTTTTCCTTATTTTTACTAAGTTCACTTTCAGATTGGTACATATACACCCTACATACTGATCACATTCATCATCGGGAATGTGTGACTACATCACAATCTTAACTCACTTTTCCCATTCCCCGCTCTTCCTTTCAACCAACCCTTCTTCACAGCCCAATTTACAGAAGCTTTGCTTGCATTTTTCTTTCCATTCTCCTTTTATTTCCTTTCCCTTTCCAGAGACCATGAGAAAATTAATGCTTAGGAGCATGATTTACTTCAGTCCAGATCTTAAGTTGCATCAGTGTTCCCAAAAATGTAACTAGATATACATCCTAGACGAATATCTTTCCATATCCCAGAACAGCACTCCACTGTGGGTATCACATTTCATATCTACTCTTTGTTAATGGAAGCGATGGCCATAGGATGCTCCATGAGTTTGTTGTTGAGTTCTGATGTTGTAACAATGCATGTGGATATAATATAATAGTGGACTGTTCCTTGACTTTATCTCAAAGACATCTGAAATGGAATAGATGAGTTCAATAAAATTTGTATTTCTAATTTTAGAGCCAAATATCAGGCCTCCTAAATTCAAAGACCTAATCCAAAAATGGGAATGTGACATGAATGCACACTTCTAAGATAAAGGAATATAAATGGTAAATAAATCTATGAAAAAATATTCAATGTGATTGGTCATTTAAAAGCGGCAAATTAAAACTACTGTGAGATTACATCTCACTCCAGAAAGAAAGAGTATAATTAAGAAAATATCTAATAAGAAATGTTGGTGGGGCTGTGAGGGAATAGAAACTCTTCTCCACTTTTGGTGGGGGTGTAGATCAATGCAACCACTCCAGAAATCAGTGTAGGGATTCCTCAGTAAACTAGGATTGGGGTCCCATTTGATCCAGCTGTTCCCCTCCTTGGTATTTTCCCAGAAAAACTAAAAACACTGAGCAACAGCAACAGATGTGCACCCAAGTTTAATCTAACATAGTTTGTAATAGCTAGATCTTGGAAACAACCCAAATTCCCATCAACTGAGAAATGGTTTAAAAAGATTACACATACACGTATTTGTGTGTGTGTGTGTGCGCGTGTGTGTGTCTGTGTGTGTGTGTGTGATTATTACTAGGCCATAAAGATAAAATTGAAATTTTATAGGTAAATAGAGGCAACTTGGTAACATAATTGTAAGTGAAATAAAACCAATCGACATTTGTAAACAGCTTACAGTCTCAGCAGAGTGAGAATCAGAAAGAGGAAACAATATACAAATAGTACAACAGATATTGTGACTAGGGAAGAAACTCTCCAAACAAAAATAAACAAACAAAAAAATGTGATGGGAAAAAGGTGGAAGTAAGGAAGGAAAAAGTGTATACAAACACAAGAGAATCAAGCTAGTTATATAGCGAGTTTGTTTTGGTTTATTGAGGGGACAGTTTCATGGTAGAAATTTTCTGGACAGTGTTCCATGCCTGTATCTTGTACTTTGTACAACTATTGTGTTTATAATGATATGCAATGTGTTCACTATTGTTAATCTCTTTCTAGCCTGTTTTATAACTGTGTTGTTGTTGTTGTTGTTGTTGTTGTTGTTTCTATTTGAAAATAGAATCCTGGAAGAAGCCGCAAAACTACTCAGAGGGCAGTTTCTTAGTTACGACCAGTCAGTTGTAGGGACTAGTCAGGGAGGTGGAACCAGTCACTGAGGAATCTGTATGAGCGAGAATCACAAAGGGTTGCTGCAAGGAACTGTGACCAGTGGCAAAAAGGACACAAGTGAATTGTAAGAGGAGTTTCTCCCCACCATTGTGCTAAACTCTAGTGTGTTGTGGGTCTATGTGCACTCCCTCCTGCTCACACAAGTTCGACACTGAATTTTATGTGAAGGGGTCTTTTCTGCCTCTTTCATCACTGAATTCACAGGATGGAAACAGACTCTTTGTTAAACTGAATATCTGGGAAATGGAATCTCCAAGAGGAGACAAAGAAATTTTATGTCACTGTCCACAGAGGCCATTTCCTGCTGTCCCGTAGAAGCCACTAAATACTACAGGTATAACTGAAATTACAAAGAAGCATGACAACCCGTGCCTTTAAACTCAGCATTCTGGAGGCTGAGGTAGGAGAATCATCATGAGCTCAAGGTCAACCTGGGCTACATAAGTGGGCTCAAGGCTAAATAAGTGAGTTGTCCTGCTTGACCACAGGGGACCACTGAATTTGCTGTTCAGAAAAACCGTGGGTGAGGGGCTGGGGGTTTAGCTCAGCGGCTTAAGCGCCTGCCTTGCAAGCAGGCAGTCGTGAGTTCAATCCCTGGGACCGATTAAAAAAAAAGAAAAGAAAAGAAAAGAAAAGAAAAGAAAAGAAAAGAAAAGAAAAGAAAAACCCTGAGTGGAACTGAGACACAAGTGCAAATGAGAAGCATGGGAAGCTGACACACGTGAACTGAGAGGGTCAAATGCCAGAGCTGTGGCAGAATCACAGATGGGGAACTGAGTTTGCTGAAGTTGCTGTCGGTCAGAGGGAAGATCACTGGCAACTCCACATTCTGAGAACAGCTGAGGCTCCTGAATACAGCCGTTCTATGATTGCTTCGTGAGTGGAATTTATTTTGTGTGTATATATTAATGTGTGCATATTTTTCAGTTGATTCATTTTTTTGGCTATAGGCATCATATATATGTTTCATAGCCATAGCAATGTGTATACATTTTACACTCCAGGTAAGTAATTTCCATATGCCTACTTCAAAGGTTGTTTTCTGAATATTATCTAAACTTACTTGATCATTAGTCCAATAGTTGGATACAAACTTCCATTTCACCTCTCACTTCCCACACACAAATCTCATTCTTCCTTATCTGTGTTATTTTGCCCTCACAGCTTATCTCTGAGCTCTTCCATCCTATTTTTTGTGACTTGTCTTTTCCTATCCTTTTCTATGTAGTCCTTTCTTTTATGCATAAGCTATTAAGATAAATCTAAATGTCACAGCATGTTACCACTTCACTGTAGATTTCCCCTTCACCAGAGGTGCCTTCATACAGTTTCTAAAGTTAGTGTTTCTGTTATGGTATTTATGGGACTAAATCTCCCTGTATCTCTTCCACTATCAATTTAAAACCTCTCACCCAAGTCTCTTCTAACTTACCCTCTCATACAGTAATAATTCTTCCCACTTTCCCTTACCATTCTTGTAAATGAAAGCTATTATAAGAATTACAATTTAATTTTTCCTACTTTCATATTTTAGCATGTATATGTTCATGAACATTTTGTATATGAATGTGAATGATCAGTCTTGTTTCTATACACTGACCAACAGATTTCCATCATAAAACGTCATTGTTTTAGTCTTCTAACATAGAGTTTCTGCTGATTTATAAACTGGATATAGTCACCATGAAGATTTTTCTGCTTTCTACTCAGGAATTACTCACTTCCCCTTTACCACCAGACATATCTTTCCAAATTCCCTTGATCTTTCCAGATAAAAAATAATATCATCAAAAACTACTTCTTCTTTCATTCACTTTGTTACTTTTTAGTCTCCCTCTGTTTTTCTCAGTTTTTCTTCTTTCTTTTTAAAAATTTGTTTTTCTCTGTTATCTTCTCTTATCTCCCAGAACTTTCTCTACCTTACTACATCTTGGGTTACTGAAAGGGTATAAAATTTGCTAAAAAATTTTAGCACTACGTTACCTCTAAAGTATATATCAAGATTGATTCTCTGAAAGTTAGCATTGTTGGAAGCTGTTCTCTCCCTGCAATTCAGTGCTAGAAAACAATCATTATTCTTTAAATAAACTAAGTAGGTATCTGTGCACTACATCTCACTCAAAGCTAAAGCCACATCACAGGGAGAAATGCACCTACTAAAGAGGTCTCTAGTATAGTGGCAGAGCTTACAAGCCCTACTGATAGGAAACATTTAACCAAATACAAGAATATGGAGGAAAAAAAGAAAAATTATGTCTCAAAAATTGATGAATGTCAAAGAGATCATATCATGAGCACCATAGTGCAGGGAAATCTCAGGCAAAGACCTCAAAAGCAAAACGTTTGAGGAGATCAGAGAAGAATATATGAAAAAATTACCAAGATACTCCCTGAGCTCAAAGAAAACATATGCAGATAAATGATATAATTTATAAGATTATCAGTGACTAAAGAACACATAAAGACTGAATTAAAGACTGAAAGAGTTGCTGACGCCACGTGTGAAGAAGAAGAAGAAGAAGAAGAAGAAGAAGAAGAAGAAGAAGAAGAAGAAGAAGGAGAAGAAGAAGAAGGAGAAAGAGAGAGTGTGTTCCAGAGAGACCATCGGCCCCAGGGTGGAGATGCTGCACCCCGGGGGTGGGGGGGTCTCTCCCCGCATTCCCGAAATAAAAGTTACTTATATTTTATATTTCTTATCTTTGCAGCCACCGCCGCCCACTACTTTCACGGCCGTGCACTCCACTCCTTCCACGGACCTCTTTCCCCTCTTCCCCTCTTCCCCTTCTTCTCAGACCTAACAGATGGTGCTCGTGACTCGACAGCAGGTGAGAGACTATAATTTTCCCTGTTTTTTTTTTTTTTTGGTCCCCTGCTGTTCAAGATTCTTCACATCTATACTCACAAATCGACTCACAAACTCAACTGCTGTTTCTCAACCAACACCCACCTGGTGAGTAACTCCCCTGAGATAACTTTTAAAACAGGCTCTTTGTTTCCCAGCGCGCTCCCTCCTCCCTCTGTCCCCATCCCGCGCCCCTTTCCTTCCGGCTCCAGCATGCAGCGTCAGCGGCCAGCAGGGGGGGCCACCGGCGGTCCAGCAGCCACGAGGCAATCTCCCGCGGGCGGGGCTGGCGAGGCCTGGACACCCCGGGGGGCCAGCGCGGCGACTCTGGACACGAGCCGTGGCCCTTCCCATAGATCACCCCCGCCCGCACCCGGCTCCTCTCCCTCCCCCCTCCCACCGTGTTATAGCTCCCTTTGTTTCCCAGTGCGCACAAGCCCGTCCGCCACCGCCGTTCTGCTGAGGTTTAAATGAGACCAGACAATAAGAGATTCACATAAAACTGCTTTAGATTTTAAACAGCTTTTTTTTCTTTTCGCTCTCACATCGCGTTCCAATTCTGTGGGCCCCACAGTTTCGGCCTCTCGTCCAGCCTGTTCCCTGTTGTGCCAGCTCATTCCAACCGGTCATTTCTGCCGTCGTCGCCACAGCGCTGCCGGGCCCCCGCCCCGCGCCCCTGCCTGCGCAGCCGCCCCAGCCCAGGCACCCCGCGCCCGCCACCGTGTCCCTACTCTGTGCCCCCCCCCCGACCGCCGTCGCTGCCCGGGGAAACGGCGCTTTCAGAGCGCACCAGGGCCGGCGCGGCCAGTGAGCCTTCAGAGCAGAGCCCACTTGACTTCATGCTGTGCGTCTCCCTTTGCCACAGCATCGGCCTCGCCCTGCCCCATGCGCGGGGCCCCACGCACAGCAGGCTGTGCCCCTGACCACGCCGCCACTGCCTCTGCCGCTGCCTCGGCCGCTGCCCCGCCCCTCCAGGGCACCGAAAGCGAGCTGCAGCTGCCATCCATCTGACGCCAGGCATCACTTTTGGCCACTACTACGGGCCTCCAAGCCCCACCCCCTTACGCGGTCGCAGCAAAACTACATCATTTCCCTGCGCCGCTTAGCGCGTCATAGTAAGCCTCTAGTTAAAAACTCAGCTGCTCCACTTACTGTGCCAGCGTTTGCCCTGCCCACTCTACATGTTCCTTGCCAGCCTGCCCCTCCGCGGCACCACTGCTGCCCCATGGCACCGGTCACGCGCCGGGCGCGTGCCATGGCCGCCATAGTTCCATGGCGCCAGGCGCCACCTCTGATCACCACTCCAGGCCTCCAAGCCCCACCCCCTTACGCTTTCGCAGCTCCCTGCGCCCTCTTAGCGTGTCACGGATGGCATCTGGGTGGGACCTCAGCCTGCCTGCCCTGCCTACTGTGTCCCACATTCGCCCCGCCCACTCTACATGTTCCATCCTGCCCCAGACACAACTCTGCTCTCTTCCTACAGGTGCTATCTATCTCAGTGTTTCAAGCTGCCTTTAACACTGAGCGTTTCCAAAGTCTCGAGGCCCTGCCCAAACTTTTTTTGCAATTCAGTTCCACTCGAGAGAGGCTATTTTTTTTCTTACAATTTTTCTACCATTTATTCACTATTACTGGCCACCTGATAATTTTACCAACCTGCCTGCCTTATAATCTTAAATGCCAATATTAAGCTCCTACATACTTACTTAATTCTACAGATAACTTTTACTATAGTCCAGATCTCAAACAACAAGGCAATACTTGACCTTCAAGCTCCACAGAGACCTTGCTATGGTTGTTCATATTTTAAATAACACCTACAATGCTGAGACAGACAAATCTACACAAGGTTAAGCTACCTGCCCCCCTCCACCATGGGCCTCACTCAAATTCATCAGAAGACATCAAACAAAATCCCCCATCCTGGCATTCTTTGAGACCTTACTCCAGGGCTGTTTAGGCTATCCTGGCCACCAGAGAGTGGCCTGGCCATCCTACATGGTAGCCCTCATAGGTCACTGCCAAAAGACCTTATTCCACGGCTGTTGGGTTATCCTGGCCACCAGAGAGTGGCCTGGCACCCTAGCTTGTCACCCTCAAAGGTCACAGAGGCCAAGCGCCTTGGTAGATGTCTGTCTCAGAATCCAAATCACATTAAAACTCTCAAGGTAATACATTCTCTATATTCGTGGACATAAGAGACCACATATACAGAGTTCTTACTGAGTTGTTAGGCTAATAAATCCTCAATGTCTCATGGAGTATTGAAGGTCAACCTATGCCAGTTACAAACAGGGCCCATTTTTATACAGGTCCCAGTCCTAAATCCTAAAATGCTTTTATTCCCTTTTAAACTGCCATCCTGGTTTCATATCACTCAGGCCCTAGATCTAACCATCCTTTTGATACTCATCTCTGCCTTATGACTCACAGGTTGTCATGTTTTGTTGTCCAGTTTGATTCTTAATTTCTTACATTTTATTAATGATCATTTCTATAGCAGGGCTCTCTAACACGATTGCCTACAGACTCCAACGTCATATATACCAGAGACAAGCCTTACCTACCTACCTTTTAACTTTTATGCTTTCATATGGGGGAGTAAACACCTCTCATAACTTCACTCCTCCTAATCCCACGTTTAATTTTTCAGAATTCTGCCTTGCCACCTCAACGTCATCCTGATAAAATAACAGGTCTAAATCAAAGACACCTTTCCTTTACCTCACTTGGGTCCATAAATATGACAGTGCCATGTCTCCTCATAACATTGTGTCTCTTTGTTTTTTCCAGTCTAACATACATGTATTCACCAGTGAAGTTGTCCTGGATAAAACACCTAACATCAGCATCTACCTGGGCATCAACCTTCATCCCGTCAACTCCCCTAGACCCCAATACAGTGACCTCAGCCAGCAGGAAGTAGTTACAGAGAGGAATCTTCGCCCATTTTCCTAATAATCATCAGACGGGATATGAAAGAGTTGCTGGCCCAGACCAGACACTTTAACCAGGAAAAGCCTCAGCCAAGTTAGGGGGCTCCTGCCTCCCCCGCCCCTATAGATTTGCCTGTAACCCTATACCCCCATCCCTGTAAGCCTGGCGCCAAACGTGTGCCAATGAACTACCTGTGCATCCCTAATGCCCCTTGGGGTCCACCCCAGACAGAGGTTACTTATGGGCCTCACTCCACGTGTTAAAGAAGAAGAAGGAGAAGGAGAATAGGAGAGTGTGTTCCAGAGAGAGACCATCGGCCCCAGGGTGGAGATGCTGCGCCCCGGGGGCAGGGGGGTCTCTCCCCGCAAACCCGAAATAAAGGTTACTTATATTTTATATTTCTTATGTTTGCAGCCACCGCCACCCACTACTTTCACGGCCGTCCACTCCACTCCTTCCACGGACCTCTTTCCCTTCCCCCCTCTTCTCAGACCTAACAAAGACAATGACAAGGAATATTAATGAGCACTTTAGTAAAGAACTTCAGATTCAGCCTGGCAGGTGGCACATGTATGTAATCCCAGCACTGGGGGAACTGAGACATGAAATTGCCATGTGTTCAAGGCAAGCCTGGGCTACATAAATGAATTCAAGTCCAAAACTAACAAATAGACAAAATAAGAGCTACAGACTCTAGCCAAGTGAGGTGGTTCAACCCTCTAATACAACTTCCAGGAGGCTGAGGAAGGCAGATGCAAGTTCAAACCCAGCTGTGGCAGCACAATGACTGACAAAGACACAATTTAAAAAATAATAATAATTTAAAAACTAATGTATAGGGCTGGAGATGAAGTCAGTGTGAAGGCCGTGACTTTCATATCAGGGCTAAAAAAAAAATAATGGTTATGGGAAGGAATCAAACAGAATTCCTGGGAATTCAAAACATATTGGAAAGCCACACCTGTAAATAATACAAATCATGGAGAATGTATCAGGATCTGATGACAAGAATAGTGTCAATAATGCTTTGGTAACCGCCAATAGTTGTCCTTGGAAAGCACAGGCATCAAAAACAAACTGTTTTGCTGAAATGGGGTAGAAAATTACAGAGAGTCAACACCAATAAATTCTAATTTACTTGTCAAGAACTAAACAAATAATGAACAAGAGAATGAACTTTTGCATCAAAATGTATCAAGTAGAAAATGCAGTAAGTTTAAAATCACTTGCATACCAATGATGACTTTAGTAGATCACTTCCTCAGTGATGCTCTAAAAATAAAAATCCATGAAAGATGGATATACACGCTAGGTGAATCTAAAATATCAGATCAATGAATTACTGTGTCAAGGAACTGTTGGAAAAGGAAACTAAAGTTATAAAATTCTATTAGCTAATATTGTTGCAGACAATATTCCAAATCAAAAACCTTATTGAACACTCAAGTAAATGAGGTATTTAGGACCCAAATAAATATGGTCAGAAAGGAACGCCATGAAACTTCATAGTCAAAATTCTAGAAAGTCATAATAAAGACAGAATGAAAGCCATTAAAGGCTGACATCACCAAGCTCCCCAGAAGTGCCTCCTCAAAGAGTGGAGGACACGGAGGCGGAGGCAGCAGAGGCAGAGGCCCCTGGTGTTTGTACCATGTATCATGGCTGACAGAAGACATGACATGTGGTCTGATGGACAACATGACAACCAAAGTCTTCCCAGATAATGAGGGCCACCTCAGAGTCTACCCAGTGTTTGGCTACTGTACCATAGTTAATATCGTGCTATGGCAACCACCACCGCTGGGAAGCAAAGGACCACTACTAAAGACACCACCGCTGCTTGGTACAAAACCACCATCACTTGGTACAAAACCATCTCTGCTAGGCAGACGTGGTGAATGAAGCTACAATAGATATTACAGTTTTCCTGGTTACCAAGACTATCAGAAGTCTAGCAGCTTTTCTAATGATACAAGAAGTACTCCACCTAGGAGAAGAGTTGAATCTGGATGTCAGTGGTACAGATATGATCATTCTGCAAGTCACCAAATTGCTTATAGAGACATGAGAGATGGCTTTAGAAGAAACCATTCCTACTCTTCCCATTGTATGAGGGATCAATTTCCGCATGTAAGGAATCCTACTTTATTCTGAGAGTCGCCAGTAGGCCAAAAATTTTCTCTACACAACACAATCGTGTCCTGTGCAGATAACAGAAGTTACTCTCCTGCCCAAAGCAAAATGTTATCTTTCTATCAGTCTAAACCTAGAAGTGAACAGCAGAATGGAGTTTTCGGGATGGTGCAGAAAAATCTGATTGAAAATGGTCCTTTCCTAGACAAGTCTATACACTTTGCTCTGAGCAAGAATTCACCTAAAATAGGTGTGCAGTGTGTTGAAGAACAAGTCAAACATTCCATTTCAGAATATCATGCATCTATTCAAGATTCTGAAAGACATACATGTGGTCTGAGAGACAATATGACTGTGAAAGACTTTCCAGAGATTGACTGCCACCTCAGACAGAGTCTTCCCAGTGATGGTGGCCGTACCGTAGTTAACATTGTGCCATGGCAACCACCACCACTGGGAAGCAAAGGACCACTACTAAAGACACCACCGCTGCTTGGTATGAAACCACCATTACTTGGTACAAAATCATCTCTGCTAGGCAGACCTGGTGAAGGAAGCTACAATAGATATTACAGCTTTGCCGGTTACCAAGAATATGACAAGGGCCGAACATCTGCTTGTGTTCAAAGAAGTGCTCCACCTCAGAAAGCAGATGAAGCTGGCAATCAATGGTCAAGATATAATCCTTCTGCAAGACACCAGAGTTACTACGAGGACAAGAGAGATAGCTGTAGAAGACAAAGTTTCTACTCTTCCAATTATTCAAAATACCAGTCTCCTCATACAAAGGATCCTACATTTTTTGGAGAGTCACTCTTAGGCGAAAAAGCTTCATCTGTCAGTAGCAGGAGGTGCACTGAAGTCCAAGGAGAAATTTACTCTTTTCAAAAGCCTCAGCAAAGAAGTGAAAAAAGAAAGGTCCTGTATTTGAAAACATCAAGGTATACTGTTCTCCCAGATTCTGAACCACCTACTTCATCAAAGGTGTTAGACAAACCCAGCAGGCTAACTGAAAAGGAACTTGATGAAGCTGTAAGGGCATGGGCTGCCAAAACGTCTGTGGCATCAGAGGAACGCAAGTTGTCTGGCATCTCTGAATTCGAGGTGGTGCCTACAAGACCATTATTCAGTAAGTATCGAGTGGCACCAGCCACAGACGCAGAAGACAGCACATGTGAAGATAATCAACGCAGCAGTCACTTTAAATCAATAGAATCTAAAGTCAAAGACATTGAAGAAGTTTACCAACAATACAGTGAAACTTTTGGGATGATGGTGAAAAAGTTGATTCAAAAGAATCCTTCATTAGAAAGGCCTATACAGTTTGCACCGAGTCAAAATTTACAAGAAATAGGTGACCAGCTTCTTAAAGAACTCAAAGATTACATTGCAGAGTATCATGCTTCTCAACATACTGGAGAGTCTTCTTAAGGGATATAGTGGTCAGGCAGAAAAAAGTATTTCATTATTTTATTCCTGCAATCTTAAAATCCTTTATGTATGGACTGTTTGCAATGAAAAGAAATATTTATGAGTTTTCCATATCAAATAAAGATCTAATGCAGTCTGTTTAAACTGTTTGACTTAGAATTTTTTCCACACGTTATACACACACACACACACACACACACACACACACACACACACGTGCGCACACACACACACACACATATATATATATATATATATATATATATATATATATATATATACACACATCTTCCACCCCCATAATGATAGTCAGTTATTTGTTTACACTTTGAAGAAGCCATCCTGGAGGGCAGTTTTCTATATTTACTCATGTTGCATAGTCTCCCAAGTGTGTGATTCATTTGAACACATGAATGTAATTTCTAGGTTAGAGATAATTCCACCTGAACATTGGTAGTCTTTTTACATTTCATAGTGAGTGATGCCATGTGGTAATATTGGAATTCTGATTTGTGATTTTTATTAACTTATTGCTTGCTTGTCTTAAGATTCATGAATTTTGATATGCTAAACATTTATCACAATAAAGTGGATACTTTAGTATCTTAGAAGATATTTCTTTGGAGAACAATTCTCATTCAAGTGTTAACACAGAACTTAAAACCCTTAAATATATCAGAATAAAACCTTTTACTTAGTAAATGAAGTCAGCATGTCCCTTCTGTTAAAATAATGCTCAAGTTTTTAACTACCCTGGTTTCTTAGTTTCATGTAAAAAACTAAGAGAAAGAGCAATCTGAGATGGAAAGTGAGGAGCATTTGACAACCCTTTTGAGTAACTGTAGAGAAAACTTTAAATATATAAGAGTAGTAGGATTTTGTTTTTATAAATCCGCATCCTCTACCTCAATGCTTGGAATGAAATTATTTAAAGATTTTGGAGAGTGACCTCTTAATCTTTTGAGTTCTTTGTTATGGTAACTTTGAGAGGTACTGAATCTGTCCTAAGTGCATTTAATAATCACAGATTATTTAAGAATCTTATCTAGGATCATTGGGATAGCTCACTTATTTCTTAGCCTCTTCCAGCAATGCAGTGGCACTGAACAAAAGTGTTCTTGGGAAAAAAAAAAACAATAAAATAGACTGTAATCCCTGCACAGTACACTGTACTAAGAAGTCTGGGTAAGTAGTTCTTCATGACTGAGCCATCAAGTCACAGATTTATTAAGAATTTTAACTAGGATCATTGGGACAGTTCACTGGTTTCCTAGTCTCTTCCAGCAACCCAGTGGCAATGAGCCAAAATATATGATTTTGTGGCATTAGAAGAAATCACATTTTATCATTATTTCTCTACTTTATTCTTTTTGTCTTTCCATTTCCAAACTTTTGATATCACTTTTAGTGTCCTCTGACATTAAGTAAAGAGCTATTTCAAAGCACAATAAGATTATATTAAAAGTGAACATAGCCATATAGTTTTAAAAAGATCTTATACCTCAAAATAATTGTTATGTCATTTCACAAATTTAGAAACTAATTTAAGGCAACATATAATTGTTTTTAAGTTTTTCAAGTGAAATTATCTTGAACATTTATTTTTGCCCATATGATGTTGTACTTATCCTTGATAAAATATAAGTCTAGTGAAATTCCAAGATTACAATAACCTAGAAAATTGGCCCTCAAGCTGATGGTATAATGAAAACTTTTGCAACAAAGAGAATCTAAATAAATTCATGACCATTGTTATGGATTAAAATGTGGTAGTCAACTTAAAGCTAGCTGAATTAAATCACCATTTTTCTGAGCTTAGATGCTCCACCTCAGGATAGTTGTCAGCATAAATAGAGACATGGAGAAGGTGAAGAGAGGCATTGAGGCACTGAGCCATTATGGGTTCGCCTACATTTTGCTGTTTGAACCATTGGTCTTCCTGGGCAAGCTCTGGTCCTTATGTCAAGCATTACTTCTTGGCTCCAGAAGGAAAGACCTACGCTGTTTAATTTCCAGGATGAACTCATGATATTGCCTTTCTGGAAAGTACTGGGTTGTGCTTGTCATTGGTGGAGCTGGGGACCTCCATATCGCTAAGGAAGGCTATGGTGCTTTTCATGATAGCCGTGATCTTTGCTTTTAGTGTGACTTCTCGGCTCTAGTGTAGAAACCTCAACCTACCAGCACAGCTCCCTCACTTCACTGACATAGACATTCTAGCCTTTACCAATGGTCTTTGGGCCTTCCCAGCACAGATCTGTAAAAGAGACTGGCATGACTCTTTCTTGTGGGCTCTAGGCCTCCAGCTAGTCTTGTGGGAGGCACTGTCATGAGCTCTGGGTCTTCATCTAGATTCAAACAGGACACTGCTCTGGAATTCAGGCAGTTGATTAAATATTCTACATCTTTGGTGTTGTGGATATATGTTCTACATATTCTTGTGTTAACTCTGGGTGACCACCATAAAATAATGTTATAAATCCAAGTGCTGATTTTTATTGTTCTCCTTACAACCTCTGACTCCAACAGAAATTACTACCAGGAGAGTAGGGTCATTGCTGTGTTGTTGTCTGATCATGTGACTTACTATCCTTGGAAATTAATTTAGAAAGACTCTTAGAGACTGGCCAAAAAGACAGTCCCTGTACGCTGTGTACTCTTTTGCAGACTCTGGTTGGAACCTGAAAAATCATAGTACTGATAGAAATGCTACCAGTTAAGATGAAATTTGGGATTCTTTTGTTGAGAGGGACTTCAATGACTGACTGCTGGAGTACAAATAATATGTTGTGCTTTGGCTGAAAGTTGGTCTTCATTTTGTTTGTATTTAGAAATGGCTGGAAAATTTAAGTGCATTCTACTGTGGAGATGGTAGCAAGGTTACTTTAGAGAAGTTCTGAGCAGACCTATGTGAGAAATTTAGAGCAAATTGCCAGTAGAGTAATTTAAACATTTGGCCAGAAAGAAGACTCTAGAGGAACTGTGGGTTGTGGAGATGAAAGAGAGGAAAACAAATGTTTAGAAGAAAAAGACAATAGAAAATAAAAGTATATTTAAATTTCAGATCTTTATATTTTATTCTTGCCATGCCACATCAAAAGCTGATGAAAAACAAGGACTCTCATTGTGATTGTTCTTTTAGTTTGATTTCAATATTGTTTTATGTGTTTGTAACCAGGTTAATTAATCAAAGTACTGTGTTTTAATGTTGAACTTTGGTTACCCTTTAAAGTTGTTTTGGTGCAGGAATAAATGTAGAAAAAAACTATATATATATATATATATATATATATATATATATATATATACAATTTTGTATTAATGCAAATCTCAATAAGATAAGATATGGTAACTTTCACAAATCTGCCACTAAAGACAATAGTTTAAAGAAATGTGTAAGGTTATTAAGTTGATAAGGGGTGGATTGTTATGGATTAAAAACTGGTGGTTAACTTAATGCCAGCTGAATTAAATCACCATGGTGCTGAGCATAGATGTTCCACCTGAAGAAAATTGTCAGCATAAATAGAGACATGGAGAAGGAGAAGGGAGGCATTGAGGTGTCGTAGATTTAACTAAGTGTTGCTATTTGAGCCTTTGGTTCTGCTGGGGAAGCTCTGGTCCTTACATTGAGCATTGCTTCCTGGAAGGGAATACGTGTGCTGCTTAATCTCCAGGATGAACTCATCATGTTGGCTTTCTGGCATGAATTGGACTGTGCTTATTGTTGGAGGGCCTGGGAACCTCTGTACCGCTGAGGATGACTATCGTGATTTCAGCACAGCCCTGAACTTTGTTTCAAGACTTCTCGGCTCCAGCATTGAACCCCCAAAATACCAGTACAGCTGCTTCACCTTGTTGACATAGACTTTCTAGCTTTTACTGCTGTCCTTAGGGCCTTCCCTGCACAGATTCTAAATGGGACTGGAATGAGTTATTTTTTAGGCTCTACACCTCCAGTTGGAATTGTGGGAGGCATTGTCATGAGCTCCAGAACTTCATCTAGACTCATATAGGACATTGCTCTGGGATTCAGGCCTTGATTAAATATTGTATGTCTTTGGTGTTCTGGATAGATGTCCTACTCTTTCTTGTGTTAACTCTGGGTGGCCATCATAAAATAATGTTATAAATTTCATGTCCTAATTCTAATTGTCCTCTCACAACACCTGACTACAACAACCACCAAAAACAGCACCATAGATAATACTCATAAAAAAAATCTAAACAGATGCAGCAAGGCACATATCCTCACAGTCCAAAGAACACACCAAACTGGAGGATAGTTAAACAAAATGAAAAGAGAAAGTAAGCAACAATGAAAAATTAACACAGAATCAGGAATGACACAGAATGTCACCCTGGAACAAAAAAAAAAAAAAAAAAAAAAAAAAAACAACCCTAATTGTATGCTTCATGTGTGAGAACCACCTCATCCATTAAAAAGCAAACAGACATAAACTAAAAAAAGAAATTATGGAAAGACATCCTCCAGGTAACCAGTACAGAAAAAGAATTGACAGAGTGTAGATTCTTATTTCACACAAAGTAGACCTCAAGTCAAATCTGATCGTCAGAAGAGACAAAGAAGGTCACACTACTAAAGACAGTAGTTCACTAGGAAGAAATAATTTTAAATACACGTGTACAAAATTTGGTGCACCCAATCAATGAAACAGAAACTACTCGGTGTAAAAGGCCTAAAAAACGGATACACACCAATACATTCATAGTGGAAGACTCCAATACCACTCTTTCACAAATAGGTCATCCAATAAAATCTCAAAGCACTTTAAAGTTTACAAGTACAGATGGACATCTGTGTAGACACACACATGCAGTCTCACACAAACATGAGTAATGTGTTCATTTGTAAAACTATGGAAGAATCATGATAATCTCTGGAGAAAAATCTGATTAGTACTGTTGAAAAATGCTAAAAAAAGAAGCAAAAATTATATATAATTAGTAATCCACATAAGTAGATGCACATGTTGTGAAAGAAAATATACCTTTATTTCTCTAATTATAAGTCATATAATTTATGATATCTTATTGTGGATTGATCAGACCCACATACCCCCAAATGTGTGGATAGCAAAGGCTTAAATAAAAGAAATCATTGATATGACCCTAGGGATCCAGGAGAATCAACTCCTCTTGCAGAATTTAAGATTCTCTGTGGGCTAAGAAAAGGAATTTCTCTGAGAAGGCCATATTTATTTGGTTTTCAAAAAAAGGGTGGAGATACTGAGAAAAACTCACCAGAACCTTCGGAGTTATTTAGATAGTCTTCCAAGCAGCAGATTATGCTTATTGAGGAGAACTATATTATTTCCATGCTGATATTTATTGCAAGAATGGAATTTGTGGCTAAAATCTATATTTTGGTAGTAGATTTTGGAGCCATGTGTCGTTAGCTGTGGCTCTATCTTGTACTTTGAAAGATCATGGCATCCAGTCCATTATAAGCCTCAGTCAGGGCCAGTGATTCATAGTTTCACTTACTATTAATCTGCTACCGATCTCTAGACAATGAATTTATGCCTTGGACACATTCACAGATAAACATGGAAAGCCAATTGGTTAATTTTAAATCCTGCTCAGAGCAGCTTTGTAGTGACCTCCATCACTAACAGACAAATAACTATTTTCAGTGTTGGAACTTATGAGTCTTTTACTTGTAACATCCCATTTAAAGGCCATAATGTCCAATCAACATAGGAATATTATAATCCTTGATTTTACAATGAGCAAACTGATGCATAAAATATTCATACAGTTAGAAAGCATGAAATTCAGAAGTTAGACTGGAATATATCTAAAAGTATCATCTACTACACTATGATTTTGTCCTATAACAACCAAACATTTCATAAATAGTGATTTTGCACAGAGAAAAACCAGCTATGTTTGAACACAATTGAACTATATGTGAAATGAGTTTACACTTTTTAAATTAATAACTTTAAAATTGTTTCAAGTCTAAATATTGTATATTGTAATTGTTAATTGTTTATGATGACTATCCTTCAAGTAATATAAAGGCATAATAATTCAGATTAGTTTGCAAAATTTTTGAAAATCAGTGTAATATTGACCTTGTTTCGGGTCACTGTTCATCTTTAGCATCACTAAAATCTTCACTAACTACTGATTACTGCAAAATCACAATCTTCTGAATCTTTGCTGCTCACTGTAATTTTAAAAATATACTAAATTATTTAAAATTTACAAAAGAAATGAAATTTCCTAAATACACCAATTAATTTCACATTAGAACTTTGGTAACCAACACATGAATACATATTGCATCATAAGGCAGTGTTTGCAAACCAATGGCACATGTGCCAAAGAATGCTGCCTACATTGCTGAAAGATCTAAAAGGTTCACAATCTCCATCATATGCAATACACCAGTAAATGACTTAGGTAATACAGGGTTTAAAATCCTACACCCAAACTCTGAAATCTGAAATTCTCCAAAATATAAAAACGTTCTGATATCTACATTTTCCCACAATTTGAAAATTTCATATCTGACCACACGTGATAAGACATAGTCACAATTTAGGCTCACCAGATATATGTTATATAAAATTGCTTCACAATAAGTGTCTAAGAAATGTGTAGGAAATGTGGTTTTCCACACTTAAGTTGTCTATTCTTTTACTTTTTTCTAATTCCTCTTGAATTCTGATAACATATAGATTTCCCTTTTCCTTCATTTTTTTCCCATCTCAGGATTTTCCTGAAGTTCAGTAAGCTTCCTTAAAAAACAATTTGAAATATTTACAGGCATTTTATATATCTCTATGGGGTCAAATATTTGAAATTAATTTTGTCCATTTTTGGCATCTTTTTTCTGGATCCACACAGATGTGTGTTGATATCTATGCATTCAAGGAGGAATTATTTATTCTAGTCTTTTCAGTCTGACTACCTGGGAACAACTTCCAATAGAACCCTAATTTGGGGCAGATCACACATTGGGATCTATCTCTATGCCTACTCATTACACCAATAATTCTTACAACACTAGGCAATTCCCTAAGCCAGGACTGCCACTGTTGACAAACTTTTGGACTGTAATTTCATGCCCACAAACATTGATACAGTATTGGGCCAGATCACATGATCCAGCATAAATTTTTTTTTTATTGATACAGATTATTCATACTCAATGACAGCTATTGTTGAATGGATGGAATGGATGAGGAGGGGAAGACACAGTTAATGTAAAGCTCTCTTTCTACCTTTTTGAAAAAACCCATTCTTATTGTTATGGTTTAACCACATACTGTAGTCTTTTGCCAAGTTTCATTTGTTATTATGAAGATTTTTGTTTTGTGAGAATGTGTGCATATTTGCACAAGTTGATGTTCCAGTACAGGGAAATTTGAGAGTCCTAAAGTGTCATCTTGCTTTGCCCACTTAGTAGTCTTTGCTTTTTCCTCTGCAACCAATCTCTTCATTTTCCCTTGATCACGTGAAAATTCTTCTACTTTTATCCACCCTTTCAAAGAGTTTCTTTTATTTAGTCGCTAACAGTGGGCTTCCTCAGTTCTTTATTCTGGTATTTTTTCTCTAGTGGTTTATATCTCCGTTTAGTCTTATCACAGTAGCAGCATTTTATATGTTGTTTTTCATTCAATGACATAGGAAGGAACATGAAATTTCTCAGCGTTACTTCATGGAAAACAAACAGGTTGGCAAGGACACTCAAATTGGGAGAAAAATTTTGAAGAGCAGTGCAGTCCTGAAGTGAATCCAGGTAACTTTTCTATTTGTAATTGTTTGTGCACAGTCTTGGAAAAACTGTGAGAACAATCTAAGAAGGTATGGAAATCAAGACCTGAAGATTCACCTGTATGTCCATATAAGTTGTCATACACTTAAAAATACAGAGCCAGCAGTCACTGAGTAAGATAGTGTTTGATCAATTAGGAAACAAATGAATTAACACTTTTTTTATAAAGGTGATTCAGACTAAATGAAGTTGTTGGAAACCAGCCATACTCAGTTAGTATGGTCACAGGTAAGGTCACAAGTAAGGGAAGGAAAGGAACCTACTTATGGTTATGGTAAACACATACACAGGAATAAAATATCCCACTCCTGAGACAAAGACAGCTGAATTGGAGTTTCAGTATGGTTGAGAGTAAAACCTGCAGAAAATGCATAAAATAGCCTTTCTGTTCATCAAACTGGAGTAGAGCAAAAAATAAAGCATTTATGTTTTTTCTCAAATTACAGTCAACCTGACTGATGTGAGGGAGATTGCTTGTGATTTGTACATCGAGGAGGTATCTCATGCAGGATCAGCAGGTCATAGCATTTCTCTGGAGAACTGAGCAGCCACTAGACTGCTATGAATAACTCTTAAATGTCCCTTTCAATTTGTGTGCAGGCATCAGAAGCTTAAATCTTTCATTGAAACCAGTTTACCATCTAGGTCTTCCTCAGAAGGATCAGTGTCATCAGAATGAAGAAGAATACTAGCACACCATATTTCTTTCTTTATTATTTGTATATTTTTGTTTTAATATAAATATGATAATACCCAGGAAAATAAAACAGAATAAAGCCAAGCAAAACAAATCAGTGTCAGTGATACAGGATTTCAAACCCTTACAAAATCAACAATAGTTACCATAATGCCTTTTGTTGTCTTCAAGATAGCTGTAAATATCTTCAGATATATTAAAAGTTGAACAGAAAAGAACAGAATAGAAACAATAAAAACAAAGCAATGGATACAGTAAAGGATTTCTAAACAAGCCAATAATGAATTCAAAATGACTACCATAATACACCTTGCTGTCTTTTAAATGGCTGCTCACGCCATAAGATTTAACAGAAAAAAACAAGAGAGAATAAAACCCAACCCAACAAAACTGTGAAAATGATATGGTTTCCAGGTGGGTATGGATTCCTTGTGAGGCATTGTTCTCTCTCTCTCTGCAGTATGTAAATGGCACTAACTCACAGAGAAGCTTGGATCATAGCTTGGCTATGGCTGTCCTCATCCAGCACCTGCTGATCCCATGCACTGGTTCACAGGTGAGGATCACTGCAAGATGAGGCCTGGTTTTCATTTTTTTAATTTTATTTAAAAAGAAAAAAAAAACAGTAAAAGGGTACAAGTAATACAGAATTTTAAAAAAATACAGTAAGAAATCACTAGTTAATAGATTATATATTGTCATCTTAGAAATAGTTGTTCAAGTTACAAAATTAAAGCATACAAAGTGAACATTCAAACAGTGAGACTGCAAACAGTTGCGTTCAATGATCCAACAAAAAGTAATATGGTCATCTATCTTATACACCTAAACAAACTTGTAGTTGTATGCTTTAGAGCACTTTCTTTTCTTCTCTTTTTTACAATAACATTTAAACATTTTGGGTTTTATTACTCCCATGGTTCTTATTACTTTTTTGGAAGAGAATAAAACCAAATATGACATAACAATGCTGTCAGAAAAAACAAAGGATGGACATAGTACATGATGTAAAAACAGAATACCAGGTAATCAACAATGGTTACAATAATGCCTCTTGCTACCTTAAAAAGAATTGCCTATATCATCAGGTATAACAAAATTGAACAAAACAGTACAGAACAAAACCAATAAAGCCAAAACATTGGAGACATTACAGGGCTTCAAAAGAATATTGACTGACAGCTTTGTTTTGCAATATTTGACTGTATTCTTCCCCCCCCCCCAAAGAAAGTAATAAGCACTAAGGAGTAATAAAATCCAAGATGTGTAAATTTTGTTGTAAAAAAGAGAGGAAAAAAAAAAAAAGAAAAGGAGCTCTAACGGATATAACAGCAAGTGTGTTTGGGGGTGTTAAATAGCTGACTTTATCAATGTTTTTGGAACATTGAACGCAGCTGTTTGCAGTCTCCCTGTTTGAATGTCCACCTTGTGTTCTTTGATACTGTGATTTGAGGAACTATTTTCAAGAAAATAGTGTGTAATCTACTAGCAGGTAATTTCTTACTGTTATGGTTTTTTGTTTTGTTTTGTTTTGTTTTGTTTTGTTTTGTAGTTCTGTATTGCGTGTACCCTTACGCCGCTTTGGTTTGTTTTGTGTTTTTCTCTTTTTCCTCTTAAATAAAAAAAAAAAAAAAGAAATTTTAGAGCAAAAAAAGAAGATAATTGTCAAACCAGAATGGGCATCATAGTGAATCTTATTGCCTTCAAAGTAGTTGCCTACACCTTCAAACTTGATACTATCAAACAGAACGAAATAGAGTACAATCAGTCAAAACAAGATGGTGTGAGTAATACAGGTCTTCAAATCAAGTTAATAGGAAATCAAAAAGTTACTATAACATATCCTGCTAATTTTTTAAAAAATTCCCTTAATTAAAAAAATTAATTAATTAAAAAATAAGGGGGAGATTGAGATTTAAGCAACATAGTGTTTCACCACAAGACAATCTGATTTAATAGTAGTTACCATAGTGCCTCTTTCCTTAAAATATTTCAGTATAACTTAATATACTATAGCATCAAACATATCAGGACAGTGTAAAACCATTCAAGAGGATGAAAGTATTACAGGATATTTAGAGCCAGCTAACAGAAAATGAACAATGGTTTCTATATTAACGCTTTGCCTATAAAAATTGTATTTATACTATCACATATAATAAAATCCAATAAGATACAACATGATAAAAGCAATGGAGACAGAAGAACAAGAGTTTGATGGAACTTCAAAACAAGATGATATTAAATCAGCTCTAGCTATTATGATGTCTTGTTTTCTTCAAAATAGCTTTTCACATTAACACAGACAAGAATATCAAACAGCCCAGAATAAAACCGTTCCAATTAATGACTGAAAACTTTATAAGTCTTCAAAGCCATATAATGGGGAATCATGATTACCACATATTTTCTGTATTTGTATCATTTCTTACACTAGTGAAACTATTCAGTATCCACATGTGAGTTTGATTTATTTCACTTCTGCGCCCATTTATTTGTGAATATCTCAGTGTGATCATTCTTTATAGTTGTGTAGTACTCCATTGTATAAAAATACCACAGCTTTTTATCCATTCCTCAGTTGATGGGCAATTAGGTTATTTGCAAGATCTGGCTATTACAAATTATGTTGCTATAAAGATGGGTGCACATATATCACTGTGGTATGATGTTTTCAGTTCTTCTAGGAATATGCCTACAAGTGGAATAGCTAGAACAAATGGGACTTCCAATCCCAGCTTTTTGAGAAACCTCCAGACTGACCTCCACAATGGTTGCACCAGTCTACACTCCCACCAACAGTTCAGGGGAGTTCCTTTTCCCCCACAGCCTCTCCAGCATTTGTTGCTGTTGGTTTTCTTGATCCTGGCCATTCTTTCAGGAGTGAGGTGGAATATCAGTGTAGTTTTAATTTGCATTTCTCTAATGACTAATGATGATAAACATTTTTTCATGTATTTATTTTCCATTTGTATTTCTTCATCTGAGAACTGTGTATTCATCTCAGATGCCCATTTTTGGACTGGATCTTTGAATTTTGGGAGTCTGATTTTTCTTAATTCTTTATATGTTTTAGACAGATGTCCTTTGAGGGAGAGTTCATTAAGATTTTTTCCCAGTTTTTGGGTTTTCTTTTCAGTATGCTGGTGATTTCTTTTGACATGCAGAAACTTTTTAATAAGAGGTGATCCCAGTTATTGATTCTGGGAAGTATTTCCCATGCAGTTTGAGTCTTGTTCATGAATTCTCTACCTAACCCTATGTCTTCAAGGTTTTTACCCAATTTGTTTTCCAAAAGATTTAGTGTTTCTGATTTAATATTCAGATATTTGATCCATGTAATTTTAATTTAGTACATGGTGATAGGCATGGATCTAGTTTTAGCTTTAGGCATATAGAGAGCCAGTTTTTCCAATACCATTTATTAAAGAGACTCTCGTTCTTCCAGTGAACCTGTTTGACCCCTTTATTAGAGTTAAGGTGGCTGCATGTGTTTGTAGTTGTGGTTGTGTCTTGTACTCTATTCCATTGATCTTCAGCTCTGTTTTCATTCCAGTACCATGATGATTTTTCTACAGTTGCTTTGTAGTATAACTTCAAGTCAGGGATTGTGATGCCTCCTGCCTTGCCTTTGCTGCTTAGAACTGTCTTTGCTATTCTAGGTCTCTTCTCACTCCAGATGAATTTTAGAAGTGATTTCTCTAGATATATGAGGTATGTTGATGGTATTTTCATTGGGATTGCATTAAATCTGTATAAAAGTTTTGGGATAATGACCATTTTCACAATATTCATTCTTCCTGTCCATGAGCAAGGGATGTCTTTCCATTTTCTGAGATTGTCTTCAATTTCTTTTTCCAATGTATTATAATTTTCTCTGTAGAGGTCTTTCACTTCTTTCATGAAAGTAATTCCTACATATTTCATTTTTTTTTTTGGTTGCTAGTGCGAAAGGCATTGTTTCTCTTATTCCTCTGTCAGTGATTTTGTTGTTAGTGTATAGGAATGCTCTTGATTTTTGAGTATTGATTTTGTATCCAAGTACATTGCTGAATTTATTTTCTATATCTAGGAGTCTTTCAATGGAGTTTAGAGGGTCTTCTATGTAGAGTATCATGTCATCCACAAATAATGATATTTTAACTTCTTGTTTTCCTATCTTTACCCAATTTATTTCTCTCTTGTCTAATTGATCTGGCTAGTATTTTCAGTACTAAATTAAATAGGAGTAGTGATAAGGGACATCCTTGTCTTGTGCTGATTTTAAGATAAAAGTCTTTAATTTTTGTCCATTTAGTATTATACTGGCTGTTGGTTTGTCATAGATGGCCATTATTATATTGAGGTAAAGACCATCTGTTCCAATTTTCTGTAAAGTTCTTATTATAAATGAATGTTGGACATTATCAAAAGTTTTTTTCTGCATCTATAGAAATGATCATGTGATTCTTACTTTTGGCATTATTGATATAGTGGATTATATTTATTAGTTTCTGTGTGTTGAATCATACCTGCATGCCTGAGATGAATCCCACTTGGTCATGGTGTATAATCTTCTTGATGATTTGCTGCATCCTATTTGCCAATATTTAATTGAGGATGTTTGCATCTGTGTTCATTAGGGATACTGGCCTGTAGTTCTCTTTTTTAGTTGGGTCTTTCTCTGGTTTTGGTACTAGAGTAATTTTTGCTTCCAGGAATGACTTAGGAAGGATTGCTTCCCTTTCAATTTCATTAAAGAGTTTGAGGAGTGTTGGCATTAAGTCTTCTTTGTATTTCTTGTAAAATTCTTCAGTGACTCCGTGTTGGCCTGGCCTCTTCTTCGTAGGTAAGAACTTAATTACATTTTTTATTTCATTCAGCAGTTTTACATCATCTTGACCTACCTTTGGTACTTCATATGTTTCTAGGAATCTGTCTATTTCTTCTGTGTTATCAAACCTATGATAGTAGAGGTTTTCGAAACAGGTTTGGATGATCTTCTGTATTTCTATAGAGTCTGTAGTGATTTTGTCTTTTTCATTTCTTGTTGCATGAATTCGAGCTTTTTCTTTCCTTTTTTAACAAGGTTGGCTAGGGGTTTATCAATTTTATTCATTCTTTCAAAGAAGCAACTCTTTGATTCATTGATTCTTTGGATTGTTTTTTTAGTCTCTATTACATTGATTTCTTTTCTGATTTCTGTAATTATCTCTCTTCTTTTGGCTTTGAGCTTGACTTGTTCTTCTTTTTCTAGATGTTTGAGGTGTAACATCAGTTTATTTATTTGTATTCAGTCTGTTTTCCTGATGTGGGAACTTAGTGCATTAAATTTTCCTCTGAGGATGGCTTTCACTGCATCCCACAGAGCCTGGTAAGTTGTATTTGTATTCTTGTTTGCTTGTATGTATTCTTTAATTTCTTCTTTAATTTTCCCTGTAACCCACTGATTACTCAAGAGTGTGTTATTCAGTTTCCACGTGCTTTTGTGATTCTTGTAGTATCTTTTATCATTAATTTCTAATTTCATAGCGCTATGATCTGATACCATGCAAGGGATAATTTGAACTCTTTTGCATTTATTTAAATATGATTTGTGAGCTAATATGTGGTCTATTTTGGAGAATGACCCATGTACTGCTGAGAAGAATGTGTATTCTGATGTTGTTAGGTGGAACACTCTGTATATGTCTATCAAGTCCATTTGTTCACAATTGTGATTCAGTTTTGTTTTTTCTTTGTTGATTTTCTATCTGGTTGATCTGTACCTTGGTGTCAATGGTGTGTTAAGGTCTCCTGTTATAATTATGTTACTGATAATTTGGTTTTTCACTTCTGTTAGTACTTGTTTTGTATACTTGTGTGCTCTGGAATTTGGTGCATATATTTTTAAGATAGTTATCTCTTCCTCTTGAAGTTTTCCTCTAACAAGTATGTAGTGACCTTCTTTATCTCTTCTGATCATTGTTGGTTTAAAGTTCACATTGTCTGCAAAGAGAATGGCTACTCCTGCTTTTTGGGAGGTTCCTGTTGCGTGAAGTATTGTTTTCCATCCTTTGATTTTCAGTCTGTGAGTATCCTTCTGGGTTAGATGGATTTCTTGTAAACAGCATATGGTTGGATTTTGTTTCTTGATCCATTCTGCCAGGCTTTTTCTTTTAATTGGTGCATTGAGACCATTTACATTAATGGTTATAATTGTTATATGTTAGTTTATTGATATGTTATCTTTCTGCTGTTGCATGTTTATCTTTCTGTTCTGTTTAATTGGCTGCTTTGCTTAGTGTTTTTTTTCTAAGTGTATCTAAACTGTCTTTCAATATTCTTTGCAGGGTTGTCTTGGTCTTCATGAAGTTCTTCAGCTGTTCTTTGTCATGGAAGTATCTTATTTCTCTATTGATTTTGAAGGACAATTTTTCAGGGTACATCAGTCTAGGTTGGAAATCATTTTCCTTTAGGATGTGGAATACTTCACTCCATGCTCTTCTTGACTTTATTGTTTGTACTGAGAAGTCTGCTGTGATTCTGACAGGTTTTCCTTTATATGTGATCTTTCTTTTCTCTCTGACAGCTTTTAATATTCTATTCTTTTGTTCGATTTCTGGGATGGTCATTATTATATGTCTGCGTGTAATTTTATTTTGTTTGTGACTATTTGGATTTCTATATGCTTCACTGATCCTGATGTCGGTTTCCAATCTCATGTTTGGGAATTTTTCAGCTATTACTTCTCTAAATATCCTCTTGACATCCTTTATGTTGTCCCCTTCTTTTTCATTAATCCCTATCAATCCTATGTTGTTTTTCTTTGCATCATGTTGCAGTTGTTGAATTGTTATTTCATGATTCCTTGGTATTTTTAAAAGATGTTTCCTTCCCTATTCACTAGCTGCAATCTTGACTTCAAGGTCTGAAATTCTATCTTTACTTTCATTGAGGTGGTTTTTACAGATTTCAATGGAATTTTTGATTTCCTGTATATCTCTTTGCATCTGCTTCTGTTTTTCTTCTTATATTGGTCATCCAGTGATTCTATCTTTTTGTTGTAGTTCCTCCAATTTTTTAACTGTATCTTCTTTAGGTGTGTTCAGCATCTCCTTCATTTCTTTTATCATTTCATCTTTTACCTGGGAGATTCTTTTTAGTTTGAATTCCTTTAAAGCTTCCCAGAGTTGTTTCTTTATTTCAGTTGCTATTATGTCCAATATTTCAGGTTTATGGCATACATTTTCTTCTATGTACATCACTCCTAAGGTTTCTCTTGATGGCCTGGAGGTTTGAGATTGTAATTTGGTCTTTCATTTTGTCATATTCCTATATTTCTGTGTTTCCAGTGTTATATCAAGGCTTTCCCAGGGTCTGTTGAAAATCCTCTTTTATGTGCTCAGCTCCTGGGACTCTGGCCACCCAGTTTCCCAGACTGAGAGAAAGTCACTGGGGGTGGGACAGGCTGGCTGAAGCCCACCTGTGTAACCGATGGTGCCCACTTGCTTGCTTAGAACTCCAGAGTCCAAGCACAGCTGGGAATGGGGAGGCTGTTGCAGGCCCGCTCAGGAACCACTGTGCTGGTCCAGTGCTCCAGGAAGCCACAAAGTTCCCTGTCTGGGGCTGAGAGAGTGTCCCAAACTAGCTGGACTCAGGGGAAAGTGTTGGGGGGGACTTACCCCAGGCCACTCAGTCTCTGGAACCAATGGTGCCCACTTGCTTGCTTAGAACTCCACAGTCCATCAAGCATGGCCGGGAGTGGGGAGGCCATTTGAGGCCTGGTTTTCACCCCAACCCCATTCACATTTCTATTTATTTTAAAGTGAGGAAATAAAGAAAAATAATAATCAGAGTTTTGAAAAATGTTCAGAAGAAATTAACCACGGTTGATATACTGTGCATTGTTGACTTCAAAGTAGATATTAAAAAACACATGACAAAGGAATGCAAAATTAATCAACCAATATAAGCAAAACCCATTTTTAAATAAACTAAAAGAAATTAATAGTGTATTTATGTTAGTTGTCATACACATATTTTCTTCTTTTCCTGTTCATCATTTCTTCTTTTCCCCATTCTTGTTCTTTCCTTGAGAGCAGTTTATTTTTCACAATATCTATTGCACATATTGTATCTTATTTACACCTTTAGCTTCTTACACTAGCGATACAAGACAATGCTTAAAAATGATTTTGATTGAATGCACTTATGAGAATAGTCTCTAGCTGTATCCATTCACCTATAAATGGAGCCTTGAGTTTGTCCTGATATATAGCTGAGTAATTTTCCATTATGTGGAAATGCTACATTTTTTAATTGATTGCTGATTGGTGGTCGTTTGGATTATTTCACATATTTAGGTAGTACAAATTGCGCTGCTAGAAACACGGTGCACATATATTGTTGTGGTATGATGTTTTCAATTCTTCTGCCAGGATACTCAGAGCATAAACAACTTGGCCAAAAAGGAACTGTAATCCTAAGATTTTTTGAGGAATCTCCACACTGATTTCCACAATATCTGTACCAGTATATACTCTGAACAGTGAAAAAGGTTTCTTTTTTATCTATAGCATTCCACTCAACATTTGTTATTGGTTGATTTCTTTAAGCTGCCCATTGTTTCTGGGGTGATATGAAATCTCAGTTATTTTAATTTTCATTTCTCTGATTACCAATGATGTTGAACATCTTTTCATATATTTATTTGCCATTTCTAATTCTTCATCTTGGAAGTGTGTATTCATTTAAGATGCCCATTTTAGGATTTTGTCTTTGAATTTGGGAGGACTGACTTCTTTTTAGTCTTTACATGTTTTAGATACAAGAACCATTGATTAAAAAGGCTATCTTTCATGAAGTGGGAATTTAGCCTCTTCATCAAAAATAAGGTGGCTGAGTGTGTTTGAAGTTTTGTCTGCATCTTCTAATCAGTTACATTGGTCCTCAGCGCTGGTTTTTGCCAGTACCATGCTGATTACATCACAGTAGCTTGTTATAATTTCAAGTAAGGGATTGGGATGACTCCTGCCTTGTCGGTGTTGTTCAGGATTGCCACTGCTACTCTAAAAATCATTTTTGGAATATTTTCTTTAACATGGTTTGGTATGAAAATGATATTTTGATCAGAATTGTATTAAATTCGTACAACAATTTTTGAAGAATGTTCATTTTTTTCACAATGTTGGTTCTTCCTATCCATGAGTAGGGGATATCATTCCATTGTTTGATAGCACCTTCAAACTCTTATCAGAATGTCATTATATTTTGCTTTGTTTAATATGATGAGAATGAAACCAAAAGAAATAAGACAGAATAGCCAATAAAAACAAAATAATGAACATGGTACATGACTTTAAAACAGAATACAAGAAAATCAATACTGCCTACCATAATGCCTCTTATTTAAACAAAATACAAGGAAATAAATAGTGGCTTCTATGATGCCTCTTATTATCTTCAAACCAACTTCCTTTACCATCAAGCATAATAAAATCAAGAAAAAATACAGAATAAAATAAAATCAGTAAAAAGGAAACAGTAGAACACAGGACTTCAAAACAAGATAATTGTAGAACAAGGGTGGCTACCATAATGCCTCTTGTTATCTTCAAAGTAGCTGCCTATACCATCAAACAGGATACAATCAAACAAAACAAATAGAATAAAATCAATCAAAACAAATCATGAAAGCAATGTGAGGCTTCAAAACATGACAATAGGAAATCAATAGTGGCTACCACAATACACTTTGTTATCTTTGAAATAGCTGTCCATTCAATCAAAGATAATAAAATTAGACAACTGAAATAGAATAAAACCAAACAAAACAATGAAGACAATATGGGATTCAAATTGTGGCAATTGAGTAACAGTAGCCTCTGCCTTCCCTTTTTAGACACTTCCTCCACTTCCTTTTCAAAATATGTATTGTACATTTTGTATCCACCAAGTAACTAACTGACTTGAGTTTTTATACTAGAGAGACAACATGATACTCACTCATGTGTCTCTGAAACACTGCATCCATAAGCATGAGCTCCAGTTATATCCGCTTACCTAGAAGAGCCTCAAGGATATCTGAGTTGCTTTCATTGTATAAAAATGCCATGTTGAGCCAAGGATTTAACTAAGTGGCTCAAGAGCTTGCCTGGTAAGCGCAAGGTCTTGAGTTTGATCCTTGGTAGATAAATGAATAAATAAATACATAAATAAAATAAAATAAATAAAAATGCCATGTCTTCTTTTGAGCTCTGCAGCCAATGGACAAGTTACCCCCACTTTTTTTTGGTTCCCTGTCACACAGAGAATTGTTCTCTTTCCCTTGACTTTCTTTTTATGAATCCACTTTTGAGTTTAATGTGCTTTTTTGTGAAGCATATTGATGGATCCTGTCTCCTAATGCTCTCTGCTTGTGTTTCTTTTTACTGGTGAATTGAGGCGGACCACAGTAATGCTTATGGCCAACATGCACTGACTCATTTCTGGCTTGCTATTTTTCTGCCATTAGTTGCCTACTTTACCCCTCTTCTCAGTTGTCTTCTCTGCTTGGTGACACCCCTCTGCCACTGTTCCTGGAACCACAGACTTTTTGATCTCTCTCTAAAATATCTTTCAGTATTCTGTGTAGGGTTCATTTGATAGTCATGAATTCCTTCAGTTGTTCTTTTTTTTATTTTGAAGAGAATAAAACCAAAGAGACAAAAAATAGATTCAACCAAAACAAAAGGATCAATATAGTACATAATTTACAAACAAAATATAAGGAGATCAATGATGGTTACCATAATGCCACTTGTTATTTTCAAATAATTGCCCCTATCATCAGGCATAATAAAATTGAACAAAAAAGTTCAGAACAAAACCAATAAAAAACATTAGATCCATTCTACAATGTATCTTCAAAGAAGACAATATTTCAACCTGAATGGGTATCATAGTGTATCTTATTGTCTTCAAAGTAGTTGCCTATACCATCAGACTTGACACTATCAAACAAAACAGAATTTTAAAAAATTAGTCAAAACAAGATAGTGAAAACAATACAGGGCTTCAAATCAAGCTAATAGGTAATCAAAAATTGTTACCATAATATATCTTGCTATCTTTGGAATAGTTGTCCATGTCATCAAATCTAATACCAGAAGACAAATTGAAACATAAAAACAAACTAAACTGACCAATGAAAATAATATGGGCTTCAAATTATGATAATATATTAGCAATAACCACTGCCTTCCTTTTTAGACAATTCCTCCCTTTTCAACTTCATAGAATGTACTGAAATTTTGGATCCCACTAATCTTTTTAGGTTTTTTTTTAATTAGGGAGACAACCCACTATTCACCTAAGTGATTCTGAACTTTTTTACCACTGAGCATGATATAAAGCTGTATCCATTTGTCTATAAGAGTCTCAAGGTTTTCTTTCTTTATACTTGAGTAGTTTTCTATTGCATAAACATGTCATGGTTTTCTAACCTATCTGCAGCTGAATGGCAATCTACCCCCACTTTGTTTCTTGTTCCCTGTCACAAATAGCATTGTTTCCTCATCTTTGACTTTCAGTCTGTAAACTCCCATTTGCATTAAATGCATTTCTTATATGAAGCATACTGATAGCCCCTATTTCCTGGTCCACTCTGCCTGTGTTTCTTTTTATTGGTGAATTGAGGCCATCTATATTAGTGATTATGGTCAACTTTTTCTGCCTTACCTTTGCCACGCTATATTTCTTTGTTTGTCTAATTTTCCCCTTCATTGCACTCTCTGCCCATTCAGTGAATCCCCTCTCTCATTTTTTCTGAAACCAGAGCCTTTTTTGTCTCTCTCTCTCTTTCTAGAATGTCATTCAGTATATTTTGTAGGGTTGGTGTGGTGCTCATGAACTCCCCCAGGTCTTCTTTGTCATGAAAGCATCTTGTTTCGCCATTAATTTTGAGAGATAGCTTTTCAGGGTACATCAATCTGGGTTGGAGGTTATTTTCTTTCAGGACTTGGAGTACTTCACTCCAAGTGCTTCTTGATTGCATGATATGTGTCAAGAAATCTGTCATGATTGTGATGGGCTTTCCTTTATGGGTGATCTGTTTCTTTTTTTGACAGCTTTTAGTATTGTGTTCTTGTGTTGAATTTCTTGGATCTTGATGATCATATGTCTGGGTATAGATCTATTTTGGTTATAGCTTCCTGGAGTTTTGTATGACTCTCTTATCAGAATATAATTGACTTTTCCTATGCTTCAGACTTTTTCTTTAATTATTTTTATAAATAGCCTTTCTATTTCATTTGTTTACCCCCTGCTTCTTTACTCTTTTTTATTCTTAAGTTATAGTTCCTCTTGTCATTTTCTAGACTTCGTATTCTTACATTCTGGTTCCATATTATTTTTAAGAGATCTATCCTTCTGTGATCACAAGCTGCAAACCTGTCTTCAAGGTTTGATAGTCTATCTTCAGATTCTTTTAAGCAGTTTTGCCTGCTCTCAATGGAGTCTTTCACTTCCTGGTAATCTCTGTGAATCTGTTTCATGTATTCTAATTGTTTATTATGCTCTTCATTGAAGATTTCCCTCATTTTTCTATTCTCCTCTATTCTTTGGTCTGTGTCTTCATTAGACTGTTTAGCAATACTTTCATTATGTTTCTTATTTCTTCTTTTAGCTGAGATAATATTTCTGTTCTAAGTTCTTTTATAGCCCTAAGTTGTTTCTTTTTTCAGTTGCTGTTGCTTAAGAAATATCAGGTGTATGACTCTCGATCTTTTTCATGTGTACATCCCCTGGACCAGTAGTGATTGGCTTGCAGGCCAGAGACCACATTTTGCTTCTTCCTTTTGTCATGTTTCTGGTTTTTCCAGACAGGTGGATGGGGGGGGGTCCCAGGCACTTCCTTTGCTGACTGTAATTTCTGTGAAGTGAGACCATTTGCTTTTGGGCTGTTTGGTCTGTTTGCTTTGGTGGCTGATGGAGTGCAATAAGTGATGGGGCAGGCTGGCACTTCCTTCCTAAGCTGATTATTCACAGGGAACCCTCACCACATATAGTATTGGCATGGTGGGAAAAGCTGGTTGGTGATAGCTTTAGGGAAACCACAGTAATGGCTGTTGGACTGCGTAAAGGGCTGGGACTCAGTCCAAACAATTTGCACCAGTCTCCTCTGAGCCTAGAGTGGCTGAATGAAGGTGGCTGCAGGTCTGTCTCTGGGCTTATCCTGCCCAACTTCAAAATGGCCCCCGGTCAATCACACACTCCCATGAGAGGACTGAGTCCATCCCAATCACAACAATCCAGTGAAGTTCTCTGGTCTGCTGCTCCCCTCAGCAGCCATGTCTCCCAACAAAACTTTTAATCTGGCCAGCCACCATCTTCCCTGTTACTGTGAATCCTCATGTTTAACAGAACATCTTACAGAGTGGTTCTAGCTTCAGGTGAATGGAAAGCAAACTACTGCCTTCTTCTATTTGTTTTTCTTTTTTAAAAAAAGATTCTGTCTGTGGACTTCAATTCTCACTTTGGATTTTTCCTGGGTCGAGGGGACCCACTTCCTTCCTTCTTGTCTTCTCCAGAATGCTATATTCCTGCACCTGGACTCTTTCTCTCAGAGAGGTTTTTTACTGTACTACTTACTGTTCTGCCATTTCCTAGGATCCCCCCCCCCACCTTCCAGCAGATTTAGCGTTGCTGCTTTAACATGTAAATCTTTGATCCATTTTTACTTTACTTTAGTAGATGTTGCTATGCATATGGAGAGCCAATTTTTTGGCTAGTGGGGAGCCAGTTTTCTTAGCACCACTTATCAAAGACAATCTTTTTCTTCCAGTGATTATGTTTGGTCCCCTTGTCAAAGATAAGGTGGGTATGTTTGTAGTTATACGTGTATCTTCTAATCTATTCCATTGATCTTCAGGTATGTTTTTATTCCAGTACCATGCAGATTTTAATACAGTAGCTTTGTAGTATAACTTGACCGGGAGATTTATGATGCTTTCTGCCTTGTCTTTGTTGCTTTGTCTTTGTCTGGTTCAAGATGAATTTTAGGAATGGTTTCTCTAGATCTGCAAGGTACACTAGTGGTATTTTCATTGGAATTGCATTAAATCTGTATAACGATTTTGGGAGAATGATCACTTTTTCAATATTTGTTCTTCTTATCCATGAACAAGGAATGTCTTTCCATTTTTTGAGATCCTCTTCAATTTCGTTTTTTTCAGGGCACTAATTTTCCCTGAATAGATATTTTACTTCTTTTGTAAACTGATTCCAAAGTATCTCTCTTTTTTGTATGCCAATTTGAAGATTTTGGATTCTCACATTTCTCTCTCACTGAGTTTGTTTTTGTGTATAGTAGTGCTATTGATTTTTGAGTGTTGACTTTGTATCCAATTACTTACTGAACTGAGTTACTAAACCAAGTCTTTCAATGTAGTTTTGAGGATCTTCTATGTAGAGTATCATGTTATCTGCAAAAAAAAAAAGATAATTTAACTTCTTTTCTTATCATTACTCATTTGATTTCCCTTTCTTGTCTAACTACTGTGACTAGTATTTCCAGCACTATATTCAGTAGGAGTGACGATAATGGACCTCCTTGTCTTGTTCCAGATTTTAGATTAAAGGCTTTCAGTTTTTCAACATTTACTATGATACTGGCTGTTGGTGTGTCATAGATGACTTTTACCATATTGAGGTAAACTCTATCTATTTGACTTTTCTGTAAGTTTCTTAACATGAATAAATGTTGGATCATATCAAAATCTTTTTCTGCATCTGGAGAAATGATCATGTTGTTGTTATTTTTGGCTCTATTTATTTGGTGGATTACATTTATTGATTTGCATGTGTTGAACCATACCTGCATGCCTGGGATGACTCCAAATTCATCATGGTGTATAGTCATGTTGATGATTTGCTACATTATGTTTGCCAATATTTTGTTGAGAATTTTGGCATCTATGTTCATTGGGAAAACTGGCCTGTAGTTCTTTTTATGGTGAGATTTTTCTCTGATTTTGATACTAGAGTAATACTTGCTTCCAGGAATGAGTTAAGGAGAATTGCTTCACTTTCAATTTCGGTGACGAGTTTGAAGAGTGTCAGGATTAAGTCTTCTTTAATTTCTTATAGAATTCAGCAGTGAATCCATCTGGAATTGGCCTTTTCTTTGTTGGTAAGGATTTAATTTCATTTTCACATTTGTTAATTGAAATTGGGTTGTTCAGCAGTTTTGTATCTTCTTGATACAGTTTGGTAATTCACCTGTTTTTAGGAATGTGTCCATTTCTTCTGTGTTATCAAGCCTAGGAGAGTAGAGAATTTGAACTATGTATTGATGGTCTTCTGTATTTCCCCAGGGTGATTTCACCATTTTCATTCCTTATTGCATGAATTTCAGTTTTTCTTTCCTTTTCAAATAAGGTTGACTAGGGGATTATCAATTTTACTTATTCTTGCAAAGAACAACTCTTTGATTCATTGATTCTTTGTATTGTTTTCTTAGTCTCTATTGCATTGATTTCTGCTCTGATCTTTAAAATTTCCTCCCTTATTTTGAGTTTGGGTTTGACTGTGATTCTTTTACTAGATGTTTGAGATGTAGCATCAGGTTTTTTATTTGTGTTCTTTCTGTTTTCCGATGTGGTAATTCACCACAATATATTTTCCTCTGAGGACTGCTTTCATTGCATCCCATAAATTCTGGTGAGTTTTATTAGTGTTTAAATTTGCTTGGAGATATTATTTAATTTCTGTGTTAATTTTCTCTATAATCCACTGATTGCACAAGAGTATACACTCTAGATCTGCAAGGTACACTAGTGGTATTTTCATTGGAATTGCATTAAATCTGTATAACGATTTTGGGAGAATGATCACTTAAATTTTCTTTTTTTTATTGTTAATTTTTTATTTAAAAAGTCAAAATAGAAAAAAGGATAGAAACAATACAGAATTTCAAAAAATAGAAATTAACACTTAAATTTTCATGTGTCTGTGCATTTTCAGAAGTTTCTTTTGTCATCAATTTCTAGTTTTACAGTGCTATCATCTGATAACATGCACGGGACAATATCAATTATTTTGCATTTACTTAATAATATTCTATGGTCTAGTATATGGTCTATTTTAGAGAATGTCCCATGTACTGATGAAAACAATGTATATTCTGATGTTTTTGTGTGGAACACTCTGTATATGTGTACTGAAACCATTTGTTCACTGATGTGATTGAATTGTGATTTTCTTTGCTGATTTTCTGTATAGTGGATCTGGCTCTTTGTGTCGGTGTGGTGTTAAGGTATTTCATTATAAGTGTTTAATTAGTATTTTGATTTTTCATTTCTGTTCATATTTATTTTGTGTAGCTGGGTGCTCCCAAACTTGGTACATATATATTTCAGAATGTTATTTCTTCTTCTTAAAGTTTTCCACTATCTATTAGGCAGTGACCTTCTTTATCTCTATTCATCAATCTTGGTTTGAAGTTCACAAAGTGTCTACAAATAAAATATGTACGTCTGTTTTTATGAAGGGTTTCCTGCTGCATGACATATTGTTGACCATCCTTTGAATTTCAGTCTATGAGTTTCCTTCTGGGTTACATGGATTTCTTGTATGCAGCATATGTTTGGATATTGTTTCTTGATCCATTCTGCCAGTCTATTTGTTTTAGTATGTGAATTGAGTCCATTTACATTACTGGTTATAACTGATAGGTATTTTTTTTTGAAATGTTACTCTTCTGCTGTTGATTATTTACCTTTCCCTTTCCACTCTGTTTAATTGTTTGCCATGCTTAGTGGTTTTTTCATATGTCTGTTAGGATGTCTTTCAATATTCTTTGCATGGCTGGCTTGGGGGTCATGAAATTCTTCAGCTGTTCTTTTTCATGAATATATATGATTTCTCCATCCATTTTGAATGACATATTGCATGATACATCATTCTGGGTTGGGAGCAGTTTTTAGGAGTTGAAATGCTTCACTTCATGTTCTTTTTGGCTTTAGAGTTTGTGTTGAGAAACCTGTTGTGATATTCTAGCACCACATCTGTTATTTGTAGAGGGCAACAATAGTTAACATATCAATTACGTAAGATTTTTAGGGATTCACAATTCTTTACAAAGGAGAGCATCGATTAACATATCAATTAGGTCACCCAGAGGGGGAAGAAAAACGCATACAAAAGAGTAGGCCACATTACAGGTATTTTGGTATAATACAAATATTATGAAGCTCTTTTTGCTTGTGTACAATAACAACTAATTACGTTTATTAAGACAGAGACAATATATAAATAGAAACGACATTTCCATGTAATTATCATAAATTTTGAAACTATATTATTTGAATACCATTTTCAATGGCCCCAGGAAAAGAATTATACAGGAAAGGAAACTGGGGTGTTTGTTATATTCAGCCTCTTTAGACATTGATCAAGTGTGAAGTATTCTCTTTGTACAGGAAAAATTATGTGATCTGTGAAACCATACTTTGATCATCTACTCATCTCCACCTTATGCAACATCCCTACCTCAAAACTAGAGTGACATGAATATCACCATTGTACAGAATCAGCAAACATGGTGACAGTAATAATGGGAAATAATACTTAAATAGCACCATTGTAGAAAGCCTGAGAAGTAACAGTCTTTAGCTGTATTTGCTCATTTGTTTCATTGGCTTTTGCTGTTTCTGACTTGGAGGTGTGGTGGAAAAATTCCATTCCCAAATTCAATGCTCTGAAATATTTCCCATCTATATTCTTTTTCTGCTTCTATCACTTCAGGTGTGATTTCAGCTTTTTTTTTTTTTTTTTTTTACATTGAGGTGATGTCATTTAATCTGCAAATAGATAAAAGTAGCAAGGACTCTACATTCATTCACTTTCATATAGATATCCAACTTCCCCAGCACCACATGTTAAAAATCCTGTCATAGTTTCAGCATGTACCTTAACTGCAACAAAATGATACTATCAGAATCTGAAATTACAATATGGAGGGTTATTTTGGTTTAGAGTTTCTGAGCCTCCAGTCCTCAGTCAGAGGGTAGAGCTGTGGTGACTGTGCTATAGCAGTAAAGTAGGGTGGGACTCATTCTCCATGGAGCCTTCACCTTATGGCAGCTGGGAAGCAGGCAGAGGGAGGAAGAGACCAGAGTGTCTGGATCCCCTTCCGGAGCACCTTCCAATGATCGCAGGCATCTCTCTACACTCCATTCACGAAGGTTTCAAGGTTTGATAACCCAGATTTTAGCCCATGAGCAATTAAGAGAATTTGGCAGATAATTTGAATGGATTTAGGGTGCAAATGAAAAAAGATTCTCATTCTCAGACCTCCTAGGTCAAGAGGGATAATGAAGCCTTTGTTGGGCAAATTTTCTTCTGGCAGAAAGAAATTGGCACAATGAAATTTTATTTCATTTGTGTTAAACAAGAAAGGGACCTGGGAAATAAACCTACATGAAATGTTGGACCTTGCAAATCCACTTTAAAGATGTTAAGTTGTTCAGAATGAAAATACTGTAATATTGAGATGACCAAAATTGGAGGAAGAGATATACCTATGAACCCATGAGAAAAGGCAAGGATTGGGGAGAAATTTGTGCTCCAATTTGATGTTCAAACAGCACACATGTCCAAGAGTCACTAAACACTCAAGACAGGAAGAGCCAAGCTGTAGACCTGCCATCCTCGGTCCCTGACAGCATCAGTGTTGCACAACAGAATGATGTGTGGAGTAGCTATGGTGGAAGGCATGCACGCTCTCCACGAGGTCATTAGCATGAATACCAGACATCAAGGCTTATTCAGCTAGTGCTGCTGTCCCATGGATAACATGAGATGAAGAAGACCTCGTGCAGAATCCCCAACACGACACCTTTTCTCCTGGAGACAGCCCAGGCTTCTATGGATGACTATATCCCAGAGGGGGCTGGGATACTTTTGTTGGAAATTGTGAAGCATGCGTCTTACTACCTTGCTCGTAAACCCATGTATGGTGTCACTAAAAGAATTCTTCAGGGGAGCTGGATCCATGTCTGGACTATTTTCTATGACCCCCTTAGCCCAAGCAGGTCCTCACTGGCACATAAGAGGAGGTGCAACGCTGCTGTCTCATACTGCACCCCAGGAGATGCCGGGGCTCTGCAACAATGGAGTAACACCTTCAAGTGCACACCCATCACCAAGTAGGAAATGATGACCCATAAGGAAGGGATGTCAGCATGCTCAGTAAGACACTCTACGTGTACTGCACTCTGCTGCCTGCAGTAAGCAGAACACGGGTCCCTGACTGAGACATGGAGGGACACCACTTCTCATCACTCCTTGTCTTCCATGGCGATCTGTGCTCCCTGCCCCACTGTGTTACCTTCTGAACTTCATCACCTGGGTGGTCCAATGAGCTTTACCTATCTGCACTTACATAAAACTATGGAAAATTCAATTAAAATTGTAGCTCCTGAGCAACACTAGGCACATTTCAGTACTACATATCACCTATCACCATGTGGTGCCTGGGTCACCTGTTGAACAGTGCTGCCTCTGTGTATTCAGTTTTGAGGGAGACAACTTCCATCAGGTGAGTACTGATGGTCCGAGCAAGATTTATGCTTCATTCAACATCGAGACTCTTCTTTTTCTGTGCTAACAATGGTGTCTCAAAGCCGGAATCTCCAATCTGCAAGAGCAGTATGGCAAGTGTGAGCTGCCCTCCACATCCCTGTCCTGTAGATCTTGTAGTTCTTGTGATTTTTTATCAGAGCCACAGATGGCAGTCACAGTCCTGTCAGGCAAATTACTTTCTTTTTCCTGAGAAGGCAGTGATGCTCTTACATATTAAGAAGATAGAGGAATCGTGTTAATGATACTCTTGACAATGTGTGGGTGACACTGCCTGGTTTCTATGGGAACTGCACAGGGTCACTGTTCCTAGGCTGGAAATGGCATAGAGCCTAGGAGCAGAAAACCACGAGGAAAGAACTGTGTTACACCAAACTGTGAGCCACTGTGACTGAGAAAGCAACATTTGTCCTATGAAATCAGCACTTTGAATGTCTCACACTTGTATATTCAAATCAAGGCTCATACCTCCAACTGGATGCAGAGTACCTGACCTCAGCACAGATTGTAAACCTGAGTCTGCTCCACAGGTCTCAGGCAGAACACAGAATCATCTTCATGGCCCGTTTCTGCTGAGCTCAAACCTCAGGGGCTCTGGAAACCTGCAGGAGGAACTGCAGACACAAATCTTCCCAGGGATCTTCCAATGGAGGGAGCTGGGTATAGTCATCAGCACTGAGTCCTGCTGTGGGCTGAGTGGGTGACAGTAGGGACATAGGGCAGACAATGCTCCAAACTGGGAAGGCTGAGTTGAGGTGCAGAGGAGACCACCCAAAGGGGGCACAGCAAAGTGACAAAGAATCCTTCAGTCAGCACAGATGTTTCAGTGATTGGCCATCGCCTGTCTTTCACACAGCAGAGGAGAACTTGGGAACCAGACCAGTATGGGCAGCAAGAAGGAAACCCTGCAGGCCACAGTGGGACAGCCACCCTGCAACACCTTTAGGTATGCATGACAGCCATTTGTAAAGGTGATGGAGCAGTGTTGGGAGCCACGGCCGACACCGGTCGCTTTACTTGGCGGACGTGAGGCCTGTAGAAAAGAGCAAAGCCTGAGCTAAGTTACCCCTCCCATCGAGTGAGCCAAGTTGGCGCCTGCTTCCTGCCCCCTGATTGCCCTGGCAAATTAAACAACCCGCTCTGTAAGATAGTCTGCCTAGCAACAACTGATGTTAGCCAGTCAGCCCGCATCGCGCGATTTGAACTGATTGGCCACTGTTACCCTATAAAAGTGAATGCCTCTCCCGCCACGAGAGAGAAGCACAGAGAGAGATAGAGAAAGTCCACCGGCGAGAAAGGGCTGGTGGCAGAGCGGAGGCCTCGCGGGGCCCACGCGGAGACAAATAAAGGCAAGATTGCACACCGTCAGAATCTGTCGTGTGTTCTTCCTGCAGGCCGGGAGCGACACCGACAGAGCAGGACCCCTTGGAGTAACCCTCACACTGTGGCCTCAGGGCACACAGACAGTTTGCATGCCTAGAAGGTGCAGCCATGCATGTAGCTCACTTTGATGGGCACAAGCTGATTCTGAACCTTTCCTGGGGAAAACTTCTTCTTGTGAGTGCACCTTGTCCCAAACCTTCATAGAATATGGACATGAAGATCTGACCAGTCCCACCGGCCCATTCTACGGGTGGTCAGCTCACTGTCTGATCAGGTGGTCCTGCCTCCAGAGCCCCTTCTCCCTCTTGGCAGGTATCTTCCCTGTCTTACACCACTACCAAACCCGGGATTATTTTCATGCATTTCCTATGTAAAGTATGTGTGTGCTACCAGTGTCAGGAAGTGTAAATTTGCTAGAAGAGTCATGGCCGGCATCTGTGCTAAACTAGAATGCCCAGGGATACAGGCCTGGGTGTCACAGAGGCCTTGTGAGCACCAAGGTAGGTTTTGGTGATGGTGATCATACTGAAAATAGTTGTTTCGGTGGAAAAGATGCTTGCAGGTTGGGGAATATGGTTCTTCTCCCAACCTCCAGGACAGTGAGTTAGTGGGTCTCAGCAGAGACAGACTCCCCAACATCTAAGCCAGTAACACATACCACTAGGGAGATCATATTGGGGGCAATGATTTCCCCCTATTTTCTCTTCAGTTTCCTTATGAGCTGAGGATTCCCAGGGAAACACCCAGGCAGATTATCCAGAAAAGTAGTGATAACACCTGAGGTTCAGGTCACACTACAATCAGCTGTGTATTAACAAATATTACACCTACAGTCCGTGTGAAATTTTGCCATGTGTTTTAATAAACTTCTTCCATTCTCCTGCTCTCTACCACGTGAAGTGTCCAGCAACTATTTTGAGGATTAAAGACACTGTAACCTACCATGCATGAAAATTTCTTAGGATCCCTTTGTAGTAAATGACAGGGTCATGATCTAGACCATTCTTGTGAAGTTATCTAGAGGCTACACTGTATCTGTTAGTGCTAACTAGAGAAACAGATTTAATGCAAGTTATACCAATATATAGGAATTTGCAAGGTAGGCTTACTCTGCCCACACACAGGGTCAGGTGTGGAAGAGTGCAGAGGGGCTGGAGTGCAGAGTCCACTGGAGAGCCAAAAGACCCAGTCAAAGCTTGAAGGCCTGGTGCTCACTGTGGCATCCCATGCAAGTCTGTATAAGGAAGCTGAAGGATGTCTGATGATGGAGGCTGAAGGGTCTGGGCTGGCACCCTGGAGATGATGCCCAGGGTGAAGGTGAAGCCTGGAGCTCCTCGGAAGAAACAGGAGTGAGCCTTCCTTCTTCACTTCTCTTTTCTACCATTCTACCATCCATCTCCCCAGGGTGAGTATTCCACACCCAGAACTATGCTGAGCCAATCTAGTCGGGCATTGCTTATTCAAAGTGACACACTCAGTTAACTATCACTGTGACTTGTAAGGAGGCAGAGTGTGCTGTGAAGTTGTGGGTGACTGGTGGCATGGCCTGAAAGGGTGTATCTCCCTCTCCCTCTCCAGCTCCTCCATTTCTCTCTCTCTCTCTCTCTCTCTCTCTCTCTCTCTCTCTCTCTCTCTCTACTCTCTCTCTCTCTCTCTCTCTCTCTCTCTCTCTCTCTCTCTCTCTCTCTCTCTCTCTCTCTCCTTGTCTCCCAGGTCATGAGCAACTCTCTTCTGCAGTGCCCATGCCATGTCATCCTTCCCTGGAGCCAAATGACAAACCAGAAGCGCCTCTACAAACTGCAGGCCAGAATAAATAAATAAGTTTTGGGTATTGTATCTCAGCAATGAGAAAGATAGAGAGGAGCAGAGGGAGAGGCAGAGAGAAAATATCACAACAAACACATATAAGCAACTAAATTTAAGTGTCAAAACATGAGGACGTCCTGGGGAGACTAGAGACTGTTGAACTGGTATTTGTGTTTGAGCAGCGGTAGGAAAGTGGGTGGGGCCTGAGCTGTGCATAAGTGACCCATGACAGCATAACATGGAGGACAGTTTTTAAATTCCTGCCTCTATAACCCAGGGTAACATTGGGAGAGTGGGAAAATGCAGATATTATGGCTGTAGATACTGTGCCAATAACCACCTGAAATAACCCGAGTGAGTGAGCACTGGCTTTGAAAATACTGCTTTGACAAAGCATAAACAGTGCACTAGAAATGGAATAGTAAATATAAGAATAAACAAGGTGTAGTAGCATTATCTATGCCATAATCAAAGAAGACTGTTTGTTTCCCTTCAGCCTCCTGGGACTCTGGCATCAGGTCGCCGGTCTGGGGTGAACAGATTGAGGTCCAGATCCATCCTATTCCAGAATCCACCTGGAACCCAGGGGAAGATTCTCAGGAGGATGGAAGTGACCTAGAGAACCATTTTCTGCACCTGCTGACCAGTTCCCAGGCGTGACTCCTACTGACTGCGGTGTGGTCCTGTCAGAGCTGAGTGAGGAACTTTGTCTGAGCTCTGAGTACAGGGAGGAGAGCAGAGAGGATCAAGGTATACCTAGGGTTCAAGTTGAGGGTAGACAAGGGCCTGAGGAAGCCCTGCCCCGAGGGAGGGCCAGCAGACTGCCCCATCCACCCCCCTGGTGATCCCCTGACCACGCAGGGCAGGCCTGAGTTGCTCCAGGAGCTTCAGACTCCGTGCACCCTGGGAGGTAGATACAAGAGCCTCAGGGGACCCGGTCAGGTCCACAGAGGGCAGGGCTTCCAGCTGTGCCAGGAACCAGGAGGCTGCGCCCCTAGTGGGGACAGAGGGGATCCTTGGAAATTCCCTTCCGCTCCTGCTGTCTGCCTGGGAGACCCCAGGCCCATTGCCAGACTTGATGTCCCTGACTGTGGCTGCTGGTTTGGGTAGGAGGTGCTGAGGTCCTGTTGTGAGGTGCCTGATTTAGGTGAGGGGAATTGTGTGGGTGGACCTCGTGACGGCGCAAAGTGACAGGCAATTGTGGGAATGATGAAGGCCGCCCTAAAATCCAGATCTGCCTCAGTACCAAGCCTTGCATGACGAGAAAGTATTCTCGGGAGGCTACTTTTGGCTCAGTGGACTCAGACTGTACTGTAAGAGCAGATTTCTGAGATTCTTGCTTTATGGGGGAAGGGTGCACAGGCCGTGGGATCTGGGAGGTCACAGTGTGGATCTGAGAGGGACTGGCCAAAGTCTTAAGGGAGAAGTAGAGTTCCAGAACATTCTAGAAAACCTCGATTTTTCCGCTCTGTAGAGCAGTGAAGAGTTCTAAGGACAGCACCACCTTTGACGTCCATGGGAACTGCAGGCACAGTCACATTTTTTTTTTTTTTTTTCCGTGAGTTCCTTGGTGCAGGGAAAAGTGAAGATCTGAGCTCAGTGAGGGCAAGGTGTGGGTCGGGACTCTGGGGAAACTGGAAAGGCGCACTGCAGAGCAAGGGTCTCCCATAAATACAGAAAAGCCTTTACTATCTTCCCTCCTCATGCTGTGATAAGTTCTGAGGGAACCACCCATTTGCCCCCTAGGAGCCAAGTTGCAAGTTCCATGAAAAAGTATGGATGTGTGTATATATGTTTGTATAAGTGTCTATATGCATGTATGTATATATTTTCAGGTATATATGCATATATGTGTGTATGTATATACACGTAAATATATGTATATTTGCAGTACCTAGTGATCACAATACTCACATATACTTATATAATGCATGCATATATATGTGTGTGTGTGTGTGTGTGTACTTGTTCTTAGTGCATAATGTTTGCATTCTACATGAGGACTTTCTGCATGTGTACACTTGAGAATTTCACGTTTTTGTGGAGTTTTGTCCCTCCAACGCCTTCCCTCTGTCTCTTGTTTCCATTCCCATATACTAAGAGCAACCTGACTAGTATTACCAATCTTTAATTTTGTTGTTTAATTACATTTTGGTTTCTCATATAAGAGAAACCATGTGATATTTAAACTTATGTCTCTGATTAGTTTCATTTAGGATGTTGGTCTCAAGCTGCACCCATTTGCTTATGTATGACTCAAAATTATGCTTTTTATGGCATGGTAGCCCCAATTTTATATACCTAGTATGTTTTCCTTAACCATTAATATTTTGTTGGAAATCAGCTACTTCCAAGATCTAGTTATTATAAATTATGTTGCTATAAATATAGATATGTATGCATCAGTGTAATATGATGTCTTTAATTATTTCAGGAAGATAAGTAGAAGGGGAATATCTGAGTTGAGTGTAAATTCTAGTACTGTTTCTAAAAAGTCTTCTGACTGACCTTCATAGTGTTTGTTCCTGTTTACACTCCCAGTAACAATGAGAAAATGTTCCATTTTCCTCCCAGGGTTGCTAGCATTTGCTATTACCTGATATTGAAGATAGCCATTCTTTGTGGTGGGACATGGAATCTCAGTGTTGTTACATGTTGCATTTCATGAGTGGCCAGCAATTTCGTGGCCATTTGTTCTATATCTCAGGAGTATCCGTTCACTTAAATATCCATTTCTTCATTGGTATTTTAACTTGGGAGGAGCTAATTTTTCTTTTGTACTTTACACTTTCTAGATATTCTTGGTTTCTCTGAGGAGGAGTAGCTTGCAAAATGCTTTTGCTATTCTGCAGCTAGCCTGTTCAATTCATTGTTTCCTTTTCTGTGAGAAACCTCTTTAGTTTGATTTGACCTCACTGTTTTGTGTTTGTTTTTTTTTTTTTTTTTTTTTTTTTTTTTTTTTTTTTTTTTTTTTGCCGGTAATATTTCTTAGGCAACTGGTGTTTTGATCTGAAAGTCACTGTCTACACGTGTTTCAGAGTTTTATCTAATTTTTCTTCTAGCAGAATGTTTTCCCCTTTTAATATTTAGCTCTTTGACTCATTTAGATTTTATTGTAGTGCATGGTGGCAGGTGTCGTTCCAGGTTCTATATTTGGCATTTGTGTAGCCAGTTTTTGCTTTATCGTTTGTTAAAGAGTGTACTTTATGTGTTTTCCCTTCTCAAAAAGTTTTTGGTTCCCTCCTCAAAGAAAACATTCTATTGCCTGGAATCTTTTCTGTACCCTGTGATCTAATCTGTGGATCCAAAAGTGCCTTCTTTTGCCAGTACTATGCTGTTTTTCAGTGCAAGTTTATCATATAACTCGAAGCCAGTGTTGTGATGCCCCTGCCTTGCTCTTGTTGTCTGACAATGCTTTGAGCTCCCAGGTTTCTGATGGGTCCATAGGAATTTTTAGATTGCTTTCTCTTGTTCTTTGAGAAATGCTGTTGATATTTTGATTGGTATTGCATTACATCTGCATAACCATTTTGGAAATATAGCCATTTTGATTGTGTTTGTTCTGCCTATGCAGTAACAGAGGATGTCTTTGCATTTGGTGACATCCTATTCAGTTACCTTTTCAGCCTACTGTCATACTCCTTGTACTGGTCTTTCTGTTCTTTGGCTCAGAAATTCTTAAGGCTTTAATGTCTGTGATGCTGTTATGCAAGTTTGTTTGCCTGATTTTTTTTGTCAGTGAGTTTCTCATGACTGTATAAGAACACTATTGATTTTTGTTTATGACTTTGTAACTTCCTTTTCTACTGAATTTTGTGATTAATTATTGGAATATTTTAGTGGAGTTTTTCAGATCTTGTATGTAGGTGTCATCTTCAAATACTAATTTAGTTTCTTCTTTTCTTGTAAGAATCCATTCATTTCTTTCTCTTGCCTGAGTTTTCTGTCTAATATTTTAAGAACTTTGATGAATGGAAGTGACTGTAGAGAATATCATTATATTTGGGCAGAATCCTTTGTTATTTTGCCCTTTCCAGTTCTAATTGCATGCATTTGGGTGTTTCTTTCCTTTTTTGTTTAAATTGGTCAGGAATTTTTGAGATTTGTTTATTTCTTTCAAGGAATCGGCTCTTTAATTATATTTTGTTTCCTTTTTTAGAGAAAATGCCATAATTTCTTCTTGGACTTTTATAGTTTGCTTCCTCTATAGCTCTGAATTTGGATTGTTCTTGTTTTTCTTTCACCTTGATGGGCATATTGAGTTTAATATTTTGAGCTTTCTGCTTTACTGCTTTGTAAACTCATACCTCTTACTTTAGTAGCTCTATGTGTTACTTTCACTGTGTGCCATAAAGATGAGTTGTAGTGGTATTAACATTTGATTCCAAATCTCTACAGTGTTCCACCCAACAAAGAAATATGTATTCTGATGCACACCCCATGGGACTTTCATCAAAATACTGTCAAACACATCTAACCGGGAAGCCATGCTTAAATAAATGCAAAATAGTGGAAATCATTCCATGCATAATATAAGGGGATCCTTAAATGTAACTAGAAATCAAGTGAAGACTCATCTGATTCTAGAAACTAATTTATTTCTTTCTAATTACCATAATCCATTGATTGTTCAAAAGATTATGGCTTGCTTTTCATATGTTTGCAAATTTCTCGTGGTTTCCTTTGTCATGCGTTTCTATTTTCATTGCTCTATTTTCTGATAGTGTATGTGGGATAATTTTCATTGACTTAAGCATGCTTTCTTAGGTAGCTTGTATCCTTTGTGCAGAAAGTCCCACATATTGTTGAGCAGAATGCGAGCTCATTGTTGATTGGCTTCTGATATCTGCCAAGTCCATTCATTCAAAATTTTATTTGAACTCAGATATTTGTTGATTTTGTAATCTAGTAGATTGATCTATTTGTGGCCTTAGGGTATCATGACAGTGGAGTACTGTCAATTCTCTACTTACTAGCATTTTGGCTGTGAATAAATCACAGAAGTAGCTCAGGTATGCATAGAAAATTGTCACACAGTTGCCGTGAGATTATATGACATTGAAGTAATGTAGAGTAGTAGAGTTCATAAATGGACTTACTGTAACTGTGAGTTTGGGTTTGGTTTATTGATGCTCTATATTGTACATTAGTGTCAAAATTTTAAAAGATGCATTTTTGAAAGGTATGACTGAATCCCAGTTATGAATATGCTCCTGGAAAAAAACAATCCAAGTCCTTTCTAACTCAAATACTTACTATATTATAATTATTTTGGAGATTCCATCACATTTTACATTCATCAGTGTTTGTTATATGAATTTGGCTTTATAGGAATTGCTATGAATGTAGTTATGCTAGTATCTCCCACTGATGAGTTGCTCCTTTAACCTGTATGTGATGATCGTTTCTGTACAGCTTTGTCTTCATATTCATTTGATCTGAAGCTAAGATAGGTACTCTTGTTTACTGTGGATTTCCTTTGCTTTAATATTGTTTCCCATCCTTTGATTTCTAATCCATGAATTTTTAAAGTAAATATCTTTTATGTGTACTCCATATTGTTTGGTCTCATTTTATGATTCATTGTACCAATCTGTCTATTGTGAATAGGGACTTTTCCCACTGTGAGGTTTTCCTGAAAGCTATTGACTTACTCCTGTATTTGCATCATTTCCTGTTGCTGATTTCCCTATATAATTTTCCTTTACCCTAGGTGCTCATCCTGCCATGTTTATCCATTCTACTGGGCTTATTGACATTGTTTCATTGCATCTTTCTCACATGATCTTAAGATTTTTTTTTTTTGGTAATGCCAGTTTGGTGGCCATGTATTGTTTAAGGTACTTTTTTTTCATGCTCGGAACTTACTTTTATATTAATTATGTAGGAAACTTCTGCAGTAAATATGTATCTGGGGTAGAAATTTTTATCCTTTGCATTAGTAACACTTCACTGCAAACATTCTTGGCTCATAAGTTTATTGTTGTGAGGTTTCCCATTATTTTATTTATTTTACAGTTCTAAGTATATCATTGATGTTCACTAACATGTTTTAAGGTTTTGCACATCTGCTGGAATTCTGTTGTACGGAGAATGATATTATGTGGAGAGATTCTCTTTTGGTCCTGGTTACTTATTCCTGTATATGCCTTATTTATCTGGAGTCCATTTCCTACCAATATTTCAGAAGTTCTCTTCCATTATTTTTTGTTTTTTCTCCTATTGGTTCTGTAAACTGTATTTGATGCCATGAATAGTCTCTTCTGAAATTTTATGTGTATTCATTTATCTGAGATTAGTCTTTCTTTGGTCTTTGAGCAGATACTGAATCCATTTTTCATAGTTCTTGGTGATTTTAAATATCTTTGAGTACTGTTTCACGGAGAATATCCCTATTTTCTTAATCTAAAATTCTGTCCTCACATAGGTTGCTTTGTTGCCCATAGTTTTGAGATAGTTTTTAATCTCTTCAATTTTTGATTGAAACTTTACATAGGCTCTGCTTTTCTGCTCAAATGTTCATTCATGATTGCTATCATTTTCTTTAGCTCAACTGGGTTTTAATATTGTGTTCAGAAAGCTGCTTGTTTTAGTTACTACTTGTGTTTTCTCTTTAGTTGTATCCTCTAAGATTATACCTATCATTTCTTAGATTTGTCTTCTACCTTCCTTTGTTAGCCTTCCAAGACATTTGTGCATTTCTTAGGCTGTACTGTCTCTCTATCCCCTCGATTTGCTTTGGGAGACTTGGGAGTCCTGTTGTCTGCTCTTTTAGTGTTTGTATTGTTTTACTTTTTAAATTTAGCTTGTTGTGTGTTGAAGTTTGTTACACTGAGAGTTGAAAAACATTATGGTAGATATCTTTTCAGTTAGTATAATTTACAGTGATCTATTTTGGGCAAGGCAGATTATACTCCTTTAATTGAACCCTAAAATCCAACTACTTTTCTTAATTTAAAAGTGTTGTGTTCAGAGTGATTAGCTTAGCACAAAGTTTCTGTGGGCAAGGACAATGGTATTGTTACTATCAAAATAAGTTGTGTAACAGCATACAGCCAAAACTCATTAATGGAAAGTGTATACACAACTGGCAATTTCAAGCAAATTAAGCAATATTATCCAACACAAATTGGATACTAGTATACTATATGAGCCAGTTTGATACCAATCTTAATGATAGAAACAAAGTTCACCATTATAATACAAACATTAATTAAACATAATGACATACAATTAATATGTACATGTGACAGCTATAGCACTACTAATGGTAGAAAAAAACTCATAATTTTACACTTATCTTCACATTGTTAAAGGTTAATGATTATACTATTAGTGGTATAACTATTTGGGAAAACATAAATGCAAAGAAAAATATAAACAATTACACACTAGGATACAGGACGGAGGAGAAAATTAGTGACACAAATGATCAAACCAGTAACAAAAAGTGCATCTGTACAATTAGTAAATGTAAGAGAAAAATAAATAAAGTGAATTGGAAATTAGCAGAAACAGAGGTAGAAAATCTTAGAAATTATATGGCTAAACAAAATTTTTAAAATAATGCATATAAAATTTAATGGAAAACAGGGCAAAAATCAGACAAAAGAAAAGCAAATAAGAAAAAGTATTTTTCGTGTTGATGACTGGATAGTTTACTTTCTGGATGTGGAAATTTGGAGTCTCAAAATTCTTGACATTCTGAGGCCCCAAAGTTTTTCCCAGGCTGTGGTGTTTCCAAGTCATGAATCATTTCTGCTCACACTGGTAAAAATACAACCAGACCACAGATTAATGCTGGATACAGGCAAAGGAGCAAAGGATCAAGTACCTAATTCCAAGACTTTGCAATCCAGAGGAATTCAGGCTCAGCCTGACTTCAGACTGCTAGTGGTGAAGCTGTGTCTGTCACAGCCTCATTCAAACCCCTAAGGGGTCTTTTTCCAATCTGTTCCATGTCTAAATCTGTTTCCTGTGATTTTCACTCACATAGTCACTGTGGGAAGTTAACACTGAGAATGCTAAAGTGACTCCATCCATGTTCTGAGTCCCAGGTTCAACAAATAAACCTTTTCCCCAGTGTGTACCATGCCTGTGCTGTCTCCAGGGAAGAATATGGCAGCACCTGCATTTGGGGAAATTGCTAGACTTTATGTTTAAGAAACTACCACACAAATCTCCACACCATGCCCAGAGACTTCAGAAACTTTTGGGCCACTGACCCAGTGCTTCCTAGGACCTTCCATATCCCTCAGATTTCCTTTTGGTTCTCCAGTTTCTGCCTTCTTGTCTCATGAGCCAGGAGCCAGGGAGGAAGTTTGGAGGATCTTTTTCCCTTCTCCCCATTGCAGTGTGTCTCTTCAATCTCTTTGTAATTTTCAATGTTCCCTCTCCAAATAGTAGTCAGTCTCTTTAACTTCTCAGCACTTTTCCATTTTTCTGTCAGTTCCTTCCTGATTCCCTGCCACTATCTCCTCTATTTGTTTCTTTTTTATTCTTTGCTCAGTTCTTGTTATTCTTCAAATCTCGATTCTGAGTCTGTGGGAGGCTGAACTGCTGCTGCTCACCAGTCTTTCTGTTTCCAGCACAGAACGTCTGAATGTTAGCCACATTCATACAAAGAAAGGAATGCTCAGAGCTTGGCTTCCCCTACTCTCACCCCAGTATTCCATTGAGAGTGGCTGTGTGTCAGTTGATGACATTAATGTTAATCTTTTAGAGTTAGAAGACATAAGGAAGTGAGGATATGATCCAAGGGATAACCACAAGTCAGCCAAGAGAGCTACATATGGTCAGCAGGTGTAGCACACGAAGGACTGCTCAGTCCGTGCTATTGACGTTCCTTGAACATAATTGGTGCCAACTCTCCAGAATCAATGGACTCCACAGATTATATTTGGTCCCTAGGTCTATTCTGGGAGGCTTATTCAGCATAAAAACCCTTGACACTGTCACTTTTCACTGCCACTATCTATGCCCCCATGAATCTTTCAGAATAGATCTAGACTTAATTCATAATAAATATCCCACATCACCAGTGAAGTGTGCACAGATTCTGCTGTCAATATTGTTATACTCATGTGGGGATAACAGGATGGCTGACAGTTTACTTCTTTGGGGATCCTCATGATCTTGTGGAGTTGGTGATCTTGCTCTGAGATGCTGTGTGCAGATTTTACTAAAGGTAACCCTCTGGTCAGGATGTCCCAGAATATGACAAAAGTCAAGATGATGAACATAATGGAGAATTTAGGGAATTCTTGGCATGAACACAGAGCTGTGGATGCAGCACAGATTTTACTTTGCTTCTTTGGACATTCTGAGTAGCCTGGGAAGGATTGTCATGTTGAGATTGCTCCCTTAAGTCTGCACCTCTGATCTCAGGAAGCTGAAGGCATTGGTAGGAGGGAGGTAGAGCAAGGGGATGAGAAAGATGACCCTAAGGCCTCTTGTGAGTATAAGTGAGGGCAAAGTGAAGCCCCTAGCTCAACAAATATCACATTAGCCTCAACCTGTTGCTTTGTCACGTGTCATCAGACCCAGGGAACACATATGGAGTGGATCCCCCCATTCTTTGAATGTTTTGCTGCCATAGGTCTGTGATTGTGAAAAGGTGTCCTCAGATCATCCCACGGGGAGTCCCAGACAACTATTTGTCTTTTGTGCCCTCTCAGGAAAGAAGAAACATTTTCTAATTTGCCTCCATCCAACACCCACATAGACATCCAAAGAGAACTGACAGCCTAGAGGGAGCAGAGAGGTGATCATTCACGGAAAAGTGTAAGCAACTTATGTATCCATCTCACCTCTCATGGAGATTGCTGTGGAATCACGACAATGCTTGGGGTCTGCAACTTGAGGGGCCTTCTACGTGTCTTACAGGAACTCGAGGATCCCAACGGTGAAAGGTTACTTTGCAAAGAGTCTCCTCAACTCACACAGCAGAGGAGGCCCAGGCAGCGTTAGGAGTCAAGGTGAGGTGCATATCTTGCTGCATACTTTGGGTTTCCCCTACCCAAGAGCAGGGCACTCCATAGATGCCGGGCTCCATATGATATACTGTCTACCAGAGAGCCTTGTCCTATGCAGTTCTACTGAAGACTGAGGAACAGCCTCACTGCATGTCCAAAATCATGGGGACAAAGATAGATGAAAACAGAAACTTGTAAAGTCATAAAGCATCCCCCAAAGAGAAGAGCATAACAGTAATGGGCCTTTGGGGAGGCAAAATGTTTGTTATTCTCTACTCAGAGCACTAACAGTCTCCCACTCTCCTCTAGGCATCTCAGTATTCAGAATTAAAGTCTTGCAGTCCACACAGAACATCAGGATGCCTCATGATCAAGTGAGCCAAGACACAAAGCTCGGCGCAGGCCCTTCTGGCCAGAGTAGTGCACAGGTCCTCATGGATGTTCAAGGTCTCAAGGATGAAGAGGGAGCAGTTGCCACAGCTTCCTCTCTGTCCTCTTCCTCCTTTGCTTCAATTAGGGCCACACCAGGAGAAGAGGCTGGGCATGGGAAATCAAGCTGTCCTCAAAATCCTAAGGATATCTCCTCTTCCCAGACTGCCATGGCTTTTAGTAATAGCAGTCAATTTTGTGAGGGCCCCATCCAGCAAGGAGCGGAGGGTCCTAGTCCATCACAGGACAAGGATGTCCCTCAGGCCATGCAGGATGAGTCCCTAAATGATAAGTTAGATGAATTGGTGCCATTTGTGCTCCAGAAGTTTGAAAAGAAGGAGCAGATCACCGTGGATGAAATGCTGCATGTTGTGGACCGTGATTATCATGAACATTTCCCTGTGATATTTAGGAATCTCTGTGAGTGCTTGTATCTGTGCTTTGGCATTAAGATGAAGAAAGTCGGTCCCCCTGGCCGCACATATGAGCTTGTCTCTGATTTGGGCCTCACTTATAGTGGGTTGCTAGATAACAAGTTCCAAATGTTTCTGAAAGCTGACCTCCTGACACTCATCCTGAGTACAATCATTATAAAGGGCAACAGGCTCAGTGAGGAGGACCTCAAGGAACTACTGAGAGAAAAGAAGGGATTAGGTGAGACAGAGCACTTTGCTATTGGGGAGCCCTGGAAATTCATCACAGAGGATTTGGTTCGAGAAGAGTACCTGGTGCACCAGCAGGTTCCTAACAGTGATCCTGCTTGCTATGAGTTCCTGTGGGGTCCAAGGGCCCATGCTGAAACCACCCAGATTAAAGTCTTAAAACACATGTTCAACTTTTGATATGTCCCAGATCTTAGCCACATCTCCATGATCAGGCTTTAGCAAAGGACAAGTGTGTATTCAGGCCCTGTGATAAGTAAGATGTGTGACAGTGACAGGGAGTGTTCCACAACAAGGTCACTGGCTTAATTCCTACCCCATGTGAAATGGAGCCCAATCTCAGTTTATGTTTCTGGAGAGCTGGCCTTTTTCTAAGTAATGAAGGGGGAGAGGAGGAGTAAAATACCAAGCCTTCCAACTGGATGTCTATTCTGTTTGAGTTAATTAGAGGTGAACCTGTGTTTCCTATATGACTTTTGAAACCTTACTCCCTTTTTGCAAGATTCAAGTACCTTGCAAATCTATATTGTAGAATGATATGAATCTCACATGCGTTTCTATTTTTCTTAGTTGATGTTTCATTGTGTTTTTGCTTTTGCATGACACTGATCACAATGGATTTTGTTTTTTTCTTTCCCAGTGTAACAACCTTTCCTGTTTCATCAAAAAATATGAAACCTTTCATTTTTATCATCATATAGAAATAGACTAAGAATTTCCTTAGAAATATGTAATACGTTTAATGAAAATTAAATGGAACCTTACACATAGGAAAGAAAATCATTTTGTTATTCTGCTTTCTTTTTCTTAATTATTATATACTATTAAAATATGTGTATAACTAAATTTGCATGGTTTATCAAATTATATCCTGGAAATTTACTATGAATAAAAATTCATCTGCTTAAGACACATTGACCTAAACCTGCATTGCATGTGTGTCTCTTGTAAGACCCTGTGTGTGTGAAGGAGTCATGAATAAACTGGACTGAGCAGGATCAGTCCTACCCCATGGGATGATGGAGCCCAGCGGTACCATCAATGCCCAGAAATTGAGAGATGCCTTCAAGGACCAACAGGGCATATAATCGTGCACTGAGGGTGTGGGGTGTACCATGGGTAAGTAAAAAGCTAGATGTTTGGGAGTAACTGCACTTCATTTTGCAGGAATTGATTTAATGCAGTTGCAAGGTGGCCAGAACAGATGAGGTGACTTGGGCCTGAGATGATGAAAAATATCTTGGGCCTGAGAGGATGGAAGCCTGCCCTGAGCAGTGCTTTGAGGTGGTGGGTGAAGCTGAGAGGAACCCTCACCTGGCACAGCTGTGAGCAGTGTGGTCATACACAGGGCATGAACCAGGGGACTTATCCCCAGTTTCTGCGAAGTTTTCCTGAGAGGCAAGGATGACTCAGTCGAAGTGAAGCCCTAAAATCCCTGATGAAGTGCTCTGCTCTCTGCTGGGAGTGTCCACTTTCCAGGTTCTTACAGCTCCCAATTGACAGCTTTCCTGGGGACAGTCATTACTCAGGAGTCCACTTTGCCTCAGACACTCTTAAAAGACACATGTGATGAACTCCTATCACACTGGCCAGTTACACAAGAGGTCAGATGACTGCCTGACAGGGTGCTTTTCCTTCTAAAGCCTCTTCTCACTGTTTGCAAGCATCTTTCCTGCCTTATGCTAGGACTCAGCAGGATCAGTTAGTTCTCAATTATTTGCTTTCTGAAGCAAGTTTATCCTAGTAATATTGGGATATGTACCTTTTCCTTAAGTTCTTAGAACTGTGACTATGCTCAGCTGCCCTTATCACTAGACTGGCCTGGGATTTAGTCATCATTTTCATGCAGACCTCATGAGCCACAGCTTAGATTTTTGGTCAAGGTGATATGACTGCAAATAATTGTTGCAGTGGAAGAGAAAATGGTATAGATGTTCTTCAGCCAAACTCCACAAGCAGTAAATCATTACCAGCAAGGACAGACTCCCTGGTGTCTAATCAACTCAAAAGTATTATTGTAGAGAACACACAGGACCTAATTATTACTGAGTAGCATTTTTGCCTGATTATCTATTGTGTTCCCTTATAAACTGAAGCTTGCCTGGAAACACACACAGAATTCCAGATAAAGGGTGACAGAGCTCAAGGTCAAGGTACTACTAGAACCAGCTCCATAGCCAGATCCCACATACAGTATGTCAGAAATTCTACTAGGTGTTTTAAAACATTTTTTTATATTCCACTGATCCTATAACTAAAAACTTGCATCAAACCCATTTTATGGATGAAGAATCTGAGGCCCACATCTCATGGGGACTTCTCAGGATCTCTGTATAGTGCATGAAAGGCTGTGACTAGGCTCTTAGTCTGATGCTATCTAGGTGGCCACTCTGTACCATCCTGAGACAAAATCTATTTCTGAAATTTGTTGTGTATTCAGGGGAATAAAAATGTCTCCCAAGGTTTAGGAAGATGGAATGTCCAAGGTTCTTAAACCTGGCCTGATTTCAGAAAGTACAAGTGAGCAGGAAAAACATGAACACCCTACTCCCAAGGGAACTCACCAGATTCATCTGCTTTGGGCCCTGCCTGTCCTGTTGCTCACCCTGGAAACACTCCAGCAGCAACAACATTTTGACATGAAAGTTAGCTTCAGAGTCTGATGTTTAGAATCTGAGTTACATGCCTGAAAAGCAAAGTACCACACTCTGCATCAGCTTGATGAGTGTTACGGAATTAGACATGCAGCATAACCCACTCCTTGTCTGGAAGGTAAAAGAGGGCACTTTTTGAGACCACCTGAAGAATTTTGGAAAATTTTAATGGAATGAGATACAAGAAAAGGTCGACAGTACACACACACACACACACACACACACACACACACACAGCCATGGGCTTAAATGTTAGATCAAAACCCAAACTCCCTGATACTCTGTAGTGGAGGCAGTACCATGCTCACCAGAGCAGAGCACAGAAAAACATCTGCTGTGGTTGAATTCCTTTAAAGCCTGAACTCTTGTGAGTAGGCAGTAAACACTACTTTGTGGATCTCACAATAAAAATAAAACATGCCTATCTTCTCTAGTCTTTGGTGTGTGTCTCTCTCCATAGAAAAGTCACCATTTTCAGTGTGCCAAATGACACTTGTCCTGATGTACGGACAATGACAGTCATGTGCACTGTAGGAACAGCTAACAGGTCAGCAGGCAGCCATGAATCCAAGGACAGGAGAAAAGTGTAAGGCTCCTTAAATTAGAGGTTATGTTGAGGGGGAAATCAAGCAAGTGCTAGTAAGTGAGAAATAGTGCCTTATAGGAATGTCACTGACAAGATATCTAAAGCTATCAGTCCCAAAGTAGGTGGCACTGGGAAGGGAGGAGATTTCTTTTCCTCAATCATGCCTCTCAGAGTGGAAGAGAATTTTACCTTAACAAGTTTTATGTGGTTCATTTAGCTGAGCACCTACTTTGTAACTCCTTACAGTGGAATACAAGTCTTCCCTCCCTCGGAGCTTTTCTTCCCACTGTTTCAGCCATGGGCCCACTTGTCGGTAGGAAGGGTCATTAGAGTATGCTATGACCCTCAGATCCTAGCATCGTCCTTAGGCATTCATGACAGCCATTTTGGTGGTGGAGCAGGATCCCTGGAGTAATCCTCACACTGTGGCCACAGGGCACACAGACCTCTGCATTTGCACACCTAGAAGGTTCAGCCATGCATGTAGCTCACTTTGACGGAACAAGCTGATTCTGAACCTTGCGGTCCCTGATCAGGGCCGGCCCACTGTGGCCTGCAGGGTTTCCTTCTTACTGCCTATACTGATCTGGTTCCCGAGCACAGCTGCTATTTCTATGACACTTGAGATCTCCTCCGCTGTGTGAAAGGGAGGTGATGGCCCAATCACTGAATCATCTGTACTGACTGAAGGATTCTTTTTCACTTTGTTGTGCCCCCTTTGGCTGGTCTCCTCTGCACCTCGCCTCAGCCTGCCCAGTTTGGAGCATTGTCTGTTCTATGTCCCTACTGCCACCCGCTCAGGCCACAGCAGGACTCGGTGCTGATGGTTACATCCAATCTCTCAGCGTGAAGATCTCTAAGAACATTTGTGTTCTGAAGTTCCTCTTGCTTGTTTCCACAGCCCTTGAGGTGTGAACTCAGCAGAAATGGACCACGAAGACATTTTGCTTTCCCACCTGAGCTCCAGGGATCTTATAAAACAGTTAATTCATGAATGCAGTTCCCTTGAAAAATTTTTAGAAGTGCCAGTCATGGCTTTACAAACAAGGTATTGGGACTCATATCTTATGATTTCAAATAAAAAGAATCTCTGCCCCCTCTGTGATACAGTCATCCACGGAAGGCTGGGTTGTCTCCAGGAGAAATAGTGCCGTGTTGGGGATTCTGCACGAGGTCTGCTTCCTCCCATGTTATCCATGTGACAGCAACACTAGCTGGATAAGCCGTGATGGCTGGTATCCATGCTAATGTCCTCATGGAGACCGTGCATGCCTTCCACCAAAGCTACACCACACATCAGTCTGTTGTGCAGCACTGATGCTGTCAGGGACGGGGATGGCAGGTCAACAGCTCGGCTCTTCCTGTCTTGAGTGTTCAGTGACTCTTGGACATGTGTGATCTTTGAACATCAACTTGGAGCACACATTTCTTCCCAGTCCTTGCCTTTTCCTATAGGTTATTAGCATACCTTTTTCCTCAATTCTGATTGTCTTAGTGTTTTTCATTTTGATTTTCTGAACATCTTTAAAAGGCCGGTGTAGGGTCCAAAATATCATATATATTTCTTTAGAGCCTCTTTCCTATTTCACATAAAATGTATCAAATTTTCATTGTGCCTGTCTCTTCCTACTGGGAGAAATCCTGTCCAAAAAATACTTCATTATCCTCCTGGACCTACGAGGTCTGAGAATGAGAATTTTTTTCTACTTGAAGCCTAAATCCATCCAAATTATCTTCCAGATCTCCTTCCAGTTCTCCCAAATTATCATAAGTTCTCCTAATTAATCATAGGTTAAAATCTGGGTGCTCAGGCCTTGAAATCTTCGTGAATGGAGTGTAGAGAGACGCCTGCAGTCATTAGAAGATGCTCCGGAAGGGGATCCAGACACTCTGCTCTCTTCCTCCCTCCCCCTGCTTCCCAGTGGCCATCATTTGAAGGCTCCATGGAGATTGAGTCCCACCCTACTTTACTGCTATAGCACAATCACCAGAGGTCTGCCCTCAGTCTGTGGACTGGAGGCTGAGAAACTCTCAATGAAAATAGCCTTTCTGTATTATAGTCTCACTATCTGATAGTATGATTTTGTTGCAGTTACAGTAAATGATGAAAAACTATGACAGGATTTTTAACATGTGGTGCTGGGGAAATTGGATATCTGTATGAAAGTGCATGAATTTTGATTCCTACTTGCTCGCTGAAATAATAGCACCACAAAGTAGAAAAGAACCTGGAATCACACTTGAAATGATGGAAACTATAGAATAATATACATGAAACATATTTCAGAGCATCGAACTTGAGGACGGAAGTTTTGCACAACACCTCCAAGTCAGAAATAGCAAAAGCCAAAGAAAACAATGAGCAAATATAGCTAAAGACTGTTAACTCTCAGGCTTTCCACCCTGACTCACTGAGAATTCATTAATGACTCTTTAAATATTCCACCCCATTACTAGCTTCACCATGTGTTCTGATACTGGACAATACTGAGCTGTGTATGCAACTTGATCTCTAGTTTTGAAGTAGCAAAGTTACATGAGGTGGAGATGAGGTGATCAATGTATGATTTAATAAATCACATATTTTTCTATATAAAAAGAATATTTTATGCTTTCCCATGAGCCCCATAGGCTGAATGTAACAAACATCACAGGTTTTCTTGTTTGCACAGTGCTTTTACTGAGGCAATTGAAAATGGTATTCAAATAATTTAATTTCTAAATGTATAACAATTAGAAGAAAATATAATTTATATTTATGTGTAGTTTCTGTTTTACTATAGTTCACTAGTTCTCAGACAATTTTATGTTTTCCTGAATTTTTTTAGCACAAATATGTCTTAGGGGAAATTAAAATGTAAAATGTGCATGTGAAGTTGATCCTTCTCAAAAGAAGTACCAATGGCCAGTAATAAATGAACTAAGGTGGATTGACTCAGAGATTAGAGAAATTCAAGTTTAAAATACCATGTAATCTCATCTTACTGCAGGAGACTCACAGTAACCAACAATCAAGGAGTAAGAAATTCTAGGATGATGTTGTGGAAGACAGGATGTCAGACATTTTCAGACAGTTAAGGATTCAAGGGTGCACTTCTGAAAAACAGAGAAAGATTTTCGTTTGACTACCCTGGATCAGAGAAGCTCAGGCTTCACAACTTCTGATACTCGGAGACAGTGCTACAAAGGACATTGTTAAAGTTTTGCAAGCTAAAAGAGATCAAACAAAGATAATTATTCTAAAAGTACAGATTTGTTACTGTAGTTATTCAGTCAGCCTCACTTAGGTAGGGAATCTAACCTAAGACAAAGGGGTGGGCACAAATTAGAGAGTCCTAAGGGAAGGAGAAGGAGCACCTGTGGAAAACTGTGAAACCCAGTTATTAGTTTATCAAAGTGTGGCCAGGAAGGGAGGAGGGAACTGGGAATGTGCTCCCTGTGAGCAGAAACTACTATGCTCTGCAGTTACAGAGGATTGTCCCTTAATATATGCCAATTTCTTCTTTAATGATAAGGGAGAAAGGATCATTTATAGATTGTTGGTGGAAATGGAAACTAGAACGATGAGAATGAAAATCCATATGGAGATGTTTCAAAAAATTAAAAGCACAAATTGCATTGGACTCAGCTATTCCCTTTCAGGTGTCTTTGAGATACAACTCAGAGGCAATATATTATGGTAATATATTCATAGGAATTGTTGTAGTATCAGAACTGCAAAATCTTGGAAGCATCCTATGGCCAAATATCCATCAACACAAAAGTGGATAAAAATGTGCTACACATAGTGGAGAACTATTGTGAGATGGAAAATTATAACTCTAGAATGTATATCTAGGGTACATTTCTAAGAAAACTGATACAAATTCAGACCTTAAGTGAAGTAAGTCAAACACAAAAGCCTGATTTTTTTCATGGATTCTTGAAAGTGAAAAGGAAGAAAAAATGAATGGAAAGAAAAAGTGCAAGCAAAACTTTTGTACCTTGAGAGGTAAAGAAGGATTGAAAGGGGGTGGAGCAAACATGGCAGATAGATAACAGCTGGCTACAGAGGCTCCCTGAGATAGTCAACTTAGAATTCAACATAATACAGCATGGGGATCCCCAAACAGAGGGAGATGAATTGTCTTGTCCCAAGAAGAAACCAAGGTGAGAAGAACCAATCAAACATACAGTCCCGGTGCTATTATTGGAACAGTTTAAGGTTCAGTGGTCCCACTGCAGCAGGCAACTTGCCGAGCCATCCCAGGTCCCACCGCTTTAACTCACTGGAGGCGCAGTCACACTGAGGTTGGGGGTCAGCCAGCTGAACGGAGAGCTGAGCTGGCGGGGAGCCTGAATCAACCTGTGTTCAGTGATGGGAGTGGAGCCATTCCACAGAAAGGGGGGCTCCAGTGGATGACATTCTGGAACCAGGCAGGAGTGGCAAGTACGACAGGCAGCAGTGACTTCAGTCAGTTGTTCCCTTCCTGAATCGGATTGGTCCAGTGAGCTACGCCTGGGTCATGCAACCTAGCTGAGACCCAATAGGTTATCCAAAATCAATTCCCTATGGTGGTAGTGCACACTAATGCAGTGAAGCCTCAGAAGTTTGAATAACCCAGAGGGGAGGCAGTGCATAGTAACACAGTGCAGGCCTCAGCAGCTTGACTGTTCTGGAGGGGAGGGGCCAGCATATGCTTCCCCTGTCTGTAACTCACTAGCACACTGCAGCAGGAAGGGTCACCTAGCCAGCGTGCTTCTGAAGAATTGTAACCAACAAAGAAAGAAATTGGGGCCTCCTGGAAGAAACAAACTAGATGGGAAGAGGAAGGTACAACAAAAACTCCCCTGGTCCCAATCCTGAGAACATTGACCCAGGACAGGTAAATACAAAGGAGAATGAGAACAGCAAACAAGCAATATCAGAAACAAAGCCAGTGGACATAAAGAGATATCTTTGGGACCTCATAGACAAGTTCAAAAGTGAAATATTTAGCCAAGTAAAGCAAGATATAAGAAGATTAATAAAAGAGATGCTAAGCACTCAAGCAGACACAGATGGAAGAAGGGGCGAACTCAAACAAAGGAAAGAACCATTTGATGAAGAATATAAAGAAAATACAGAATACATGAAGCAGATTCAAAGAGATTACCAGGAAATTAAAAGCTTTATGGAAAGATGGCAAATCTGCTTACAAGAAACTAGGGATAGATTATTCTAACTGAAGGGCAGTTTTGCAATGTGGGATTATGAATGGAAAAACTTTTTAAAAATAACAAGGAAACAATACAAAGCCTAGAAGATGGCAAGAGGATCTAAAACTTGATAATAAATAATGTGAATGAAGAAGCAGAAGTACAAACAATGGAAGTGCAGAGGTTATTCACAGAAATAATTAAGGAAAACTTCCCAAACATAGGAAAAGGAAATTATATTCAGATATATGAGGAATACAGAACTCCAGCCACCTACAACCAAAACACAGCTACACCCAAGCATATAATAATCAAGATCCCAGAAATTCAATATAAGAGCAGAATATTAAATGCTGTTAGAGACAAGAAACAGATCACCTATAAAAGGAAGGTCCATCAGAATAACAGCAGACTTCTTGACACAATTAAGTCAAGAAGAGCCTAGAGTGAAGTGTTCCAAGCCCTGAAAGAAAATAACATCAAACCAAGATTGATATACCCTGATAAACTGTCTCTAGAAATTAATGGAGAAACAAGATGCTTCCAAGATAAATAGGATCTTGGAAAATTTACAACCACCAATCCAACTCTACAGAGAATACTGCAGGGCATTCTAGAAAGACAAAAATGTAACAGGATTCTAGGAACAGTGGCAGAAAAGCCTCAATGAATGGAGCAGAAAACAGAAGGATGTTAAGTAGACAACTAATGGCAAAAAAGGGCATAACAGAAATTAGGCAGAGAAGGTTGCTTATAATCTCCAATGTAGATGGTCTTGAACACTAAATTTTAAAAAAAGGAAATACATGTGGAGTAGATCAGGTGGCAGGGTCAACCAAGATGCTATTTATAGGAAATATAATTAACATGAAAAAGAGTGTATGGACTGAAAATCAAATATGAGAAAACAATGCTCTATGTGACAGGGAACCAGAGAGTAATGGGGGCAACTAGAACAGTATTTGTGGGTAGGTGGGAAAGACAGGCTTTAATAGGTAAAGGAATGCAATCAGAGATTAAGTCCAGGAGAGAGAAGGTTTGGAACCACTTAGGTAAATATCAGGTTGCCCCCCAGTAATTTAAAACAAGGGTCTTGTTCAGACCCCAAAATGCACAGTGTACCCTGGGGAAGTGAAAGGGGAGAGAGAGTCTTTAAAAAGATGGCAGAAGATATTGTTAATAGTGTATCAGGATTTGAAACCCACATTACTCACACCACTCTGTTTAGATAGATTTTATTTTGTCCCAGATTTTCTACTTGCATTAGAGTTGAGGGCACAGACAGCTATCCCCAAAACATCAAGATATAGCACAGTAATCATCTTTAATTTCCTATTAAATTAATCTAGAGCCCTGTATGACTTACACTGTTTTATCATGACTGATCTTAGTTAAATCTGGTTTGTTTGATTGCTGTTTGCTATCAACATATTTTATTGAAAACTGATATCCTTGATAGTATCAAGTCTGAGATTATAGGGAACTAAACTGAAGATGACATGACTCTATGATACACATTCTGGTTTGATAACTGCCTGTTTTTGAAGTTTTATACTATATAAAAAGTTGTGTTTTTGTTAGTTATGTAATCATATATTCAATTATGCTATGTCTGATGATATAGCCAATTCTATTGAAGATAACAAGAGACAACACAGGAACTATGGTAGAATTCTTTGTACAATGGTCTTATATGTCTTCTTCATTTAATGTGTTTATAGGAATACATTTTGTTTTGTCTTACTTTGTTTTGTTACTCCCTCTAATATAGAAAGGATAGAAACACATGTTAAGACTCATGCATGTGTAGAATCTATATAAACAGTTTATGAGAACTGATTTTATGACACATGATGAGATGAACAGATACTCTGAAGAAAAAGAGACACTAAAGTACCCAGTGCTGATACTTAAGTGTCATAAGCTGACACCCAGAAATAGTACTATTCTTTGTTCAGAGTGATACTAGTGTGCTTGGGTTTGTTCAATCTCGACATAATTGAAGATATGGATAACTGAATGTATGTTTATGTGTATAGGATTGATAACCATATTTCTAAGTCTGTTGGATAGTTGAACAGAACTGTTTGCAGTCTCCCTGTTTGAATTCTAACTTTATATGGTCCACTTTTGTATCTTGAACAACTATTTGTAAAAGGACAGTATGTAAACATTAACTAGTGATTTCCTATTGTTTATTTTTTCTCTGAACATATGTATTATTTCTACCTATTTTCTGTTTTGTTTAGTCTTTCTTTAAATAAAATTTTTAAAAAAGAATGATTGAAAGGAAGAGATGGGAATGGGAAAAATAAATAAGGTTAGTATGTACATTCATAAATTCTAGATTTTGAATATGATCTGTATATATGACATATATATTAATATAAAAATTAACTTAAAAATCCAACGAAGAAATAATGTAAAAAGAAAATAGAGATAACAGAAAACAAGGAGATGGCTCCTTTGCAAATGGGAGGGTCATGTATGGATGGAAAATGGTGGGAAAGCATGGAAAGGAGCAGACACTAACGGTTAAGGTATGCAATGTATGAATACCAACACCACATGATGAACATAAACACTATGTTCCACAATCCTTTAGTTCCACACCTTAAAGTAAATATTTGAAAATAAATTTCTCACCCAAATTTTGACTGCTCTTTGATTGGTGTGCCTTAGGGTGACACAGAATTTGATCTAAGGTAAAATACCTGACTGACAGTGGCTCATGAAGGATTGAGAGAAGAACCACTGAGTAGGTGAAGGCGGGGAAATTTGGGGGCAGGAAATGGATTCTGAACAAAACTATGATGAAGCAATGATTCATTCAGACTCCATATTTGTCAACACTGCTGAAATTGACATGGAACTTAGCACGGGATATGTCAACCCTTACAAGCCATCATGTCAGAAATAATGGTGTTTAAATTACTGTGTGTATGGCTGCCGTGCATTTCCAGGTGGCTGCAAAGGCAAGCTGTTCCTTGGGTTTCAGTGGAATCTTTGGAACGACTCTCCCTCAGAGTTGGGGAGACTTTGAGTTTAGGGAACTTGACCTGCAGCTTGTCTGAGAGGGTGCCCTCCATGGCTGGCCTCCACATCTCAATGGATGGTTCCCTGCCCTATTTGAGAAGAGCTGTGCACTAACCAGTGAGGGATAAGTTCACCATGACTGCAGGTCTCCAAGACTTGAAAAGTGCTATGCAAGGTAAAACACTCTTAGGGATAAAGTAAGCCACATCATGGGATGCACTCTTCAATCACTGGACATATTCAAGAGTCCTAAAACAATCAGGGCTAGAGTGCTTTGGACACAGGGAAAGACACTTCTACATACCTCATTCCTTTGTGATAAATGTTTGGCAAGTTGATGACATTGAATACAGCTCCAGTTGTTCATTACTAAGTGTATGTCTTCAGTCTCAGAAGAGATCTGGACTTTGGCTTTTGAAAATCCCTGGAATTGTTCAGACTTTGAGCAAGTGATTATTATTATTATTTTTTCTATTCCTGTAGGGGAAGCTTGTATTATTTGGCGATAAATGCTTAGCTTGATTTTATTATCTTTCTTTGGAGACAAAATGAGTTTGGAAAGATGTTTTTGGATGTGAAATTCACATGGGGTGAATTTTGGTGTTCATCAAAAACAGGCAGGTAAAAGAAGCAGTTCAAGAGAGGACGGTCCTGGATGCATGTGTGGGGTCATAGAGCCTGAGCCTCAGGAATGTGTGGTCTCTCCTCCCTTCCCCTCTGCCGCTGATCCACAGTGCTGCTTCCCAGCCACCAGGAACCGAGCAGCTTTGTGCCTCCAAGTCCTTCTGCCATGCTGATTTTCCCTTGGGCACAGCCTATCACAGACTGAAAACATGGACGGATTAACCCTTTGCTCCTCCCAGTTGTGGTTACTGTTGCAACAACATGACAAACAAGTGTGGGTATTGTCTTGTGCTTCTGGAATTTACCATGGAAAACAAAAGCAAAGAGAGAGCTAGAAGACCTAGCAAGCCCACATAAGCAACTCCCTGTAAACAGCAAAGCATGAGGAAGGCCTGGGGGAGACTGAAGACCTTGGAGCTGGTCCCTGTGTGTGCGTGGATAGGGGCAGGAAGCTGAGGGCTTCAGAAGTAGTACAGGACAGCATCATCCAGAGGAAAGTTTTGAAACTCCTGTTTGAATTACTCCATGGGCTTCAGCAGCAACTTACACCAGAGGTACTAATGACATTCAGGTAATACCAGACAGCAAGAGAAAACAGGTAGACAATACAGTTCCAGATATAGTGAATGAATCTACCTGAAACCACTGTGTTGAGTGAGATGCGGCTTGGAAATCCATCACTGTTTTCATGGAATGTAGGCCATGTACCACATATAGAATAGCAAATAAACTTTATGCATGCTTAGGAATAGAGGACATGTTTTAATCAAATAAGCAAAAGTAGTGTACATCCATCCATGTGCAAACACATTTGTAAAATTATACAAATAAATCATTCATTCATTAGACATACGTTTTACAGAAACTAACACATCGTGCAAATATGTTGTATATTAGTATAGTCTCCATGAACACTTTACACACTTTTTCTTTCTATTGATATAAAGTGAAAGCTGGGAATGGTCCCTCGAGCCTGTAATCCCAGCATTCTGGAGGCTGAGGCAGGAGGATCATTGCAAATTTGAGCCCAGCCTTGTCTACAAAGTGAGCTCAAGGCTAGCCCAAAGTGCATAGCAAAACCCTGTCTCAAAAAAAAAAAAAAAAAAAAAAAAAAAAAAAAAAAAAACAATAAAAGGTCCAAACTAACACTTGGTAGAGCATATAAATACCATACTGAATTTACCTGAGCTCTAAAAAGTGAAAATATTGATCTACATTTTGAAAAATTAGACACCTCACAGAAGTAGAAGTCTCTGATTTTCTGATTTTCTTCCCACTAAACACCACACTATATCAATAAAATGTGTGGAGTTCTGCCCCTGGCTGTTGAGCAGGCCCTCAAAGGAGGACATTGCTGTCCTTGAGCAGGTTGCAAAATACCTAGGCTTCTCAGTTTTACAACAGAGATCAGCATGTGAAACCCACATCAAGAATATCAGCCTGAATACTTCCCCTTTACTGCACAACTGGCACAGCATGAGTCTCCGGGAGATTCAGGAAATCTTACCCCAGTGGGCAGAACCACAGTACAAGCTCTGCTGAGAGCCAAGCTGATGCTGCCTGGGAGGACCTAGGGTACCTGTGAAATCTTGTTCTGCTCCAGGAGCCAGACCCTGGGCTCACTGCTTCATGTGATACCCACTGACTTCCTGATGTGAGGCATCAGATCTACCTGAGGGCTTTGTTTTGAGTTGCTTGCTACAGGTGAGGCTGACAAGGAGAACTAAGCTTAATGGGGAGGTCAAGTTGATGGGCTGTGATTGCTGTAGGGAGCCCCATCCAAACAGACAGTCTCCAGTTAATCCAGTATGCTCTCCCTTGTCAGCCTTTCAAAGTTAAGAAGAATTTTTAAGGACAACCTCTTTACATCTGGAGCATCTTAGGAGTTACAGCATTGGTATTTGTAAAACAGATTCAAGTCCATAGACAATGGAATCATGGCTCTGCTTGGAAAGTAGTTGACGATCCCTGGAAAAGAAGGAGTGGATCCTCAGTATCCCATGCTACTCCTTCAGCCCAGGCATGTCACTAGTTGTAACATCCACACCCATGAACTTCTTGGCTCAGAGAGAGTTTCAGTCTCTTTTGTGTTCTTGGCTTTAAATGAGTGGATCAAAAAGCCTAGGTTTCCTTTGAATCACATTGAGTTCAGGCTCTGTGAGGTGGGATGAAGCCTCAGCCCAAGGAGAGATTTCACAAATGGTGCATATTTCCCCAAGTTGTCTACACTGTACACCTGGGGCCACTTTGTCCTCAGGGGACCCTGAATGCAGAATCTGAAACTTGTTCTAAGCTCAGGCTCAGAAAGTGAAAGCAGAGTGGACACATCTCAGGATCGGGAAGTTTAAGGTAAGGACTGAAATTGGACTGAGGAAACCATACCACAGAGAGATGGTTCCAGAATGTTCTAGAAAAACCATGCTGACTGCTCTGCAGTGCAAGTTGCAGAAGTCTCACAAAAGTACTCACTTTCATCACACTGGGGGAAATTTGTGAGGATGAACACCTTCCCCTTGTCAGCACAGTGGTCCAGGGAGTCTCAGCCTTGTTCTCAGGGCTGTGTGTCTGTGTGGAGGTAAGGCATGACCTGGGCTCAGTTAACTCATAGTGAGGGGATGCTCTGGGGGCCTGAGGAAGCACCATCCTGATGGGAACCCAGAATAATCCAGAGCTCCTGCTGCTGTCCTCTGTTCTCCAGAGTAGGATTCTTTGCCCAGGGGAACATTCTAGACAGTTAAAGCCTTGTTCTGAGGGTCTGCTTCAGGGAACAGAGGAGACAACCTAGGCTTAGTTATTAGATTCATGCTTGTGGCAGCAGGAGGTCCAACAGTAAGTAAAATTACCTAAATGAGAATCCGCCTGTGCCTCTGTTCATAGCTATGCACTACATAGGGCAGAGCAACTCCCTTTGCTTGTTCCCCACAGTTACTCTGAGTGTGAGAGTCTGGCTCTGAGGTTCACCCTAAAAATGAGGGGAGCAGAGAGCCCTTGACTCTTTCAGCTTTCATGGGGAGATGCAGTGTGGGAATGAGGAAGCTGTGCTCCAGACAGTCGGTTCCCCAATAACTGTGAAATGGTTGTACGTTTGTCCCAGTGCATTTTGGCACAGAATTCTCAGTTGGGTACACACAGTCCCATCATAAGCTCTCAGAATTACACCCTTAGTCTGTGCATGGTTTATCAGGTTTGTGGAACTGAGAGAGCCTCAAGTTTCTTTAGATAAAAGGGAGATGATGAGGACAGAAGGGGGACACCTCTCCCCAGGTAGAGGATCCTAGGATAACCCTGATTTTCTGCCTTGACAGCTCTGCAGCACAGAACTATCTTGTTTGGCAAGTCAAAACCCCATGTGCAGCTTTTTTTCCTTTCAAAGGTCTTGGGTGTCAGAGCTTCAGTGTGAGGGGAGTACACTGAGTTGACATGGGACTGGTATCCAGGAAGGGGAATATCCCCATGTGAGGATCAGGACACCTGCAAGTCAGAGACTTGGTGTGACAGGGCACACTCAGGTCAGCTGGGTTCTGCCAGGAATTAAGGTGAGGACAGAGAAGGAGGAAGGAAGGAAGGAGGGAGTGCAGGCCACACCTCTAGAGGAGTCCCTTGGAGGACTGATCTGCCCAGGGTACCAGAATAGGCATGGCTGCAGGATGTGTGGTCCCCTATCCATGTGTGGGGTCTGAGACAGGTGAGAACCTTGGTCACAATGATGTTTGTTTCAGTCCCTAGACTAGGACGTCCCCACGATAGCCTGCCCCTGTTGTGATCCTAGGGCATCCCTATGCATGGTGTGCACATAGGAGATTCTTGAGCTATTCGGACTGGCCTGAGGGATCTTAGAGGACTCAGAGGAGGAACTCAGCTTCTCCAGAGTGAGGTTCCCTCAAGGCAGTGTCCAGTGTCACGTGATGAAACCAGGCAGGACTGGTGGGCCCATGGCAGATGGGACCAAGTCTGCTTATGCTTTCAGTCAAAATTAGGCCTTGTGTTCTGATTGTGGAACTTAGAAAAGCAGTAATCATATCATTCAATAGTAGCAGATCCTTGAGGACTGAAGGGGAGGATTCCTCTGGAGAACACTGAAGAGACATGGTCTTCTAGACCTCCACCCAGATACACAGATAATGTTGTACACAGTGGGGAATCCAAGGCATTTGGTGAGTAGAATTATCCAACTTCTTTTATCCTTTATAAGGAGATAATCACTTTGCTTTCACCCTGCAGGAATCAATGAATGAACTTTTTAGAGGTGGAAGTTTCAAACCAGGATTAACTCATATGATTGTGCACAGAATGAACATCTTAAATCACTGTTAGTAAGCGTTTGGGATCCTGATGAAAGGCAAACACGACATGAAGAGCATTGAAACTCAGGTTACAGTAGTTAAATATTGATAGAGCAGTAGAGAGCAAAGGCATGTGTGGTTACGTGGCTGAAAGCTGCACCGTGGCAGGAAGGCTGTTGCTGGCATAGAATGGGGTCTGGAGAAGCAGACACCACAGCCTTGGTGACTCATGGGCTATCATCCAATTGTGAATGGTCCCCTGCAATTGCATGAGGTCACCCAGAGGGGGTCATGAAGTATCATTCACACTTCACTTTGACTGACATCTGGTGGTCGAGGTGTGCTCACTGGTGCTGTGGTAAGGAAGGTGCCCCAGCCTCTTCCTTAAGGAATGCACTGACTTAGGCCATGAGAGGACTAAACTAGACACTGAGGCACTGGCTTAGGATCTAGGAAACAGTCTTGTTATCGCCAGCATCTCTCAGGCTCTGAAATACGGTGGGTGAAATTTAAGGAATTTGATGATCAAACCGGGGCAAAGAAAGACATGATATAGGGCCCGAGGTAACAGGCTTGCTGTGTGTCCTGAAAAGACATTGGCTGCTACCACTCAAATCTTTTTTATTAAATAATTTTATTGGAACATTTTAGATATACATAATGATCACATTCAACCTAGATATTTGTTCTTTTTATTTTAAAGGAAATAAAACCAAAGAAAACAGAATAAAACAAATCAGAACAAAATAATGCGAATGATACAGAACTATAAAACAAGACAACAGGAAATCAACAATGACTCCCATAATGTCTCATTTTCTTCAAAGTAGCTGTCCATACCATCACACATAATAATTTCAAACAATACAAAACAGAATGAAACCAATCAAAACACAAGATTGAAAGGAAAACTAGACTTCATAACAAGAAAATAGAAAATCAACAGTGGCTACAATAGTGCGTCTTGTTTGCTCCCCAATAGTTGTCCATACCATCACACATAATAAAATCAAACAAAATAGAATAAAACTAACCAAATGAAAATAATTAATTCATTATAGGACTTCAAAACAAGATAATCAGAAATCAAAAGTGGTTTTCGTAAAAAATCCTGCTATCATTTAAATAGCTTCCTGTACCATCAGGCAAAGTAAAACTTTAACGAGACAAGACAAATGAAAGTATCAAAATTAACAAAACAATACAACAAGTTGAAATAAGATAATGGGAAAGTAACAGTGGTTATTACTTTCTCTTTTCAGGCATTTCCTTCCCTAGCACTTTCATACTATATACTGTACTTTTTTGGGTCCCACTAACTCCTTCATTTTTTCATGCTAGAGATATAACTCAGTGTTCACAATGTGAATCCAGACCATTTCCCCTATGAACATGATTTCTAGTTGCATCCAATTACCTACAGCAGCCTGGAGATTATCCTACTTTATAGATGAATATCTTTTCATGTATGAAAATGCCATTTCTGTTTTATCTATTCTGCAGTTCATGGGCAAGTTACTTTTGTAATTATTTTCTCTCCTTTGATTTTAGGCCTGTGAATTTCCTTTAGAGTTAGATGTGTTTGTTGTATACAGTATATTGATAGATCTTATTTCTTGACCCAATTTCTTGTGTTTATTTTTAATGATGAAATAAAGCTATCTACATTAATGGTTACAACCTATATACATTGGTTCATCTGTGCCATGCTCTCTTCCTGCCATAGGCCCTCCACTTTTCCCCTTCGCTCAATTGCCTGTCTTGTTTTGTGAAGTTATTTGTAGCCAATTCTTTTACTTTAAATTCCTCTACCCTATCTTAGACCACAAGTTTCTCCCCTTAACAAAAGCTTAGTTTCGATTATCAGTACATTTCCTGTGTCTTTTTCTTTTCCCTTTCTTCCTTTCCCTTTCCATCCTACCTAGTTCTCCTTCATGCTTGGGTATTGTTTTTCTACATAATATTATCTAGTATGCATTTATTTTGTTCCAGTGATTGAACTCACAGTCTTAACCATACCAGGCAGGCACTCGAGCCACTGAACTAAATCTATGGCCCTTCTAGTATACATATTGATTCTTATTTACACTTTCAGTTTTTCACACTAGAGAGACAGTGTGATATTTACATATTTGTATTCAATTTATTTCCCGTAAAAGTATCATCTCATGGTCAATCCATTTACTTAGACATACCCCACGTTTATCCTTCTTTATGGATGAGTAGTATTGCACAGTATAAAATCTCACAGCTCTTCACATGTTCTTTGGTTGAAGGACACTTGGGATGTTTCCAAGATTCAGCTCTTATACAATGTGCTGCTATAAACATGTGCTTGCATATATTGCTGTGCTATGATGTTGTGAATTCCTTTGGGAAGATACCATGAACTGGAATAGCTGGGTCTAATGGTGCCTCTATTTTCAGATTTTTGAGGAACGTCCAGACTGTTTTCCAGCTAGTCACAGAGGTCTACACTCAAGCCAACAGTAAAGAAGGGACGTGGAGATGGAAAAACTGACTTTTCACATACCGAAGACTAAACATATCACTGTCTCACACAATGATTCGAATTAAAATAATGCATCAAAGATCTAAATGTTACACAGACACACTCATCTTCTGAAAGAGAGACTCAGCAGAACACTTGAAGTTATAGGTGTAGGGAAGGAATTTATAAACCAACCCGGATCACATGGCAAGTGCTTCCCATATTCAGCAATTGGTAGCTCATCTCATTGAAAAGCTTTTGTACAGTAATCGAAATCACCAACAGAGTGAAGAGACAACCTGCAGAGTGGGAAAAATTTTGGCCTCATATTCCTCAGAGAAATGACTAATATCTAGAATAAAAAAGAATTCAAGACAGCCTAACTTCCAAACTGAAAGACCCAATCATAAAAGACATCTGAAGTGAAGACATTTATCCGATGAGTAAATAATGGCAATAGGACTTGCTACACACAAGCTGCACGTCTGATCTGCACCCAGGCCTTGCATTTTTGCTTTAACCTTCCATGGGTCAGACAGCGAATACTGCCTGGTGCTTTCTTATGTGCTGGGTTGTCTGTTACTGCCCACATCTACTTCATCTTTTCCCATGCATTGTGTAATTTTCCTGAAGTATCTGTTCATATGTTTTATCCATTTGTCTAAATAGCTTGTTCCATCTTATCGTTCAATTTCCAGAGTTATTGGTATTCTTTGAGTAGAAATCAGATGTGTCAACACTGAATCCTTTCTCCACATCCAAAGCTTGCATTGTTATTATTTAACAGTATCTTTTGTAAGGAATATTTTATCATTGGCTAAAACCCAATTCCTTATAATTGTCTGTTTCAAGCCATGCTTTTGCTGCTGTAGCTGAAAACTCTCACCTATCTAGATGTACCACGGACATTTTTCCTGTGCCTTCTCCTTTACATTTAGACCTTGGATCCACTCTGAGAAAATTCCTGCACAGGATTGGAGGTTTACTGGAGCACTGTTTCCTAAATGACAGTGTCAGTTCCTATCATCCAGGGATTTTGTCCTTTGTGTCAGTGCTCTCATCATTATGGGCACAAAGTTGTCTGTGTTGGTCTCTATCAGCTTCTTTAGTGAATACAGCATCTGTAGTCACAGCTCCCAATTAATTCCACATATTAAAATGTCAATCTTCTCTCTTTTCCCCCTAAGTCTAATAAGAGTTTTATGCAAGTTAATGATTTTTAGATATAAAACAATTTTTGTGCCACTGAGGTTTCATAACAACTCGCAGTGAAATTCGGTGTTTTCTGTTAGTATCAATTTTATTTCCTCCTTTTTGAATTCACGTTGTTTAGAATATCTTCTATGATTCTAGTGGCACAGTGTGTAAGATGGCAGCACTAATATGAGATTTTCCTTAGGCAAAAATTGTATATGGCTCTGACTGCATGAACGGAAATGAATGCCAATGTCAGGCACCTGGGGGGAAATCATCTTACTGAAAATGTTGGCTAAACGTTCCTGCTGAGTATGTAGTCTCCTGATACAATTATTGAAGTCCTAGTTGGCCCTTTCAGCTGTCAGTAGAGTAATATCTTCAGATTTGGAGGCATTGTGTTGACCACAACATAAGGAAGGAAGCAGTGATCATCACTATGCAGAAGGTCACCTACAAGTGATTACTGTGTTTTGTTCAATGGAATATGGCACCATAACCCTGGACCTCACCCCATGTAAATTCGGGGACTCCACACCTGCATGCTGCTGCTCCACTCTCACACCCTAGAAACACATGCAAAATCACAATGCCTTTTCACTGGAGTCTGAGAGACCATTCTAAGGAGGAAATTAGTCTTTGGTACTCACTGCTAATCCAGTCTATATCATTTCTGTTAAAGAAGACAGGATTTACTGTTTGATTTCCAGATCTACTCTTTGTTTGCAAGGCAGAGACTTAAAAAAACAAAGATGACAACACACTTCCCTTTGTTTACATCAATAAAAACTCACTGTATGATCTAGTAGCTCAGGACAAAATTATTTTAACTCACTGAAGCCATACCAGGATCCCAGGAACAATGAAACAAAACATGAATACAAAACCTACAGTTGCAGAAAAATCTATATGAGCACCGGGGACGATCAGTGATGGGAGGAGTGAAGAAGTACCTTAGGATGTTTACCAACCATGTTTGTGGACCTGGTTGAAAGGGGTCATCTAAGTCCTCAGGATCCCTCCTAGGAGCTGATGTGCTGTCCATCTTTGTAGTGTCCGCACCTCCCAGTCCAAACCCTTCCTCTGTATGAGGGGCCACAGCTTGTGTTTGCTGGATCAGTACGCCCCACCCCCTGCCCATACATCCCTGGGGTGTGGGGGTTGGGACTTTACAGAGCACTTCTTGGACAGATTTGTGGTAAAAGGGGTCTGATGAGGTGGCTAAGACAGTCTGGTTGGAGAAAAGTGGAATTTTAAAGGAACTCAGAAGAGCCTTGTGCACTGTCCTGCCATCTGTTTTCATCTCTGCAAACCTAGTGTTCATGACATCGAAAAGAGGGCGCTTTGTCCACACGTTTCAGGCAGACAACTCACCCATTGGCTCTGTCTGTTCTCCTTTGCACTGTCACCTAGTTTGTATGTCGGTACCTGAAATCCATCCATGCTCACCTGGCCACAACTCTGTGCATGTGGAGATGTGGTCACCCCCTCCTACATATTCACCAGTGCACCTTGAAACCTCTTAACTATCACTTTTGCCTATCACCGAGGAACGTGTCTGTTCCGCCTCCTCATCCCAGTATGTCCTTAGGGTCCAGTAGATCTTTTGCAGTCATGTTTGAATCCATTAGTTTCATCTTCTCCAGTTTTCAGTAAATAAAAGTGTCGCAATGGGTATCCTGGTCTTGTATTCAGCCGAATGGCCTCACTTGTCTCAGCAGGTGTATTGTTCAGGCTTGGAATTAACAATGTGCGACAGTGGATGCAGGTAGTCATGTGCCAGAAGTATGCGGCATGTTTCTGTGCAGGGAAACCTTATGGTAAATATCCACAAATGCACAGATTTCAAAATGAAAATGCTAACGTTCCTAAAATATGCAAAGGATGTAGAACAGCCAAAGGAAATCGTTATTGTAGATCTCAGGTAGAGGTACCCTAGTTGAAGAATTATATACTGATAATAAATGAGACTTTGAAAACACTGTGCAAATACTACAGTGTAACTGAAAGAAGTTCAGGAATAGATCCACAGTTATGGTAAATTGAAAACTGATGATCCACTTAAAGACTAGCTAAACTGAACCAGCATGGTGAGCAGTGAAGAGAGACCACCTACAGACAGTCACCAGCACAAAAAGAGGTGGAGAGTAAGAAAGTGGTGTTGTTTGAGCTGTTGATTCTTTTTGTGCTTTTGGTTCTCCTGGAGGATCTCATCACGGTGACTTCCTTGAAATGAATTTGGCTATTATGATCACAGGAGCTGAGGACCATGTCATTGTGAATGCTGTGGTTCACTTTGGCGGAGGTATGGTCCTTTCTGTGAGCATCACTTCATGGCACCAGGGGATCGGTGTTGGAAGATGTGTGCTGTTCAGTCTCTAGGAGAAGACTGTCAGGCTGGCTTCCTAATGTGAATTGGGCTGATCTTATGGTCAGAACAGTTTGAGACCTCTTCTAAAGTATGGCTGTGGTAATTTTCAGGGCAGCCCTGGTTCGTACTTTGAGCATGTCCTCTTGGCCTTAGTGTGGAATCTTTAGCATAAGAGTACAGTGCCTTCACCTTGATGGCACAGACTGTCTGGATTCCCAGAACAAATCCATAAACCACACATACCGCATCATTGTCATGGGCTCTAAGCCACCAGTTGTACTTGTAAGGAAGGCACTGTCGTGGGCTCCAAGTCTGCAGCCACACTCATGCAAGGCATTCCTGTGGGTTCCAAGCCCTCAGCTAAATTCTCTTGGACTTCGGGGTGTGGAAAGATTTGCTGCTCTTTCTTTGTGTTTGACCACTTTAGTGACCATTTTAAATTGTAGTATAACTAATGTGTCTTGTATTGTGCTGTTCTTTTGCAGTCCGTAAAAATAACAATGTCCATCTGCATCTACAAACACCTACCAATAGTAAAGACATAACAATAATTATAAAAGGGAAAGGAGACCCTCAAACAGCTAATCCTGGAATCATGGGGATATCCACATGCACAGAATAAGCCTGGATCTACCATATATCTATCTATATATTTACGTGCATCTATTAGCACTGATGGTATGAGTATTTCTTCATTAGAGTTCTTTCCTTTGGCCAAAATATTGTACACCAAAAGTAAAAGGAGCAAAGTTTATTCTGGCTCATATTTTTCTGCCGTGAACCACAGAAAGAATGGGAGAGAACACATCCCTGAATGGTTTCTCCAAGTAGCCAAACCCATCTTTTACCCAAGTTTCTCCTTTAAATTGGGAAATTTAGGGGACATTATGTCAGTCATAACAATTGATGTTTCCACGACAAAGATAAAAAGTAAAGGAGGTATTTTGAAGAGTTAATTCATATAATCATGACATTAGGCATACTTGAACTCTGTGGGTGAGGCTAGCATGATGGAAACTCACACAGCATCTTTATTTTTCTTAAAATACATTACCTTACAATTTGGTAGGATTACACACATTGATTGGTAAATCCAATTGCATATTTCCTGACAAAAATACAGTGCACACCCATCAAAACTGGCCTTGTTTTACCCTCTGCCCCACAGCCTTCCCATGGTCTGGTAAACTGGCATAGCTTAGGCTATTCTTTTGCCTTGTGACTTAACCCTGGAAATCAGTGGAAGAGAGAAACACAGCAAAGCCTAGCAAGCACACACGAGGAAGTAAATATAAACAGCAAAACATGAAGAAGCTATGAGATGGAGGGCAGATGGCTGATCTGTGAATTGCGATAAATGGGTCAGGGGAGTTTGGGGTCTGCATTGTGGACTGCCCAGGTGGCCCATCACACTGTGACTTGGGAGAAAAATGTAAAATACCTGCCTCTACAGTGCTGCATATTCTGAGGCAGCACATTATACCAGAGATTCCAAGGACCCACATGAGGCTCAAGGACCGCAGAATACTGGAGACAGGCTGACTGCAGAGACTCCACTCCTAAGCACCTGAAATCAGCTTCGTGTACGAGGACGGCTTTCAGCACAACTGCTAATTTAGAGAACACAGAGAATGCACATGACATAGGATTGAATGTACAGCCATGGATCAGGTATGGCAACTGTAAATATTTTACAATCCAGTAAGAGTCTCATTCCTTCTGCCACAAGGGACCCTGGGTCTCAGAATCTTCCTGTGAGGAGAACATTCTCAGGTCCATAAAGGACAGCCATCTAGGCTGAGCCAAGAGGCAAAGTGAACACATTTATGGGGACAAGGGTAATTTAGTGGGTACTGTTATTCCCTTTCTTTTGCACCTCGACACCTGTCTCTTGGGGATCTGAGAGGTGGTCTTGCTCTGAGGGGGAACATCAGATGAGGAGAGTGGAGTGGGTGCCTACACCATTAGGGGCAGTGGGAAGCGGAAGGGGAGGAGGCCCCATACCTGACAGACTCTCACCAAGCAGTCCACATGTGCTGTTTTCTCCTTACCACACTGCAAGGCAGGGTTTTCAAGTGAAATGAATTTGCTCCCTGTGGGAGCCTGAGAGTCAAGCTCTTGCTCTGAGGGGAAGAAACTCAGGTCCATGGAGGACTTGTCTTCAGGTTTTTACCAGGAACCAAGCAGATGATTCCTACCTAGATTGCTGAGATGCCTTACTAGCATTCCACCCCTGCTGTTAGCCTCCAGATGCCAGCATGATGTGGGGTCCACTGACTCTGCCTCACTGGTTTAGAGCCACAAGGAAGGCCCCTTGGGAGAGTCAGGGTTCCAGAGACAGGTGCAGAATGAGCAGGGTTAGTTGGTTGTAGGGAGCGGCTTCAAATAGCTGCTGCTGCCCTGCCCCTCCCGCCTGAGGCCATTTTGTGTGTCAGCCTACATTTCCCATGATCCTCACCTTGCCTGCAATGCACATGACAAGCAAACTTCCTGTTTCAGCCTGCCTACATTACCCATAATTCTCTCCTGCTTACATCTATAACCGGATGTGACAATGACCTATCAGATTAAGCCTTCTTCCTGCCTTTGGCCCGCCTCCACCCTATATAAGTTGTAGCCATTTTAAAAATAAACTAGACGTGAATGGAATCCCACCAAGTCTCTGGTCTCTCTTTTGTCTTGCCCTGCCCCCATCCCGGATCCCCTCTCCAGGTGAGACCCATGGAATGATCCTCGGGCCGGATCAGTTGGAGTTCATCGTGCTTGGCTGTGGGGTTGAACAAGATTTCCCAGCAAAGAGAGAGGGTTCACTAACTCTGCAGATCTTCCTCTGTTGTCAGCCCTTGACCACACAGGGGCAGATTTGCTACAATGAGCTTAGCCTCAGGGCATCCAGGAAATAGTGCCATGGACATTGAGGAACAGAATCAGGTCCACAGAGGACTGCAGAAAAGGTACTGGAATGAACTGAAGAGCTGAATCCTAGGGAGGAGACTGAAGAATTCCTTTCCCCTCCTACTGTCAGCATTGGGAGACCCCCTGCACTTTCCCGGATACCATATCTGCACAGTGTGTCCGTATGGGTCAGAGTGACAAGAGGTCCTTGTGAGTGCTGTGCATTTCAGGTGAGCAAGCAGAGAGGACTGGTTAGGTTTAGGTCATGCTGAGGGGTTCTGCAGTGAGTAATGAAGTCCACCTCAGAGGAAGGAACCTGGCCCACATCAGATTTCCCATGCTGTTGGACTAGCACTCCAGGGAACAGTTCTCCTATGGCATTTTGCCTCAGGAGAGTCACAGTCCTGTCCAGAGACCAAGCCTTGTGCTGAGGCCCTGGCTTCAGGAGGGAGGAATGGAGAGTCCCTGGGTTCACTTAGAAAAATGGGAAGACTGAAGAAGGACTGAGGAAGCCTCACCTGAGACAGAGGGTCTCAAACATTCCCTTAAAATATGTGTTGGCTGCAGGAAGCAGGAGGTTTCGAATTCTCTGGAGAGAAATCCCTGGGTGCTCCATGAACCCTGAGAGTGTATGAGAGTGACGCTCTGAAGACTGAACTTCAGGAGAGCTGGGCAGAGATAGCCCCGGATTGGGTAGATCCAGGTGAGGGCCTATTGGAGGTGTATATGAATCCTCCTCACCAGTGGGGTGCAATCTCAGAACACTTCAGAAAAGTCTGATATAAGATCTTCCCTTCACAGTTCAGAATTCTCAGGAGAGCACCCCTGCGTCTCCAATGGGAATGGACAGTCAGACGTTTTTACTAAGGGCTCGGCTTGCAGGGATATGAGCAAAAGTTCTGGGGTCAGGTAGGTCCTGAGAGCCCTAAGTCAGGAAAGGATGTCTCAGGGGAGGACCGCTTTCACCTCAGGCCACCAGCTGAGGGGAGTCAGAAGCTACTTCTGAAGACTGGGCTTCAGAGGGGAGGAGCAGAGAGGACCTGGGCTGCATTAGATCAAGAGGAGGCCCTGAGGTCACAGTGAGGAAGCCCCAAGCCAGGGAGAAGGACCCCAAATAACCCAGATCTGCCTGTTACAGCTCAGTAGCCCTGGGAGGAGGGAGTCAGACAATCAACCTCTTTTGCCTCAGGGCACCTGGAGAGCAGAGACAGCCTTGTCTTGAACCCTGTGCTGCAGGTCTAGGGAAGAGGAGACAGGCCTGGGCTCAGGCAGGTCCAGGTTGGGGATGGGGTAAGTCTCAGATCCCATAAAGTTTCCTGAGCTAATCTGGATTCACTTCTGTTGACACACAAAAAGAAGACATGACCCACATCACACGGGGGAAGATGATAGGGTGAGCGCCCTAGCCATGTCTGCCCATTTGACCTGGGAGCCAAAGCCCTGTCCTGAGGTAGGCATTTCAAGTGGGGTGAAAGACAGGACTGGAGTCTTTCAGTTAAGTTGAGGAACTGAGTTGTGACAGGAAGACCTATTCCAGTTTGAGATTCCGGAAATATCCCTTATCTGCCTCTCTTGACAGCCCTGCACTTTCCAGAGGAGAATTCTCAAATGAGCAACCCTTTGCCTCAGGAAATCTCTACAGTTCAGAGTCTGGTTCTCTGCTTAAGGTGAGAGCAGTAGAGACAACCTGGGCTCAGCTAGGTCTTGTTGTACTCTGTGGGGTAATGTGGAAGTTCTGAATCAGGACTTGGGTTCTCCCAAAATACACACCTGCCTGGGTTGTGAGCCCGGTACATGCGACACACTCACTAGGCCAGTTTGCTTCCATTCCCCAGACCTATCATGATCTTTCTGCCTTAGACATCCCCAAGTGTCAGACACTTTGTTCAAAGGGAGCACTGTGAGGTTGATACAGGAAGTGAGTGCCTGACTTTGGGAGAGACAAAGCTGAGGTCAGAGAGAGCACAGAGGGCCCTGGAGAAAATTCCTTTTAGAACTTCCAGTCAGCCTGTGAAGTAGCCTGTGAGAGAAGCACTGAGTCTGCCTGTGATATCAGACAGAGGGCAGGGCCTCATTCTGATGTGTATCCTTCGTGAGAGGGGAGTAGAGGGAACCAGTTCCCTCTCCAGTGAGGTCCAGAAGGGGTAAGGAAACCACAGCCAAGCAATGCTGTTTGTGAACAGCCCACATGCCTGTCTTGTTTTGGTCCTGGAGCACACAGGGTCAGGATTATAGAAACGAGTCATTTCCACTCTTTGGGTTTTTTGTGACAAGACAGAGGCAGTAAAAGGGATGAAGATCAGACTGCCAGGAATCAGCGTTTGGACTCAGAGGGAGGAATGAGGGGACACACCCCACCCCACTAGCATAGACCATGGAAGACTTCCTTGCTGTAGGTATTAGGCCTCGCACCCCTAGGTATGATTGCTTCTACAGGAGAGGCTCTGAGAATTGCAGTACACACCTTCATGGATGAGGGTGCCTTGCATTCTGGAACAGAGAGCATCACAGAGAAGTCTTCCCTGAGCTGAGTCTAGGAGAGCCCCGTGCAGGTTATCAGGCAAGGAATTCCTGACATATGCAATAGTGCTTGATGGACCCTAAGATATATAAATAAGAAGCAAGACCACAGGAAAGAGGAGGACACTGTCTGTAGCCCAGTTAAAAACGGAAATGGGGCAGATCACCTGGACTCAGAGCACATGAGTGATGGGACACAGCCTGAGGAATCTTTCAACCTGAGTGTTTTCCCACATTCACAACTACAATCGTTGGAGGAGAACTCAGCTCAGGGAGGAGTGGGGCTGCTTTCAGGAATCAAGGGAAAGACTTACCTCTGATTCTGAGGGGACATTACCACTTACATCAGAGGGTGACCTCGACCCAGATGTCAGTGCCTTGGAGATGCAGTGCACCTTTACCCACCCATCTTGGTGTCAGGCAGGAGTGGCCCTGCTCTGAGCAGTCTGGATTCAGGTCACCGGATTCAAAACATCAGAAGGTGGCCCCGATGTCAGTGTGGGGTGGCCAATGTCTGGACAACAGAAAGCACTCACCTTGGCCCATACTTCCACCTCTGCAGTCCTAGGAAAATGCTGGACCTGATTTTCCAGTAGCATGTGCAGGCGGACAATGGGAAAATAGGCATAGCTGGGCCTGCATCAGGTGAATGGGGTCGCTAGATTCTCCTCTTCTGTAACTCTGGGGAAACCCTTACAGAGATGTCCAGATGTGGTACAATTTCTTCTCCCTAGGCTCAGGGAGTTGGCCATGCTATGAGGCACTTGACCTGCCAAAGAGAAGTCCTTTGGGAAAGGGAGCAGGCCTGGGTCAGCTGGGAATCAAGGAGAGGAACCCAGGTGAGGAGGGAAGGCTGTTTACACTGGTGCATGTTTGTAACAGGTAATGATTACGTTCATCGTGGAAATTGCTATCTGTGCAAGACACATGTCCATTCTTTTTATTCTGTTCCTGTCATCCCTCTTGCTTCCTGTATCAGGAAAAAATACACATGTGCCTCTGTGTGTGTGTGTGCGCGCGTGCGCGCATGAATTATACATGTTTGGGGGCATTACTATCACATTTTTCCTCTTTTATGCTTAAGTTTTCACTGCTCCCCCTTTGCCTCCTCACTCTTCTCTTGGCTTCCTAAATGAAGATCTATCTCAGTAGTCAGTATTATTTATTCTTCTTTTTTTCTCATTATTTATATTGTGTAATTCTCATAAAACAGTAAAAGATGCAGTATTTAAACGTATATGTCTGATTAGTTCATTTAAGATTGGCCTCTTGAAGTGCACACACTTTCCTACAAAGGTCTCAAGGTTTTCCATTTTCTGGGAGAGTAGTACTCATTGTGCATAAATAGCACACCTTCTTTATTCGTCCATCTGGTGATGGACAAATAAACTCCTTCCAAGATTTAGCTACTGTTAATTTTGGTGATATAAACACGAATATGTATGCATCTATCACTGCATTATGATGTGTTTCTTTTTTTGAGAAACAAACCCAGGAGTTGAATGCAACCTGTGGTGTAAGATTTGAAATTATCTCCATATTGATTTCCACAGTGCTTGCACCAGGTTATACACCCATCAACATGGAGTGTCTCTTTTCCACTCACAAGCACACCACATTTGCTCTTATTTGATTTCTTGAGAATATCCATTCTTCCTGGAATGTGGTAAATGTCAGTGTTGACTCCAGTTGCATTTACTGCATGGCCAGCAGGGGTTGACATTTTTTTCATGTATTTCTTGGCCAATTGTAATTTTTTATCTGAGAGGAATTATTCCTTTCAAAATCCAGCTTTTCGATAGAGTCTTTCAATTTTGAGGACATATTTTATTTTGAGTTTTGTCTGTGCTAGATATTAACGCCTTGTCTAAGGTAGTTGCACAACCTGTAGATTGTCTCTCCTCTATGTTGTGTGTTTCTTTTGCTATGCAGAATCTTTTAATTTGCTGATCTGTTTTTTCGATTGTAAGTAATGTTTCCTGTGCTTTTGGGGTTCTCTGCATAAAGAACTAGGCTACCCCTGTTTCTACCAGGTTTATTTTGTCTTCCAGTTGATTGTTTCTGTTTTAATATTTAGATCACAGGTGTATCTTGATTTCATGTCAGTGTATTGTGAGCAACATGTGTGTAGTAGGTTCTATCCATGACATGCAGGGAGGAAGTTTCCTAAGAGCTATTTGACAGAGAGGTGACCATTACTCTAGCAAAGTGCTTCACCCCTTTTCAAAGATCAGGCATTTCAGGGCCTGGTATTTAAGTCAGTCCCCCAGTCTGCCTAGCAAGTAGTAAAATAAAATAAAATAATTAAAGCACTCCTGTGGCCTAGGAGTGCTTTAATTATTTTAAGCCTCTTGTGGTTCCATACAAACTTTAGGGTTATTTTCTCTAGTTTACTGAGGAATCATATTGATGTTTCCATTGAGACTGAATTACATTTGCATAATAGTTTTAGCATCACCACCGATTTTATTAAGCCCTTTCTGCTTGTCTGGGAGCAAGATATCTTTCCACTATCTGATAGCCTGTTCAATCTCCTTTTTCAGAGCAGTGCACGTTTTATTGTAGAGCTCTTTCCTTTCCTGGTTAAGTTGATTTGTAAGTATTTGGTTTGTCTTGGTTCCAGTGTAAATGTTATTGTTTGTGTCATTTCTTTCTCAAGTTAATCCATGGTGTACAGATATGTTATTGAACTTTGTGTGTTGACTTGTAAGCTCCTCTGTAACTAATTTTAAGTGAATTGCAGGATTCTTTCACTGGAGTTTTTAGGCCTTCTATATAGAGAATCATGTCATCTCCATATCATGATAATGCAAATATTTGTTTCATGTGCATGTGTCTTCTTTGTCTTAGTTTTCTTGACTAGTGTGTCCTGAATTACTTTGAAGAGGAGTGGTGACAGTGGGCCTCCATGGGTTATTCCGGATTGTGGGAGAAAGTTTTCTACTTCTCCCCATTTAAAATGAACTTGGTCACTGAGTTAACATAATGGCTTTTATGGAATTAAGGTGAGGTTTATCCAAACCTATTTTCTTCATAATTCTCATCCTGGATGGATATTTTGCGAACATATGTTCTTCCTCTATTGCAACGGTCATCAATTTTCTGTCCTGCATTTACCTTATGGTTTTCATTAAATTTGTGATTTGCGTGTATTGATCCACCCTTACACTCTTGCAATGAATCCTACTGTATCATGATGTGTCATCATTTGGAAGATTGGTTCATTCCATTCTGTTTCCAGTATTTTACTTAGAAAAGTACTTCTAGGTCCATGAGTGTGATTGATCTGTAGTTTCAGTTTTCACTTGACAGTTTTTCTGTTTTTAGAATCACGGTTATGCTTGCTTCCAAAAAAGAATGTATCAATCATAAAGTTTATATCCTGTTCAATTTTCCATGGCATTTGAGGAGTGTTGGCATTAGATCTTCTCTAATATTCTTGTAGAATTCAACTCTGTATTCAACAGAATATCAGATTTTTTGCACGTAGTTTTAAACACACAAATTTCTCCCATTTGTGGGCCGATACAGAGATATTTTGAATTTTTGTCTTTTTGTTTCATCTTTAGGAGTTCATCACTATCTAGGCACATGTATATTTCTTTAGGTCTTTGTCAGAGAACATTTTATTATTCTTAAAGTATTTTTGATGATCTTCAGGATTCTGACTGAGTCGATTGTACTTTCAACTTTTCCAATTCAAAGTGCTAGCACTTGATGATTTTTGGCAGGGATGTCTGGGAGTCTCCCAACTTTTTAATTCCTTCAAAGCACAAAATCTTCCATTTATTAGCCCTTTACATTTTTAACCTCAGCAAGCTCCTGATAAATAAACACCTAGATTTTCTAATGCAGAGTAACTAATGCTTAGCCTGGCCTCCAACTAACAGGGCAGGACCTTTTTCTGCAGAGCTGAGGCAAAAACCCTCAAGTGTTCTTTTAGTATATCACCTGTCCATAGCTGACTCTGGAGAATGTCTCTCACCCAGTCACTGTGGCAGGTTAACACTGCGTGCTCAGAAGTGAAGCTGTTCTGTGGGTGTTCTGAGGCCAGGTTCAAATACTCAACACTTCCCTGGGAGGGAACCCAAGCCCATGCACTCTGTAGGATATGGCAAGCACCTGCATAGGACTCTGTCCCCTGCCATTTCCTGTGAAAAGACCCTGGAGTAGAACTTCAATTCACACTTAGCATGAGATTACAGCAAGGCCAGTGTTTTGAATCACCAGTGCCATTTTTCCTTTGGTTCTCATGGAGCCCCCAGGATTCACATTGGTTCTGCAAATCCCATCCCTTCCCCAAGAGTCAGGACCAAGGGAAAAACTCCAGACTGATTCTTTGCCTACTTATGAATGGAGAGTTTCTCTACTATTTCTTAGTAGTACATTTTATTGTACTTCTTTCAATACAGAAAGGTGATCATGGAAGACTTACTTATGTACATGATGCATCTTATCTCTTTCCTGATCCCTTTACCCTCACCATTTACAAAAACTATGTTTCATTTTATCCACTTAATTCTGTTTCTTTTCCCTGCAATCATTTTCCCCTTCCTACCTCCACACATCTAACTCCTCTCCTTCTCACTCTTACTTGAGCAAGTTACTCCTACTTCCTCACACTTATGTGCAGTTTTGCTCCAAATGTGTAGGTATGTTTCTCACAAGAGAAACAATGCAGTATTTGAACAGTGGTGTCTGATTTCACATTAGACTCTGGGCTCTTAGTGCTTCCATTTACCTAAAAATGTCTCCAGTTCATCTTTCCTTATAACGGGGTAGAACCTCATTGTATATAAGCAGCACATTTTCTTTATCCTGTAATCTGTTGCTGGCTGTGAGCATCAACACAATTTATAGTAGCTAAATATTAGAAAAAGTCTTGATAGTCGCGAGCTTTTTCTTACTTTCTTCTAGGTTCCTGGGGATCTACATTTCTCATTCGCTTTTCTGCTCTCCCACAGTTAGAATTCTCTAGAGTTTTGACTGAAAAATTGCAGAGGCTGAATTGCTACTCCTTACCACACTGCTATTCTCCACCATTAAAAGAATGCAGGTAGCTCAAATACATAAACAGAAAAACTCCACAGCCCGGGATTCCCCTGTTATCCATCTGGATGCTGCAGTGTGTGTGGCTGTGTGTGAACTGTTCATATGTGTCCTGCATATTGAGAGTGGGGAAAACTCAAGTAAGCCAAGTCCTTAGCCCAAATTCAGACCATGAATCATTAGAAGGAGCTACATATGTTTAGTTAGCAGAGGACTCAGGAGCTGACATACACAAGGTATTGAACTTCCATGAGGACCCATGGAGTCTGAAGCCCAGAATAGATGAATTCAGGGTCTTTTTTCAACACCTCAGCCCTGGGAAACACTAATGAGCTTTATTAGTTACACCAAGACTCAGGTTGGCTGTCTTGGAGGGAAGAGATCTTGGCTACAGAGGAGCAATCAGCTCCTCTCAGGTGGGGTAGCAGTGAGGGGGTGCAGGCTCTGCACCAAGATGATAGAGAAACCCCAGTGGCACATGTGAGACATCTTACTTTGTTCTCATTGCTGAGACACCATATCTCAAATCTGCAGTTTAGTGGAAGGAAATATGATTTAGGCTCAAAATCTAAAGAGAGTGCAGCGCAGAGCAAGTCTGTTCCAAGCTACTGCAGCAGAGAGCATGCACACTAGGAGAAATACTACTCCTCCTAAGTCGTCCAGGAAGTGGAGGGTGAAGGAGGAGCCAGGAAGGAAGGTGTACCCTCCATGTCACACCAGGTACACTCCTCCTCCTAAAAGGTCCAAATTCCTAAGAAAATGTCAACTTCACACGCACATGATGCATTCAACTTTCAATGGTCTTGCCTAGGAGCATCTTGGACTTCTGGGGGAAATCTAGATTCCAGCTATTGTAGGGATCCTCAGTTGCAGCACAGACGGGTATGTGTTCTTCTGTCAGCATGGAATTCCTCATGAAGGTGTGATATATGGGTGCCTGCTCACTTCCTTTGGGAAACCTGAAGATCTCAGGGAGGCAAGGGAATAGCCCTGGGTTGGTAGCTTCAGTTAAGAACAGGGAAATCCACCAGGTGAAGTGACTCGTGTGTGATTCAGTATCTACCAAGAATCTGGATGAAGATCATAAGCATGGAGTTAGGTTACTCTTGACCTGAGCATGGACAAATGGATGGTCCTCTGTCACTGGACCTGTGCCTGCTGTCATCTCTGAAACCCTTCATGGCTTTGAGACTGAGGCTGGTCCCTTGACTCTGGCTTATTAGTGTCAGTGAGCTGAAAGCCATAATACAAGGGGGCTTGAAAGAGGACAAGAGAGGTAGGACCCAGCATCCACCAAAGCTCTAGGTGATGCAGGGGAAACCCTCTTGCCTAAACACAAAGCAACCTGTCCTCAAATGTCCCGTGTTTGACCTACAGTCAGACACAGGGACTCCCATAGGCAGCTCTCACTTCCCAGGATTTCTGTGGGTGCTGAACTGCAATGTTCCTATGTTTTAATGAAGGAAGCACCAAGTCATTGCCAGGAGGGTCCTAGACAGAAATATTTACCCCGGCGAAGATGGAACAGGCTTCCTTTTCTTGGACAACTATACCCACAATATTTTATAAACTTCACCTGTTGTGCTCAGAAAGGTGTGACTATTATATTGTTGCCACAGTGTCTTTATTCAACGCTAAGTAGAGACCACATTTTATGCGAGAGTTGGCCTCACGCAAGCCAAGAAGTGGGGTCGAGTCCCTGTTGAAGAACATTTGAGGTTCCTAATTGAGCAGAGAGGAAAACAGTGACCACGAGCAGTGGGGCACTGACAAGTTCAGTTCACCCCAACTGTGAGAATAGGGGTTGTGGGCCCTTGCCTGTGCTCTGCAGGTAGAGTTCTTCCATGTCTTATAGCAGCTCCGGGAGACAGGGGAGTAGGTCATGGTGTGGAGCAGTGTTGTCAACTCACACAGCACAGGACTCTCAGCCAGTGCCACGAAAAGAGGCTAAGAACCTGCCCTGACATGGACCTGTGGTTGTCCCAATCCCAACGAGGGACACTTCACAATCCTCAGGCCTTATGTCTCAAAGAGTCTTCCTAGAGCCTTGTCCTAAGAGTTCAACTGCAGTGTGTGAAGCAGCTTCCTTTCTTATCCCAGGATCAAAGGGACAGGACTTTGTGAAGCTTAGAGCATCCCCCAAAGAGAAGATCTGCAATAGGCCTGTTTGGAGTCCAACAACTGTGTGATTTTATCTGAGCATACTAAAAGTCTCCTCTCTCCTCCAGGGTCTGACTCCTAAACAGCATGGTTTGCTCTCATCAGAGAACATCATGAGGCATCATGTTCAGAGGAGCCAAGACACAAAGTCTCAGGGGACACCATCCTGACCAATGTAGTGCACAAATCCTCATGAGCATGCAGGGTCCCAAGGATGAGGAGCGAGCAGCAGCCACTGCTTCCTCTCTATCCTCTTCCCCCATGCTTTAATCACACCAACACAAGCTCTGGGGCATGGGGCATCAAGATGTGCTCAAAATCCACAGAGCATCTTCTCTCCCCAGACTACCATGGCTTCCAGTGAAGACCATCAAAGTTTTGAGGGTGACAGCAGACAAAAAGAGGAAGGTCCTAGTCCCTCACAGGACAGGGGCCCAACTCAGGTCATGCAGCATGTGTTTGCAAATGACAAATTAGGTAAGATTCTCAGATTTCTGCTCCACAGGTATCAAAAAAAGGAGCGGATCACCAAGGAAGACATGCTACACATTCTGATGATGATTACCATGATTACTTCCCTCTGATCCTTAGGGAACCCGTTGAGTGCCTGCGTATGGGCTTTCACATTGCTATGAGGATAGTGGGTCATCCTGACCACACATAGGAGCTTGTCCCTATCTTGGGGCTCACTTACAATGGGATGCTGAATGATAAGGAGCAGATTATTCCTAGGCCATCCTACTGACTCTAATCCTGAGTTTCATCTTCCTAAAGGGCAACCGAGTCAGTGAAAAGCACTTATGGGAAATTCTGAGATATAAGAATATATTAGTTGAGAGGGAACTCGTTGTTTCGAGGGAGCCCTGGAAATTCATCACAGAGGATTTGTTTCAGAAAGGGTACCTGATGCACCAGCCTATCCCTTACAGTGATCCTTGTCACTAAGAGTTCCTGTGGGGTCCAAGGGCCCATGCTGAAACCACCAAACTGAAAGTTCTGGAGCATAGATTCATGTTTGATAGTTCAGATCTGAGGTGTTTCGCTCATCTTCATGAGTAGGGATTGACAGAAAAAGTATTGAGTACCCTCAGGTGCAAGATGGGTGACAGTGAGAGGGGTGTTCCCCCAGCGTGTCACATGCTTAATTCCTACACCTGTGAAATGAGGTGCATTCTCTATCTGGGTTTATGGTTCCCTAAGTAGTTAAGGGCCATGGAGAGGGTAAAATACCATGCATAGCATCTTTTTTTTTCTGTTTTTGTCTTTTTTGTTTTAATTGGTACCGGGGATCGAACTCACGACTGCCTGCTTGCAAGGCAGGCGCTTATGCCGCTGAGCTAAATCCCCAGCCCCCATGCATAGCATCTTAATGTCTCTTCTACTTGTGCTACTTGGAGATTCAGCAATGTTTCATTTATGAATTTTGATTTTTTTTTCCTTTTTGGAGGGACTGAAGTAATTGTAAATGTGATTTGAAAACCATTTCTGATCTCACATCTATTTTATCTTTTCTGATATTATTTGTTAATTGTGAATTCTAACATAAAAGCAATTTTTTACATTGATCACAAATAGTATTTGTTTTTGCATTGCAAGTTTAAGAGTTTTTGCTCTTTTGTCAAGAATTTTTAAATTTTGCTCATGATGAAATTAGATTTGCATAGGAATTTTCTTGGTGATGTGTAAGAAGTTTGCAGGAATTTAAATGGAACCTAGCAAGAGATGTACTCCTAAAATCAGTTCTCAAATTTTTATCTCCTATTCTTTTTATCTTATATTATTAAAATGTATGTGTACCTGATTTTGCTTTGTGTCTTCAATTATATTTGTAAAATTACTATTGATGAAGAAGCCCATTTTCTCCTGGACACAGTGACGCCGAAACTCTTTTTGAATAGTAGATGAATTAACTGGGGAATATGAGTGGAGAACAGGAATGGTGGAATGAAGATAGGAATAGCTGCTGGGATATAGAGAGAGTCCAGAGTGGCTTGGCAAACAGCTCATCTTTCAAAGAAAGTTTCATTGAGCAAAATCCTGAGGCAGGGACTACATGGGTGGAAACAGCGCTAAACAATATGATGCAAGCACAGTCACTTAAGTGATGTTGGTGTAATGGTGGCAAGGGTAGAGCAGTGCCACCCTTGGCCTTGGTAAGCAACCTGCAGTCCTAGTTTTGTGTTTAGTCTTAGCAGTATGAGTTATGCTCTTAGTCTTAACCTTAGTCTTAGAGGTCTTGGTGATGTTAGGTGGGAGAGGATGTCTAATTGGACAATGGGGAATCTCAGTAAGGTGGGGCCAATAATTCCTACCTTTCCTTCATTGCTCAGGGAAGAGTTCAAATTGTCCATTGTGACTTTCATCTTCAGGGGCACGTCAAGGTGCATTCCCGATGCATTCTCCTCTCCTGCAAGGCCCAGGCCTCTGTGATTGCCTACTGTATTTCTACCTAATTTAGCTGGCTACAGTGTTTGTCCCTCCAAAGAGGTATCCCCAACTGTGTACGGGAGGAAGGAGTCTAGTTATCATCTAACTATTTTGATTCAGGAGCCTTCTGCAGAGAGTTAACCTAATGGGCCTCAGAGAGAAGCCAGGGGATAGTTTCGCACCTGCGATCTCTTCACAAGGTCGATCTGGTGGATCCAAGAAATGGAGTCAAACACATTCGTCATTGGTTCCATCTGCAGTATTCCTTCCATTTTGGTAATGTCTAGGAAAGATCAACCAAATTTTCCCAGACACTATGCATGTATCATCAAAACAAAGGCACTAGAATGGAAAGGCAAGTTGGGGAAAGAGCACATTCGGAAACTGTTCTTAAGAAGCTGGAGAAGTGATTGTGCCCAGTTGGCTCTTTGATAGCTTTGGTGATGAACTTCCCTCCAGTTTACCTGTAGGGAGGTGGAGAGAAGGAACTCAGAGACTCTTGTGGAGCTTCTGTACATTCAACACTAGTTCTTTTCTGTTTTCATGAAGCATATTTTCCAGCTCTTGTTGCCTGTGGAAAGTGTCAGAGTGGGGCAGTGGTTCGAGCCCCATTTTATATCTAGCTGTCATTACTCTGGTATTGTTTTTATACTTCATTGTGTTACACTGTTCTACTGGGTGTTTAAGACCAAATTAAAATGAGACCAGTGTTAAAAAGTAACTTCTTAGGGTATAGCAAGCTGAGTCAAGTCTCCTCAGGAAATGTTTTGGATCCATGTTCAGAGCCTCGCATCTCATCTGCCAGTGTCAGCCATCAGGATGGGTCATGGTATTGCTTGACCACGTTGATTTGTGTGAAAGCACGGACACTGTTCCCACTTGTTGTCCCTCCTTTGGCACGCTGCACACATACATTCATTTCTATCCTCTGTGGTCCAGCCATCTACCTGCTCAGGTGGTTGGAGCATCTTCTGCAAACTTGTGGGATACTGTCAAAATTTCCAGGATTCTGTAGAAAGGTTCCCTCATATCCTGGGTCCTCATTAACTTTTGAGGACCAGGGACAAAATAATGGATGTCCTCTTAGGCCAGACACCATTTTAATTCTGATCTTTGATCTTCAGCTGTTGACCACGCAGAAGAGATGACCAGTGACATTAGCAATGCAGAGGGAGCAGTGAGCTTCACAGTTGTAATCTCACCTGAATACCAAGTACTTTGAAATGCAATGTAGGGCCGAGGACTTAGCAAATATGGTGGTTGTAGTAGCTGAATCCCTGCAGAAAGTTAAAAGGCATCCGTTCTATAATTTTAAGGAGAAAACTAGAAGTCAGAGCTGCACATTATGCTTCTGCATGATAACCGCGATACTGTCTTGGAAACACGTTTAATGCCCATTTAGGATAGAATAGCCTTTTTCATCAAACGTCTCCCTCTGATCACAAGACATTAAGTGATACAAAATCCTCCCACCTGATTTGGTCTCCTTAAACAGGTCATTGAAGGCAAAAGCACTGGTTCATAAATGTGCCTTGGAAGTCTATAACTTCTATCTTCTAACATTAGTATTTGAGATTCTCTGAACCATTTGGTGCCTGAGGATCCCTAAGTGTAGTGACGAAACACACACAACACAAAATCTTTTAAAACAGATAATCTGGCTGGTGATCTCTTGCTGGTCTGACATGTACCTCATATCACAAGTAACTGGAGTAAAGGGAAAAGAGAATACCATAAAAAATCTTACTTTTCCATCTTAGAAGACTTGTTTACCAGGAAGAGGTGAGAACTTTTGGTGTACCATGAGACTGACAGTAATGTATGTCATAGCTCTGTGGCAACCTGTATCTCTTAATTTAATTGTGTACCAAGAGAAACTTTTCATGAGAAAACCTTATTACTTTACCCACAGAAACTTGAAATTTTCAGTGACAATCAATATTATGCATAATGTAGTAATATGCTTAAGAGTCTTTTGGTTTTGTGGTCCATAAAGCTATGTAAATTATTGGGTACATTAGTGAAAAATGCCTAGAAGACAGTGTCTCAAGGTAGATGCTTCTTTATTCACCAATAGGAGTCCTTTCTAGCAGTTTCTGTAAGACTATGATGTCCTCATCTGTTTATCAGAACAAATTTTTGATCAACAATGCAAAAATTATCAAAAAACATATACGTTTGACCAGTGAAGTTTTAAATAATTTTAACATATATTGGTGAATAGTACATGCTAATATCCAAAACTGCTTTTTTAAAGGCAAATAACACTTTCCCCTAAAGGGATGGATTGCTTAAGTGAATTGATAACTGTTTTCCTTTAAAACTCTTGTAGAACTCCTAAGGTTGTCTTCATATATTTGGTAGTATCAGTGAATTTATCTTGGCTATAAAAATCACTCAGTCTGTCCTGTACTTTACAAACAAGTCAGTATTATTATTATTATTATTATTATTATTATTACTATTGATACTGTGAATCAAAGTCAGGAATTCACCTGCCAGCCCGGCACTGTGCTGCTGAGCTATACTCCCAGCACTATATTGTACTTAAAAGGGAGAGAACAGAGGAATTAATCTCCAGTTCTGTGTAATGATTAACAGGAAGAAAATTTGGGTTAAAACTTCACATTTATTCTTTGAAAGCATCTGAATAGAATTTAGATAAGGTTTTTAAGTTTTTTTCTATCCATACACATTTATTTAGGAGGTCACAGCTGAAGGCATTACAGAATTGTATACAAAGTTGAACAGAACACTCTAGCTTCCCTAGTATACCATACAAGCTGCTATACAAACAATGGTCAGAAATTCATTCACAGTTACTTGGAACTATGCAGAAAATACTTTATGTAGTCCATTGATTAACCCTGAAAGATTTATTCAATTAGTAGAGTGACATGAATTAGCAAATATTTCACCATTTTGATCTTATAAGTTTAGCTACTTTATATGGTTCAGTCTTACAGTTTTGGTTTTTTTCCTGAGGATTGCAGATAAGTGAATGTCAGTTTCATGCTGCAAGGAGTGAAAGGAAATCCACCATTCTGGAGACTTGGTACTGAAACTCTGCAGTAACAGGGGAGAGAACAGCCTTGAGTGAAATATCCTTGCAAACTGTGTTACTTCTGAGGGTTAGGCCATGGGGAAGGCACAGAAAAGTGACTCTAACTATGGCACAAAAAATCAGGGGTGACCATCTCAGGGGCACATAGTTGACTAATATCAAGAGCTTCCTCACGGTGGATCTGTAATCCTTAGCAAAACACCTTCAGAAACAAAAGCAGCAATTGGCTACACTTGCACTCTCAAACAGAAAACTAAACTGATGAATGACACTGAATAGGTGCTTGCCAAGCTTTGAAAGAGAGTGACAAGGAAAATGACATTATTCCAAATATGTAGGTTTGGGATTGCTTTCTTAAAAATGACTCTAAAGCAAAGGTTATAACATCCCACCCTGTAAGATACATCACTAACAGTACAAGGTAATAGTCCAGAAGGAAACTTGCACTTATGACAACTACCTTATTGAGGCATTTTGGATTCTCTATATGCAGGAATATCATTGATAATTGCACATGTATCCCTCAGAAGACCCAGTGACTGTGGTACATGTGTGAGAAAAACTAGACTGAGCAGGAACAAATCTAACTCTATGGAACTGCACTGTGGAGATCAGGAGTACCCTCCCTGCTGAGAGACAGAGATTTCCTCCAGGACTTCCAGAGCATGCAAAGAGCCCTGAATTGGTTGGAGTTTAGCAGAGAGCAGAGCTGGGGGAGTTCTAAGACAGATGTCGGGGAGTTCTAAGACAGATGTCTGGGGCTTGAAGTAAGCTCAGTTCCTTCTGCAGGAGTTTGCTTAACACAGCTGCAAAGTAGTCAGAGTCAGACCCTCGAAAGAGGTGTCTTAGGCATGAGCTGGCAGCCTGGGAGGATAGAAGGCTATAGTCCAAGGTGCTTGTAGATGGTGGGTGAGGCTAACAGGAATTCTGACCAGGAACCATTATGAGAAGAGGACTGGAACACAGAGCACGAACCAGAGAACTTTTTTCCAGGCTCTGCAAGGATTTGCTGAGAGGCAAGATTGACTGTGAGATGAAGTGAGACCCTTAACTCGCTGGCCAGTACTCTGCAGTGTCCTGGGCATGTCCACCATCCAGGACCGTGCACTTCCAGTGGACGGCTTTCCAATGGACAATTTCTCCTTTTGAGTAGAGTTTGCCTCAATACTGTAACAAGGTGAACATGAGGATGTGGCTAGTCATGTTGGTGTCATGTGCCTATTCTGTCACCTCTATTAGGCTTTGGAAAGGTAGAATCATTCATGGTGAACTCAGCAGGAAGCAGTTTGCAATGGTTCATTATTAGTCATAGGAAAAGTTGGTATTTTATTCTTCCAATCAGCATTGCCAGGCACAGTAGTTCACAAGGTAGTGTAATGCAGAGCTTCCTGGATCTGGTTGTTAGTCACTAGTCCTTATGTTCTTCATAGGATATGAAGGGTGACCATGCCTACTTCCCAGAGAATGAGACAGTATTTCTTCATCACAATGCAAGGGGATCACCAGGACACAACCATCTACTCACTAGGTAATACCAGCGGTTACTATTTTAGGATGAAAAGGGTCATGATATTTCAGTTGACCACACACTTCCATGAAGATGTGCAGACTGGTAATGCTATAGCAGAAGAGTTCACATCCTTTGAACACTACTCCAGGAAGCCCATTGACCTTCTCCTAGAACTCTTCTCACCACAAAAAAATAGTGTACACACATACTGCCATTGACTCGTATACTAGAAGAGCAGTGTCCTGCTGCTGCAGGGTGCCCTTGATGTCATCCAGCACCTGCGCTCTTACTGACAGTCCATCCTGCTTAGAAAACAATGGAGAAACAGAGCTGGACTCAGAGAGGCAGGGAGAGGAAGATAGTGGACTACAGATAGCACCACACTGACAGTCTAGTCCTGGTCATTCATTTAATACTCAGGCATCCTGAGAAGTATCATGAAATATAGAGTTCAGTTTCTTGATTCATAAACTGAGTGTAGCACAGGTTTTTGGTGGTAGGATCAGATGAATGTAAGAAATATTTGCAAAGGTTTAAAAACCCATAGAGAGAAACTGCTTGATAATAAGTTGGTTTCATACTGGGGAGTAAAGCATTCTTTTTTGGAAAAGGTTTGAGAGTGTTTCTAAGAAATCAGTAGTTTAAAAGTAACTGAATAGAAAATCAGGTAAAAACACTCCTCAGTAAGCTTTAGGCTGCATTGGTTTTCCAAAATAGTATGATCACCTTGCTTAGATAGGGAGGGACTGTTCATTTGGGGGCTTTTCAGAACTCATGGAATTTGGTAGAAGAAAATATCTGATGTGTGCCAGTTTCTCTTCTACTGTAAGAACTATTTTCATTCACAGCACTCTGGCCACCAGTCTAGGCTCGCAACTCATGAGGTCTACCTGAAAATAACCACTCACTCTTAGGCCAGTCTAGTGACAAAGCAATTGATCAGAGATGCAGTTCTAACAAATTGTAGGAAAAATTGCATATCCCCATGTCACAAGCATGACCTCCCCTCAGAAAAGAAATCACTGAGAACTGACCCAGGCCATTCCTGGCAGGGGGCAGAGAAGAGTTACGGAAACAATGAGAAGGGGCTCTAAAGGGTGAAGCACTTTGTCAGGCAGTCATGTGACTTGGCCTCCTGTGTAACTGTCCAGGTCCCTATGTCCACATCGTAGGAGTGTTTGAGACACAGCTGACTCAAGAGAAGGCACAGACCTCAGGAAAACAGTCAACAGGGCACCACAAGACCCTGGAATATAGAAAATCTCAGCAGAGAGCAGAGCACCTGACCAGGGGACTCTAGGGCCTGACTTCGCCTGGTTGTCAGCCTATCTCTCATGCAAACCTTGCAGAGACAGGTGTGATTCCCCTGGTTGGTGTCCAGTGGAGGAGCACTGTTCTCATAGCTGTGCCAGGTCAGGTGGCTCACAGCTTCACACCATGTAAAAGTGCTGCACAGAGCAGTCGGCCATGCTCTCAGGATTTTGACTCATCTGAGGGTCTGGCCCTGGCCACAGTGAAACTGCATTAAATCAGCTCCTTTAGAAGGGACTGAAGTTTCCACAAACCTCAGTCCTCCAGGGCTCAGCCCTGTCCTGTGCCTGCTCTCTGCTAGACTCTGCCCACTCCACTGTGATTTTATTCTCCTTGTCTCCTGGAGGCCAGGCCTCTGTCTCGCCCATTGGTGGTTCTCATGCGCTGCACCAGGGCATGGGGCAGGTTTGGTGCTGCTCATTGCCCGTTACTCTTAGCTCCAGCACAAGCAGCACTTTCCACAGGACACACTCACAGTGAAGAAGTAAGGCCAGCCATGTCAAAGAAGGATCCTTAATTGAAAGAAAATTTACCAAATACCACTCAGAAAACCAAAGATATTAAAGTACATGCATTTTTCATAGTGTGCAGAAGCAAAAGAAAGGGAAGTAATCTTAGAATTGAATTTCATCATTGCGTTTTATTTGTAGGGTCTAACTTCAAGTTAACTCATCACAATTCCAAGGAATACCCAGCACAATCCTATTTCACCATAAATAATGTGAAGAATTTCCTTGTTGGTGTAAGAAAGCACTGCCACCGCTCATCTCTCAATACTGTTGCCAATCTTAGGGGCAGAACTAATTTTTTTCTGGTATGGAGGAGGAGTGAGCTCACAACCATGTGCTTGCCAGGCAGGCCTTGTTCCACTGAGCTCAATCCTCAGCCCCTTGTCTGACAAAACAGGAAAGATTGTCACACTGGGAGTAGAAAAAGAAACTTCATTTGTACTCAGTGTCACATAAAATCACATTCTCAAGAGTAAGTACATTCAACTGCAACCTCATAAAAATAAACATACACAAGATCCATACCATTCTTCATTGAATACTTGCAAAGTACTCGAGTGTCATTAAGAATGAGTCATACTTCAAAAAGGCATAATGAGGACACATTTCCAAATAACGCAAGAAGACAGTCAAACCCACGCTTCCTGGTGGCATGAACAGTCCTTTATACCTGTCCCTGTCCCTTCACTACTTAGGAAACTTCCTCATTTCCAGAGACATACTCCAAGCCTGAGTCTTAATTCATGTGTTCAATTATAGTTTCCTATAACATAAAGTTGTTTATATTAACAACCTGAGTGGAAGCACAAAGGCATCTTGGCAGTACTAAGATTAGTAAGAGTTCATGATAGGCACTTACTGCATAAAATTGTTACCTTTCCAAGTAACTGTCTTAAGGCTTGGAAAATACAGTTACTGACATGCAATTTGAGTTGTGTCGGCAAATAAAACGCATGTTCAAAAAATCAAGTCATGAGTTCAATCCTTGGCAACAAAAAAAAAAATAATAAAAGAATAAAAAAATCATACACAGAAGAAAAAGCCAGGGAGGTGTGTCAAGTTCCCTCTCTTGGAAACAACACACTATGAAATGTTCTCTTTGTATGTGACTAAACTGTGTAACTCACGCAAACATACTGTAATCATCTGCTGATATCCCCCATACACAACATTGCTGCTAAAGAGCAGAACAGGCTGAAGGGAGGGCTCCTAATTGTCCTGAATCAGGCAGCTACATAGAAGCCTGCAATGGAGTAGAAAATTCAGCAATCATTTGCTGATGTACAGAGTCAGACTGGAGAGCATGACCACTCAAACTGTCTTAACAGGCCTAGCTCGTCCGTCTTTTTTTGCTGTTATATCAGTGCTTTCTGGGTCTTCTACAACAATACCTCTTCCCAATTCAACCCCTTGAAAACTTTCTCTTATGTTGTCCTCTATTGCTTTGAAAATATCTGGTGTGGTGTGAGGGTTTAATTTATTCTGAGTTGATGTTGGATAGTGTAAGAAGAGGAGTTTAGCTGCTTTGACCTGCATGTAGATATGCTATTTTCCTGCAGCAGGTATTTAACAGCTTGTCGTATTTTCTTTGTTACAAGCACTATAACAATCATCTTGTATTGTGAACACATAAGAAACCAAAGATGAGTTTTTCTCATTGTTGTGAAAGTTTCAGTCCACGCTCAGCTTATACAGCTTGGGTGCCCACGTTGAGGCAGTAAATTGGGGTGGGGTCACATTCTGGTTCGTGTTCTCCACCTCAGTGTAGCTGGGAAGCACAGAGAAGGAGAAAGTTACCAGTGTTCCACAATCCCCTTCAAAGAGGTTCCTCCTATCACGTCAGACATCACAGAAGGTGACATCTCTGAGGTTTCCATGACTCTCAGTAACCCCAAAGCTTGTGCACAAAGCCTTTAACCCAGAAGCCTTTGAGAGACGTTTATGCAAATCATGGGAGAGGGTTTACCTGGATTCAGTCTGCAAGCTGAAAACAGATTATCATTATGAGCCATCCTCAGCCCTATGTGAATAATGCAGCCATTGATCTCTACTAATTCAGGAGAAACAAAGAAATGCAATGAATGCCCCATAATTTACCAAAGTACATAGGCTCCTTCAATTAGTTAATTTGAAAAAAAAGTATGAACCAAACCATCTACACTTAAGTGACCTGGACCAGAATGAAGAACACTACAGATGCTGGCTTAAACTGAGGGCACTGAGGAAATGCCAGGAGCCTGGGCTTGTGGTATAGGAGCTAGTGGAAATTTAGCTCACAGGGTCTGTCTTTTCAAATCAGAAGACTCCTGTGAAAAGTTCATGTTTTCTTAATAAGCATTCCTCAAATGACCTGAACAATTCTTCTATTAAATGAGTAGTCTAGACTTCTTGGCATATCTTTTCAAAGCTCATGACCTACTTCTTTAAAAGATGTCAGCGATGGTTGTCGACATGTAATAGGCAGAGAGCAGGATTAGGTGCTCCCTTGAATCTGTCTTGGAGAAACCCTACCTGATTTCTCTGGCAAATCCACATGATCTCTCTTCCTACACTGGAAAAGTGTGAGAGAGCAGGAGCAGAGAATCCCAGGGAGGAAACTCTGTGGTTCACCTCCAGGTGAACTCCTGTGACCGCAATGCAAAATGAAAGTATCTAATTCAGAGTTTTCCTTTTACAAATAAACACTTTCTCCGCATTTCTTTCTCAGTGCATGGTGAGTACCCTTCCTCTCCTCAGCCCAAACCCTGTGAGAAAATATACAGATGACAACAGCCCTGGAGACTGAGCCCTGACTTAGAGGACAATGAGCTAAAGAATGATGGAACTGGAAAAGCAGGGGTCGAGCTTGGCATTATCTCCCTGTGTTTGCCCTAATTTGTCCTGAAATATGAAAAGCCCTTAGGCACTTGTGCAAGGCCAGATGGCCACTTGATGCAAAAGCACCCGCCCTTGCATCTCCTGGCAGCTGGACTTACAGGAGAATCATTTTCTTGTGTCTCAAACTATATGGCCAACCGTGACTCGATAGTCTGGAGTAAAATGAACTGAAGAGGATAAACTTTAGTGATGTCTGCACCTAGCACCAGCACCTGGTTCTGGCTCAGAGCAAGTGCACCCTATAAGAGCAGTACAGAAGTCTTGTGGCCCAAAACAACAATAGACCATTCTAATGATCTAAAACCTCAGTACACTAGCCTTGTGGTTTAGCGGTCTACAGCAGTAGAGTGTCCAGCATCTGTTCGATTTCCTTCCTTATTAGAAAAAATTGTGAAAAAATCGAGCCTTTCTGGTACAAATATAGCAACTTTGACTTCTAAGAAGTGACTCTTCAAATGAAGGCTCATAGGAAAACTTGATCACTGTGCAGTGCCTGCTCTCAGCTCAGCTTTTAAATCTGACAGTCTCATATACTGCACTGCTGAGCCTCACCCCAGCTTTCCCAGTAGAAATCCTTCCTCACAGTGAAACTAACACTCAAACTCATGTCTGTGTTTCTGCTATCAGTGTTTCTGAGGGGCTCAGGTCATCCAAATCCTGGGAGTCATCTATTAGGACCTAACTGCTTGTAGGGGCAAAAGAAACCTTCCACCCTATCCAGGATATTACAAGGGCTGTCATTTTGTGTGTGTGTAACAATATTGGGAGATACGATGAATAGAAGGATCGACGATTCTAGAAGTTAGCAAATTGTAATGCTGCTTGGTTCCCTATGCTCAGCGTGCATTGCTCTGAATGTCAGAGCATGGATTAGCAAAGAATGCCCTACTCCCGGCTCTGATGGACGTGTCCATTAGTACTTGGAAGAGTTGGGAGGCCCGTTGGGCACTACCGTATGTCCCTCTGGCAGAGAGTATTGTGAGCCTTTCTTCCACCCTTTCCCCAAAACCACTTGGCTTTGCTCATCAGTTTCCTACCCCTCCTCCCTCATTGGACTTCCCTCCTTCATTTCACTCTCCCTGTCCCTCTGTTCCCCATATTTTCCTGTCTCTGTCCCTCTCCCCTCTCCTCTGCTGCTTTTCCCTTGCTTTCTCTCTGTCCGTGTTTCCAGTGGGTGGATAGGACAAGACCTGACCTAGAGCCAAGGCTCTGCGGTAATGAACACAGCTGAGATTTTTATTGCTTCAGGGCAGTGTATGTGGGTGGTTCTGCCATGCTACATGTACAGAGACTGAGCGATGTCCCTCAATCTGGAACCTCAAACAACCACAACAAAGCACTGAACAGGTAATTCAACCTGAAGACCTCCCAAGAGGTCTCCAAGGAGAGCACAGTCTGCCCTGTGCTCTCTGTGCCCTGAGTGGTTTCAAAGTCAATGGGCAGAACTTCCTGATGAAACCCTTCAGGTCCATCGTGTGTCACAGTGGGTGCATGGGCCCCAGATAGGTATGTGTGGGATTCCCCTATTGGTTGGCACCTAAGGCAGGTTTTATTGCTGTACGTGTGCAGTGGGCGTCACGCGGTGCATTGTGGGATGGAACACTGGGGCGCTCTGCGCATGCCCCACCCATTGTGAGAGGAGAACAGTGAGAGGCTGAAGCAGTCTAAGATGGCGTCTCGCCGGAGGCGTCGCAGGGCCAGGCGCTGCTGCCTTGACCTCTATTCAGCCGGGACTGACGCTGACATTGAAGATAATATTGATAGTGAATCCGAAGCTTCTCAGTCTTCTAAAATGAGAGATTGTGCTGGGGTGCGGCGCAGAGGCTCTGGACCACTCGGGGAAGAAGGGGCTCGTACCCGTGGACAACCAGGGCACCCTGAAACCCCGCAGGGCCAAGTGCAGCACAGAGCCGCCTCCACATCAGCCAGAGTGAATGTTCCTGAGGTTCTAAACACGTATCCTTTCTGAGGAATGAGTCAGGGGCAGCCAGGGACAGCCGGGGAGACAGAGGGTCCAGGGACGTCATCCTCTAGAGACAGGAGGAAGAATGGGGGTCGCCAGGGGCAGAGGAAGTGGCCTGGGTTGGGGGTTCAGCAGCCAGGAAGGCTGTGTGCAGGCACCTCGGCCTGCAGAGGCCCCATAATGGGTTAGGGGGGGGCAGGGGACCCAGGACCTTGGAGGAAGGCGGTCTCATCACCAGTATCACCTTAACCAGGTCTCCAGCACTGTCCTCAGGCTTCCATTTAGATTTTCTTTAGATGCGGAGGTGGCGGCCAGGTACCTGACAACAGTGGCCAATTCGCTCACAGGTGTTTACAGCGACGTGTCCCTGAACGACAAAGACATCATCATGTGAGTTTTGCACAGAGGCCCCTGAGTGGGGATGGCAGGAGGGGCCTGGGTGGGCCTCTGGCTGATGGCTTGTCCAGGGGTACCTGTGGAGAACCCAAGCTGTAGTCTAAGGTGAAGGCTGGCCTGTGGACCTTGACAGGGGCGCCATATACCCTAGGTTGGAGCATTGGGTGCAGGGGCAGAAGCTGTAGAGGGAGAGAAGTGAGCGGCGGCGGTGTGACTTTATTTTTTCTGTCTTGGTTTTCTGTCCCTCCCCTTAGCGTGTTACGGGCAACAGACACCGACCTCCTGCAAGAATCCATGAACTTCCTGTTGAGCAGCCTCGGGAGGATGCTATCAAATCTGAAGGGACTCATGTCTGGCTTGCGCCTGGTCCCTGTGGTGACAAAGTACTGGCAAAACCAATGAATTTTCATCATGCAACATCTAGCCCTACACAGGGCATCCTTGTGCACTAACTCCTAGGTGCTGCAATTGGGATTAGTGGGGTCATGATGGCCTCATCAGGCTGCCGCTGGTGCATAAGTGCATGTTAATACCAAAAATACAACGTATTACTTACTCCACATCTGATGTTTTTTATGTTTTCTCATTGATTGCTCATTCAGATTTCCTTGCATTTGTGCTCAATTTAGCCATCAGTTCTGAGATTCAGACGGACAAGTTCTTCTGAGACAATTTGGGAAATAAAAGATCATGAAAATCTCTTAGGGCTTCCATTCAGCATGAACTCCAGTTAGCATTGTGAAACACATTTGCATACTGCGCATGAAAGTCATAGGTGAAATAATTAGTAATAGCATGAATGAAAATGGTTTTATTTGCAATTATAGTATTATATTTATACCCTGAAATTTTGCATATATTCTTAGCTTGAGGCCTTTTGGGGAATTGGGGCCCAAATTTTCAAAAAAGTATTATTCAATATCAGAAAATAAAGACACACATAGTGCAATTATTGAATAAACATATATGAGCCACTCTAATCCCCTCCCTCCCTCCACACCCCTTTCTTCCATAAGAATTCTTAGGAATTATTGTATATCTGATCTGTATAAATTATGGTTTGATTAATTTTAATTCCAGCTACCAAAAATACATTCATTTCACTGTCTACATAGTTGAGGACCTCATTCAACAGCAGAAAATTTCTCACCAGGAACTTTATCCTCCCTCTGGAATATTGGTCTCCTCATAGTGTTGTCACTACATTGTTCCTGGGTGATTTTCTTGCTGTAACAATAAACTACATTAGTTCCTTACTGTGCACGAAAAGAACAACCAAGACAGAAAGACTGCAAAATCAAAAACATTTTGTAGGTAATTTATGCCTGTGTCAGATACTGAAGAATAAGTTTTGGTGCAGAGCTGAGTACTGAGGGAGGGAAGGCGGAAGTGTTGGAGCAAACACTTAAAAGGAAAATCACCTGGAGAAGCAGCCAGAATGCTTCTGAACCAAACTAGAAACGCGTGTTGTTGTTGACTGAGAATGTGATGCTCAAGGCAGGAGGTCTGCCAAGAGACAGAGCAGGCAGCAGGAAGCTGATCTCGATGTGGCCAGGCAGATGCCCCACACCATGCACCTCCTAGGGAAGGAGAGGCCTGACAGCGCCTCCCTCACACAGAGTTTGTCCTCAGTGCAGGAGGAGACCCTGCGACCACAGCTGTATTAGTCAGCCGGTGTTATGTGCTGAGTGTCCCTGTCCTCACAGAATGCAGAACCTGTGTCTTAACCAGTGCTCACCTGTGGGGCTGCATCTCGGAGGGTCTAGAGAAGGTGAACTGAGGCCCAGGGTTTGGTGCTCTGGTCCCATGTGACTGTCCTCCTTTCAGGGTAAGACGTGTGGGGCATATTCAACATGACAGATAGCAGGGGAGCCACGTTGGAGCTACTGAGACAAAGCAAGTGAAAGCACAGGCCAATGAAAGACAGGGAGAGAGGAAACCCTGAGGACAGCATCAGTCTGAAGGAAGAGAATTTAGATTAAATAAGAAATATGTATAGGCCTTGATGAAATGATTATCCAGTAGAGAGGGGGCCTCTGGTTTATGGGCTGCTGGAAGAGCAGGAACTGCTGCACCCGGGAAGCTCCCCGCAAAAACAGAGAGACTGCAAACCCATGGCAGTCTCAGGGAACACTGGGTAGTCTGCAGTATGAGGCCCCGTGCCTCTTTTGTCTTCCTGCAAACAGACGGACAGAAGTTTGTTTCTGTCTCTCTGTCCCTCTGTTTCTCTGTCTCTGTCTCAATTTCTCGGTCTCTGTCTGTCTCTCTCTCTCTGTCTCTCTCTGTCTCTCTCTGTCTCTGTCTCTCTGTCTCTGTCTCTCTGTCTCTCTCTCTCTGTCTCTCTCTCTCTCTCTCTCTCTCTCTCTCTCTCTCTCTCTCTCTCTCTCTCTGCATCCCCATTTTCTGCATATCATTTTTTGTGTTTTGTCTTCTGTGGTGGTTTTCTTCTAGAGGGTGTGATTGATTCCCAGTCCAGTGCCACAGTTAGGGGTGCTGGGATTGTGGTAGGGTTATTACTACATGAAGTCACTGAATAGACTGGCCCCTGCCTAGTTCATGCAAGCTGGATACAATATAAGGTCAGAACGCAGCTTCACCAGCTCTGCCTTGCTGCTTTTGCTGTCTCCATGGTTTGCACTGTGCATTGAAGCCATCTAGCCTTGGAGCCAGGTGGTTATGGACTAAAACCACTACAATGTAAGAGCTAAAAACCCTTTCTTCCTTTAACTGTGAGTATGGGGTATTTAGTCTCAGAAATGAAAAAAAAAAATAGCTACAGTCTCTTCTTAAAATTATGTAAGTACTATAGAGATATATTTGTATCTTCTCTGTCTGCATCTCTTGTTTCTGTTGTCCTGTCTTTTGTGATTCGTATTGTGCAAAGTGTATTTATTTACTGAGGAATAGAGGAGAATCTGTCTTCCAACGGTCTCTACTCTGCTGACCATCCACATTCTTCAGTGTGATTCTAGTAGTTTCTGTCCATTTCTGTCTGATTTCCCCACCTCCACCTCCAGCAATGTGAAAACTCGTCTTGTGGTTTTTCCCATTGGCTGAATTTTGTGACCTCACCTGGCGTCGTGTCCAGCCATCTCCCTCGTGCCCTGTTTGGCTGGCTCTTCTAATATGATGGAGAGGTAACACCCTTGCAGAGGTAACACCCTTAGCCTTTCCATTCCTCTAAGCTGAAAACCGAAACTCCATTGTACACATTTCTTTTTCCTTTGATGTGCCATTGATGGTTGTTGTTTGTGTGTGTGTGTGTGTGTGTGTGTGTTGCTTTGTTTTGTGTTTGCTACCAAATTCATTGGGCTACAGTTAATATGGTATGAGTGCCACCCTATTTTGGCCTTAGGAAATTAAATAGGTGTATGCATACACCTGATTGTAGAAAAACCAGGATCAAACCTGGCAACTTCTTTTGTGAAAATGAAAACCTCCAGTCCCCTAAGGGAGAGGCAGTACTGACCAAATGTATGCAAATTTCGGACTGGTGAACCCCTTTAGTCAAGTGCGGTTAGTGCGGTTTGTCATGCTTGCCATCATAACCAGCATCCTTCCTGACACAGGGTAGTGTGTCAATTGCATCTCTTACAGGGTGCCAGAGAATTCCACACCAAGCAGCAAGCTGTTTAGTCACTTGATTCCCAGGCTGTGGGTGCACAGCCAAAGTTAGCTGATTCGAGTGGAGGCCATTTCTTCCTGGTTGCCTTAGTTTCAGGTCCCGTGTCCCGCCAACACCTCAGCTGCCTCCTCTCCTGTGCTTTCCTTTTCCTGAAGGGTAGCAACAGGGCGGAGTCTGCTGGCAAGAGGGTGCTGCCAATGGGAAAGAAAGACAGAGATATAACCCCATTCAGTGATTACCTTCAAATTTTATTGTGTGGCTCCCAAACTAAAGAAAGTCAAGGTAGTTTACCTACAGTTATTGAACAGTAAACACTTGGAAGAGCTTGGGGCTTTTCATGGCTGACAGTGTTGGTCATGGAGGCAGTGTACATTGGGATACGTCTCAGGCCTGAGGGCATGGGAGGTCAGATACAGGGAAAGTGAGGACCATGATTCATCTTCCCAGAGGAAAGTTCCCAGAAATGGCTGTAGCAGATGAAGAAAGGGTCTGCTGCTGTTTGAATGGCAGAGGACCATCTATGCTTCTTCCTCAGGGTTAGTGGTCTACAGGGCTCACAAGGGTGAGAAAACAGGATGGATATAGTGTGGTAGTGGGGACTTTTGGTGTCACTGTAAGTGGCTTAAAATGCACCCTCACATGAGTGCACCAGCTACATTTTTTAAGCTAAAATTGCCTTCTATTCTAGGAGGAGTTCTTGAGCATGTGACTTAGGCCTGGAAATTTCCTTCATTTCAAGGGTCACTCACTATGGGACAGATGCTTCATATATGGCATCACTGTCATCATTTCTGTGAAAGATTCTTGTTCCTCACTCTCTTGAATTTACATGTTTCCCTTCAGAGCAACGTCCTAGATAGGTTACAGTTTTCTTCTAACTTTGATTCGTGGCCAGTTTCCTAAAGTGTGAGCTCGTCCTGTAATGTACATGACTGTGTCTGTGTGAATATCAGTACAGGTGTGATTATGCAGATAAAATATTGGCATGCAGAAAAAAACTGAACCGAAATTTTGCTAGATGACACAAAGCAAACTAAATTCAGAGTAATATGCATATGTGAAAAACTCACATGACACAACAAATGTGATGCACAATATCTCACAGAGATGGCAAAGACATCTCAGATAGCTGATAAACAATTAGTCTGTTTTTCAGTCTCTTCCTTGCAAACTAATATTAGTACTAAGGATTAAACTGAAGAGGAAATCCTGTCTCCATCAACAGAGCAGATAAAGCCTGGATAAGCAGTGAGTACTGAATACTAATTTCCTTAACCTTGCTCAGTAATGTGTGGTCCTAATTTTGTCTTCAGTATTAGCAATAGTATTGTACGCTTCATCATAGTGGTCTCAGTCTGAGTAGCTGGGAGAGAATGTCCCATCACTATATGGATAATTGGAAATCTGGAAAAGGTGGTGCTGATAATCTCAAGTCTCATTTCATGCATTAGGGAAGTGAGCAAAACACGCCATGATGACTTTAATCTTCAGATGTGCCTAAAGTTGCATACATGATGTATTGTCATCTCCTGCATGGTCCTGCCCTGTCTGACGGCCTACAGTATTTATGCCTAATTTTGTTGTCTACAATATTCCCCTTCCAAAGAGGTATTCCCATATTTTGATGGTGGGGGAAGTAGCCTGGTTTGTTTCACCTGTTTTGAGCTGAGTGGTGTTGGTGTAGGGGAATCCACAGTCAGAGGCCTTCTACAGAGAGCCAATCTAATGGCTCTCAGAAAGAAGTCATGTTATACTTTAGCACCTATGAGCTCTTTACAAGGTCAATTTGTGGATCCCAGAAAAGGAGCCTGGTATATTTGTCATTGGTTTCATCGGCCTGACCACTTCATGTTTGGCTGCCTCTAGGCAAGAATAAAAATATAATTTCCAAAGTATTGCAGCATGTACCATTAAAGCAAAGGCACTAGAATGTAAAGGCAAGTTGGGGAAAGAGCCACATCTATAACCTGTACTTAGCTTAGGGAGGGAAGGGGTGACTGTACCCAGGTGTTTCTTAGATAGCACTAGTGATAGAGTTCCTTCTAGTTTAGCTGAAGGAAGATGGAGAGAATCAATTTAGAGACACTATTTGAACTTTTGCAGATTTAACTGATTCAACTGATTTTTTTTCTGTCTTAAAGAAGTATATGTGCCAGATATTGGTGTATCTGGAAACTCTCAGGTGGGGCAGTGATGGGAGCCCCTTTTAAATCTAGTAATTATTACTATGGTAATTTAGTATACATCACTTGGTTACACTTTTCTGCTGAGTGTTTAAGATCAAAAAAAATTAGACCTCTGTAAAACAAAAGTAATATCTTAGCGTTTACCAAGTTCAGTCAAGTCTACTCTTACAATGTTTTGGATCCATGTACAAAGCATCTCATCTCATCTGTCACTGTCAGCCATCAGGATGGGTCACGGCATTGCTTGGCCTCATTGCTTTGTGTCTAAGCATGGGACACTTTCCTGCTTGGTGCCCTCTTCTGCAAACTGTACATTCATTCATTCTTATCTTCTGGGGTCCAGCCATCTTCCTTCTCAGAAGGTCGTTGGGTCTTGTACATGCCTGTAATTGAAGAAAGTTGCAGGATCCAGTAGAACGGTTTCCTCATACCCTGGGACCTCATTAACATTTGAGGATCAAGGATAAAATACTGGTTGTCCTCATAGCGCAGATCCCAATTTAGTTCTGATCTTTGAACTGTAGGTGTTGAACGTGCAGGAAAGAAGACCAGTGACAGTTATAATCTTACCTGAATAACAAGAAAACACACACACACACACACACACACACACACACACACACACACATATTATAGGGACAGAAATCTATTAATCCTTACCAGACATGGATGTTATAGTAGTTGAATGTTAAAAGGCAATCGTTCTATAGTTCTTCGGAGAAAGTGTAAAATCAAAAGCTACACTATATTTCAGCATGATAATCATGATAATATCATGGAGACATTTAATATCTATTTTAGAACAGAATAGCCTGTTTAGTCAAGCATCTCAGTCTGAGGAGAAGACATTAAATTATGCAGTGAAACTCCCTCTTAAATTGTAACCTTAAATGCAAGACATCTAAGGAGAACTTTCTGGCCTATAAATATAATTTATACACATACTTTACAAATATATAAATTGAGCCTCTAATATTAGTGTGTGAAATTCTCTGTACTGTTTGATACCTGAGGATCTCTAAGTGTAGTGAAATAAATACAAAAAATCTTTTAAAATAGATAATCTGGCTGGTGATCTCTTACTGGTTTGACATGTACCTCATATCACAACAGCTGGAATGCAAGGAAAGTTAAACACCTAACTCTAGAAAAGAGTAACGGCATAAACAATCTTAGTAGTACATCTTAGAACACTTGTTCATCAGGAAGAGGTGAATACTTTTGGTGTACCATGAGACTGACAATAATGACTGTCCTAGCTCTATGACAACCTGTGTCTCTTAATTTAGTTTGTACCAAGAGAAACTTTTCATAAGAAAACCTTACTACTTCACCCCAGAAACTTGAAACTTTCATTGATAAATAATGCCTTGCATAATACAGTAATATTCTTAAATTGTTTATTGGTGTAAAACTGATAAGGCCCCTTATGTAATCTTTGCAGTATCAATGAATTTATTTGGTATAGTTATTCTGCCATGTGATTTATAAACAAGTCAGTATTATTATTACTATTATTATTGATAATGGGAATCAAAATCAGGAATTACATTTGTGAGGCAGCCACTGTGCTGCTGGGCTATATTTCCAGCCCTAATGTATTCTTGGAAGGGAGAGAAAAGTAGAATTAATCTCAAGTTCTGAGTGGGGGTTAAAAGCATATAAATTAGGAATCAGTCATTTATATTTCTTCATTGAAAGTTTCAGGGTGAAATTTAGAGTACATTTTTCTGTTTATTTTCTTTTTTCTTTCAACACACATTATTTGAGTAGCTCACTGTGTAAGGCATTATGGTGTTATATGCAAAACAACCAGAACACTGTAACTTTCCTAAAGTATCTTACAAGATAGTATGGTGACAATTGTCAGAAATTCATTCACACATTCTTGGAGCTATACAGAAAATATTTTTTATATAGTTCACTGCTTAACCCTCAAAAGTTTTCGGAAGTAGTATGATATGAAACAGACAATATTTCACCATTTCCATCTTACAAATTTCACTACATTATAGGGTTCAATCTATCACCTTTGTTTGAAGATGAGGGCTGGAGATAAGTGAAGATTAGTTTCAAACTGCAAGGCTAAGTGTGAAAGGAAACTCACCATTCTGCAGACTTGGCTCAGAAATTTTGGAGTTACAGGCAAAGAATATCCTCACATAAAACAATATTGTAAACTGTATTATCTCTGAGGGTCAGAACAGTGGAGGAAGAACACAAAATTGACTCCAGGTATGGAATAAAAAATCAGTCCTAGCCATCTCATGGACACAGAGAATACTGAGTTCAGGAGCTTCCCCAGGATGACCTGTAATCCTCAGCAAAGCAGCTTCAGACACAAAGGCAGTGACTGGCTACACTTGCACCCTCAAACTGAAAATTAAACCCATGAATGAACCTGCACAGGTGAGATAGGAATTGACATTTTTCAAATTATATTGTTGGAGTTTCTTTCTAAAAAAAATCTCTAAAGCAGAGGCTATAAAATCCCACCTTGTAAGAGCTACATCGCTAATAGTACAAGGTAATAGTCCAGAAGAAAACTTGCACCTAAGACAACTACCTTATTGAGGAATTTTGGATTCTTAATATACAGGGATCCCTTTGATAAGTGCACATGTATCTCTTGTAAGACCCAGGGACTGTGGTGCCTGTGTGAGAAAAACTAGACTGAGCAAGATCAAATCTACCCATCTGCATTTGTGGAGACCAGGAGTACCCTTCATGCTGAGGGACAGAGAGATTTCCTCCCGGACCTCCAGGGTATGCAAGGAGCCCTGAATTGGGTGGAGTCTAGCAGAGGTACCAGTCCTGGGGGAGTTCTAAGACAGATGTCTGCGACTTGCAGTAAGTTCAGTTGCTTCTGCAGGAGTTGGTTTAACACAGCTTCAAGGTCATCAGGGCCAGACCCTCCAAAGAGGTGTCTTGGATGTGAGATGACATCCTGGGAGGATGGAAGGCTGCTCTGAGCAGTACTTGTAGATGGTGGGTGGGTGACCCTAACAGAAATCCTCACCAGGGACAATTATGAGAAGTGTGGTGGAACACAGAGCATGAACCAGAGAGGACTTTTGTCCAGGCTCTGCAAGGATTTTCCGAGTAGCAAAGCAGACTTTTAGATGAAGTGACTACCTAACCTCTCTGACCAGTAATTGGCTGTATCCGGGGTCTCTCCACTATGCAGGACTTTGCACTCCCAGTGAACTGCTTTCCTAGGGACAATTTCTCCTTTTGAGTAGAGTTTGCCTCAGTACTGTATCAAGGTGAACATGAGGCTGTGGTCAGTCACGTTAGTGGCTTGTGCCTGTTCTGTCACCTCTGTTAGGCTCAGGAAAGATAGAATCATTCATTGTGAACTCAGCAGGAAGCAGTGTGCAATAGTTTCCTATTAGTAACAGGAAAAGTCTAAATTTTTTCTTCCCTTCTGCATTGTCAGGCACAGTAGTTCACAAGGTGGTTTAATGCAAAATTTCCTGGATCTGGTTCTTATCCCCAGGTCCTCATGCTCTTCATATGATAGTTAGCATGACCATGCCTACTTCCCAGAAAATCAGACAGTATTTCTCCCAAGTGCAAAGTGATCACCAGAGAACAGCCCTCTACCCAGTATGTAATACCAGCGGTTACTTTTTTAGGACGAAATGTGTCATGAGATTTGAGTTGAAAAGACACTTCCAAGAAGACGTGCAGACTAGTAACTCTATAGCAGAAAAGTCTCCTTCCTTTGAACACTACTCCAGGAATCCTGTTGACTTTCTCCTAGAACCCTTCTTGCCAGAAAAATGGTGTACAGACACAGTGAGCCATTCTGCCATTGACTCCTATACTAGAAGCGCAGCGTCCCTCTGCTGCAGGGTGCCCTTGGTGTCATCCCACATTTGTGCTCTTACTGACAGTCTATCCCACTTGTACAATAATTCAGAAACAGAGCTGGACTCAGAGAGGCAGGGAAAGGAGCAGAGTGGACTGCAGATAGCATCACAATTGACATGTACCCCGGTCTTTCATTTAATACACAGGCATTCTGATAAGTTCCTGTGAGCTGTAGGTAACAGTTTATTCATTTATAAAATGGGCGTCACACAGGTTTTGGGGGGTAGGACAACATGAATGTCAGTATTAGCAACAGTTTAAAAACCCTAGTAGAGAAAACTGGTTGATAAGGAGATGGTTTCATAACACGGGAGTGTATCATTCCCTTCTGGAAAAAATCTCTTTGGTCTCCAGGAAATCTGCAGTTTAAACAAAAATAAATAGAAAATAAGGCAAAAACAATACTTAATAAGCTTTAGGTTCCATTAGTTTTGCAAAAGAGTACCATCACCTGTAAAGGAGACTGTTCATTTTGGGACTTTTCACAACTCAGAGTTTGGTAGAAGAAAATTCGTAGTGTATGCCACCTGCTCTTCAACTACATGAACTATTTTCATTCATAGCACTCTGACCACAAGGCTAGCGTTGCTGCTCATGAGGGCCACAAGAAAATAACCAGTCACTCTCAGGCCAGTCTAGTGACAAAGCAGCTGATGCAATTCTAACAAATTTTAGAAAAAATTCCATATCCCGATATCACAAGCATGACCTTCCCTGAGAAAGCAAATCACTGCGAACTGACTCAGGTCATTCCTGGCAGGAGGCACAGAACACAGAAGATGTTTGCAAACACTGAGAAGGGGCTATAATGGTGAAGCACTTGCTCAGGCAGCCATATGAACTTCTATGTAACTGGCCAGGTTCTTATAGTCACCTTGTAAGAGCGTTTGAGCAAAGTTGACTCTAGAGAAGACACAGACCCAAGGAACGAAGTCAACAGGGCATGAAAGGTCCTTGGAATGTGGACACCAACAGCAGACTATACAGCACCTGACCAGGGACTTTAGCGCCTGACTTCACACTGTGGTCAGCCTATTTATCATGGAAACCTTGCAGAGGTGGGTGTAATTCCACTGGTTGGTGGCCAGTGGAGGAGCACTGTTCTCATAGCTGTGCCAGGTCAGGTGGCTCACGGCTTCACACCATGTAATAGTGCTGCACAGAGCAGTCGACCGTGCTCTCAGGGTTCCGACTCATCTGAGGGTCAGGCCCTGGCCACAGTGGAACTGCAATAAATCAGCGCCTGCAGAAGGAATTGAAGTTACCACACACCTCAGTTCTCCGGGGCTCAGCCCTGTCCTGTGCCTGCTCTCTGCTCCTCTCTGCCCACTCCACTGTGATTTTATTCTCCTTGTTTCCTGGAGGCCAGGCCTCTGTCTCTCCCATTGGCGGTTCTCATGCACTCCACCAGGGTATGGGGTAGCTTTGGTGCTGCTCATTGCCAGGACAAGCAGCACTTTCCACAGAACACACCTGCTTTGAAGAAGGGAGGGCAGCAGTTTCACAGAAGGATTCTTAATTGACAGAAAATTTAATAAATACAAATTATAAAACCAAAGATATTAAGGTACATGCATTTTTAGTCGTGCACAACAGCAGAAAAAAAGGAAGTAAAAATCCCAGAAACGAATTTCTTTCTTATGTCTTTTTTCTGGGCTCTAAGTTCAAAAAAGTTCTTATACAGTTTGAAGGAATACCTACCTTAATCTTATTTCACCCTAAATAAATTGAAAATTTCCCATATCACAAAATAGGAAAGCTTCTTACCACTGGAACAGCTAATCACAATTCATCTGTGATCAAAGCCATACAAAATCACATCTCAACAAGAATCACATTTAACTACCAACTCCAAACATTAAAATGCTGATGAGATCCAGGTCACTGTCCAGTGAAGATTTGAGAGGCAGCTGAATGTCACAAAAATGGACTAAGGTATTAAACAGTTGTAAAGGAAACACATGCCCCTGTCCAAAATCCCCAAACAGAACAGACAGGAAGTCACACAGAAGCTTTCACCCCCTGAACTGCCATTCACCACTATGAAAATGCCCTGATTCCCAGAAATGTAAACTGAGCCTTGGCTTCATTTCACAGTGGGTGTAACTAAGCAGTGGCGTGGTTGTGGGACACTCTGTCTCCATCACACATCTTATCCCTCATAAGCACTGAACATAGCTTTCAGCCTTCTTGATGACTGCTCATGGAGATGGGAATGAGACCTGGTGTTTGTGCTATCAAGGCTGAACATATGCTGAAGGACTCACATCTGGGTGGTGTCAGCATGGGACCTTGCACCCCACTGAAGCTAACAATGAGCAGAATCACTGTTAGGAACCTGCTGGTGTACCAGGTATCCTTCCAAACCAAATTCTTTGTGATGACTTTCCAGGGATCCCCAGTAGCGCTGTGCTCTCTCTCACCTAACACCTTCCTGTCTCTTAGTAGTTCCCTGAGGCCCTCCTCACTGAGTTGGCTGACCTTCAAAATGATTATACTCAGGATGAATATCAGAAAGTCGGCTTTGGGAATGATCTGTACCTCAGTATCTATTATTTCATTATAAGTGAGGTCCAAGAAAGAGAAAGGCACTTATGAGTGGCCAGGGGTACCCACTTTCCTCATCTCAATGCCAAAGCTCAGACACATATACTCTCAGACCAGAGGGAAGTGCTCACCATAAGCATGGTCCACAGTGTGCACAAATTCTTCCATGCTGATAAGCTCAATCTTTTGATACTTGCACAGAAGAAAGGGCACCATTTTTATCTAACTTGTCACAGAATATGGCATCTTGCATGGCCAGAAGGGCATCCCTTACATTTGAGGGACTAGAACAACCCTCTCCTTTCCTGTTGGACCCCTCATTCCATGGACTGCTTGCAATGCAAGCCATGGCAGTGTGGGGAGAGGAGATGTGCTTATGATTTGGAGAACAAGTTATTTCCCAGGCCCAGGCTCTCCTCTTGATTTTCCGCAGTCACACTATGGGAGGAAGAGGATGTAGAGGAAGCAGTGGTTGCTGCTTTGTTCCCATCCTTGGGAGCCTGGAACACCCATGAGGACAGGTGCGTCTCCCTGGTCAGAACAGCCTCTGCTGAGCTTTCTCTGTTGGCTACCCTGGCAGTGAGACATCCTGATGCCCAATGTGGACAGCAAGAACTTGCTGCTCAAGACTAAGTTGCCTCAAGGAGAGAGTGAGGTGATTAGTGTTCTGAGCTGAAAGCTCCATACTTGTGTATGCCTACGGATTCTGAACACAAGTCTGTCCTTTTGGGAATGCTCTGTGACTGCATAGTACCCAGCTTGCTTTTTCCCATGGTCCTTGACAGAAAGTGTGGCTGCTCCTCAGCCACCAGATAAGCTGCATAGGGCAAGGTTTTGGGGATGCTAGCACAGAATATGGAGCCTGGGAACTATGCAGTGTGTGCTCTGGGGTGGGGGAAACCCCAGGTTACATCTGGGATGCACCTCACCTTGACTACTGCAACTGCCTGAGAATACACTGCTGTGGCAGTGAGCAAACTGCTTCCTTTCTCCATCTGGATCCTTGAGTTCCTGTAAGACACAGAGTTCTTGTCCCTCAGGTGCAGACCCCAATCACAGTCCTGAACCCCCAGCACTCCCATGAGGGGTGAGCAGCACAGGTGAATTCCCCACACTTCTGGGTGAGTGATCGCCTCGCTGCCTCCTCAGGCCATCCATTCTACTCAGGCAGGGCCTGGAACCTAGCTCTCTGCTTAAAAGATGCAAACTGTACAAAAAGGCTCTTCCTTCCTGAGAGGGGACAAAAGACATGGGACACACATCTGGACACAGCTGCATGGAGGCTGCAGGTGGAGGCAGAAATTTTCAGTGGCACTCAAGAGCCCTAGGAAAGGGAACCTAAGCCCTCCTTATCTGGATAAATGCTTACATATTTAGCTCCTCTGGAATGACCTCAGGTCACCTCTTTTATCCATGGGAGTGTCCGAAAAGACATGCAAAGAGCAAGAAAAGTGAATCCACCACCTGTGTTCCCTGGGTTGGTAACAGGTGATGAAGGGACAGTTTGAGATTAATGTGTTGTGTGCTGAGTGAAGGGCTTCAATTTGTTCTCACACAAACCCCTGACAGGGCTCAGGATTCCATTTCTCCTCTCCTTTCTCCAACCTCCTATGAAGGGCTGCAGCTTACTGAGATCAAAGGTACATAACCAATAGAGCACCCTCAGCCTGACAGTACTATGCTGGCTTCCTGGGATGACCAAAGAAGCAAGGTAAAGTCTGTGGAGCACCCTGAAACTGTGTTCAGCTCAGGAGTTCCCTGCATCCTCCATTAGTGTACCCATCGTGGCTCTGGGAAGTGACTGGGGCACCAGTGGCTCCTGACCAGAGCGTTTCCTTCAGGACGCGCTGCCCTCACCTTCTAAGAGAAAGACCCTCTCCTCCAGGGGAGCATGAGGATCTCAGAGGAAGCGAGCCGGCCCCCTGCTGTTACCCCACAGGAGGATGACAGTGCTGATAACAGGGCCTGTGCACACCTCACTGGTGATGGGGGAACGCTGGGTAAGGTTTACATCTAGATTGACTGTGAAAGGTGTGTGGGGACATAAACAGAACCTTTGAAAGAAGCCTGTGTCAGAAGTTTGCATAGAACAGGTATAGTTCATGCCCTGTCTTGATTCTGGACAGAGCACAGGCAGCGTCTTTAGGGAATGTCGACAGCTTGTGCCAGGAGCTCTGTAGGTCCTACTCCTGCTGAACCTGTGTAGCTCCCTCTGCTGACCTGTGATCAACTTTTGGACCAAGGTCTTCCCATCCCCAAGTCTTCTCACCTCCACCTATAATCATCAGTGTCATCAACTGATATACAGCCACTCTCCTGGACAGTGGCATGAAATCAGGGAACCCAAGCTCTATGGATGACCTGCTTTATGTGACTGTGGCTCACCTTCAGGTGTTCTCTCCTGGAAAATGAAGGACTCGTGAGCAGCAGCAATGCAGACTCACACAGACTCAGAATGGACTTCTAAAAAGTGGAAACCAGAGCATTGAAGAAAAACAAAAAACAATTACCAAGTGGTACAGCATCTGGTAATAACTGACAGAAAAGTTAACATGTACAGAAAGAAAAAAAGTTCTAAGGCAGGAAAGCCTTAGAACTGTCTGGGTTTTCTCCCTGGCTTCCTGCTCAGGGAAAAGGAAACTGAATGTGGAAAACTGGAGCGTGCAGGGGCCCTAGGGAGACCACTGGGTCTGCAGAGCAGAGGATGCTGAGATCTGTATGTGCAGCTTGGGGATCTGCAGCTCTGGGCAGTGTCCCTAGAGGCTCACGGGGTCTTCTTCCCTCAGGGAGTCTGTGAGTGACAGCCACAGGAAACAGAAAGGGACAGGGAGCAGGCTGGGAAGAGAAACCCTGAGGGGTGAGACTTAGGCTATAAGAACACATCACTGCCAGCAGCAGCCTAGCCCAGCTGAGCCTGTGTTCCTCTGGAATTCAAAGTCTTAGCGTGGAGTCTGTGAACCTTGGCCTCTTTTGCAGCATCCAGCATGGGCCTGCGTTCTGGCTGCCTTTTTTTTTTTTTTTAAGGAGAAAAGAAGAAAAAAAAAACAGTGAAAGGGTACAAGTTATACAGATTTACAGAAGAAAAAAAAATGAACAGTAGGAAATCACTAGTTAATGGATTACACATTGCCATCTTAGAAATAATTGTTCAAGTCACAAAATTAAAGCTTGTGGAGTGGACATTCCAACAATGATACTGCAAACAGTTCTGTTCAATGATCCAATAAAACTCTGTGATATAATTTTCTATCTTATACACTTAAATATACATGCAGTTATATAGTTTAGAGCACTTTCTTTTCCTCTTTTTTGTACAATGACTATTACACATTTTGGGTTTCATTGCTCCCACGGTTCTTACTGCTTTTTTGGAAGAGAGTAAAACCAAATGAGACATAACAGAACAGAATCGGTCAAGTCAAAAGGGTGGACATAATAGATAATATAAAAACATAATACAAGGTGATCAACAATGGTTACTATAATGCCTGCCACTATCTCTAATAGAATTGCCTATATCATTAGTTAAAATACAATTGAACAAAACAGTAAAGAACAAAACCGACAAAACCAAAACATTGGAGACATTGTAGGTCTTCAAACGTAGATAAAAGTCAACGAGAATGGGCGTTATAATGAATCTCATTATCTTCACAGCTGATGCCTAAACTTTCGAACCTGATACTATCCAGCAGAACAGAATAGGGAACATCAGTCAAAAACAAGATGGTGAGAGTAATACAGGGCTTCAAATCGAGATAATAGAAAGTCAAAGTGGGTTACTATATTATATCCTGCTACTTTTTTTGACTACCAGTGTGAACCGCAGCCCTTTGTGCCTGAGCTGCAGTCACAGACTGGGAAAGCCATTAGGGCCTCCAGAAATCAAGAACTGCTGGACGCCAAAATTCCACATCAAGATATTAAACTCCTCACTGAGTATCACAAGGTGTTTTGTATTTTTTCTCATTACCCCCCTTCATTTACCCTTTTTTGTTTTTAGTTTCAAAACTTATGATAATTAGAATTTCTATTGCATTTTCCTGTTATTTCTGCTAGATTCCAGTTCTCTTCATCATGTATTTCTCACATTTACCATTCATACAAACACCATTCTAGTCAACAATTGGATAATTTGTGCACTTCGTTTTCTTTTTCTTGTAAAATGAATTTACACTTTCCAAAGTATATATATCATCATTGATATATCATCAATACCCACTAAGGTTTCCTAGCGTGTAGACTGACAATTGTATAAAATTACAGTTAAGGTTTTTCTACCATTAGTAGTCCTCTACCTCTAGCATTTGCTGCATATTAGCTGTGTGTCAGTGTCTGTGATTTATTAGTGTTTATTCTCCAAGGTGAACTTATTTTAAGTTCCTCTAATACGTTAACATCCAACTTGTCTGAAATAATACCAGAGAATGTTATTTCCTTCAAATCACTAGGATTACATGCACATATCTCTTAATGGGTGCTCCCTGTGTGCCGATAACCAGCTTTCATCTTAGATACTAAGGGTACCATTTTACATGCCCGCCGAACTCTGTGCTCACCCAATCTCCCTCCATAAACTCCTTTCAAATTACAAGGAGTGGCTGCATTTCAAGATTCACTTCAGGACTATAGTGAGCCTTGTCCAATTTACATCACTATCAAGACGACTAAGTAAAGAGATCTCCATGTTGGCCCCAAAGACTTTCAACTGTGAGGGGTCAGCAACTTCAACACAGCACAGAACAAGTAAAATTGAAGAGAAGCAAGGGAGGATAAGGGAGTAAAATACCACCCAAGGCTCCCAACTTCCCCAAAGCCAACCAAGGACCCCTTAGAGGGAGAAAAGCATAAACAGCACGCACAAATTTCCTGGAATGATAATAAAAGCTGTTAGAAAATAAATCTAAGAGTTGGGGACTTCTATCAGTGGCCTAGTGCCTGCCTGGCAAGAGTGAGGTCCTGAGTTCCCTTGGCCATACTAGAAAGAAAAAAAAAATACCCAAACAACACAAAGCAACAAAGCATTAAAAACACTAAGAAGTGCTATCCATAATCCTAGAAGATATGACTGATCAGAAAATACAAGTGATAGCCAAAATGATGAAGCAGGTGTAAAAACACAGTGCTAAAAGCTATGACTTAAACAAATTGACAGGAATCAGGGATAAACATATGAGCCAAAACAAGCGTGCACCTAAAGGTTTTAATGAGCAAGCAGAGAGACTAAAAACTATGCAGCACGGAGCCTGAAGCCCAGCACTTGGGAGGCTGAGGCAGGAAGACTTCTGCACATTTGTGGCCAGTTAGACAACAAAAAGTATCCTAGCCCAGCCTAAACTCCCCAGGGAAATGCAGTCTCAAAATGCTGCCCCCCAAAATACTTAATAAAACACCACTGGGCAGCAGAAGGTGAGGACAGAATTTCCAAAATAGAAGGTAAGGATGCTCTCCATGATGCAGAATTCAAACACACATTGTACAACTTACAGACTGGAAGAAATTTGAAAACTGGACCAAAACAAGATAAAAGAATCAAGGAAGGCAGATCTCATAGAAATGAGAATTCACAACAAGCACAAAAAGGCAGAAAATATATTTTACATAGTAATACAGGACAGTTTCACAAATACTGGTAGAAAGTGAACGTAGTTAATGAAGGCAACTGCAAAAAGACAAAACCAAAGAAACAAAATCCACAACCAAAAGAAAACCTCTCTGCATAATATCAGTATTCAAAAAACAAATTCCAACATATGTGGAAATTCTCTGCAAAGCATGAGAGCACATGAATGACCCTCTTAGAAATATGAAAACACTGGAATGTTCGTAGACACCTCAACATGAATCTTGGGGCAGGACGACTTGAAGTGCAGCACTTCTGGTGCTAAAGCATGATAGTTCATAAACTAGTTACAGCTGTTTTGCAAAAGCTTCCTTCTACATTGGTGGAAAACTGAATTTTATCCATGAAAAAGAGCACTTTAATAAATTCATGACTACCAAGCAGCCACTATAAATTACTACAGGGATATGTTAGAAAGAGACAATGAAACCATCATGCCAATAAATCAAACAGAATGCATACAGTTGGCCAGTGAGCACCTATACCACGTGGGAGGAAAACAAACACAGGGAAGTCAGCAACAGGAAATTACTCCATTACAGGAGGAAGTCCACACATTTCAGGAATAAGTGTTACTGAGCAAGGTCTCCGTTGCCCCAAGAAAAGACATGGACTAATAGAATGAACAAAAATGAGACATAACAATAGAGCATACAGAAAACTTATTAAATTCAAAAAATTCACAGACCTTAAATCAAAGGATAGGGAACAATAATCCATGCACATGAAATCCAGAGAAAAGCAGACAAACCTATGTTACCTTCAGACTAAATATTTTAAACAAAGGATGAGCAGAAGAGACAAGGTCACCATGCACTGGTTAAGGAACAATGCAATAGGGAGAAAGAAGAGCTGCAACCATATTGGTAACAGCTCCTGCAAACCCACTTTCATAAAACAAACGTACATAGAGTTAAAATCCGGGAGAAATGCCTTACAATTATAATTCAGTACGGCTGCTCTTCTCCTTGCCCTGCTCTACTTGTTTGGACACCACACCCAACTCTCAAAATTATGGGAGGAAAGCTTTGTTTAGTTTACAGGTTGGGAGGTTTGCATCCACACTAAGTTGGATCTAAGGCAGGGTGGCGTGGCTAAGGGACAGCAGTTGTCAGAGGTCACAGATCACCAGAGTGATAAGGACAAATGGGGTGAGCACGCCTCCTTCACTCCCTTACATTGAATGCCAGCTCCCACTCCTGGGCAGCAGCAGCACTCACACTGCCACTTCCAGCAACAGACAAAGAACCAATCACAAAGCTGGGCTTGGCTGCCCTTGAAAGTCCCGCCCCCTCTTGATGACCTGATCCTCTGCCTGAACATTTAAACACAAACAGCCACATCTGCTACTTAAGAACAAGCTGCTTTCTGGGAGTTCACTCACAAGATGAATTCATTCGTAGTTTGAGAAAGTAAGTCTTAGGCAATGTTGACACCAATACACAATATACTCAATAAAAATGCAAACTCATTCTCACAACTACAGTAAGTCCATGATTGTTTTCAGAAGTCCACACTACTGCATCGCAGGATAACCTCACAGCATGGGTACGGTGACAACGTTGCATGTACACGTGAGCTACTTCTGTGATTTCCTTACCACTGAAATGTGCTTCAGTTCAGGAGGACCCACAGTACCCCAATTTTGCAATACCATATGGTACAAATATATTAATCTACTAAACCAAAAAAACTACCAAGAAATATTAGAGTTTATCCAAAGCTTAACATGAATGGACATGACAGATATCTCAAGCCACACAACAAGGAGCACACACTGTTCCCTACAGCTCGTGGGAAGGTCTCAAAAATGAATCACATAAAACCCAGGAAAGCATGCAGAAGCAAATGCAAAGGAAGAGAAATGTCCTATGCATATTATCAGAACACAGTGCAGAGAAAGCAAATACCAATGGCAACAGAAATTTCAGGAACTTTGCTAACATTGGACAAGCAAACAATGCCCTCTTAAACAAATCATACATCTTGGAAAATAGTACAGAAATAGTTTCCAGAATGGAAGAATTCTTCATTTTATTTCTAATTTCATTGCAGTTATGTTCTTATTGTATGCGTGGAATGATTTTCTTTCTTTTGTATTTATTTAAGCAAGTCTTCTTAGCTAGATATGATCTACAGTATTTTCCTAAAGTTTCTGCAGGATGAACATCAGAATAAATACCGCATTACTGGGCGGGACACTGTAGAGATTGAGAAACCAATACTAAACACACTACATCTCATAACTAGGCAACACAGTGAAAATACTCTTAAGAGGAAAATGTAGAACAGTGAATGCCCATATCACAAAAACAGAGCAAGCTGAGAAATTAACCGCAGTATGCCTAACTCGGTGCTAAAACTTGACAAAAATCCGAATCACAAAGTTACTGAAGAAGGAAAATATAAACACCAGAGCAAGAATAATGAGAATTATTGTAAATGATTATAAAGAATTGAGGAGGTATTTCCTTGAAAGTATAAAGACATCTGCCTAACCCCAAATCAATCTAACGAAAAGATGAAATAAATACTGAAATGCATACAGTTAGATCTAAACAGGTGGACTCAAACAGATTCTGCCAAAGACAAGGATGTTTACTACAGACAGTCCTGTTCAATGTGGTTCATGAACATTAGCCAAAAGAATCACGCAAGGGAAGGAAATGAATGGGTTCTGCCAGGAAAGGAAGAAGCTAAACTATTATTTGCAGAAGACATGGTCACCTGCATAGAAGATCACCAAAACATCAATGAAAGACACCACCAATTAATAACCAAATTCAGTAGCACAGTGGGTTACACAATCAATATGTAAAAAGCAATGATATTCCTGTAAGGAGATATGAAACTCACCAACAAAGAATTATGGCAAACCATCTTTCATAAAACTATAGAAAAATTAAATCATTATAAATCAAGTGAACTGATGGAAAGAAAAATGACTACAGTGAATGCTATTATAGTCTGAAATGGCAATTAAGGAGATGCTCCCAAAGTGCACAGAAATCCCCTGGTCCTGCATGGGGAGAACCAAGAGTCACATGGCAACATTTTCAAAATCATTACACAGTGGTAATGCCATGACATTCAAAAAACCAGCAGCATTCTTGAAAGAACAAGAAAAAACCATTCCTGAAATTGATATGGAGTCAGAATAGGCCTCGAGGAGCAATAGTCGTCCTGGTCAAAGAGAGCAAGGCAAGGGATAGGAAAATGCAGGCTTCAAGTTTTAAAATAAACTTACTGCTATACTCAGGGGTTGTGCAGAGAACAATTAGAATCCGGACATAGAATTTATAATATTAGGTTCATAATGGTCACAGTGACTTAACACAAGAAAAATGCAGGAAATCTATGTGCAACACCAAAGACACAAAATATTTAGTCAAGGGCCTAAATCCCACAGCAGTGTCCCACATGAATCCGGATAAAAATTCAGAGCTCATGACAATGCGTCCCATGAGTCCAACTGGAGTCCAGAACCCACAAGAAGGACTGATGGGAGTCTTTTTATGGATCTGTGCCAGGAAGGCCCAAAGGTCAGCACAGACATCCTCAGTGACCCTGAGGATCCTCCAGCGACAAGCACTGTCAGGTACATGCCAGGAAGCCAGCGTGAGGAGAGTTCATCCTGGAGACCAAGTGGTACACATCTTCCCCTCTGGAGCCAGGAAGCAATACTCGATGTGAGGACCAGAGTTTCTCCAGGAGAACTAGCGGCTCAACCAGCAACTTGTAGGAGAACCCAAAATGCCTCAATGCAATAATGTCTTAACGCCTCAACAAACTCCTCCTCCTTCTCCTCCTTCTCCCCCTTCTCCCCCTCCCCCTCCCTGTCCCCTCCTCCTCCTCCTCCTCCCCCTCCTCCTCCTCCTCCCCCTCCTCCTCCTCCTCCTCCTCCTCCTCCTCCCCCTCTTCCCCCTCCTCCTCCTCCTCCTGCTATTTATGCTGACAACTTTCCTCAGGTGGAGCATCTATGCTCAGTGTAATGCTGATGTAATCCAGCTGGCATTAAGTTAAGCACCAGTTCTTAATCCATAACTTAAACTAAAACAAACACAAAACAGAAATAGCCATCCTGGTCAAGGGGAGCAAGCCAGGGGATATGAAAATGCAGGCTTCGTGTTTTACAACAAACTTATGCTGAAAAGAAAACACAGCCTGCAAAATAACAGAAGTGCAGACTCACAGAAGAATGCAGGGTGCACAGGCAACATGACCATCTTTTCTTTCACAAGGGGTGCAAATACTTTCCTTGGAGAAAATGTAAAACATAGACTCTTCAACAAATGCTAAAGAGAAAACTCGCTATGCATGTACTGAAAGTAGAACCTGCAAGCATAAATCTCACCATAAACTATGGTACAATCAAAGTGATTTAAAGATCTGAATAGTCAAAGGAAAACAAACTGCTGAAAAATGAACTAGGTAAAACTCTGCAGTACATATGTAGAAAACAGCATTTGCAAGAGAAGACCATGTGCCTGAGAAATATTACCAAGAAACAACAATTATGGTCAAATAATGTAAAATGCTGCCTCACCACAAGGGAAGCAACCAAGAGTGAACAGACAGCCTGCCATATTGGACGACTGCTTTTCCAGGTGGCCGTCCTCAGACAAATCTCTGTGTCTAGAATATCTAAAGGCCTAAAGGAAAGCTTGGCCACCTGAATTGAGACCCATTCAAGACATGGTCTTCTGGGTAAATAGTTACTTCTCAGATGTAGTACACAAGGCCAGGAAATTGCTGGTAAGTTTGGAAGGGAAAAGGAACCACTCTTCACTGTAGGGGGCAGTGTAAACTGGCAAAGCCATTAGGAAAATCAGTCAGGAGACTGTAGGAAAGGACTCTGGAATTTGCTTTCATCTCTGATATTGTCCTCTTCATTATCTATCTGAAATAATTAAAAACATCATGGTACCAATGCGCACACAGTTCCATGTTTATAGCAGCATAACGTGCATAAGCTAAACCTTGGAAGGGACCCTTATTTCCATCAGCAGGGCAGTGGTTAAGGATGATGAAGTTATGTGCCTTAAATGCGGGATTACTGTCCAGTGACAAGGGTGGTCATGGGTGCACCTTGACACATACATGATAAGTGAAATTAAATACGATATGTTTTAATTGTAAAAGCAAAAATAAAATATTGCAAAAACTAAATATCCAGATAAACTTTTAGTATTTGAGAAGGGAAGGAAGAGACAAAGCACAGGGGATGGAGGACAAAGAAATCACATAAAGAAGATGAAAATGTGAAGTGTGCACAGACTTAAAATTCCCTTCTGGAATATAATCACTGTGTAGTAAAGATATTTATCAACGTATAGACGCACAACGTGGACATATATATATATATATATATATATATATATATATATATACATGCAGTGTCTAGGGATGACAAGTCTCTCTCTTGCTATATATATATATATATATATATATATATACATACACATATGTATTTATGACTTTGCAACTAAGGTCTTATGACTCTGCTTTCAAGTCCTAAGTGGGAACAGGGTGCTTTCCTGGGAATTCAGCACCACTTGGCGAGGGCGGGCAGCAGAGGCTTTGCTACATTGCTGGGAGACCCTTGCTCTACTCTGCACCTTTCCACTTTCCCGGAGTTCTATCCCACACCTTGTCCTAACTGAGTTCAGGCCCTCTCTGTTCCTAAACCAGCACCAAGGACCTGCAGAGACAAAAACAAAATAACACACACACACACACACACACACACACACACACACACACATTTTGAGTGTGCATGCCATTCCCATGGAGGCAAAGGGTGGCGCTGTCCTGAGAATTCTGCACAGTGTGCTACAGGGCAAAAAGCTTCAGATTTTCCAGAATGTTCATTGACTGTCTTTCTCCCACCATTTTTCAACAGGTTCCTCTCAGACCCACACTATGATCTCCCAGATGCCCGGCCCTAAGCAGTCTTCTTCATAAAGCACTAAACTGAAATCTCGGCTCTTACACGTCAGTCTGGATGGCGTGAGCTAAAAGTGGTCCCACTGAGCCAAGTGTGGTAGTGCATCTGTGTAATCCCAGCAATTAGGAGGCTGAGGCAGGAGGATCCCTGTGAATTTGAGAGAAGTCTAGGTTACAACTTGAGCTCAATGCCAGTGTGAAAGGTATAGCAAGACTGTCTCAAAACAAAGCAAAGCAAAGCAAAACAACAAAATAAAACGAAACAAGCCTACAAAATAGAACAGAACAAATGAACCCATTGAGAATGTTTTCTCTGTGTGCAAGACTCTCAGTACAGAAACAAATCTCGATTTGGGGGTATCGTCCCTAAGCCATGGGCATCCAAATTAGCGCAGTTACCTCGAATCTAGATCCCTAACTGAGGCCATCCACACTATTCACCTCTCCTGAGGTAGACACCTCAAAACCGTATCCCAGTAACTCTGACACACAACCTCATCTGCTCTCAGTGGACCACAGGTCGTGAAAGCTCCTGGGATCCCCCAGGAATCACAACAGGAACAGAACAGAATTTCCAAGCATGCCCTCTCTCTTCACTACAATTGCAGCTTCTTGGTTCCTGGCAGAGCCAGAAACTCCACCCTCTGTGGACCTGACCAGATTCCCTGAGGCTCTGTATCTACCTCCCAGGGTGCATGGAGTCTGAAGCTCAATTGAGCAACTCAGCTCTTGCATGGTCAGGGGATCACGAGAGGTGTAGATCGCGGGAGTCTGTTGGCCCTCCCTCGAGGGCAGGGCTTCCTCAGGCACTGTCTCACCTCACCTTGAACCCTGTGTACCCCGATCCTCTGTGCTCCCTACTCCGCACCCCACCTGAAGCTTAGATAAAGTTCCTCACTGAGATCTGACTGAACCATGTCACATATATTAGGGGTCACTTCTAGGAATAGGTTAGCATGTGCAGAAAATGATTCTCTAGATCCCTCCATCTTCCTGGGGGGCTCCCCCTGGGTTCCAGGTGTATCCTGGACTGCAGTGAATTTGGACCTCAATTGTTCACCCCAGACCAAGGACCTGATGTAAGGAGTGCCATGAGGCTGAAGGGGATGACTGTTCTTCCATGACGGCATAACTAAGGTTAGTATAATTTGTCTGTGTCTACTCACTATATAGTTTGTCGTGCATGATTTTTCTTCATTTATTTTGTGTTTTTTACACATGGCCTGACGTGTACTTAAGGCTAACCTTAAACTTATTTTGTAGTCCAGGTTGGCCTAGAACTCACAGGTTTCCTCCTGCCTCAGCCTCCATAGTGCATTGAAAGTTAAGGGGCAGAGATTCCTGGTGAAACCCCTTGACTCACTGTGGTTCACGGAGGGCGCACGAGGGCACAAGGAAGGGTCACGGAGGAATTGCCTATTGGCTGGCGCCTGAGGCGCAGGGCTTATCTGCACAGGTGCAGTGGCTGTCAGGCAGTGCATTGTGGGACAAACGTTGAAGAGCCTGTCAGGTGCCTCATTCTGCGAGTAGAACACTGAGATGGGGAATTGCTCCAGGAGGGCGACGCTCGGGAGAGGTCGCAGGGCCACGCGGGCACCTAAAACCAGCATAGGCCTTGCACCTGAGGCTGCCTTGGAACACCTAGGGGACCAAGGGACCGTGCAGGGTCAAGTGCAGGGCAGAGAGGCCTCGGCCCCAGTCTGAGACTAAGCTCTTGAGCTGCTGAGCTGGTATTCATTTTGAGGGACAGGAGGGGGGCGGCCAGGAACTGCAGGGGGTTCAGAGGGGGCATTGGCTTCTGGAGTCAGGAGGAAGAGTGGGGACCCTGGGGGCAGAAGAAGCGGTGTGGGTGGGGGAGCAGCCAGGAGGGGTCAGCATGGGCACCGCGGCCTGCAGAGCCCCCTAGGTGGACTGGGGTGGCCGAGGGACCCCTGGCCTGGAGGAAGGCGGTCTCATCGCCAGCGTCACCCTAACCAGGTCTCCAGCAGCGTCCTCACAGTGTCCTTCTGCTGTTCTATGGATGCAGATGTGGCTGGTAGGTACCTTGAAAATATGGCAGAGTGCTCAGAGGTGAAATTTACAGGGAGAGGTCCGTAAGCCGCAGGGATCTGATGGTATGAGTTCTGCACCTTGCAACCTGTCTGAGGGTGGCAGGAGGGGTCTGGGCGGGTCTGTGGCTGATGGGGGGTCGATGGGGGCCTGTGGAGACCCCCAAGCTGTAGTCTAAGGAGAAGGCTGGGTGTGCTGGGCCTGTGAGGGCTGGCTGGGGCGCTGTAAGCCCTAGGTGGAAGCATTGGGTGCAGGGGCAGAAGGTGAAGAGGGAGAAACCTGAGAAGCGGTGCTCTGACTTTATTTCCCCTTCTCCTAAAGTGTTACTTGCAGCAGACACCGACCTCCTGCAGAGTTCTATGGACTCCTTGCTCAGCAGTCTCTCTAGGCTGCTGCACTTATGGAAGGGCAAGGCGTCTCCCTTGCGCCGCCTACCGGAGGTGATGAAGTACTGGCAAAAGGAATGAATTTTCATTATGCAACATCTGGCCTTAGACAGGACATGCTTCCCTAGAGCGCTGACTCCTAGGTGCTGCAACTGTGTTTAAGGGGGGTCATAATGGGCTCTCCAGGCTAACATTTGTGCATAAATTCATCTTAATGCGCCAAATAAAACTGGATCCTTACTCTGTGTGAATGTTTTATGTTTTCTCTGAGATTGTTCTTCCAGATTGCCTTGTATATGTCCTTGTTAGGCCAACGGTTCTGATATCCAGATTGACAAGGGAGTGGAAGAGAATTACAACATGGAAGAACATGAAAACCCATTAGGTCTTCTATTCAGCATGAACTCTGATCAGCATTTTGAAAGATATTTGGATAATGAGAGTGAAATCCATATGTGGAATAAATAGCAATAAGATAACTATGAAAGGTTATATTGGTAAGTCCAACATTTCATTTGTTCCTCGAAATTTTTCATGTAGTGGGTGAAAGGGCGACCAAACCCTACTCCAAGAATCAGAACACACACTGAGAGGTCGATTATAGGGGTTTTAATCAAAAGGAGCAGAAGGTGCACTTTATCCAGCTGACCCCCCAGGGCCTGGACATGGTGGGGCAGAAAAAGCATCTTTAATGGGTGGTAAGAGGACTCGGTGGAGAGAAGGGGGTTAGGCAGATGTGTCTTCTTCTGATTGGTTGGCGAGTTTCCTTGTTGGACTATGGGCCTTCTACCAACTAGGAGTTTTCATTTTCCATCTGTTACTTTTGATTATTTTTTATCCTCACCGGGGCAGAATGAACTTGTACTTTCTGAGTTTTGGTCCTCTTCCTCTTTGGGGGACAAGAGGGGAGGCCTTATCATCTGAAATTATTCATTATCACATACATATATGCCAGGGTTGGTGAAAATCAGGCAGGGTAGACTCATCTGGCTACTTACTGCTGAACAGGGGCAATAGTGGGTTCTCATTTTGAGGGACAGGCGAACAAATTGGTGTTTCTGTGAGAGGAATATGTGGGGGGATTCCATAAAAGTAAAGTGAAATACCTGGAGGTGAGAGGGGCACAATAAGTGAATCAACTGGTGTGCAAGTAAATCAGTTATCCTGTGTGGGGGGTGCATGTTCATATGTCTATGAAGTGTGAGTACGGAGGCCTCTTGTTGAGTATGGCAGGCTTTGTGTGGGGTGGACGTTTGTATGTATTCGGACAATGAGTTTGGAGGCCTCTTGTTGAGGATGGCGGTGGCAGCCACTGCTTGGAGACAAGGAAACCATCAGTATCGTATGTGTGGAGAAGATGTTTATCAAAAATTTGTACAGGACAGTTGGGATAATATGACAGCTGTGTGTCAAGCAAGTGTTTGGAATCTACAGCAAATAGGTCTAGTCTAGTGAGGTGCTGTATTTTGGCCCTCAGCTACTACCCTAGAGATGCAGATCATGAACATCAGCCTGAAAACTCAGAAAGACACTATGGGTGGCTTCCATGTCAACAAGAAAAGAGAAGGTTTATCAGATATGTCCAGTGAGACTCAGGGCTCTGAGTGAGGTACCTTGGTGAGGCCATGGGCCACATGCCCCTCAATCCTTTTCAATGGTGATGCCAAGAAGGTCAGCCAATGATGAGTCTGAGGAGGCAGTGTCTTATGCTGTGAGGGCGGGGAAGTTGATGACTATCCCCCTCTCTGGGGATGGGGCAGTCGCACTTCCAGTGGCCCTCTGGACTGCAGATGGGACAAGCTCCCTGTCCTGGCTGAAGGTCAAGTCAGGCTCCAGTCCAGTGTCATTTTTTTTCCTCAGTTGAAGCATGACAGTGGTGGGGTCTCCAGTTTCTTGTCCTGTTTTATCTTGAGCCTCCAGTGTCAATGCAGTTCTAGCTTCTGTGGCCAGAAGTTGGTCTTGGAGTTTAGCCTGCAATGCAAGGTTGTCCTGGAAGATAATGTTCTTAAGATTGTCCTGCTTTCATCGTTTTGGTCTGATGTGTAAGAAATAGAAAATCATATCTAAGAGGTCTTGCTCAGGGGATTAAGGACAAAAGGGTGATTTTTTTATTTAGTCTGAATGTCTGCTGTTGCTTTGGAAATAAAATGGGAGTTTAATCTTTCATTGATGGGACAGAGTGGAAGTGAGAATAGATCAAAGGAAGAAAAAAGGGACATGAATATGGATGATGGCAGCAGCGTAGAACAAGGGAAGCCCTGTGGATGTGGTGGGGGCGTGGCAGGTGTCTTCTTATTCATCTTGCGTGGGCAATAGTTGTCCAAGTAAAGTAACATGTAAAAATTGAGAGTCCCTGAGGGGACCCAGATTGACCGATTATCAAGTTTGTACCCAAGCCACACAGCTAGGGTGAAGAAGGTGAGACACTTGGGTTTGAGCTCAGTGAATCACAGGGGTTTACGGAGAACTGTAGCCAGGCATTGGAGTACACAGATGTTAGTCAGATGAAGAGGGACAATTCACCACAAGGCCACTGTAAGGAGTGCGAAACCAAAGAGACCAAGGACAAAGAGGAGTCCAGTGAGGTGGCCTGCAAGTGAGGGCTGTCAAAAAGGCCAAGAAACCCAAGCCAATGGAGCTCAGGTCTCCGATTTGGAGGGGCATCATAATGTGTGGAAAAGGCAGAGTGACCACAAGCCACTGGAGCGGACATCTCCAGTACTTTGGGGATTGTAATGTGAAGGTGGCCTGGCCTATCCATAGGACTTCTGAGACCAGTGAGGGCATAAAGCCTCGAGGAGGAGATCTGCCTCTGCCTGCTGAGTGCCACCACCGGAAGGTCCTTACCTCTGTGTACCCAGCCCAGGCAGACATAACCAGAAGATCTGCCTCTGCCTTCGGAGCACCGCCACCAGAAGCCCATTTATTCCATGCACCCACTGTGGATCCAGAGATACAGACAGATCCATCTCTTCCTGCTGTGAGCTGCCACCAAAAGGCCATGTCCTACGGGTGGCCAGTGTGGGCTTAGAGAACTAGCATATCCACCTTCAACCTCAGAGAGCTGCCACCAGAAGGCTCCTTCCTGCAGGCAGCCAACAGGAGCAGGGACACACATCCAGATAAGCCCTTTGCATCCATAGGCCAACATTAGAGGCCACTGGTTCCCTCAGGCAGCCATCACCCACTACCTAAGTCAGACAAACACACTCCTCTGTGTCTGCCACCATCGTGGGTGTTCCATTGGAGACACACAGGCTGAGAGAAGCAGCCCCACCTCCATGCACACCTGATCATCAGGGAAGTCCCACTGTAGCTTCATAAATCTTGAGAAGCCCGCTCCACAAACTGTCACCTCCCTATAAATCTGCAATTACAGGAACCCAGGAGCCTGTCCCATCCCCTTCATTACCTAGGGACAGCCAATGTGAAAAGTACCAGGAACCCCACAGGCAGCTTGTTGGGAGGAACCCAGGAGAATGTCAAAGTGCAGGTGCAAAAAGCAAGCTCAGACCACTACCCCACACACAATTATCCTGGGAGTTACAGTCAGGGATGAAAACGGAAGTCTCACCCCTAAAATCAACGTCAGGATAGCAACTGAAGTAAGGAAACAACTTCATGAGATCATAAAAGCAGTCAAATCAGAAATAATGTCTCAGGCAAAAGAAGGAATCACAAACATACTGAAAGACTTTTTCAGCAGATCTAAAGACAACATGGACAATGAGGAGTATAGGAAAATGATGGAAACCTTTAAATGAATGTAGCAAGTAAATACAATGCATGAAACAGATTCAAAAAGAGATGCAGGAAATTAAAAACATCAATTGAAACCTAGCAGAAACACTTGAAAGAGACAAGATAGACTTTCAAACCTTGAAGACAAGATTGGAGCTAGTGATCATGAAAGGAAAGATCTCTTAAAAATAACACACAATCAGGAAATAACAAGTCAACAGCTGCAAGATGATGCAAAAAACATAATTTAAGAGTGACAGACATCAATGAAGAAGCAGGGGTCAATATAAATCAAATTAAATGGATATTCACAGAAGTAATAGAAGAAAAGTCTCCACAAATGGGAAATGGATCTGGCATGCAGATAAGTGAGGCACATGGGACTCCAACTAGCCATAACCAAAGTAAATCTATACCCAGACATAATAATCAAGTCCCAGAAATTCAGCACAAGAATAGAATATTAAAAGTTGTTAGAGAAAAGAGACAGATCATCTATAAACGAAAACCAATCAGAGTCACAGCAGACTTGTCAACACAAACCATCAAGTCAAGAAGAGTTTGGGATGAAGTGTTCCAAACCTTGAAAGAAAACAACTTCCAATCCAAATTGTTCTACCATGCAATGCTATCTTTCAAATTTGATAGAAAAATAAGAATCTTTCATTGTAAAGAACAACTGAAGGAATTCATGACTACCAAACCACCTCTACAGAGAGTGCTAAAGGATATTCTAGAGAGATATACAAATGACCATGTTTCAAAGAACAGCAGCATAGGAGGATCGCCAAACAAGACAGGCAATTGAAAGAAGGGGAAAAGTGGAGGGCCTACAATAGGAGGATAGCAGGGCAGAGACAAACCAATGCATGCTGGCTGTAACCATTAATGGAGATGGCCTCAGGTCACCAATAAATAGAAACACAGGGAGAGTGGATCAATAAACAAGACACCCTGTACACAACAAACACATTTAATTGGAAAGGGAATTCATAGACTCAAAAGTCAAAGGGAAGAAAACAGTCATTCCATGTGACAGGAGACAAAAAAAAAAAAAAAAAGCAAGAGGCACTTGCCCATCAACTGTAGGATGGATAAGAAGGACATGGTATTTTCATGGAAACTTACCCAGCTACAAAGTAGAATAATCTCAAGGCTGCTGTAGGTAAATAGATGCTATTAAAGATCAAGTTCATGGTTGAAACAGTTCAAACTCATACATGTGAACCCGAGCATAAGAAACAGAAGGAGTTAATAGGCTCCAAAGGCAAAATAGTTAATGTAAAAGCAAAGGGGAGGAAATAACTAGGAGGGATAGATGGAAACTACAGTCAATTTCTTATTATCTTATGTTGAACTCTTGCATTATTTACAAAATTTTGTTAGGTTTGACTTTGCTCTGTTTTATTTTTTTAGATTTTGTGATGTCAGATGGTAAGGGAAGCTATTTTTAATATAATGGGATATATTATAGTAATCATGGGTTCCTATTATATTGCTTTGAAGTCTTAGAATGCTTTCATTCATTTGTTTGATTGGTTTTACTGTTTTGTTTGATTTTGTCACATGTGATAGTATGAACAGCTATTTTGAAGAAAACAAGGCATTATGGTAGTCATTGCGGGTTTACTATCATTTGGTCCTATACTGATGTGGTTGATTTATTTTATTATGTGTGATAGTATAGACAGATTTTTTTGAGAATAATGTGATATTATAATAGCCATTGCTCATTTCCTGTTATTTTGGATTTGAAGTCCTTTCATGCTTTCATTCTTTTGAATGGTTTTGTTATACTTGACATTTTTTTGTGTGAAGGTATGCTCAAATATTTTGAAGAAAAGAGACATTATGGTAGCTACTATTGATGACAGGGTGTCTGGTTGTAAGGTACTGTGTTGCTTGCATTGTTCTATTCTGATTTGCATTGTGTTCGTTTTCATTTTATTCTTTTAAAAAATAAAGAAAAATAAATCTTGGAGGACAGCAGACCACCTTTGGTGAAGCAGGAACCCCTGGAAGGAGGTGGGAGGTTAGTCAAGGTCTAAGCAAATAGGTTGGGGAGGAGGAAAAAATGAGACATAGGAGGGAAGAACAGAGGGACAAATTGAAGGGGTCAAAAAGCTGGGAGGTTCTCTGGAGGAATTCTAAAGAGTGCCACAAAAAGAGGAACCTGGGAGTACTGAAGCCTGGAGGGCAAGCTTCCAAACAAAGGAACACCAAGTGGATGAAAGTTGAAAAGAGAGTTGGGGAAAGGCAAGAGGAGAAAAAGACATGAACTCACAAATCTTGGTCCTGTGATGGGTGTGGAGCATCAGCAACGGTGAATGGCTCCTGGTCCACATCAACTGCAGGTGACAGTGGGAGGTGAGCCAAGCAAGACCTTAAGGGTCCCTACCAGGAGAATTGGGCTTAGTGCCCAGGCACCCCTCCGGGTTTTGGTACCAGATGATGGAGTGACTGAACCCCACGCCAAAAGCCAGAACACACACTGTGTGGTTGATATGAGGGGTTTTAATCAAAGGAAGCCAGGGCCAGGCTCTTTTTGGCCAGAAAAAGCATCTTTTATGGGTGGTAAGAGGACTTAGTGGATGGAAGGGGTTAGGGCTGATGTATCTTCTTCTTATTGGTTGGTGAGTCTCCTTGCTGGGCTGTGGGCCTGTTGCCAGTTGGGAGTTTTTTTTTTTTTTTTCCATTTGTTACTTTTGGTTATTGTTTGTCCTCACCTGGGCAGAAAAACTTGTACTTTCTGAGTTTTGGGCCTCTTCCTCTTTCAGGGACAGAAGGGAAGACCTTATCAGTATGAACTTGAGTTCTTTAGAAAAAAACCACAAAAGCAAGAAAACAACAAAGAAAACCTCACCTTCAAAAATGTTACTTGCAGATGAAAGTAGACACAATACAGCATAATTATTAAATATTTGAACTACTCTGCACCCCAACCTTCCCTCTACCCCCCTTACTCCATAAGAATTCCTAGGGTTCCTGTGTATCTCTTTCTATATGAAGAGTGGTTTGCATAATACTAACTCCGCCTGATAGAAATATTTGAGACTCCAGGTATAGAGTATAGATTTTTTGCTCCAGAATTGTGTACTCCCAGATGAATGCTGTTTTCTTCACACATTTGTCACTATTTTCTATCTGATTATTTTTCTTGCTATTAAACAAACCACATTAGTTCCTTACTTTGTATAGGAAAATCAAAAAATCATAAAGGCAAAACACATTTTGTAGCTTATTTATCTTGTGTCAGATCAGTGAACAACGAATGTTGGGGCAGAGCTGGGTTCTGAGCAAGGAAGTGTTGGAGAAACCATTTAGAAGGAAAATCAAATGAGGCAGCAGCCAAAACGTTTTTTGCACCAAAATGGAAAAGTTTGTTTTTGTTGACAGAGAATGTGATGATCATGGAAGGCAGTCTGCTTAGAGACTGCACAGGTGGTCCGTATTTCAATCCAGGAAGCTGAGGACACAAGAGGTGAGTTCCAGTGAATGGGCGCTAGCCTGGGGAGAGCTATGAAGCATCATCCCCAGCATTTGGGTGCCTGCCTAGCATCCAGGAACACCAGACGTGGCACGTGCCATACTGCAGGACTGACTGGGCCACACTCAGCAACCTCCATTCAGTCCCAGGAGCTGACAGTGTAGGAGGTGATTTCCAATACAACCAGTGGAAGCTTTGAACACCACTTGAAACACGAAAATATAGGAAAATGACAAGACAAAAGAACAAAATGCAATCTCAAACCTCCATCCCATCCCAAGGAAGCCTAGGAACCATGTACATAGAAGAAAATATAAGCCATACATCTGAAATGCCTGAAATGATAGCAACTGAAATAAAGAAGAAACTCTGGGAAGCTATAAGGGAATTCAAATTAGAAATAATCTCCAAGGTAAAAGAAGAAATGACAAAAGTAGTGAAAGAAATGCTGAACACATCTAAAGAAAACATAGTTAAAAAATTAGAGGAACAATGCAGAAGATAGAATTCGTGAATGAGCAATATAAGAAACAAACAGAATACATGAAACAGATTCATAGAGGTATACAAAAAATCAAAACTTCCACTGAAAGTTGTCAAAACTGCCTCACAAAGTGAAGATGGAATTTCAGACCTTGGAGACAAGATTGTAGCTAGTGAATAGAAAGGGAAAGATCTTTTAAAAATAACAAGAAATCAGGAAATAACAATTCAACAGCTGCAAAATGATGCAAAGAAAAACAACATAAGATTGATAGGTATAAATGAAAAAGAAGAGGCTAACACAAATGATATCAAGAGGCTATTTACAGAAGTAATACCTGAAAATTTCCCAAAACATGAGAATGGAAACTGACATACAGATAAGTGAAGCAAATGGAACTCCGTATAGCCATAACCAAAATAAAATACATCCAAGCATATAAACATCACCATCTCAGAAATCCAACATAAGAACAGAATATTAAAAGCTGCTGAGAGAAAAGACAGATTAGCCATACAGGAAAACATATGAGAATCACAGCAGACTTCTCAACACAAACAGTGAAGTCAAGAAGAGCATGGAGTGATGTATTTCAGATCCTAAAGGGAAACGAATTTCAACCCAGATTAATGTACCCTACAAAACTGTCCTTCACAAAGAATGGAGAAATAAGATATTTCCGTGACAAAGAACTCTGAAGAACTTCATGATAACCAAACCAACACTGCAAAGAATACTGAAAGACATTCTAGGTACACATAGGAACTAAAACCACTGAGGAAGACAGACAAACAGAATGAAAATGTAAAGATACAACAACAGAAAGAATCAACAAAAACAATATATAACAGTTATAATCATTAATTTAAATGGCCTCAATATATCAATTAAAAGAAAAAGACTGTCAGAATGGATCAAGAAATAACATTAAACCATATGCCTTCTATAAGAAACACATGAAACACTAAAGGAAACTCAGACTGAAAGTCGGAGGATGGAAAACAATATTTCATGCAACAGGAACCAAAAAAAAAAAAAAAGCAGGGTTAGCAGTTCTTTTTACAGACAATATGAACTTCAAACCAAGATGATCCAAAAAGATAAAGAATGTCACTACATACTACTTGGGGGAAAGCTTCAAGAGGAAGAGATAACAATCTTAAATATATATGCAGCAAATTCCAGAGCACCCAGATATATAAGGCAACTATTAAGAGAAATTAAAAATCAAATAAGTAATACCACAATTATAACAGACCTTAACACACTCTTGACACAAAGGGACAGATCAACCAGACAGAAAATCAGTAAAGAAGTAATTGAACTGAATCACACCTGTGAACAAATGGACTTGATAGATGTATACAGAGTGTTATATCCAACAACATCAGAATAAACATTCTTTTCAGCAGTACCTGGGACATGCTCTAAAATAGCACACATACTAGCCCACGGAACATATTTAGGTTAATGCAAAAGAATTGAAATTATCCAAGGAGATAATATAGAAACCATTGTTGTTCATTTTCTGTCAGTTGGTTCTAAATACCCTGTAATACTTTCATTCTCTTGAATGGTTTTACATTGTCTTGATATGTTTGACGCTATAGTATACAAAGTTATACTCAAATATTTCAAGGAAAGAGACACTATGGTAACTACTCTTATGTCGGGTTATCTTGTGATGAAACACTTTGTTGCTTAAATTGTTCTGTTCTGAACTGTGCTGTTGTGTTGTTATGTCCTCTTTTATCTCAGTCTTCTTTATTTATTTTATTTTTTAATTATGAAAAAATAAATTAAAAATAACAGGATATATTATAGTAACCCTTTTGTTTTCCTATTAACTTGATTTGAAGCCCTGTATTGCCCTCACCATCTTGTTTTGGCTGATTTTACTCTATTCTGTTTTGCTTGATAGTATCAAGTTTGAGGGTATAGGCAACTACTGTGAAGACAATAAGATTCACTATGATGCCCATTCTGGTTTGACTATTATCTTCTTTTGAAGTCCTGTAATGTCTCCAATGTTTTGGCTTATTGGTTTTGTTCTGTACTGTTTTGTTCAATTTTATTGTAACTGATGATATAGGCAATTCTTTTTAAGATAGCAAGAGGCATTATGGTAACTATTGTTGATCACCTTGTATTCTGTTTTTACATCAGGTACTATGTCTGTACTTTTGATTTGACTGACTCTGTTTTGTTTTGTCACATTTGGTTTTATTCTCTTCAAAAAAGGTAATAAGAACTGTGGGAGCAATAAAACCCAAAATGTGTAATTGTTATTGTAAAAAGGAGAGGAAAATAATGTGCTCTAAAGGATATAACTGCATGTATATTTCAGTGTATAAGATAAATAACCATATTGCTGAGTTTTTATTGGATCTTTGAACAGAACTGTTTGAAGTCTCACTGTTTGAATGTCCACTTTGTATGTTTTAATTTTGTAACTTGAACAACTATTTCTAAGATGACAATATGTAGTCTATTAACTAGTGATTTCTTACTGTTTATTTTTTTTGAAATTCTGTATTACTTGTACCTTTTTTCTGTTTTTTTTTCTTTTTCTCTTTAAATAAAATTTTAAAAAAGGAAATTATCCCATGCATGTTATCAGATAATAGCACCATGAAACTATAAATTAATGATAAAAGAAACTGCAAAACTCCTACAAACACATGGAAATTGAATAATACAGTCTTGAGCAATCAGTAGGTCACAGAGGAAATTAAAGAAGAAATTAAACAATATCTACAAGCAAACAAAAATACACTACAACATACAAGAATCTGTGGGATGCAATGAAAGTGGTCCTCAGAGTTCCCACATCAGGAAAACAGAATGAACACAAATAAACAACCTGATGCTACACCTCAAACATCTAGAAAAAGAAGAGCAAGACAAGGCCAAAGCCAAAATAAGGGAAGAAATTATAAAAATGAGAGCATTAATTAATCAATAGAGTCTAAGAAATCAATCCAAATAATCAATGAATCAAAGAGTTGGTTATTTGAAAGAATAAAATTGATATACCCCTATCCAACCATATTTTAAAAAGGAAAGAAAAAACTCAAATTCATGCAATAAGGAATAAAAAATGTGAAATCACTATGGACTCTGTGGAAATACAGAAGATCATCAACACCTATTTCAAAAAATTCTACTCTCACAGGTTCGATAACACAGAAGAAATGGACAAGTTCCTAGAAACATATGAACTACCAAAGCTGGATCAAGAAGCTTGCTTGCTGAATAACCCAATTTCTATTAATGAAATTGAACATGTAATTATGTCCTTACCAACAAAGAAGAACCCAGGCCCAGACGGATTCACTGCAGAATTCTACAAGATACACAGACACTTGTTGCTGACACTCCTCTCCAGCGAAATCAAAAGGGAACCACTTCATCCTAAGTCATTCATTGAAATGAATATTACTCCAGTAGATGCAAAAATTCTCTATAATCTACTGGCAAACAGGATGCAGCAAATCATCAAGAAATTATACACCACGAACAAGTGGGATTCATCCCAGGCATGCAGAGATGGTTCAACATACACAAATCATTAAATGTAATCCACCATATTAATAGAGCCAAAAGTAAGAATCACATGATTATTTCTATAGACGCAGAAAAAGCTTTTGATAAGGTCCAACATTCACTCATGATAAGAACCTTACAGAAAATTGGAAAAGATTTTCTTTACCACAATATGACAAAGGTCATCTATAAGAAACCAACAACAAGCATCATAGTAATGGCCAAAAACTGAAGGCCTTTATCTTAAAACCAGGCACAAGACAAGAATGCTCCTTATTAATGCTTATTATTCAACATAGTACTGGAAATACTATCCAGAGCAATTAGACAAGAGAGAGAAATAATGGAGTAAAGATAGAAAAAGAGGAAGTTAAATAATCATTATTTGCAGATGACATGATACTCTACATAGAAGACCCCCAAAACTCCATTGAAAGACTCTTAGGTATAATAAATAAACTCAGCAATGGAGCTGGATACAAAGTCAATACTCAAAAATCAATAGCATTCCTACACACTAACAGCAATATCACTGAGAGAGAAATAATAGAAGCCACAGCCTTCACAGTGGCCTCCAAAAAATAAAATATGTAGGAATTAATCTAATGAAAGTAGTAAAAGATCTATACAGGGAAAATTATCATACTCTGAAAAGAGAAATCAAAGAGTCCCCAGTAATTGGAAAGACATCCCTTATTCGTGCATAGGAAGAATAAATATTGTGAAAATGACCATTCTCCCAGAACTGTTATACATATTCAAGGCAATACGAATGAAAATGCAACTAACATACATCACAAATCTAGAGAAATCACTCCTAAAATTCATCTGGAACCAGAAGAGACCTAGAAGAGCAAAGGCAATTCTAAGCAGCAAAGACAAGACAGGAGGCATCACAATCCCGGACTTGAAGTTATACTACAAAGCTACTGGTATAAAATCAACATAGTACTGGAAAAAAAAACAGATCTGAAGATCAATGGAATAGATTACAACACACAACCACAACTACAAACACAATCATCTTATTTTTGATAAATGGGCCAAAAATGTTCACTGGAAAAATGATAGTCTCTTTAATTAAAGGTGATGGAAAAACTGGCTCTCCATATGTCAAAACCTAAAACTAGACCCATGCCTATCACCATGTAATAAACTAAAATGTAAATGGATCAAAGATCTAAATATTAAAACAGAAACACTAAATCTATTGGAAGAAAAATTAGGTAAAAATCTTAAAGACATTGGGGTAGGTATAGAATTCATGAACAGGAATCAAACCACACAGGAAATACTTCCTAGAATCAATAAATGAGATCACATCTTATTAAAGAATTACTGCATGATGAAAGAAATCTCCAGCATAGTGAAAAGAAAACCCACAAACTGGGAAAAAAAAATCTTAGTGAACTGTCCCTCAGACAAAGGACTTGTCTCTGGAACATAAAAATAATTTTTTAAAAAATCAGACCCCTGAAATTCAAAGACTCAATCCAAAAATGGCATCTGAGATGAATACACAGTTCTCAGAAGAAGAAATACAAATGGCAAATAAATATATGACAAAATATCCATTACCATTAGTCATTAGAGAAAAACAAATTAAAACCACGCTGAGATTCCATCTCACTCCTGAAAGAATGGCCAGGATCAAGAAAACCACCTACAACAAATGCTGGAGAGGCTGTGGGGACAAAGGAACTCTCCTGCACTGTTGGTAGGAGTGTAGACTGGTGCAACCACTGTGGAGGTAAGTCTGGAGATTATTCAGGAATCTGGGATTGGAAGTCTCATTTGACCCAACTATGCCACTTCTAGGCATATTCCCAGAAGAAATGAAAACATCATACCACAGTGATATATAGCACCCATGTTTATAGCAGCACAATTTGTAATAGCCAGATCTTGGAAACAACCTATGTATCCATCAACTGAGGAATGGATAAAAAAAATTGTGCTATTTTTATACAATGGAGTATTATTCAGCTATAAAGAATTACCACATTGAGATAGTTATAAAGAAATGGACTCAGCTTGAGACCATACTCATAAGTGAAATAAATCAAAATCACATGTATAGATACCGAATAGTCTCCTTAGTGTAAGAAATGGTGAGAATACATAAAAGTGTGTGGTAATCATGATTCCCAATTACATTGCATTGAAGCCTTTTAATGTCTTAATGCATTAGCTGGAATTGTTTTATTTTGTTTTGTTTGATTTTATTATGTGTGATTGTATGAACCACTATTTTGAAGAAAACAAAACACTATGGCAGCCATTGCTGATTAAATATCATCCTGCTTTTTAATCCCACCATGCTTTTGTTTTTCTGTTTCTATTGGTTATATCACGTTGTGTCTTACTGGATTTTAATATGTGTGACAGTAGAAACAATTTTTTTTACGGAAAATGAGGTATTATAGTAGCCAATGTTCATCTTCTGAAATTTGCTTCTGAATGCCCTGTAATACTTTCAGTCTCTTGAATGGTTTTATAGTATGTTGTTATGTTTGATATGATTGTATGTTAATGTCAGGTTGTCTTGTAGTGAAGTGCTGTGTTGCTTGTATTGTGCTATTCTGAACTGCTTTGTTCTGTGCTCTTTTGTTTTAATCTCTTTTAAAAAAATTAAAAGAGACTGCAAGGGCAGCAGGAAGCTGACCCCATGCGGCCAGGCAGATGCCCCACACCATGCACCTCCTAGGGAAGGAGAGGCCTGACAGCGCCTCCCTCACACAGAGTTTGTCCCCAGTGCAGGAGGAGAGCCTGTGACCACAGCTGTATTAGTCAGCCAGTGTTATGTGCTGAGTGTCCCTGTCCTCACAGAATGCCGAACCTGTGTCTTAACCAGTGCTCACCTGTGGGGCTGCATCTCTGAGGGTCTAGAGAAGGTGAACTGAGGCCCAGGGTTTGGTGCTCTGGTCCCATGTGACGGTCCTCCTTTCAGGGTAAGACATGGGTGTGGCATGTTCAACATGACAGCATAGCAGGGGATCCACGTTAGAGCTACTGAGACAAAGCAAGTGAAATCACAGGCAGCTGGAAGACAGGGAGAGAGGAAACCCTGAGGACAGCATCAGTCTGAAGGAAGAAACCTTTAGATCAAGTAAGAAATATGTATAGGCCTTGATGAAATGATTATCCAGTACAGAGGAGGCCCTCTGATTTTATTGGCTGCTGGCAGATCAGGTACTATGGTACCCAGGAAGCTCCCTGCAAAAACAGAGACTGCACACCCGAGGCAGTCTCAGGGAACTCTGGGTAGTTTGAAGTATGAGCCCCCTTGCCTTTTTTGTCTTCCTGCAAACAGAGGCCACTGCAGCCTGGCAACAAATTGTGCTCGCAGGCACCAGTGATGTTTCCTGCCCTGATGGACCAGAATTTTTTTCTATCTCCCTGTCTTTGTTTTGTGTGTTCAGAGATGGCTGAGACTAGAGTGTGTGACTCACTCCTAGTGCAAAATTGGGATTAGGGGTGCTGGGATTATGGCAGGGTTTTTACTAGTTCAGTTTACTGAATGGATTGCCACCTCCTCAATCCTGGCAGACTGGATACAATATAAGGTCAGAAAGAGGCTTCATCTCTCTCCCTTCCTGCTTTTCCTGTCGCCTTCCCTCTATGATTTTCTCTCCTCTATGAAGCCACCCTACCTCGGACTAAAAGCAGTATAATCTAGGAGTTAAATGCCCCTTTCATCCTTTAACTTTCCATGTCAGGTGTTTTATCTGAACAGTGAGTAAAATAACTAAAATGCACTGCGTTTGTAATATATGTTTGTGCTGTTTAGTGATATATTTTTATGTTCTTGCATTTAAATTATTGTTTCTCTTTTCATTCATGTTTTTATACATTATGTACCAGCTGTCTATCTATTTACTGACGAATAGAGGAGAATCATACTTCCAACACTACCTACCTGCTTTCCATCCATATTCATTTGGTACAATTCTAGTAGATTCTGTCTATTGTTGTGGGAATTCCTCACACCCTCTTCAAGCAAGTTGAAAAATTGTCTTGTGGTTTTTCCCATTGGCTTATATTTTGTGACCTCACACAGGCATAATGTCAAGGCATCTCCTTTTCCTCGCTTGGCTGGCTGTTCAGTATGTTGCACTACATTGGTACCATCCTAAGCTTTCCCATTCCTCTGAACTGGAAAGCTACACTCCATCGTATATTTTTCTTCTTTATTTGATGTTCCATTTTTGGTGGTTGCTTAGTTGTGTCTGTGTTTTGTTTTCTTTTGCTTTTTCTGCCTGATCATGGAATATGATTAATATGGTGTGAATCTCATCATATTTCAGACTTAGAAATTCAGCAGGTGTATGCACACACCTAACAAATTTTATGTTGTTGGCCCCCATGCCTCATGCCTTTGCATTATGCATTTGTGATTGGTTCATTGTGTAGTGCTTGGATTGGGGTTGTGAGTGCTACATTGGCCTAGGGATAGAGCAAAGATATAATAGAACGGCAAAATGTCTCTCTCTCTCTCTCTCTCTCTCTCTCTCTCTCTCTCTCTCTCTCTCTCTCTCTCTCTCTCTCTCTCTCCTCTTTCTCTGTCCGGTTTCTGGCTTTCTGTTTGCAGCTGCCATAAATTACAGCCCTTCCATGCCACCCTGCCATGGAACCAACTGAGTATCGACTAAAACCTCCAAAAACTGTAAGATATAAACCTTTCCTTTACCAGCTTTGGGCATCAGGTATTTTGCCTCAGCAACAACAACAAAAAAAAATAACTCAGAAAGAATTTGGTACAGAGATTGGGGTCATTGCTGTGACTACCATGTTTTTCGAGAGATTTTAAAAATGGCTTGTCCCAGAGTTTAAAATGGTTTTGACATGTTTCCTGGATGCTTCGAGCTGGAGCAGCTTAGGCTGTTCTATAGAGAAGATTCTCATCAGAGCTCAGGAGACCAGAAGGCTGATAAAAATCCTTATGGTAAAGACCAGGCTTGGGAGGTTTCTACTGAAAAAGAAAAACTGCATTAGTCATTGGACTCCTCAAGATGTATGTTATGGCTTGGCAAAAAGTTTGTCTGCATTTTGCTCATGCCCAGAGAATTTGTCTGAGACTGAGACTAAAGGCAATAGACTGATTACTCTGGAAAAGCAAATTTCAAGGCAGTCAAATATTGAGCTGTGGCATGGCTATTGTTGGGCGCTTTTAGCCAGCTTTATGTTGAAAATCAAGAGCAAAGACCCCAGCAAATTAATTTAAAATACTGTGAGTTTGGTGGAAAATAAACTCCAATAAATCTGTGGATTGTAAATATAAAACTGAGATTTTATTGCTGAGAAGAAACAGAAAGATAAAAAGTATAACTGCAAGATATCCCAAAAAGCAATGGGCCTCCACCATTTGCAGCCTCAATATCACAAAAGTAAAAAAAAAATTCTCAGAGGAAAGAGCTGCAGAGCACCATGCTTCAGAATGGCGACAGAGGCCACACCGGGTTCCAGAATGTTGGCCACACAGAAAAACTTTTCTTCACAATCAGGTTCACAGAATCCAATGATCCAGGAAATCAACCCCTAAAGCCAAAAAAAAAAAAAAAACCAGCCTGGCTACTGCTCCAGCTGGCGTCATCCATATGGTGTTGATTTTAGACACAAGAAAAATGCAAAAATTCTGAGGATAAAGCAGTTTCCACCTTGATTACAAAGGGCTTAGGAGTCCAACCAGTATACCCGTGAGAGGGAAATTTATAAAGCTATAAGGGTAAAGCCAAAGTGATAGTAGAAACCCCAAACGTTTAAAAAAGCCAAAAACGTGTATCATCCAAGAAAAGCTACAAAAAACAAGCAGAGAGGGTTTAAGAAAAAAGCTGTGAGAGCTAAAATCACTGAAAGTGCCATGGGGGTGGAATCACCCAAGCCTTTTAGAGTTTACAAACAGATGCTTCCAATGCTGAGCATAAAACTCTAGAACTTAATGTTCACCCCCCTGGATGTTAGACTTGCTTTGTCTCCAATGCTTTGTATTCCACTCTTAATACCTTAAAATGTTTATCTTGTGCCTCACATTTCAAAAATGTTTTACCTGGTTTCATTTCATTTGTACAGGGGTTTACAGTTAAGAGTCCATAGATGTTAAAAGAAACTTGAGACTCAGACTTCTCAACAATGCTAAAAATGTTACGACTTTGACAACTCTTAGAGATAGACTAAATGTCTTGTATAATGGATGTGCATGAGTCTTTGGGGGCCAGGGTAAAATGTCATGGTTTATGTCTGTGGCCCCCAGGCCTAATGACTTTGCATTATGCATTTGTGATTGGTTCATTGTGTAGTGTTTGGATTTTGGTTGTGAGTGCTACACTGGCCTAGGGGTAGAGCCAAGATATAAAATAATGACAAAAAAGGCCCATCTCTCTCTCTGCCCAGATTCCGACTTCCTGTTTGCAGCTGCCATGAACTACAGCCATGCCATGCCACCCTGCCTTGGAGCCTACTGAGTATAGACTAAAACCTCCAAAACTAAAAAATAAAGCTTTCCTTTCCCAGCTTTAGACATCAGGTATTTTGTCTCAGCAACAAATAAAAAATAAGTAAGTCATCACATAATTGTAGATAATTCGGGATCAGACCAAAAATTCTCTTTTATCAAAATGAAAACCCCCAATCTCCTAAGGGAGAGGCAGTACTGGCCAAATGCATGCAAAGTTCGGACTGGTGAACCACGGGAATTCAGATGTCAAGTGCTGTTACTGCTGTGTGGCCTGTTTGCCATCATAACCAGCATCCCTCCAGACACAGGGCAGTTTGCCATTCTTCATCTGTTACAGGGAGCCAGAAAATTCCACACCAAGCAGCAAGCTGTTTAGTCATATGAATCCTAGACTGTGGGTGCAGAGCCAGGGCTTGCTGATTCCAATGGAGGCCAGTTCTCCTGGTCACCTCAGTCTCAGGTCCCGCCAACACCTTAGCTGCCTCTTCTCCTGTGCTTTCCTTTTCCTGATGGGTGGCACTGGCATGGCATCTGCTTTCAAGAGGCTGCTGCCAATGAGAAGGGAACACAGACATATAACCCCCATTCAGTGCTTATCTTCAATTGTTATGGTGCTGGTCCCCAATTTAAGAAGGACAAGGTAATTGACTTACAATTATGAAGCATAAACACTTAGAAGAGCTTGGGGACTTTTTATGGCTGTCATTGTCGGTTATAGAAGCAGTGTGCATTGTGGTGCCACTCAGGCCTGAAGGTTCAGGGGGGCAGACTCAGGGAAAGTGAAGACTATGACTGGGGGGAAGATTCCCAGGCTGAAGTCCCTTCTCTGGTCTCCATCAGGTCTCCTCCTGATGGGTCCTCTAGGTGAGTCTCCTGGGTGGTCTTTCCAGAGTGGTAAAGTTCAGCAGTGTCTCCATCCCCATGATAAGTGAGGCCTTCCTTCTCCCTCCTCACTCAGCAGCTGCCATGGGTACCAGGCACACTGTGAATGGAAACGGAACAGTAGTGGCTTCTGAGGGTGGCTGGGAACAGAGTGGGCAGGAAGCACAAAGGATGTCAGGCATGCACTGGGAAAAGAGACATGGCAAGTGCAAACCAGCTGGATGATCCAAGGAGCAGATTTGGGTTGTTGCTGAAGACACTTTCCCAGCAGATGATGAGAGGTGCAGTCAGGTCTTCCTAGTATTGCAACTCTGGGATCTTATGTTATCCTGCCCATGTGGTAGGATGTGCACCTGGGAGCAAATGGGCACTTGAAGAACAAAGCAGCCTGCATGCCTGGGAGGGACAGGTTGTGATATCACCTCTGCAGAGTTGTGCACCACTGGGCCTTAGCTTTTGCATCTGTGCCCCCTTCTAGGTGTCTCTTTTGTTGATGCCAAATGGGAAGCGCAGTTTGCATATCCGGGCTTTCTTCAGAGAAAGGTGCAGTCTCTCTCCTCAGCACGAATCAGTTCTCAGGAGACCCAGTCAGCAAAACCACACACCCAGAGAGTCTTCAACTAATCCTTTCATATAATTATTTGTAGTTGTCTGTGAACTATTAAATCCTTCTTGAATTTTTAGACAAATAGCATTGATATTCTGTTCAGAAGGCGGTCAGAACACCAGACTGGTTCTATTATGAAACATCTTGCTTTTTCCCCCCAAGGGTTCTCTGGCTGATCTATTTCATTTTGTGTTTTGTGGACTCCCCAGACAGCATCCCCATTAGGCCTGCAATTGTCCCTCACTCATTGTACCCCATATCCTCACACAGAAGCCAGTGAGTGGTCACCCTGAGATCTGAGCAGAAATATGAGCTCAAATTCCTTGGTGGATTCTTCACCACAATAATTGACTACCACGCATCGCTGTCTAGTGCCTTTTTAAACTAAATGACATATGGGTTCACACTGCTTATGTTGGTAATTCTCAAGAGGTGATTAAACATGATCACCTGGAATAGCAAATTTCATGTTGTTATTGCAGCTCTAAAATGGTCCAACTTGTGCCACCATCAAACCCAGGTCTTGCCCAGAAATATAAGCTACCATATATCTCATCCTCTGTGCTGAACTGAGCTGCATCTGAATAAGATGAAAATGAAGGCATTGTGTGGTGCCTGCAGCAGTTACATGTGGAGGCAGATTCCTATGTCCCATCTCCCATGAGAAAGTGAGACAGGGATGCGGGTGAGGATTACAGTATCCATCTCATTCTGTATGCTGCTTTGTTCTGTCAGTATGGCTCAGAGAATTACTGATCTTTTCTCAAGTTTTTTTTATATATATATATATATATTCTTGTTTTGGAGACAGAATTTCACTATGATGTTCAGGTTGGCCTTGGCCTCAAGATGTATCCCAGGCTGGTCTCACACTTGCAGCAGTGTGCTGGCCAGCACTGACTAAGGTTCAGTGCCCCATTTCCTGTTGTTCAGCGCATGTGCACCAATACAATCAGAGAGAGTCTAGGACAAGCAGACCCCCTTCTCACTCCCAGCATGCTGGTGGGAATGCCTACCTCGGAAGTCTGGAACCCTAGGGACTCACAGGTTGAGGTGCCTGTATTTCCTGTCGTTTCTTTGCTTATCCCAGTGGAGGAAATGCCTTTGTAACACAGCCTGCAACTTCCTGCAGGCCTTCTCTCACTTTGGAAGAGCATTGCATTGCTGCAGTAAGTGTGAGATGATCACAGATCCTTACACTCAAGTGACCATAAACCCCCTAAGAGGTGACATGCCTAAGAACAAAAGCTCAAAGCTTCTCCCACTGGGGCCTCTCCAAAGAAAGCAAGTGGAATGTTGGGTAATCGGTGTGAACAGATGAAGGAAACTGGGCTGCAGCCCAGGTGCTGATGTGCCTTGTTGAGTCCAGGTTGAATATGTGGCACAGAGCAGCTGTGACTGAGCCGTGCCTGTCTGGGCTGAGCATTTACATTGCTGCTTTCCCATCAACCAAACTAGAAAATTCGTGGGAAGCAGAGGATGGTTTAGACCACACCTCTCACACATCAGTCGTGGCATTCACTGTGAATCTCGCTGGGCATGGGGATGCTTTCCAATGAGGACTTTAACCAGGACTGGTGCTGCCAAAGCTCTCTCTGGCCCCTTCTCTTAGGAGCTAATGAGCTTTGGGTGAGGAAGGCAGGGGCACAGTAAGTGAAGCCATGTCAACAGGGACTCACCAGGAAGTCCTTTTGTGCTCAAGGCCATATCCCCAGCCTCTGGCACACAGGACAGGAGGCAGCCACACCTCTTGATGGAAAAGTGTGTGAACCCTTAAAGCTCACAGCATGTGGACACCAGCCACGTTCCCTCCCAGCTGTCGATGTCCGCTCCCGGCCGGCAGGAAGGACACACGACAAAGTCTGGTAGTGGACAACCTTTTTTTTTTATTTTCCTTCTCCGTACAGCCTGCCCTGGGTTCTCCCAGCTGAAGCCTCCTCTGGTCCGCTCCCCGCGGCTCCTTTTGTGCTTCAGTCTGCCCCAAAGCCTCTACCGGTCCGCTCTCCGCGGCTCCTTTTGGGCTTTTACTTTTGGGCTTTTACCTGGCTTCTTTTTCCGCCCAGGGGTGGCACCGGTATATATACGGGTACAGTGTCCAATCATGTTAAAGTAAGCAAGGCAAGCTGATTGGCTAACATCATCAGTTGCCAGGCAGACTATATTGTTGAGCGGGTTGCTTACGCGGTAAGCAGGAAACTAACATATTTGATGGGAGGGGCAATCTACCTCAGGCTTTACTCTTTACTACAGGCCGCACGTCCGCCGCGCAAGGCGAGCTATCACAGACGCGGCTCCCAACATCTCCCCCTATTTTATTTTTTATGAATGTGCGCATCGTAGCCCTTCCTGGACTGGGTGTAGAGGCTTATGCCCTATGTGTAGGTCCACCGTAGGTCCTTGGCTTAGACCCTGGTTGGCCATGCCATGGTCTGCCAAGGCCCTGAGGCCCTCGTCCTTTTTCTAGGGCCAGGCACAAACTGGACGGAACCTGGATGCACACAAGCTTGCACTCATTTCTTCTCCGTAAAGAAATCCCCTCGGAGAGAAATTTAGACCTGGGCAGCATCTAACAGTCCAGCGGCTTACATGCAGAATGGGGTAGGGCCTGGCTTAGGTCGAGTCGTGCTGGGGAGGCACGCTCTTACCCGTCATTGACTCACCTACCCTGCTGTGTATTGTCACCTTATGGAGGAGAATGAGGGATGCCCGCCATATCTAGACTCGGTCGTGGGCCAATTGAGCAAGCCATGCATATGCCTGAGGATCTTCTTGTCCATTTTGGGCTACCGCTATTTCTATTCATCTTATTGGTTGGTCTGTGATGGATCTCCAGTAGGGCAGGTCTGATCTTCAGTCGAGGGCTTTGTTGCCCGTGTCAGTCTCTCCGGTACCCACAGTGGTTCTCGTCCCGATTCCTGCAGAAAAACACAAACCGCGCCTCGGTTCCAGCTGATTACCGGATCCGGGCCCATCCATTGTCATGCCATAGATAACCGCGCCTTTGGAGGCAGGCCTTGGCTTACTCCCCCTTTTTGTTTTTTATTTTTTATTTTTTATTTTTATCTTTTTCGTTTTTTTTTTTTTTTTTTTTTTTTTTTTTTTTTTTTTTTTATTGGTACCAGGGATCGAACTGGCGATTGCCTGCTTACAAGGCAGGCGCTTATGCCGCTAAGCTAAATCCCCAGCCCCCGTTTCCTCGACCGGCGTTTTTTTCAGCCTGCTCGGCAGAGTAGCCGCCCATGAAAATCATAGGACGGCGGTCGCGACAGAGTGGAACGGGGCGTCACTTCCTGTGCCGGCTGAGAGAAGGGAGGGTTCCCTGTAGCGGCCTCTCGGTGGGGAGCCGCTTCTGGAGAAGAGCTCCAGGGCGGAGCGGATGGCTCTCTATCTCCTCCCCGCCAGAGAGCGCCGGGGAACTGGGTCTGGTCATCAGCGTGCCGACCTTCTCCCATAAGCATTTCCTTGTTCCACCCCCGGTTTCCCCGATTGGCGTTTCTCTCAGCCTGCTCTGCAGAGAACTCTGTGTACCAGGCTCGCCAATCCAGGTAATTACCCGAGGGCAGACACACCTTTGCCAGCTGAATCCAGTCCGCGGGGGTGAGGGGCCCAGAAGACAGATTCTCCAGCATGGCAATGGTGTAAGGCGCAGTCGGCCCAAAGGTTGTAACTGCATTTTTAAGTTCTCTAATCTGCTTTATCTCAAAAGGCTCCCATACATTGCGTCCCTGGCCCATAGCTACTTGTACAGGAAACATCCCGTAGGGGCCACTATCTATCCCAGGTGGATGTACCTCATGAGACAAGCGTCCCCCCTGCCAAAGCCGCCTGTAAAAATACCGACCCGCCGGCGGCGGAGCATAAGACAGCGGCCGTGATTGGGCGGAAAATGGGGGCCCGTGCATCACTTCCTGTTCTGGCGAAAGGGGAGAGAGCTCCCAGGCGGCCGCCTCGTGGCGAGGGATCGCCTCCCTCTCGCGCCGGGGAGCGCTCAGGAGCTCTCTACTCCTCCGCAGACCAGGTTGAGCAGAGCGCAATTCGCGGGGCAACGCTGGAAAAGAACCCTGCGACTCCTTATTGAGCGATTTAGGCTCCTGACAGCTGGTCTCTTTGGCCTCCTTGTCATTTAACTTTCTCTCGTCCTCGGAGTCAGACGACTCCGAGGCTAGAGCCCCGTCCTCCTCCTTAGCATCCTTGTTCCCCTTGACGGACCCCTCTCGGGAGCTCCCTGACTGGGCCTGCTCAGATACCCTGCGTACTTTTGTAAGCTCTTGAGAGCTTTCTCCACAACCACCCTCGCTCTTAGTGTTGCTACCTAACATGTTTCCCATCTTTTAATATGTTACTCACCGCGTGAGGCCCAAGGAATCCGCCACTTACGCGTGAGCCTGAGGGGAGTCTAAAAGCCCTGTAGGTGCGCGCCACCCAGAGCCCAGGCTTATCCCCAACTCACCTGTCTCGCAGCTCTGTACTGGAGCGTTGTCCACTTCCACGTCTCGGGGGTGATCAGTCCCCGGGCGGGCCTCCAAATGTCGATGTCCGCTCCCGGCCGGCAGGAAGGACACACGACAAAGTCTGGTAGTGGACAACCTTTTTTTTTTATTTTCCTTCTCCGTACAGCCTGCCCTGGGTTCTCCCAGCTGAAGCCTCCTCTGGTCCGCTCCCCGCGGCTCCTTTTGTGCTTCAGTCTGCCCCAAAGCCTCTACCGGTCCGCTCTCCGCGGCTCCTTTTGGGCTTTTACTTTTGGGCTTTTACCTGGCTTCTTTTTCCGCCCAGGGGTGGCACCGGTATATATACGGGTACAGTGTCCAATCATGTTAAAGTAAGCAAGACAAGCTGATTGGCTAACATCATCAGTTGCCAGGCAGACTATATTGTTGAGCGGGTTGCTTACGCGGTAAGCAAAAAACTAACATATTTGATGAGAGGGGCAATCTACCTCAGGCTTTACTCTTTACTACAGGCCGCACGTCCGCCGCGCAAGGCGAGCTATCACAGACGCGGCTCCCAACACCCAGCCACCAGGGACTTCGCACTAGCTGTGCCCTGATTTCCCATAATTGCTCGAAGGGCTAACCAAGTGCGAGGCTTTATAATTAAACTAGATCTCTTGTCTCCTGGAGACAGCTTTTTGAAGGGGCCCATCTCAGGGCCTTCATGATCTGTGAGAGGCTTCATTTAGCTCAAAGGAATTCTCCTAGCACCTGTAGTCTATATCAGTTTGCTTAATATGGTACAAGTTCCTTAATTTGCAACAATGAGCCCAGCTGTTATATCTTGAAAGCGCTGTGGGATCTTCAGTGTTTTGAGTCTTTTATGTGAAATTGAATGAAACACTAGTCAACTATGTTAACTGAAAAAAAATCAGAAAAAAGCTTAAATTTTCATGGAAACTCATATGAGAAACTTATGAGAAAAATACAGATAAAAATAAAGTTTAGACAGTAGGGAGCAGAGAGATAGACTCTAGTTAAGGATGCACATGAAGAGATGGAGGGTGTGCAGAAGGAAGGAAGCAATAGGCGTAAACAGAAAGGACTGGGATGTGTGCTGGACACACACCAACTTCACACAAGGAATGTGAACTTTATGAGCTACAAACGTGTGGAAAAAGGAAGGGAATCGGGATGCACGGAATGGGCAAGGAAAGGGAGGGAAATGGGCTAAAACAGATGCCAGCTTCCCACAAGGAATGTGTCCATGTTGTACCACACACACAGCTAACCAAATAAATAGATATTACAAAACAACAAACCAAACCAAGAAAACAAGTACTTTAATAGATAACCAGCCTAATGCCTTCTCTAAAACTGTTTTTCTATCACAGTTTGCAGGTAGGAGTTAGAGAAGGGGATGGACAAAATGCTCAGGGAAAGCACACTTTGCAACAGAATGGCCCAGTCCTGTGTAGGGGCGGGGCACCCACCTGTATTGATCAGACTAATGGGGTAAGGGTGTGTGTGCAGCTGAATCTGGTTATCCTCCCTGGCTACTTCACAGAATATTTATATGGAGAGAATCCCTGGGCAATGTTCCACACAAAGGTGTTATCACAAATCTCTTTTCAAATTGTGAAAATGTACTGAATTTATTTCTTTGAGCATGGCATGGAGTAGTTGCTCTGATTCTTTTTTCCTAGATTGAGGTAGCCATAAGTAAATTCCTTGACTATTTAGCAAAGGTGAATTCCTCTCTGGTGTTTATTGTTTCAACCTGCACACGTGCTAGGAAAGATGGAGTTGTTTCTGAACCTTCCACTTGTCCACTGATTAGGTAGGTCAGGTGTTATTGGAAACTCTTCAGGGTGTTATCACGTTGTTGTGCGTCTCCTCCATGTTTGCTTCAGGTGGGCTGGGACTAGCCTCACGCTGCACTTCTGTCATGAGTGGGAGACTCTACCCATGTGTTCAGGAAGATGACGCCGCGGAAACAGACTGAAGCCATTGTCAGGTGAACTCAGAGGCCTCCTCCTCAATGCTCACATCCTCCACTCCCCCTCCACAAGCACACCAGCTACCAGCAGCCATCACAGGACAGCATTTGGAGCCATGGTCTCATCTGTGTTGTCCTCATTGTCTTGTTTCCATACTGCTCTATGCAGTCAGTGCACTTGTCTAGTATTTCTTTTCTGTTCCATTCATATTTCCTATTACATTTACTAAATTGTGGTTTCTTACCATTTTTTGTTACTGAAAGAGAATAGACACACAACTTCCATTCAAATGCATCCAATCTTCGGTAGTTGAGTAAATCTGGGACTTTTCTACCTGGACACAATCATCCATAGAAATCTCAATGGAGGAAGTAAACTACATGCATCTTGGGAAGGGTGGGAACTTTCTTTTTTTTTTTAACTTTTAACTTTTTATTGGTACCAGAGATCGAACTCAGGACTGCCTGCTTGCAAGGCAGGTGCTTATGCCGTTGAGCTAAATCCCCAGCCCCGGAACTTTCAACAAGGAGCAAATACAGACCTGTCTGTATGGGGTGAAAGAACCAAGGTAAATGGACATGAGTCTGCTGAGGCCAGGAAGCCGTGCTAGGGCTCGGGTCTGTCCTAAAGGCCTGCAACCAGAAGCCAGCAGCAGGTAGAGTCTGACCAACCTCAGGGCACAATCCCTAGACCTACCCCGAAGTCTGCAGTAGACTTCAGTCCCACAGCCATGGACAACTTTCCAGGATCCAGGCCTGAAGCCTGAAGCCTGAAGCCATGATTTGTTTGAATGAGAAGCAGAGCTAAGCCAGAGGCAGGTGCTCACCGTTTTCCCAGTTCTTGGTCTGGGGTAAGAGAGAGCAGCTGGCCAGTGGAGACACCTCTGAGACCCAAAGTGAGAAAGCCCGAATGCAAACCTGGGCTTCTGCACACTTTACCCTGCTAAATAACACCCAGTATGGTTTAATAAATACACTGTCCACTGGTCTATGTGTACAGGGCATTAATGTTTGGCCTTGGTCTGAGACTACATAAAAAACACAAAAGTGCTGCCTGTTATGATTGTTCTAAAATAGTTGTGATAAATAAGTGGGGACACATTGGGCTGAGAAAAGTGCTGACCAGATTTCCCTCTGTGGCTAAAAAGGCTCCTCCTGAACTGATTTTTGCTGTTTTCTACTATCAAGGTGACTTTCCATACCTTTCCAGAGACCAATCCTGGGACATGCCAATGCATCTACTAGGAAAAGCAGGGTAATACATTTGGCTTGGCTGTAATTCAAATATTTTGCTTTCTGTATCTAAAACAATAGGATTTTCTTAAGCTTTTAATTTGCTCCTGCTTCCATTTACAAAATTAATTTAAAAAAGAAAAATGCTAGATGAGTGTGGTGCCACATGCCTGCAATCATAGCACTGAGCAGGCTGAGGCAAGAGGATTCCTGCAAGTTCTAGGCCATCCTGGCCTGAAATACTTAAGTCAAAACAAGCCTGACCTGCATATTGAGACCCTGTGCAAAATTTAAAAAAAAAAAAAGAAAAGAGAAAAATACTTTACACAAACTGTATTTAAGTAACATTCATTCTCATGTTTTCCTTTGGTACATCTTTGTGTACTAAACTGAATTTTACAGTCTAAATTAAATGCTGTTTTATAACTTGTTTTCAATTATTGATGTGAGATTGGTTAAGTGAATAACTATGGCTTTAGTTTGCAGCAGAACCTATATATTTAAGCAGAAAGATAATCTGTGAGTGTTCACTTCAAAGTGAAGTACACACAGTTTTTACTACAAATGTTTAGCACCTACAAACAACTCATAGGTGTTCTCTTTTATACAATATGCATGTAGATTTTAGGCACATACGGCGATTAATATTTGGCAGCTCTCTAAGTTTGGACCTGCCATTTAATATATGATCATATCTATGAGCTTTGATTATTCTGTTATACAATAAATTAGATGTATTTATACATTATGTAATAAATCTAACTGCAGTTTAATTCACTAGAACTCTAAAGATGTCATTAATTCTTGTCAGTAGTTATATGCTGTAAATGTAAAAGAAATGAAAGCTCAGCCTTAACTGTAAAAAGTAAGTGAATATATACAAAGATTTCTTATTAGCTGTGATGCTGCTTACACCTAATTTCAAGACTCAGTAAGTATATTTGTGTTCTCCACGTGAACTTCAAAGACACAAACATGGAAAAAACATCAGATTTTACTCATATCTTTAAGTCAAAATGAAACAATTTTTGTAAAATTTTTTAAAGCTTAAATATCTGGCTTCCCTTACTTGTGTCCCACTTACATGTGACAAAATGCACATGCCAATGTCGCATGAGACAGTTAGTTAGATGATGTGAATACTTTTTCAGGCTTATGATTGTGGAAAGTTTTTAATTATGCTACAGAATTACCTTTATCAATATTTGCTAAAGTGACATCTCCATATTTTTAACACACTTGTGAGTAGTTATGCATATTTCAGAGGCTTCTAGATATGAAACCCTTTAGAAATTTTTTGAGTAAAGTACAGCTATTGTGAAAACCTACCTTTTCCTGCTTTAATTCAACATGTTTCCAACATAATTCCACGATGACATGTTTAAATTTATGTTATAAACTTGTGGCTAATTTTAGATGTAAGCTTTAAATTTTTAAAAAAAGTTATTTCATTTCAAGGAGAAAAAGAATAAATCTACAACAAAATTTCAAAACATCAATAAGAGGACAATTTTACATACATTGTGCATTGACACTCCCAAATCACTCACCCAGCGCACAAGATACCTGCTTACAATAGTCCAAAAAACAGCAGCACAAATCTCTCTGTTCAGTGAACTCAAAGAAATCAGTAGTATAATTTTCTTCACTATTTTATACACACACACACACACACACACACACACACACATATATATATATATATATATATATATATATATGTATATGCACACATAAATATATGTTTTTTCAGGTTTTCACACTAATGAGACAACATAGTGTTTACACGTGTGCTTATTTATATCACTAATGAGTAAGTTATCGTGTTGCATCCATTCTACCTATAAAAGTCTCCATTCATCTTTCTTTAGGCCCAAGTAAGTACTTCCTTGTATAAAACTACCACATTTTTTTTATCCATTCCTTAGCTGAAGAGCATTTAGATGTTTCCAAGATCTGGCTCTTACAAATTGTGCTACTATAAACATAGGTGCACATATATTGCTGTGTATGTTGTTTTTAATTCTTTTGGGAAGATATCCAGATGGGGATACCTGGAAGGAATGGAATCTCAAGTCCTAGTTTTTGAGGAATCTCCACATTGACTTGGACTATGGGTACAGTAGTTGAAATTCTCACCAACAGTGAGTGTTCCATTTTCCCCACAACCTCTCCAGCACTTGTTATTGGTTGATTTCTTGATGATGAACTTTTTTTCCTGGGGTGAGGTAGAATATCAGTGTTTTAAGTTGTATCTCTTAATGACCAGGGATGTTGAACATTGTTTAAATACTTACTTGCTTTTCACATTTCTTCATTTGAGAAGTGTGTATTCATCTAGGATGCTCATTTTTGGATTGGGTCTTTGAATCTGGGAGAACTGATTATTTTTTAGATCTTTATATGTTCTCTAGAGAAATCCTTTGTCTGAGGAACAGCTGGTCAACATTTTCTTCCATGTTGTGGGTTATATCCTCGCTCTGTTCTAGGTTTCACTTTCTGTGCAAAGACTTTTAAATAGGGTGAGATCCGAGGCGTGGATTCCTTGTGACAGTTCCTGTGCAGCTGGGGTTTATTCATAAAGTCTTTGCCTACACTAACATCTTCAAGAATTTTACCTACTGTAACTTCCAACAGAATTAATGTTTCTGTTTTAATTTTAAGATCTTTGATACATTTTGACTTTAGCTTAGTAGATGTTGGAAGATATAGGACCAGTTTTAATCTTTGGCATGTGTAAGCCAGTTTTACCAGCACCATTTATTTATTAAGAGGCTATCTTATTTCCACTGCATGTGTTTGGCACATTTGTCAAAGATAATATGGCTTAGTGTGTCGAGTTATTTCTGCATCTTCTACTATGTTCGACTGATCTTTGGGTCTGTTCTCCTACCAGTACCACAATGTTGTTTTTTTTTAATCACAGTAGCTTTATAGTATAATTTCAAGTCAGGGATTGTGATGCCCCCTGTCTTGTCTTTGTTGCCCGCATTTTCTTTGCTACTCTAGTTATCTACTTGTTCCAGATGAATGTTAGGATTATTTTCTCTAGTTCTGTGAGATCTGCTATTGGAATTTTGATTGGGATTGCACTGAATCTGTATAGCAGTTGTGGAAGTATGGCCATTTTCACTAAATTGGATCTTCCTGCCCAATAATATGGAATATCTTTCCATTTTTTAATATCCTCCTCTATCTCTTTTTTTAAGAGTACTATAAGTTTCAATGTGCATGTCTTTTACCTCATTTGTTAGATTCATTCCTAGGTACTTCATTTTTAGATACTATTTCAAAAGGTATTGTTTCCCTGAATTTTTTTTCAATGAGTTTGTTATACATGTACAAGAACGTTTATGATTTTTAAGTGACGAGTTTGTGAGCAGTTAAATTACTGAATTTTCTTATGAAACCAAGAAGTCATTTGGTAGAGTTTTGGGGGTCTTCTAAGTAGAGTATCATATCATCTGCAAATATTGGTGGTTTAACTTCCAACTTTCCTGTCTTATTCCATTTATTTCTATGTCTTTTTTGCTAACTGCTAAAGTCCTGGTAAAGTTCCCAGGACTATGTTGAATAACAGTGCAGACAGTCGACATTTTGTCTATTTCCTGATTTTAGATTGTAAGCTTTCAGGTTTTGTCCATTTAGTATGATGTTGGCTGTTTTTTTTATTGTATATGGCTTTTATCAGATTGAAATAAAGATCATCTATTCCATTTTAGAGGTTTTTATCATGAATGGGTTTTGGGCATTGTCAAAAGTTTTTTTCTGCATCTATTGAAGTCTTTATATGAAGTTTGTCCTTGTTCTGTTAATATGGTGGCATATTACATTTATGGATTTACATATGCTAAACCATCCCTGCATCCCTGGGATGAATCCCACTTGATCATTGTGCACAATCTTCTGACAATTTGCTGCAGTCTGTTTGCCAGTATCTTACTGAGGATTTTGGCATCAATGTTCCTTAGGTAGGTTGGCCTATAGTTCTCTTTTATAGTTGGGTCCTTCTCTGGTTTTGGTATCAGGGTAATGCAAGCTTTCAGGAATGAATACTGAAGTACTGCATCCCATTTAATGTGATTAAAGGTTTTGAGAAGCGGTGGAGTTAGGTCCTCGCTAAATGTCGTGTAGAATTCAGCAGTGAATCCAGCAGGGCTGGGGATTTTCTTTGTTGTTAGGTTTTCAATTACATCTTTGATTTCATTTATTGATATTGAGTTATTTAAGATTTCTATATCCTCTTGATAAGGCTTTGATAATCATATGTATCTGAGAATTTTTCCATTTCTTCTGTATTTTCTATATTATTAGAAAACAAGTTTTTAACATAGGTATAGATGATTTTTTGTATTTCTACAGATCTGTTGTGATTTCACCCTTTTAATTCCTAACTGTGTGGATTTGAGTCTTTTCTTTCCTTTTTTGGTACAGGTGGCAATGAGTTTGTCAACTTTATTTAATCTTTCAGAGAAACAACTTTTCAATTTCTTCTTATATGTTTGTTAGTTGCTATTGCATTAATTTCTGCTCTGATCTTTATAATTTCTTCCCTGGTAAGCTCTTTTGCTCTTTTTTTTAGGACTCGGCCACCTTCCAGATGGTAGATTCCGATGGCATTTCTCTCTGTGTATTTGAAAGAATAAAGTGATAAAACCTCACATTTGGTTTTCTAATCAGGAACGACAGAGGAAAATGTCTCACTGAACAATCTACAACTTCTCTCTTTGATAAGATATTTTTTACTAATGTGGGAATTCACATGTATTTTCAGAGATAAAAGAAAACCACAGTGATTCTAGGATAAAGCTGTCAGCATAATTGCTATGCTGAAATGTTTTGTGAGTTCTAGACTCAAATTATACCTACAAAACTTACGTTAATGTGCTATAAGAACTTGACATCTAAAAAACCACGTTTTTTTTTTTAAAAGCAGCTCTCTGGCCATACTTCATATTTCAAAGTGCTTGGTGTCCAGATAAGCTTATGGTAATTATTGAACTACTGCTCCTTCTTTAGTACTGGCACCACTGTCCCCATAATTGCTCAGCATTTGAGGCCTAGAGACCTAGAAGTGTGCTGAGGATTCTCACAGCCTCCCCCTCTCCTCCAGGCATCTGAGTCATCATCATCATGCTCTTGCTGACCCAAGGGCAGTCAGGACATCAGTGGAGCCAGGGCAGCACACTAGGGGGTCACAGGGCCTGGGGATGTACAGGGTCTCAAGCTTGAGGGGAGCATGTAGCAGCCACTGCTTCCTCTTCCTCCTCTTCCTCCTATTCCAATCACTGCTACTCCAAGAGAAGTGTCTCAGGCTGGGCACAAAGTTGTCCTCAGCATCCTCAGGGCATCTTCCTTCCCAGCACTGGAATGGCCTCCAGTCATGGTAGCCAATCCAGGGAGAGCTCCATCAGGAAACATGATAGGCACCCATGCATCTCACAGGACTGAGAAGGCCCTCTGCCACTGCCCAATGAGATCCTGCGTGACAAGGTAAAGGAACTGGTGGATTTCATGCTCTTCAAGTGTAACAATAACCAAGGCACAGATGCTGTACTGTGTCCTCCAGGATTGCCAGGAGCACTTCTCTTGGATCTTCAGCAAAGCCTCTGAGTGCTTGTGTATGGTCTTTGGCATTGATGTGAAGGAACAAGAGCCTCCTGAGCAAATGTATATACTTGTTTCTGTCCTGGGTCTCACTTATAATGGAATGTTGGCTGATGAGCAGGGGATTCCCAAAACCAGCCTGCTGATAAATCAGTCTGAGTATCATCTTTAAGAGCCACCATGTCAGCAAGGAGGATCTGTGTGATATGCTCGCCAGGATGCAGGTATATGAGGGGCAGGAGCACTATGCCTAAGTTGAGCATGGGGAAGTCATATAAGAGGATATGGTTCAGGAAGTGTATAGAGTTCCACCAGGTGAACAACAGTAACACTGCTTATTAGGAGTTCTTGTTAGGTTCAAGGGCACACACTAAAACCAGCAAGATGAAAGGTTGGAGCATTTGGCCAAGGTCAATAGTGTGATCTGTGATCCTACCCATGGCTATATGCAGGGACTTTAAGAGAGGATCAAGAGGCTACCCATGATTAAGGTTTACTCATTGCTACAAAAGCAAGAATTTGCATGGGAGGGATAGCGGATGTTCAAAAGCCAGGACACTAGCATAGCTTTCTTCTGATGTGAAATGAGGACCATTCTGTTTGAGGAGAGCAGGCAGTTTTCTAAGCAGTGAGGCCCAGCATAGGGTAAGGAAACACATCCCATACTTTTTGATGGCTGTTCCTGTTGCATTACTTGGAAATGGACCTGTATTTTATCATGAATATTTGAAATCTTATTCCTTTTTTTTGCAAGATTGAAGAAGCTTGTATATATTGTGTGAAGAATCATTTTGACCTCATACGTATTTTTAGTTTTGTGATATTGACATTGTGTGCTATTGATCAAACATGGATTTTTCTCTTCCCTTCCAAGTGTAAGGATCTTTGCTATTTTGTAAACCAACTTGATAGGTTCATTTTATTTGTGATATGGAAACTATACTACGTCATTGAATAATTTCCTGGGAAATATGTATTAAGGATAGGCTTAATTAGTTGGAAGCCAGAGTTAGTCATAAATATAAAGTATGAATACTTTGCTACTTATTTTCCCTGTTGTTCTATGCAATCAAATATTTATGTATAGCTGGGAATGCCTGATTTATTCAGTTATACTTGGGAGATTGAATGTGAATGAAGAAGCCCATATGCTTCTGGATACTTATGTTTTTCACAACAAAACTTTATTGTCTTTGTGCCTTTGGAAGGCCCTCTGTATGACATAAGTAAACTAGGTAGATCAGGATCATGCCGACCACATGGAATGTTAGGGTGCATGAATAACACCAGTGCTGGAGAGAAAGAGATGGCCTCACAGAACTAACGGTGTGAAAGAGTGCACTGTGCAGATGGAGTCAAACAGAGCCACCATGGGAAACAATTTGAGGAACTTGGTCTCCACAGCAGTTTGGGTAAGATGTACACTAAGACTGTTGATTTCAAAGAGCAAGGTGTGTTACACAAATTATTCATCATTATATTTATTTGCAATATAGCAATCTTTTAACAAAGGAATAAAAATTTGTATAGGAGAAGTAAGTCATCATGTGCACAAACAATAAAAAACTTCATAAAGTGTATTTATGTAGATTAAGAGAAGGCTTCTATGAAAAATTCTTAAGTTCAGCAGTGTCTAAGGACAGCAAGTCATTATACTGCATTTTTGTACTAGCAATAAGCAACTGAAAATGAACATAAAATGATAGAAGTTAAAAGAATATTTGAAACAATTAAAGATACATATCTAATAAAGATGGAGAAAATCATTGTATTATAAAAATGAAATGTTTTGAAAAGACAAGATGTTGGGTATTTAAATGAATGGTGACATAAATACTGTTTATTAGCAAGATAAACAAATAAGTTTCTCCCAAATACCTTAATAGGTTCAAGTCATTCAAATCAACATTCCATAGTCTTCTAAAGAGAAATTGAGAAGATGACTCAGATATTCATATAGAAATGTAGAGGCCATAGAACAGCTAAGGAAAACTTTGTACACGTGGATCAAGTTTTGAAGATTTACTCCCATTTCATTTTATGAACAATCAGCAATCAAGACAGTGAGGTACCTAGAAATACACCAGGGGGGGAAGAATGAAGTCCACGAAGAAGTTCACTGTGCGGTAGTTGTGGAAGGAGGGACAGGTTGTCCCATGCACCATAGTAAGGGTCTCTCCTTGTTTCCCTGGGAGAGACCCTGCCCTCCCACATACACCACCTCTCCCCAGCCAGGTAGGAATCAGTGCCTTGACCAGAGAAACAGCATCCTGTCTTTGCCTATGCGACAGATCTTCCCAGAGAAATTGTTCCTGATACCCAGGCCTAAGCTAGGCCTTCTCTGTCACATCTGGCCACCAGGGACCTATGACTCTGAACCCAAACCTACAGGGCACACCTCGGCCCCTTCTAGCACACCCACCTCTTCCCTTCCTCCCCTTTCCCACCATCGGAGAAGATGCATGCACCCGTCTCCTCAGATGGAGCTGGTTTATTTTCATCACACTTGTGTACAAGGTATCATAACCATCACTGTCTATAGTGTTGGCCATTTCCACCGGCCAGACCTCTGGTGATTCCTGGCATACACCTAAGGTCACTGTCTTCACTGGTATCAGGCTACCCATGTCTTATCCAGTCATAGAGTCCCTTTGGCTCTGTTGTTGCTGCTCTGGCTCATGTTCTTTGTATGCTTTAATCCTGTGACTTGAACAACTATCTCTAAGATGATAATGTGTAATCTATTAAATTGGGATTTCTTACTTTTTTTTTTAGTTCTGTATTACTTGTACCCATATACTGTTTTGCTTTGTTTTGTTTTTTTCTCTTTTTCCTTTTAAATAAAATTTAAAAAAATAATGTTTCTTATTCAAGCTGGAGGAAATGCAGAGGTTTGTTGATCTTCTCCCTTGCCTGGTTTGTTGGAAGAAGTGGTTACTCTGGATAAGTTTTTGTTTTTGTTTTGTTTTGTTTTTCAGATCAGCCTCACAAGGATATTCAGAGTTTCAGGTTTGGTTTGCATCTGAAACGACAACAGAAGATCACAGAAGGGCATGGGCTTGGGAAAACATGTTGGAGAAGGCATCAGAATAGGGGCTTCAGTGGAAATCATGGGGACTGAGGCCAGGGGAAGACACTTACATGGAGGATCCAGGGATGGAAGAGGAAAAACTTTGTGGTTCTACTCACCTTGTGTGTGGATCAAGTTAAAGAAAGGAGCTTTTCTCAAATTTTCCTTTTGTGCTTGTCCTGTGTGGTTCAACATCCACTCTACTTTTTGGTAGTTTCTTTCCATCTCAATTGTTTGAGCTTCTATTTGGTCTAACAGAGACCTCCTGATCTTTGCTGCACTGTGGACATCATGATGTCTGGTCAACTGAGACCAAATAAAGATTGTAGGGGAGAAGGAACTGTCTCCTAGGTACTGGGTCTGAAATATTTGAGCCTCCATATGAAAAAATAACAGTCTATACTTTTTATCTGTTGACACATGTATCCACTGATTCTTATATTTCTGTTTTATTTTAGATTTTCTGTGCCTGGGACAAAGCACAAAACAAATGTAATTAAATTGGAAGAAATGTATTTTGCCTCTCAATTTTCGGAGGTTTTCAGTGTTGGTTCCCCATCAGAATAGCGCCAGGAACACTTAGAGGACAGATGCTGCTCATGCCATGGTATCCAGGAGAGAGAGAGAGAGAGAGAGAGAGAGAGAGAGAGAGAGAGAGACAGAGAGACAGAGAGACAGAGAGACAGAGTCACAGAGACAGACACAGAGACAGAGAGAAGTGTTGTGACTTTATCTTTTTATTAAAATAAGATTAAGATAAAAGAGGACATAACAAAACCGATTAGAACAGAACAGTTTAAGCAACATAGTGTTTCAGCACAAGACAATGCTATGTAAAAGTAGCTACCATAGTGTCTCAGTCCTTGAAATAATTGAGTATACCTTCATATACTATAGTATCAAACATAAAAAGACAGTGTAAAACCATTCAAGAGAATGAAAGTATTACAGGGTATTCAGAATCAACTAACAGAAAATAAACAATACTTACTATATTATTTCCTTATCTATAAAATATTATATTTATACTATCACATAATAAAATCCAATAAGATAAAACATTCTAAAACCAATGGAGACAGAAGAACAAAAGCTTGGTGGGACTTAAAAATAAGATAATAGGAATATTTCTGCAAGCAGGGAGGGATCGCAGGTTCCTGAGGCACGTCAGCCTGTGGTGAGTGCCCAGCACAGTCTGCCCAAATCTCAGACTGTTCCGGACCCCCCAGGCTTCTGGGTGCAGTGAAGTGGAGCAGTGGGTTAGAGGCCACTACAGCCACCTTCCCATCCCTCCCGGCTACACTTGGAGCTCTGCTGAGCTCCGACGGATGGGCGGGCCTACACTAACCCACGAGCCCAGCCGCGCCTAGCCATCTGCATGCAGAGGAGGAACTGGGCGGATCTGGAGTGCCTGCAGAAGCCCCTTCCTTTGTCTGAAAGACTGAATATTTCTGCAAGCAGGGAGGGATCGCAGGTTCATGAGGCATGTCAGCCTGTGGTGAGTGCCCAGCACAGTCTGCCCAAATCTCAGACTGTTCCGGACCCCCCAGGCTTCTGGGTGCAGTGAAGTGGAGCAGTGGGTTAGAGGCCACTACAGCCGCCTCCCCATCCCTCCCGGCTACACTTGGAAGTCTGCTGAGCTCCTGACGGATGGGCGGGCCTACACTAACCCCCAAGCCCAGCCGCGCCTAGCCATCTGCCTGCAGAGGAGGAGCTGGGCAGATCTGGAGTGCCTGCAGAAGTCCCTTCCTTTGTCTGGAGGACTGTGGATATCTCTGCAAGCAGGGAGGGATCACAGGCTCCTGAAGCACTGCGGCCTGTGGTGAGCACCCTAACCCGGCTGTGATTGAAGAGCTGTGGATCTTCCAAGGGGCAGGTGGGCACACAGTGTCCCTGAGGCCCAGCTTGTCTGGAACTGCGGAGTTCTGAGCAGGCAGAGGAGGGCCACTGGTTCTGTAGGCCCAATGGCTTGGGGTAGTGCGGTGTCAGAGTCTCAGTAGCTCCAAACATAGAAGGGGATTTTCAACAGATCCAGAGGAAGCTTTCAAATAACACTTGAAACACAGAAATATAGAAAATGACAAAACGAAAGACCAAATTACAACCTCAAACCTCCAGCCCATCTCAGGAAACCCTAGGAGCGAGGTATATAGAAGAAAATATATCCCATCCACCTCATATATCGGACATAATAGCTACTGAAGTTGACAAGCAACTCCAGGAAGCTTTAAAGAAATTCAAACTCGAAATAATCACCCAGATAAAAGAAGAAATGATAAAAGAAATGAAAGAGATTCTAAATATATCTAAAGAAAACACAGATAAAAAATTGGAGGAACTAAACAAAAAGATAGAATCCCTAGACGAGCAATATAAGAAACAAACAGAATACATAATGCAGATGCACAGAGATATACAGGAAATAAAAAACTCCACTGAAGGTTGTAAAAACCGCCTTAATGAAAGTGAAGATAGAATTTCAGACCTTGAAGACATGATTGCAGCTAGTGAACAGGAAAGGAAAGATCTTTTGAAAATAACAAGGAATCAGGAAACAACAATTCAACAACTGCAAGACGATGCAAAGAAGAATAACATAAGAATGATAGGGATTAATGAAAGAGAGGGAGACAACATAAAGGATGTCAAGAGGATATTTAGAGAAGTAATAGCTGAAAATTTCCCAAGCATGAGATCAGAAACTGACATCAGGATCAGTGAAGCATATAGAACTCCAAACACTCATAACCAAAATAAAACTACACCCAGACATATAATAATCACCATCCCAGAAATCCAGCATAAGAATAGATTATTAAAAGCTGTCAGAGAGAAAAGACAGATCACTTATAAAGGAAAACCTATCAGAATCACAGCAGACTTCTCAGCACAAACGATAAAGTCAAGAAGAGCATGGAGTGAAATATTCCAGATCCTAAAGCAAAATGATTTCCAACCAAGACTGATATATCCTGAAAAACTATCATTCAAAATAGATGGTGCAATACGATACTTCCATGACAAAGAACAGCTGAAGAACTTCATGAACACCAAACCGACCCTGCAAAAAATATTGAAAGACAGTTTAGATATACAAAGGAAAAAACCACTAAGCAAAGCAAATAATTAAACAGAACAGAAAGATAAAGATGCAACAGCAGAGAGATAACATTCCTACAATTAACCAGCATTTAACAGTAATAACCATTAATGTAAATGGTCTCAATGCACCAATCAAAAGAAACAGACTAGCAGAATGGATCAAGAAACAAAATCCAACCATATGCTGTTTACAGGAAACCCATCTAACCCAGAAGGATACTCACAGACTGAAAGTCAAAGGATGGAAAACAATTCTTCATGCAGCAGGAATCCAAAAAAAGGCAGGAGTAGCCATTCTGTTTGCAGACAACGTGAACTTTAAACCAACAATGACCATAAAGGACAAAGAAGGTCACTACATACTCGTAAGGGGAAAACTCCAAGAGGAAGAGATAACTATCTTAAATATATATGCACCAAACTCCAGAGCACCCAGTTATATAAAACATTTATTAACAGAAATGAAATCTCAAATTATCAGTAACACAATTGTAACAGGGGACCTTAATAAGCCACTGACACCAAGGGACAGATCAACCAGACAGAAAATGAGCAAAGAAATAACAGAACTGAATCACACCTGTGAACAAATGGGTTTGATAGACATATACAGAATGTTCCACCCAACAACATCAGAATACACATTCTTCTCAGCAGTACATGGATCATTTTCTAAAATAGACCATATATTAGCTCACAGAACATATTGAAACAAGTGCAAAAGAGCTGAAATCATCCCTTGCATGTTATCGGATCATACCGCTCTGAAATTAGAAATTAATGATAAAAGATACTGCAAAAATCCCACAAACACATGGAAACTGAATAACACACTCTTGAGTAATCAGTGGGTCACAGAAGAAATTAAAGAAGAAATCAAACAATACCTAAAAGAAAATGAAAATACAGATACAACTTACCGGAACCTGTGGGATGCAATGAAAGCCGTCCTGAGAGGAAAATTTATTGCACTGAGTTCCCACATCAGGAAAACAGAACGAATACAAATAAATAAATTGATGCTACACCTCAAACAGCTAGAAAAAGAAGAGCAAGTCAAGCCCAAAGCCAAAAGAAGAGAGGAAATTATAAAAATCAGAGCAGAAATCAATGCAATAGAGACTAAGAAAACAATCCAAAGAATCAACAAATCAAAGAGTTGGTTCTTTGAAAGAATAAATAAAATCGATAAGCCCCTAGCCAACCTTATTAAAAAAGGGGAAGAAAAAGCTCAAATTCATGCAATAAGAAATGAAAAAGGAGAAATCACTACAGACCCAATAGAAATACAGAAGATCATCAACACCTATTTCGAAAACCTCTACTCTCAAAAGTTTGATAACACAGAAGAAATAGACAGATTCTTAGAAGCATATGAAGTGCCAAAGCTAGATCAAGAGGATGTAAAACTGTTGAATAACCCAATCTCTGTTACTGAAATTGAAAATGTAATTAAGTCCTTACCCACCAAGAAGAGCCCAGGCCCAGATGGATTCACTGCAGAATTCTACAAGAAATATAAAGAAGACCTAATGCCGACACTCCTCAAACTATTCAATGAAATTGAAAGGGAAGCAATCCTTCCTAAGTCATTCTTGGAAGCAAATATTACTCTAGTACCAAAACCTGAGAAAGACCCAACTAAAAAAGAGAACTATAGACCGATCTCCCTAATGAACACAGATGCAAAAATCCTCAATAAAATATTGGCAAATAGGATCCAGCAAATCATCAAGAAGATTATACACCATGACCAAGTGGGATTCATCCCAGGAACGCAAGGATGGTTCAACATACGCAAATCAATAAATGTAATCCACCATATCAATAAAACCAAAAATAAGAATCACATGATCATTTCTATAGATGCAGAAAAAGCCTTCGATAAGGTCCAACATTTATTCATGATAAAAACTCTACAGAAAATTGGAATAGATGGTCTTTACCTCAATATAATAAAGGCCATTTATGACAAACCAACAGCCAGCATCATACTAAATGGCCAAAAATTGAAAGCCTTTACTTTAAAATCAGGCACAAGACAAGGATGTCCTTTATCACCACTCCTATTTAATATAGTACTGGAAGTACTAGCCAGAGCAATTAGGCAAGAAAGAGAAATAAAAGGGGTAAAGATAGGAAAAGAAGAAGTTAAGTTGTCATTATTTGCAGACGACATGATACTCTACATAGAAGACCCCCTAAGCTCCATTGAAAGACTCTTAGATACAATAAATAAATTCAGTAATGTGGCTGGATACAAAATCAATACTCAGAAATCAATAGCATTCCTATACTCAAACAACAAAATCACAGAGAGGGAAATACGAGAAACTGGACTATTCACAATAGCAAGCAAAAAAATGAAATATTTAGGAATTACTCTTACGAAAGAAGTGAAAGACTTATACAGTGAAAACTATAATACACTGAAAAAGGAAATTGAAGGTGATCTCAGAAAATGGAAAGACATCCCTTGCTCATGTATAGGAAGAACAAACATTGTGAAGATGGCCATTCTCCCAAAACTCTTATACAGATTCAATGCAATCCCAATAGAAATACCATCAACATACCTTATAGATCTAGAGAAATCACTCCTAAATTTCATCTGGAACCAGAAGAGACCTAGAATTGCAAAGGCAATTCTAAGCAGCAAAGGCAAAGCAGGAGGCATCACAATCCCTGACTTGAAATTATACTACAAAGCAACAGTAGTAAAATCAACATGGTATTGGAATCAAAACAGAACCGAAGATCAATGGAATAGATTAGAAGATACAACCACAACTACAAGCACACTCAACCACCTTATCTTTGATAAAGGAGCCAAACAGGTTCACTGGAAGAACGACAGTCTCTTTAATAAATGGTGCTGGAAAAACTGGCTCTCCATTTGCCGAAAACTAAAGCTTGACCCATGTCTATCACCATGTACTAAATTAAAATCTAAATGGGTCAAAGATCTGAATATTAAAACAGAAACACGAAATCTATTGGAAAACAAATTGGGTAGAAACCTTGGAGACATAGGAGTAGGTAGAGAATTCATGAACAGGACTCAAACCGCACGGGAAATACTTCCCAGAATCAATAACTGGGACAACTTCTTATTAAAAAGTTTCTGCATGTCAAAAGAAATCTCCAGCTTAGTGAAAAGAAAACCCACAAACTGGGAAAAGATTTTAGTGAACTCTCTCTCAGACAAGGGACTCTTGTCTAAAACGTACAAAGAATTAAAAAAACTCAGACCTCCAAAATTCAAAGATCCAATCCAAAAATGGGCATCTGAGATGAATACGCAATTCTCAGATGAAGAAATGCAAATGGCAAATAAATACATGAAAAAATGCTCATCATCATTGGTCATTAGAGAAATGCAAATTAAAACCACACTGAGATACCATCTCACTCCTGAAAGAATGGCCAGGATCAAGAAAACCAACAACAACAAATGCTGGAGAGGCTGTGGGGAAAAAGGAACTCTCCTGCACTGTTGGTGGGAGTGTAGACTGGTACAGCCTTTGTGGAGGTCTGTCTGGAAATTTCTCAAAAAGTTGGGATTGGAAATCGCATTTATTCCAGCTATTCCACTTCTAGGCATATTCCCAGAAGAACTGAAAGCATCATACCACAGTGATATATGTGCACCTATGTTTATAGCAGCACAATTTGTAATCGCCAGATCTTGGAAACTACCCAAGTGTCCATCAACTGAGGAATGGATAAAAAAGTTGTGGTATTTCTATACAATGGAGTATTATTCAGCTATAAAGAAGGATCACATTGAGATATTTATCAATAAATGGGCGCAGCTTGAGACCATACTCATAAGTAAAATAAATAAATCTCGCATGTATGAATACCGAATAGTTTCCCTAATGTAAGTAATGATTCAAATATATGAAAATATGTGGCAATAATGATTCCCCATTATGTGACCTTGAAGCCTTATAATATTTTCACTTATTAATTAGAAAGGCTTTATTCTGGGCTTCTTGATATGGAAATATTTGAAGCTATAGTATATGAAGTTTTATCCAAATACTTCAAGGAAAAAGACAGACACTATGGTAACTATTATTCTTTAAAAAAATTATTTAGTTATTTCTTACGTTTATTTTAATTAAGGGAAAAATTTTAAAAATTAGGATATATAATAGTAACTCTTTTCGATTTCCTATTAACTTGTTTTGAAATCCTGTAATACTCCCACGATCTTGTTTTGACTGATTAGACTCTGTTCCATTCTGTGTGATAGTATTAAGTCTGAGGGTATAGGCAACTACTTTGAAGACAATAAGATTCACTAAGATACCCATTCTGGTTTGACTATTGTCTCCTTTGGAAGTCCTGTAATGTTTACAATGTCTAAGTTTTATTGGTCTTGTTCTCTACTGTTTTGTCCAACTTTATAATATCTAATGAGATAGACAAATCTTTTTAAGGAAACAAGAGACAACGTTGATAACCATTGTTAATAACCGTGTACTCTGTTTTACACCATGTGCTATGTCTATCCTTGGTTTTGACTGACAGCTTTGTTCTTCCATATTTGACTTTATTCTCCCCCCCCCAAAAAAAGTAATAAGAACTAAGGAGTAATAAAATCCAAAATGTGTAAATTTTGTTGTAAAAAGAGAGGAAGGGGAAAAAAAAGAGCTCTAACGGATATAACAGCAAGTGTGTATAGGGGTGTTGAATAGCTGACTATATTAATGTTTTTGGATCATTGAACACAGCTGTTTGCAGTTTCTCTGTTTGAATGTCTACTTTGTATTCTTTGATACTGTGATTTGAGCAACTATTTCCAAGACGATAATATGTAATCTATTAACAGGTGATTTCTTACTGTTATGTTTTTTTTTTTTGTAGTTCTGTATTATATGTAACCTTACAATGCTTTGTTTTGTTTTGTGTTTTTCTCTTTTTCCTCTTAAATAAATAAAAAAAAAAAGAAACACAATGAACAAAGGTAGTACCAAAGTCTGGATGGCATCGGAAGGGAAGGGAGACATAAGGTATAAACGAGCCAACAGGGCTGAGGATTTAGCTCAGCAGCATAAGCGCCTGCCTTGCAAGCCCGAGGTCGTGAATTCTATCCAAAACAAAGTAAAACAAAGCAAAAAGAAGCCTAACAAACTATAGATAAAATAGGAGTGTATTTTATCTATAGTGGGATAAAGTGCACGTGGGAGCTTTGGTCCTATCTTCCCATTTTCTCTAAATTCAAAACTGTAAAATAAAGTTTGGCTAAAAAATTGAAAAAAAAAATAAGATCATATTAAATCATCATTAGCTATTATAATGTCTTGTTTTCTTGAAAATAGCTGTTCATGCCATCTCAGACAATAAAATCAAAACAACCCAGAATAAAACCATTCCAATTAATGAATGAAAACATTATAAGGCTTCAAAGCAATATAATGAGAAATCATGATTACCACATACTTTTATGTACTCTTACCATTTCTTACACTATCGATACTATTCAGTATTTATACATGTAACTTTGATTTATTACTCTTATGAGTATGGTCTCAAGCTGTGTCCATTTATTTATAAATATCTCAATGTGATCATTCTTTATAGCTGAGTAGTACTCCATTGTATAAAAATACTACAACTTTTTTTATCCATTCCTCAGTTGATGTATATTTAGGTTGTTTCCAAGCTCTGGCTATTACACATTGTGCTGCTATAAACATGGGTGCACATATGTCACTGTGGTATAATGTTTTCTGTTCTTCTGGGAAGATGCCTAGAAGTGGAATAGCTGGAACAAATGGGACCTCCAATCCCAGGTTTCTGAGAAATCTCCAGACTGATCTCCACAATGGTTGCACCAGTCTACACTCCTGCCAACAGTGCAGGAGAGTTCCTTTTTCCCCCACATCCTTTCAAGCATTTGATATTGGCAGTTTTCTTGATTCTGGCCATTATTTCTGGAGTGAGATGATATCTCAGTGTGGTTTTAATTTGCATTTCTCTAATGAGAAATGATGAACATTTTTCATGTATTTGCCATTTGTATTTCTTCATCTGAGAATTGTGTATTCATCTCAGATGCCCATTTTTGGATTGGATCCTTCAATTTTGGGAGTCTGATTTTTTAAATTCCTTATGTGCTTTAGATAGAAGTCTTTTGTCTGAGGGATAGTTCACTAAGATTGTTTCCCAGTTTGTGAGTTTCATTTTCACTATGCTAGGGATTTCTTTTGATGTTGAGAAACTTTTTAATAAGACATAATCCCAGTTGTTGATTCTGGGAAGTATTTCCCGTGCAGTTTGATTCCTGTTCATGAATCTCCACCTACCCCTAGGTCCCCAAGGGTTTTACCCAACTTGTCTTCCAATAGATTTAGTGTTTCTGTTTTAACATTCAGATCTTTTATCTATTTATATTTTAATTTAGTACAGGGTGATAGGCATGGGTCTAGTCTTAGTTTTTGACATATGGTGAGCCAGTTTTTCCAAAACCATTTATTAATGAGACTGTCGTTCTTCCAATGTACATGTTTGGGTCCTTTATCAAAGATAAGGTGATTAAGTGTTTTTGCAGTTGTGGTTGTATCCTCTAATCTATTCTATAGATCTTTGGCTCTGTTTTTATTCCAGTACCCTGTTGATTTTACTACAGTTGCTTTGTAGTATAACTTCAAGTCAGGAATTGTGACGCCTCCTGCCTTGCCTTTGCTGCTTAGAATTGTCTTTGCTAGTTTAGTTCTCTTCTGGTCTAGATAAATTTTAGTAGTGATTTCTCTAGATCTATAAGGTATGTTGATGGTATATTGATTGGGATTGCACTGACTCTGTATAACAATTTTGGAAGGATGGCCATTTTCACATTTATTTCCTATCCATGAGAAAGGGATGTCTTTCCACCTTCTGATATTGTCTTCAATTACTATTTTTAGTGTATCATAAATTTCTCTATATAGATCTTTCACTTCTTTCATGAGGATAATTCCTACATATTGCATTTTTTTGGTTGCTAGTGGGAAAGGTGTGGCTCCTCTTATTTCTCTTTGATTTTGTTGTTGGTGTATAGAAATGCTATTGATTTTTGAGTATTAATTTTGTATCCAGCTACATTGCTGAACTTATTTATTATCTCTAAGAGTCTTTTAATGGAGTTTTGGGGGTCTTCTAGGTAAAGTATCATGTCATCTGCAAATAATGGTAATTTAACTTCTTCTTTTCCTATCTTTACCCATTTTATTTCTCTCTCTTGTTAATTGCTCTGGCTAGTATTTCCAGTACTATATTAAATGGGAGTGGTGATAAGGGACATCCTTGTCTTGCACCTGATTTCAAGGTAAAGGCCTTGAGCTTTTGGCTATTTAGTATGACACTGGCTGTTGGTTTTTCATAGATGGCCTTTGTCATCTTGAGGTAAAGACCATCTATTCCAATTTTCTGTAAAGTTCTTATCATGAATGAGTGTTGGGCCTTATCAAAAGCTTTTTCTATATCTATAGAAATGATGATGTGATTCTTAGTTTTGGCTTTATTGATATGGTGGATTGCATTTTTTGGTTTACGTATGTTGAACCATCCCTGCATGCCTGGGATGAATCCCACTTGGTCATGGTGTATAATTTACTTGATGATTTGCTGCATCCTATTTGCCAATATTTTATTGAGGATTTTTGCATCTGCGTTCATTAGGGAGATTGGCCTGTAGTTTTCTTTTTCAGTTGGGTCTTTCTCAGGTTTTGGTACTAGAGTAATATTTGCTTCCAGGAATGACTTAGGAAAGATTGCTTCACTTTCAGTTTCATTGAAGAGTTTGAGGAGTGTCAGCATTAAGTCTTCTTTGTATTTCTTGAAGAATTCTGCACTGAATCTGTCTGGGCCTGGGCTCTTCTTTATAGGTAAGGACTTAATTACATTGTCAATTTCATTAATAGAAATTGGGTTATTTAGCAGTTTTATATCTTCTTGACCTAGCTTTGGTACTTCATATGTTTCTAGGAGTCTGTCAATCTCTTCTGTATTATGAAACTTTTGAGAGTAGAGGTTTTTGAAATAGTTGTTCATGATCTTCTGTAATTCTACAGAGTCTGTAGTGATTTCACCTTTTTCATTCCTTATTGCATGAATTTGAGCTTTTTCTTCCCTTTTTAAAATAAGGTTGGCTAGAGGCTTATGAATTTTATTTATTCTTTCAAATAATAACTCTTTGATTCATTGATTCTTTGGATTGTTTTCTTAGTCTCTACTGCATTAATTTCTGCTCTGATTTTTATAATTTCCACCCTTCTTTTGGCATTGGTCTTGACTTGCCCTTCTTTTTCTAGCTGTTTGAGGTGTAGCACTGGGTTATTTATTTGTATTCGTTCTGTTTTCATGATGTGGGAACTCAGTGCCATAAATTTTCCTCTGAGGACAGCTTTTATTGCATCCCACAGATTCCAGTAAGTTGTATTTGTATTTTTGTTTGCTTTTAGGTATTGTTTAATTTCTTCTTTAATTTCCCCTGTGAACCACTGATTATTCAAGAGTGTGTTATTCAGTTTCCATGTGTTTGTGGGAATTTTGCAGTATCTTTTGTCATTAATTTCTAGTTTCATGGCGCTATGATCCAAAAACATCCATGGGATAATTTCAATTCTTTTGCATTTATTTAAATATGTTTTGTGGGCTAATATATGGTCTATTTTAGAGAATGTCCCATGTACTTTGAGAAGTATGTGTATTCTGTTGTTGTTGGATGAAACATTCTGTATGTCTATCAAGTCCATTTGTTCACAGATGTGATTCAGTTCTGTTATTTCTTTGCTGATTTTCTGTCTGGTTGATCTGTCCCTTGGTGTCAATGATGTGTTAAGGTCTCCTGTTATAATTGTTATTGCTAATTTGATTTTTTTCATTTCTATTAATAATTGCTTTATATAACTAGGTGCTCTCGAATTTGGTGCATATGTATTTAAGATTGTTATTTCTTCTTGAAATTTCCCCCTAACAGTATGTAATGACCTTCTTTATCTCTTCTGATCATTCTTGGTTTGAAGTTCACATTGTCTATATAATAGCTACCTCCACTTTTTTGGGTTCCTGTTGCATGAAGTATTGTTTTCCATCCTTTGACCTTTAGTCTGTGAGTATCCTTTTGGGATAAATGGGTTTCTTGTAAACAGCATGTGATTGGATGTTGTTTCTTGATCCATTCGGCCAGTATGTTTCTTTTAATTGGTGTTGGTTATAACTGTTATATATTGGTTTATTGTTGACATGTTATCTTTCTGCTGTTGCATCTTTATCTTTCCTATTGTTTAATTGTTTGCTTTGCTCAGTGGTTTTTTTCCTGAGTGTATCTAAACTTTCCTTCAGTATTCTTTGCAGGACTGGTGTGGTGATCATGAAGTTCTTCAGCTGTTCTTTGTCATGGAAGTATCTTATTTCTCCATTAATTTTGAGGGACAGTTTTGCAGGGTGCATCAATCAGTCTAGGTTGAAAATCATTTTCCTTCAGGATCTGAAATACTTCACTCCATGCTCTTCTTGACTTTATTGTTTGTACTAAGAAGTCTGCTGTATTTCTGATAGGTTTTCCTTTATAGGTGATCTTTCTTTTCTCTCTGAGAGCTTTTACTATTCTATTCTTATGTTGGATTTCTGGGATGGTGATTATTATATGCCTGGGTATAGTTTTATTTTGATTATGGCTATTTGGAGTTCTATATGCTTCACTGATCCTGATGTCAATGTCAGTTTCCATTCTCATGTTTGGGAAATTTTCAGCTATTACTTCTCTAAACATCCTCTTGACATCCTTTATGTTGTCCCCTTCTTTTTCATTTATCCCTATCAATCTTATGTTGTTTCTATTTGCATCATCTTGCAGCTGTTGAATTGTTACTTGCTGATTCCTTGTTATTTTTAAAAGATCTTTCCTTTCCTGTACACTGATTTCTTGTTATTTTTAAAAAATCTTTCCTTTCCTGTTCACTAGCTACAATCTAGTCTCTGAGGTCTGAAATTCTGTCTTCACTTTCATTGAGGCGGTTTATACAACTTTCAATTGAATTTTGATTTCCTGTATATCTCTTTTCATCTGCTTTATGTATTCTGTTTGTTTCTTATATTGTTCATCCATGGATTCTACCTTTTTGTTTAGTTCCTCCAATTTTTAAACTGTGTCTTCTTTAGATATGTTTAGCATCTCTTTCATTTCTTTCATCATTTCTTCTTTTACCTGGGAGATTATTTCTAGTTTGATTTCCTTTAAAGCTTCCCGGAGTTACTTCTTTATTTCAGTTGCTATTATTTCAGGTATTTCAGGTGTATGGCATATGTTTTCTTCTATGTGCATAGCTCCTACAATATCTTGGAGTGGGCTGGAGGCTTGAGATTTCATTTTGGTCTTTTGTTTTGTCATTTTCCTATATTTCCGTGTTTCAAGTTTTATTTCAAGGCTTCCCCTGGGCCTGTTGGAAATTTTCTTCTATGCTCTTAGCTTCTGGGCTTCTGGTCTCCCAGTTCTTCACATTGAGAGAGGATCACTGGGGTTTGTGCAAGCAGGACCAAGCCCTGCTGTGCCAGTCCAGTGTGGCAGGAAGCCGCAAAATTCACTGGCTGGCAGGATCAATGATCTTAAACTCCCTCCCATGGGCTCAGTTTGGTGCAGACACACTCACCCCAGGCCTCCCAGTCTCCAGAGTTCAGGGCACAGGGAGGCTGTTCCCAATTCCCAGGAGCTGGCCAAGCACACCAGGAAACTAGAAAGTTGGTGCAGGCTGGTCCAAGCCCTGCTGAGCTTGTTCAGTGCAGCAGGAAGCCATAAAATTCCCTTGTTGGCATGAGCTAAGATCTTAAACTACCTCCCAGGGGCTCAGGATGGTTTGGGGACACTCATCCCAGGCCACCCAGTCCAGAGTTCAGGGTGTAGGCAGGCATGCCCAATTCTCCAGAGCTGGTCAAGCACGGCAGGAAACCGGAAAGTTCTGGCTCTGTGTTTTGGATTTGTCTGAAGAGGTGTTTTCAGAAGCAGATTCTCTGGGCTCTGTCCACAGCGGTGGCTCTGTGGGGCTCTGGCCGCGTGGGCCTGGCAGCAGCGAAGACACACTTGCCCACCCGGGGACCTCGGGGGGCACTCTGGCAGCAGGGGCCCACTCAGCACCAGCGCCACCTGGCTCTGTTTTCAAACCTCAACATTTAAAGCTCCATTTGTAGACATATAATATTCCTCTCCTCAACATTAAGAGACTCTGTTGCATGACTTCATTCAGTAGCAGTTCATTCATTTCTAAGATTGATCAAAGTCTTATTAATGCAGTAATTCCAGATGACTACAAGCAAAATCTGATCTCCTCTAAAGCTAGAAAAGTATGATACTTTTAGTGTACAAGAACACGGTGTAAGTATTTCTACTCCAAGGGAAGAACGGGGATGAAATGATATTGACTGAGCAGCACAGACATTAAATTCCATTAATCTATGTCCAGCAGCTATGGTGAGATGTGAGCACCAATCTACTAGGACAGCCTTGTCCCAGTGGACATTTCAGTAGCAGCCCTCAGTCCTTTGCTTGGGCTGGCTCTTCTCTGTGCTTGTAGTTTACTTTGGAATAAAATCCATGTACTTGCAACTCCAGTTTCCTGGGGTCCCATGGAAATTTCATTTCATTCTCAGAGCTTCAAGCATTGTTCTCTCTTGAGTACTTTTCAGGGACAGAGACCGTCGCACACTTTTTCCTGAAATTTGTGTTGGAGCCTCTCAGATACCGTATCTCTTCCTGTTTTCATGCCTAAAATTCCAGCACCATGTGAATAACAAAGTGTTTTTTTCTCATCATGTGCAGAGGGCCGGCTTCCTTGACATGTGGCCAGTGATGGTCTTGCTGCCTAACCTCAGGGAGACACTTCCTTAGATAGCCCTGAATGAGCAAGACTGCCTATGACTTTTTGCTGAAATGAAAGATCTGTAGTTTTAAACCCTTGGTCTTTAATAGGTGAAGACTTGGTATTTTCTTGCAAGTCCTTAGGGGATTTTTGTTCTTGATCCTATATGAAGTGCTTGGCTTCCTTGTAATGCTATTCTTTCACCAATCATTATTACATCAATGGCCTGGCATTCTAGGTGCTTCTTTCTAGTAAAACACTAGAGCTTCCAAATCATTCACTTAAGACCTTGAATGATAAACATTCAACGATATTTTTTACTGTTATTCTGCAATAAATGTGACACAAACTTAACATTGTCTGCCCTAATAGTTTGCATCACCAAATTAATTAGTCCATCACTATTACTCTTAGTCTTCCACGACACTGGCAAAATACAGACCTCCAGTGTAATCTCCTGAGCCTGTCTTCAGTTTCACCATTGCTGTCAGTTTCTCTTTTTCTTACACCCTACCAATTTTGCACATCCTGAACTGTTCACAACATTCCAAGGTTTCTCTAGAGTACATCTGCAAACCTAGCCAAATTCCTCCTGAAAATCACTTCCAATATTTTTTGACGCATACTTAGGTATAGTCATTCGAGTGGCTCTAGTTCTGAGGCTAATTTTCTATGTTACTTACATCCTATCAGTAGGACAATGTGGTGAACACTTACTTCCTAAAGGAGGAGCCATTTTTTTCTGGACCATGAATTCAGTCCTTGGTCAGCCTACTCAAAAACAGAAATGACGAGGTGTAATGGCACAGCTAAGGAAAGGCAGTCACACCATGCCAGCTAAGAAGGAAATCAACAACTGAGGAACCACGAATGAGAATGCACCCTCCATGTATACCCAAGTGTTCTCCTCTGCTAACCTATAACACCTCCAATGGGAGTCTTTAAAGGAATGTTTTGTATCTAAACAATAACATTATTATGTTACAGAAAAAACATCAATTGTTAGAGGAGTGTTTTACAAAGTCAGATAATGGAACTTTGTCATCTAACATATGTAAAATCTTTAGGGCAAACCAACAGGGCATTTATTCGTTTACATTAATGACTTTCATTTTAGTTTTCTAACATGCACATTATTCGAGTTCTTTCTGGCACTGTGAAGCATGGGCACAGTGCACAGTACTCAAATATACCCATGTTTTATGCATTTCCCTATGTACCCTTCCCAATCTCTAGGAATAATTACTCTACATTCAATTTGACAGTTTTTAAAGAGCAACTGAGGTTTACAAAGGCTTTTTATACCTAAAGTTTACACTGTAGCAAATAAAACTTAAAATATCTTAAAGGAAGTCTATCAAATATCTGAGTCTTTTTGGAGACAAGTAGGAATCTCTTCTAAAATTTCAGCTCCAATGATTCTGAAATGATGCAGCATCTCACATTTATTGATGAGGAACAAAATAATGGATTTTCATATAACTTCAAAAGTGAAAATTACATGATGCTATCTTTTGCATCCTGAATTTACTTTGAAATCAACAGGAAACAGCAATTGAGGGAGTGAGGAGAGAAATAAGAGAGAGAGAGAGAGAGAGAGAGAGAGAGAGAGAGAGACCCCAAATACATACTCAAATAAAAAGAAATATCAAAACCTAATAAGGCATTGCAGGAAACTGAGGACTGCTAAACTAGTGCTTGTATTTGCATAGATGCAAGGCAGATGACAGTCAGAATTTAGACCTGCATGGATAAACCATAACAAAGAGAGTTGGAGGAAAGTTGTGACACTCCTGACTGTACAGCACTGCACAGCCTAAAGCAGCATCTCACACCCCAGATGACATGGTCCCAGGAGAAAAATCATGATGACAGGAAAATTGATACATTATTTGTTTTAGAGACTGTGTTAATAACTATTTGAACCACTCCAATAGGTAAGGCCTGGCTTTCAAAACAATCACAATTCTGACAAGTCATAAATAATGAACTATTTTAAGGTCCAGGAGATTTTGATCTCCATCCACTCTAGCACAAAGCCCTGGAGCCATAATTCAGGGGTGCGTCTCAATCAGCCACCATGCCATACTTTGGGGGTGTGCTCTGGCTAGTGATGCAGGTTCTGGAGCAGCCGAATCAGACCCAACCGATCTCAAGGCCCCAGGACCAAACTTGATAGGTGCATCACTGCTGGTTTCTCAGATCCCAGAAATTCCCAGCTCTGTCTAGCCTAGTGCAAGGCCCTGGTGCCATACTTTAAGGGTGCACCCTGGCTCAACATGCAGGTCTCTGAGGAGCTGAGTACCAAAATGTCCCACTGAAGACCCCAGCACCATCCATCAGTGGTGCACCACAGGTGGCAGTACACATCCCAGAGGAGCTGAGTCGCACCCAGCAAAGCAAAATACCCAGGTGCCACTCATTTGGGAAATGCCTGGGAAAACCTCAAAGGACTTGGAGGAGCCAAACTTGGCAAGCAGAGTACCCAGTCACTATCTGTTGAGTACCCCATGGACAAGAACCTTCTAGAAGAGACCTATCCAGAAACTGTCTACAATTTGAGTGGAGCCACAGTGAGCTGAGCAATGGCAGAAGCCCCAACTGTCTTTTTGCTTTCCACTCAGAGGAACTCAGGTGTCTGGCCAAAACTTTTACACCATAGGACACTCAGCACAGAAAGCAGCTTAGACTTAATCACCTTGTGCAGAGGAAGCTAAAAAAATGAACAAAATGCAATTTCAAACATCCAGCCTACCGAGAACAAGCTCAGAAAAAATTGACTTGGGAGATATTAGAAACAGCATAACTGAAATTTCTGAAATTATAGTGCCTTAAATAAATAAATGACTCCATAAGCCTGTAGAGGATATTAGATCCGAAATTCTCTCTCAAGTGAAAAAATAACTAACAAACAAGATGAAAAAAAATGTTGAGCTCATCTAAATAAGACATAAATAAAAAATAGAGTAACATAATAAAATGATGGAAACCTTGAAAGAACAATATAAGAAACAATTAGAATGCTTGAACAGATTCAAAGAGATATCCAGGAAATTAAAAATTGCACTGAAAGCTGGCAAAACCACTTGAACAAAGCTGAAGATGAACTTTCAGTCCTTGAAGAAAACAGAAACTAATGATTATGGAAAAAAGATCTCTTAAAGTAACAAGGATCCAGGAAACATTGATTCAACAGTTGCAAGATGATGCAAGCAAAAGAAAAACCTCAGAGTGATATGTGTCAAGGAAATAGCAAGGGTCAACACCAATGACATAAAAGTCTATTTGCAGAAGTAATAGCAGAAAATCTTTAAACAATGGTAAAAGAATCTGACATTTCATGAGTGAGGCCTAGCGAACTGCAATTATCCATAATCAAAATAAATCTACACCCAGGTGAATACTACTTAAGATCCCAGAAATTCAGTCCAACAATGAAATACTGAAGGTCATCAGAGAAAAATAAACAGATCATTTATCAAGGGAAGTCCATCAGAATGAGAGCAGCCTTCTCAATCAAAGTATCAAGTCAAGAAGAGCTTAGAGTAAAGTATTTCAAATCACAACAGAAAACAATATCCAGACCAGATTGATGTACCCTGTAAAACTATCTTTCAGTGGAGAAATAAGATATTTGATGACAAAGAACAATTGAAGAAATTCATGACCACCAAAGCAAAACTACAAAGAGTACTGAAAGATATTCTAGAACGAGACAAAAGGACCAAAATTCCACGAACAATAACAGAAAGAAACCACCAAGCAGAGAAAGCACTTGAACAGAGAGAAAAAGAAGAGAACCAGCAACAGGAAAATAACTTGACAAAGATAAGTCAATACATAATAGTTATAACAATCAGTGTAAATGGTCTGAATTCACCAGTCTAAGAAACAGAGTGGATTAACAAACAAAAGGCCAACAATATACTATATAAAAGAAATACATTTAACTCAAAAGGAAATTTGCATATTTAAAGTCAAAAAATGAAAAACAACACTCCATGTGAATGAAACCAAAAACAGCAGGGGTAGTTATTCTATTTGCCGATAATGTGAACTTCAAACTAAGAATGATCTAAAACAGATAGAGAAGCAAACTACATACTTGTCAAGGGGAAACCTCAAAATGAAGACATAGAAATGATAAATATGTATGCACCAAATTTTGGAGCACCCAATTATGTCAGACATGAAAAATCAAATAAGCAAAAAACAGAAATATAACTGGAGACCTCAACACTCCACTGTCAAAAAGAGATAGATCAATTAGACACTATATTAACAAAGAAATAATTTAACAGAACCAAACTAGAAAATGGACTTACTAGAATTGTACAGTGTATATTAGAATATTTACTCTTCTCAGCTGTACATGTGTCATTATCTAAACAATATACTAACCCACAGAACATTCTTAAATAAATGCAAAGGAATTGAAATTATTCCATGCTTATTATCTGACCATAGTGCAATGAAGTTGGAAATTAATGAAGAAAGAAGCCACAAAAACTCAATAAACACATGAAAATTGAATAACACTCTGCTAAACAACCAATGGATCACGGAAGAAATTAAAGAAAAAATTATAGTATATCTACAATCAAATGAAAATGCAATGAGGTGGGAGGATCGTTACAAGTTCAAGACCAGCCTGGGCTACAAAGTGAACTCAAGACCAGCCTGAACTACACAGGGAGACCCCGTCTCAAAAAGACAAAAAAAAAAAAAAAAAAAAAAAAAAAAAAAAAAAAAAGAAAAAGAAAATGCAAAGCACCAGAACCTATGGAACACAATGAAAGCAGTTTTCAGAGGGAAAATTATAGCAGTAAATTCTCACATGGAAAAAATGGAATGAACACAAATAACTTAATGCTACACCTTGCATTTCTAGAAAAAGAATAGCAAATCAATCACAGAATCCAAGAGGGCAACATTATAAAGATTAGATCATAAATTAATGCAACTGACACTAAGAAAATAATACAAAGCATTAACCAATTGAAGAGTTCATTCTTTGAAAGAATAGATAAAATCCCTAGCCAACTTTATCAAAAAGAGGAAAGAAAAAACTCAAATCCTAGCAATAAAAAATGAAAAGGGTCAAATCACTACAGATCCTGTGAAAATTCAGAAGAATATCAATACATGTTCTAAAAATGTATACTTTCAAAGAATGGAAAACACAAAGAAACAGATAGATTCCTAGAAAATGAATTACCAAAACTGGATCAAGAAGATATAAAAATCCTGAATAATCCAGTATCACCTAGTGAAATTGAAAATGTAATGAAAACCTTACAAACAAAAATATGCCCAAGTTCTAATGAATTCAAAACTGAATTCTACATGTTAATTTAGATAATATTTAACAGTAACACTCCTCTGAATCTTTAATGAAATTGTAAGGAAAGAAATTCTCCCTAACTCATTCTGTAGACAAGAATTACCCTGATACCAAAACCAGACAAAGACATAACCAAAAAAGAAAACTATAGACTAATTTCCTTAAGGAATATACATCCAAAAATCCTCAATAAAATACAAAGAGAATCCAGCATCTCATCCAGAAGATTTTACACCATCACTGGGAGGGATTCATGCAGAGTGCAGGGATGGTTCAACTTACACAAATCAGTAAACACAATACACTTTATTAACAAAGCAAAAAACAAAAAATCACATGGTCAACTCAGTAGATGCAGAAAAAGCTTTTGACAAAATCCTACACACATTTATGGTACATACCCTAGAAAAAAATGGATTATATGGTGTTTGCTTCAATCTGATAAAAGCCATTTATGATAGTCCAACAGCCAATATCATTCTAAACATATGAAAGCCAAAAGCTTTCACTGTAAAATCAGGAACAATAAAAAGATGTCTACTACCACCACTCCTATTCAATATATTCCTGGAAAAAAGCCAGAGCAATTAGACAAGAGATAGAAATAAAAGAAACAAGCATAGGAAAGAAAAAAAAATTAAATTATCATTATCTGCAAAGGAAATTATACACCACAAAGAAGACCCCAAAAATTCCACAACAGACATTTAAACTTAATAAGGAAATTCAGTAGTGTAGCTGGATACAAAATGAACACTCAAAACTTAATAGTATTCCTAAACACAAACAAGAAACTCACTGAGAGAGAAATTAAGGAAACCACACCCTTCACAATAACATAAAAACAATACTTAGAATCAATTTAACATAGGAAGTAACAGATTTATACATTCAAAATTTCAGCACTCTGAAAAAAGAAATCAAAGATTTCAGAAAATGGAAAGATACCCCTCGCTCATGGATAGAAGTCACCAACATTGTGAAAATGGCCATACTTCCAAAATTATTATACAGTTTTAATGTAATCGATAAAAATACTGTTATAATTCCTCAAAGAATTAGAGAAAAATAATCTTAAAATTCATCTGGAAACAGAAGAGCCCAATAATCGCAAAAGCAATCCTAGGCAACAAAGACAAGCAGGAGACATTACAATCCCTGACCTGAAATTATACTACATAACTTCTATAATAAAAACAGCATGGTATTGGCAAATAAACAGACTGGAGGATCAATGTAGCAAAATTGAAGAAACAGACAAAAATACAAAGACAATCAGTCATTATATCTTTGACAAAGAGGCTAAATATACTTACTGCAAGAAAGATAGCCGCTTTAATAAATGGTACTAGAAAAATTGACTTTCCACATGCTGAAGACTTAAACGAAACGAAAGTCAAATGAATCAAAAATCTAAATATTAAGACAGAAATCCCAAATGTACTGGAAGACAAATTAGGTAGATATATCCAGGACATAGGGATAGACTGAGAGTTCATTAACAAAAACAAACTCCATGGGAAATACTTCAAAGAATTAACAAATGGAATCTCATTTTATTAAAAAGTTTTTGCATTTCCAAAGAAATCACCAAGAGAGTGAAAAGAAAACCCATAGATTAGGAAGAGATTTTTGGTAATTGTGACTCAAAGGTCTTGTATCTAGAATATATAAAAAATAGAAAAAAAAGGCTCCCTGAATTCAAAAAACAAATCCGAAAATGGGCCTCTGAGATGAATACCCAATTCTTTGATGAACAAACACAAATGTCAGATAATTATACAAAAAATTGTTCAACATCACTGGTCACTTGAGAAATGCAAATTAAAATAAGAGTCAGATTCCACCTCATCCCATAAAGAACAACTAACGAGAAGAAATCAGTGAATAACAAATGCTGGAGGAGCTGTGGGGGACAAGGAACACTTCTCCATTGTTGGGAGTGTACACCGGTGGGAGCAGTGTGAAAGTCAGCATGGAGATTCCTCAAAAAACTAGGATTAGAAGTTCCATTTCACCGAGCTACCCCCTTCTGGTTATTTTCCCAGAAGAATTGAAAATAGTATACAAAACAGTGATACATGTGTATCTGTTGTGTATGGCTGCACAATTTGTAGCAGTTAATTCTTGGAAACAACACGAATCCCATCAAATGAGGAATGGATAAATAAGTTGTGGTGGTGTTGTAAAATAGATGATTACTCAGATATAACCAGTTATAAACTCAAGGTTTTTATAGGTTAATGGATGCAACTAGAGACTATACGCATAAGTAAAATAAATCAGACTCACATATGCAAGCACTGTACTGTCGCTTTAGCATAAGAAACTGAAAGTAAATAAGATGCGAAATATACAGAGATACAGTGAAAGAGAAAGAAGTTTCTTAAAGGGAAATCATATTGTTTGATCAATTTTTCATACTTGTATCTGGTAACCTGAGCAACTATTTTGAAGGTAACAATACATAATGTAACAACCATTGTTAAAATTCTATTATCTTACTTTGAAATCCTGTATCACTATTTTGTTGTGATTGTTACCCTCAGTGTTTTTTTGTTAGTTTTTTGTTTGCTTGATTGCTTTCTAGCATTTCTGTACTTTTTTAACTTTAAAATAAAAATGTCCACATCCTTAAAAATGAACTAGAAACAGAGTAGAAATTTAAGAGTAAATGCACACTTGTATTAGATATTCCATATTGAAAGTAGGAGCTCTAACTGCAGCTCCAGGTGATTCTGAGTATTGGATCTTTGTGTGGGTTAAACAGATTGAAATTCAAAGCCAGTAGAATCCAGGACCCAAAGTGAACCGAGCTGAGGAGTATGAGGAGGATGGAAGTGACCTAGAGAACCGTTTTCTGCACCTGCTGACCGGTTCCCAGATGTGACTCCTACTGACTGTGGCGTGGTCCCGTCAGAGCTGAGTGAGGAACTTTGTCTGAGTTCTGAGTACAGGGAGGAGAGCAGAGAGGATCAAGGTACACCTAGGGTTCAAGTTGAGGGTAGACAAGGGCCTGAGGAAGCCCTGCCCGAGGGAGGGCCAGCAGATTGCCCCATCCACCCCCCTGGTGATCCCCTGACCACGCAGGCCAGGGCTGAGTTGCTCCAGGGAGCATCAGACTCCGTGCACCATGGGAGGTAGATACAGAGCCTCAGGGGACCCGGTCAGGTCCACAGAGGGCAGGGCTTCCGGCTGTGCCAGGAACCAGGAGGCTGCGCCCCTAGTGAGGACCGAGGGGATCCTGGAAATTCCCTTTTGCTCCTGCTGTCTGCCCGGGGAGACGCCGGCCACGTTGCTGTACGTGATGTCCACCGACCGGACCACTGCGCGGAGGCGGCTTTAGGTCAGAGGTGCCGAGATCCTGTTCTGAGGTACGTGCTTCAGGTGAGGGGAACTGTGCAGATGGCCTCAGCTGGGGATCAAGGAGACAGCAGCTGTGGGAATGAGGAGGCTCACTCTTGAGAGAGGGTCCCCAAAACTCGAAATCCACCTTTGTAGCAAGAGCCTTAAAGGCAGAGAAAGTTTTCTCATTGGGAAACTTGTTTCTTTGGTTTGTTTGAGACAGAGTCTTGCAGTGCAGTTTTGGCTGGCCTTGAGCTCACTTTGTAAACCAGGCAGGAATCCTCTTGCCTCAGCCTCCTGATTGCTGGGATTCCATGCATGCACCAGCATGCCCAGCTGTGGAACCTCTTTTGGCTCAGGGGACCCAGACTGCAGTATAAGACCTGAGATCTCAGGTTCATGAGTTATGAGGGAAGAGAGCATAGGACCTGGGATCTGGGAGGTCATTGTGTGGGTCTGTGAAGGACTGGTCAAAGCCCCAAGCAAGAAAGACAGTAGAGGAACATTCTGGATAAAGGCATTTTCTGCTGTGAAACCTGCTGTGCGGAATTCTCCGGACAGCGCCTCCTTTGACCGCCATGGTTACTGCAAACAGAGTCAAATTTTTTGTTTGTTTTGTTTGGATTTTTGACCCAGGTCCTTGGTGCAAGTGAAAGGCATAGACAAGGCCTGAGTTCAGTTGGGGCAAGGTGTGGCACAGGACTCTGGGGTAACTGGAAAGGCACAGTACAGAGCAAGGGTCTCCCAGCAATGTAGAAAAGCCTCTGCTGCCCGCCCTCGCCATGTGGTGTGAATTCCCAGGAAAGCACCCCTGTTCCCACTGTGAGACCTAAAACAGAGTCAAAAGACCCTAGTTTTAAATTTCCATGCTTGCATATATGTATATGTATTTGTATATGTATGTGTAGCATATATGTGTGTATATGGATATATGAGTGTTTATATTTGTGTTTATATATATAAATATATTTGCAGCACCAGTTTTCTTCATAATATATACATATATACATGAATATATATCCATTTATATATTTTTGGCATCTATGTATTTATACATATTCATAGTACACAATGATTACATTCCATCTGGAAACTTCGTGTGGGTGCACACTTCACATTTTTAACCTTTTAATGTGATTCTCCATTCCTTCATCACTTGTTTCCCTTCCTTTCAGTAAATGTCGATTTGCTATTTACTCTTAGCTATCTTTCATTTTGCTCTTTTGTACATTTAAGCCATGTTGCATTTAAGCTTGTGTGTCTGGTTAATTTCACTGGTCCCAAGGTGCACTCATTTGTCTACGATTAACCTTTTTATCGGAGAGTAGTTCCTCATTTTATATACATGATGAGAATTTCCTTAACTACTCCTCAGTTGAAGAAAAGATTTACTTTAAAGATTTAGTTACTGTGAATTATACTGCTATAAACATGGATATGTATGCATAAGGGTACTGTGATATCTTTAATTATTTCAGGAAAATAATTAGAAGGAGCTTATCTGATTGAATGTAAATACTAACACAGTTTTCTACAGTCTCCTGACTCATTTTCCTAACAGCTGTACCAGTTTACACTGAAGAAGGTTTCCTTTTTCACCCCAGACTCACAGCAAATAAGCATTTGCTGTTGTTTGATGACTTAAAGGTAGCCATTCTTTCTGCAGGGACATGGAGTCCCAGGGCTGTTTTAGTTTTGATTTCATGATGGACAACAAGGCTGAACATTTTTTCAGCAATTCACTGTCCATTTTTACCACATCTGAGAAGTACTTATTCATTTAGATGACCATTTCTTGAATGAGTCTTGAATGGGGAGGGCCTAGTTTTTCTGTAATCCTTTATATAGTCTAGATATTAGTGATCTGTCTGAGGAGGAGTCCCTGGCAAAAGATTTTCTTATTCTGTAGGCTGTCCAGTCACTCGGTTTGCTTTGCAGCATGGAAGCCTTTTAATTGTATTTGATTGTATTTTTCGTTTCTTGGTAATATTTCTCAGGCAACTGGTGTTCTGTTCTGAATGTTGTTGTCAATGTGTTTTTCACTGTTTTAACTTGTTTTCCAGCAGATTGTGTTTTCCTTTTATTATTTAGATCTTTGTTTCATTTTCATTTTACTGTACTGTATGATGACCAATAGGTTTGCAGACTCTACTTTTAATATATGTATAGTGAGTTTTCTCCTTAGCACTTGTTAAGTAATCTACATTTTACATTTTCTCCAAGGAAACTATTTGCACACTTTGGCAAAGAAAGACTGTTATTTTGCCTAGAGTTGCTTGTCTACCCTGAATTCTCAACTGTTGATTCACCAGCCTGGTTTTTTTTTTTTTTTACCAGAAGCCTGCTGCCTTTTACAGTGTGAGTTTGTTGCATAAATTGAAGCCAGCATTTTCATGTCCCCTGCCTTGCTCTTGTTGCCCAGGCCAGCTATTGTTCCTCTAGATCTCTTCTTGTTCCATATGAATTTTATTTAATTTTTTTTTTACATATGAGTTTTAGGAAGGTTTCTTTTCTTGTTCTTTGAGGAACCCTGTTAGTATTTTGAGTGTTCTTGCATTACATCTGTGTGATTGTTTTGAAAATGTAGCCATTTTGATTCTATTGGTTCTTCTTTTGCAGGAACAGCGATGGCTGCATTTTGTGATAACCTCCTTAATTCTCTTCTCAGACTATGGTAATGTTCATTGTAGAGGTCTTTCTTTTCCTTGGTTCAGTCAATTTCTAAAGATTTCATTTTCTGATTTGTTATGAAAATTTGCTTGCCTGAATTCTTTTGTCAGTGAGTTTTGTATCGCTGTGTAGGAATGCTATAGATTTTCATTTACTGACTTTGTAGCCTACTGTGCTACTGAATTTGGTTATTAATTAGTGGTGTTTTTCAGTGTAGTTTTTAGGGTCTTGTATTTAGGTGTTCTTGTCCTCTGCAAGTAACAATTTAGCTTCTTCCATTCCTATGCATAAAACTGATTCATTTCTTTCTCTCATGTGATTATTCTGGCTAATGTTTAAGAACTATGTTTTACATGACTGACTGTAGTGAACATCTTTATGTTTCTTTGAATCTGTTGTGATTTCACTTTTTTCAGTTGTAATTGCATGCATTTGGAAATGTATTTAACTTCTGTTGTTGTTGTTGTTAGAAAGGCTTGGGATTGGCCAGATTTGTACCTTCAAGGAACTAGTTCTTCAACTCTGTATTAATTTTAGAGTCAGTGTCTTTATTCATGCTCTGGTTTTTATACTTTGCTTCTTTAGCAGTTTTGTATTTGAATTGTTGTCATTTTTCTAGCAGCATGACTGTCCTATTGGAGTTAATTTCTTTAGCTTGCTCTCTTTTTCTGATACGGGCATTCATTGCTCTAAATTTTCCTCTTAAGCCTACTTTCCTTATACCCTTCTATTGTGAGTTGTAATGGAATTAACATTTGATCTTAAATCTCTATAGTGTCCCATCCAATAATGGATTATTTATTCTGATGTGCACTCTACAGAAACCTTAGCAACATACTCTTGATCACATCTAGCTAAGAAGACATGCTTAATGAAAATGCAAAAGATAGAGAATCATTCCATGCATACAATAAGAAAATACTGCAATGAAACCGGAAATGAAATGAAGACTTGTTTGATTCCATACACTAATTATTTCCTTGCTATTTTCCATGATGCACTGTTAGTTCAAAAGAGCATTGTTCACTTCCCTAATGTTTTAAGATTTTCTGTGGTCCCTTTTGTCATTGGTTTCTGGTTTCATTGTACTATGTTCCTATAATATGCATAGAATATTTCTATTTTTGCATTTACTTCAGCATGCTTTCTTGGGTAGCAAGTGACTTACTTCATAGAAATTCCCACATTCTGTAGAGAAGAGTGTGTGTTCCTTGTTGTGTGGCTTGAGGTATTTGTCAACTCCATTCATTTGAAGTGCTGGTTGAACTCTTTGATTTTTCTCTGTGGAGTTTTTTTGGTCTAAGAGATTTTTGTAGCCCTGTGATATTGTGAAAGTGCGGTACAGTGGGTCCATTCCTTCTGCACATTTGTGTTGCAAGGAAATCATAGAAGTAGCTTATATATGCATGCAACTCTGTCACAGTTGTGCTATATTGAGATTACGCTGCATTGCCATAGTGTAGAGTAGTAGTAAAGTACAGTCATGTGTTGGAGAGCACTGAAGCTGAATACATGTGCAGGGCTGTGGCTGGCCCAGCATGTTTGAACTAAGAACGAGAAGACACCTCAGGAGGCAAGATGACCCACAGCAGAGGCCACTTGGAGACTTTCTTTATAGTTTTCCTTAATTAGCATCATCTATTGCTCTGAGGAGTCCTTGAACCCCTCCCAAGATCCTGCTGAGTTTTCCTCCATTGTCCACTCAACTCCTTGCTTGTTCTGATTAAATATGGGCCGCCTAGCATCATTTGGCCCGTAGGCTAGCAGGGTTATATGCTCTGAGGATTTCTCTCCTGCAGCCCTAAAGACCATGCTGTGTGTCTCATTTCTTTGAACCTTTGCCGTGCACCCATTTGGGGGATTGGAGGTCTAGGCACAGGCCCCAACAGTCATAGACTTACTGTATTTGTGATTGTGTGTTTGATTTTTATACTCTATATTGTAGGTTGTGTCAACGCTGTATAAGACTCACTTTCTCAAACTACAAATGAATTCATCTCATGAACATTCTTCTAGAAAGAAGCTCATTCCTACAGTAGCAGACTTACTGTATTGTAACTGTGTTGACCTTTCTTAGAAGCTCATTCCTACAGTAGCAGACTTACTGTATTGTAACTATGTTGACCTTTCTCCAAAATTTCATGTTCATTAATGTTTGTTTTTATGAAGGTGGGTTTGCAGGAGGTGCTATGAATATGGTTACAACTTTTATCTCTCTCTGTTGAATTAATCCGTTAACTACTATGTGGTGACCTTGTTTGTCTCCTATGGTCATCTTTGGCAAAAAATTCATTTAGTCAGAAGTTATGATAAGTATGCTTGCTTTTCTCTAGATTTCATTTGCATAAATGTGTTTCCTATCCTTTGATTTACAATCTGTGAATTTTTGTAAATTTAATTTACTTTAAAAACAAAAGAATAAAAAAGATACAGAATTTTTAAAAATAGGAAATTAACATTAGTTAATATGTTGCATGTTGTTATCATCAAATTAATTGTTCATATTGTAAGACTTAGGCATAAAAATGATCAAAAAATGAAAACACAACTGTTCTTGATGAAATAACAGTTTAGTAGTATAGTTATCTTGTATGTGCATACACACATACACACATACATATATACACATTTTAAATTATATGTTTTTGTATACTTTGTGTTATGTTTTGTTTCCATTCATTCTGGTAGTCTAAATCTTTTGTCGGGGCAGCTGAGACTTTCCCATTGACACTTGTTTCTGAAACGTACTGAACTTTTCCTATAAATGCATTATTTGCCCATTGCTAACTTCTTCAGATTTGTTTTCCAGCCAGGTGATGTAGGTATTTTCTCGCCAAGTGTATCCATTCTACTTCATTTATTTGCACTGGTATTTCATCACCTCCTTCTAAAATAGCCTTGGAAATTTTTCTTAATGACAGTTTGGTGGTCATGAATTTGTTAAGGTACTCTTTTTCATTGCCCAAATTTTATTTACCATCAGTGTAGAAGGAAAGTTTTTCAGAACATAGGCATCTGGATTAGAAACTATTATGTTTTAACTGTATAAACCCTTCACTTGAAGCCCTGTTGGCCCCTAATTTTCATGTTGAGGGACTATAAGCTTTCCAATGGTTTCATTTTTCTTAATGTGTCCTTGATGTGCTCTAATACTTTTCAAGATTTTGTCCATTTGTTGGAATTCTGTGTTTGGAGAATGATATTATGTGGAAAGGCTGACTTTTGGTTGCGGCTATTTTTGTCTGTACATGCCTCCTTTATCTGTATGTTCATTTTGGGCAAGTTTGTCTTGTATTATGTGTGTGAAATGTTTTTCTTGCTATATGTAGTGTCTTCTGATTTTTCATGTAATCTCATGTCTGTGAGATTAGGCTTTCTTAGTTATTTTAATAGCTGTTGGACAATTTTTCATATTTCTCTCAGGGTTTACGTCTTTAAATGTGTGCTTGAGTACCGACTTTGAGAGCATCCCTATCTTTTAATTCTGAAATTCTGTCCTCCCTTTGCCTTCTTCTGCTACCCAGAAGCTTTTGTTTTGTTTTCTCTTATATGGTTTTACATTTTTTTGTTTCATCTTTTTGAGACAGGATTTCACTATGTAGTTCAGCTTGGCCTTGAACTCACTTTGTATACCAGGCTGGTCTCAAACTCACAGCAATCCTCCTGCCTCAGCCTCCGTAGTTCTGAGTTTACTGCTATGCGCTGCCACTCCCAGGTCTACATAGTTTTTAATCCCTTTGATTACTGATTGAAATTTTAACCTGGACTCTGTTTTTTTTTTGCTCAAGTGTTCATTAATGATTTGTATCATTTTCTTTAGCTCAACTATTATTTTATTACTATGTTCTTAAAGCTGTTGGATCATTTTGGTTTTACTTACATTTTGTGTTCAGTTATATCTTCTAACATCATGCTTGGAATTCCATATCTTTGTTTTTTGTTCTTTATTTTTTATGTTTTTCTATTTTTATTTTATTAGGAATTGAACTTAGGACATCACACTTGCTAGCCAAGACACTATGTCTCTGAAATATGTCCCTGGCCCCTTAGATTTGTTTTCTGTCCTCCTTTGTTGTCATTCCAGGTGATCTGTGTGTGTTGCTCATGCTGTTCTCCATCTAAGTGCTCCTGGATCAGCTTTGGAGTACTTGGAAGATTTGGGTGGGATTTTCTTGTCTTGTCTTCTCATGTATATATTCTTTTTTAAATTGTTTTTCAGCATTGAACTTGATGGCACCTACAGTTGAATGATTTTGTTGCTAACCTAGAGACGTCTTTAGTTAATTTGCTTTAGAGCAATGTAATTTTGGCAAGACTGATTTTAGACCTTTAATTGAACGTTAAAATCCAACAACCACTCTTATTCAAAAAGGATGTATGTATGGAGTGATTGGCTGAACACAGCATGTATAATGGTACCAATAATATCAAAGAAGTAAATAGTGTACTGGCATACAGAAACATGCATTAGGAGCACTACACATGTAATTTGGCAATATAAACTTAATGATAAATTCTGATATTATCCAAGAAAAGTTGGATGTTAACATACTATAGACACTTACTAGAAACTACCTTGAACTACAGAAAATGAACCCACCATTATAAGATAAAAATTAAGACAATACCAATATTGACACATAGCTAATATGTAAAACATGCTAGAGGTATAGTTATTCTAACAGTAGAAAGAACTTGGCAGTAGTATTATAGAGTTATCTATCTATAGATTATTACAGTTTAATATGTATTAATGATAACATAGGTTGAGAAAATGAGAATTCATATAAGAAAATTACAGGCACAAATTATGCAATCAGGGACTAGAAGAATGTCTGTATAATAAGGAAATATAAGAGAAAAAATTAAGAGAATTAGAAGAAATAAACGGAGCAAATAATACAAACTATAAAAATAATAAAATATTTCTAAAAGCTATAAAAGAGAAATAGTGTAAATGAGATGAACAATGAAAGAAAAAATACAAAACAATTTGTGATGCTGAGTGAGGAGTTTACACTCTAGATGTGAAGTTTTGGGTTCCAGCAGTTCTTGATTTCTGGAAGCCCCACCTTTCCCAGCCCGTGGCTGCAGCCCAGGCACGAGGGACTGCTGCTCAAACAGGTAGACAAGGAAGGCAGCCAGACCACAGGCCCTTGCTGGATACTGCAAGCGAGGCCAAGATTCACAGAACGCATGAGAGACTTCCCTGTCCAGAGGACCTCAGGCTCAGCTGGGCTAGGCTGCTGCCTGCACTGATGTTCCTTTACAGCCTAAGTCCCACCCCTCACGGTTTCTCTTCCCAGCCTGCTCCCCGTCCCTTTCTGTTTCCTGTGACTGTCACTCACAGAGTCCCTGAGGGAAAAAGACCCTGTGAGCCTCTAGTGACTCCACCTAGTTCTAAATCTCAGGTTCTAGCAATTAAAGTATTGCCCAGTGAGTACCATGCCTGCTCCCTCTCCAGGGAAGGACTGGGCAGCACCGCATGGGGGGAAATCAGCCACGTTCCTATCATAAGAGCTCTGTGGCTGCAGAGCCCCAGTCTGCACATGCAGATCTCAGCATCCTCTGCTCTGCAGACCCAGTGGTCTCCCTAGGGCCCCTGCACTCTCCAGCTTTCCTTTGTTGTCCACATTCAGTCTCCTTTTCCCTGAGCAGGAAGCCAGGGAGAAAACCTAGACAGTGCTAAGGCTCCTCATCGGTTTATTTTACCTCATTGTTTTTTCTGTACATGTTAATATTTCTGTCAGTTATTACCCGATTCTGTGCCACTTAGTCATTCTTTGTTTTTTGTTTTTCTTCAATTCTCAGGTTTCCACTTTTTAGAAGTCGATTCTGACTCTGTGTGAGTCTGCATTGATGCTCACCAGCCCTTCATTTTCTGGGAGAGAACACCTGAAGGTGAGCCACAGTCACATAAAGCAGGTCACCCACAGATGCTGGGTTCCCTGATCTCATCCCGATGTCCAGTGAGAGTGACTGTATATCAGTTGATGAAATTGATGATTGTAAGTGGAGGCGAGAAGACTTGGGGATGGGAAGACCTTGATCCAAAGGCTGACCTGTGGGTCAGCAGAGGGAGCTACACAGGTTCAGTAGGAGTAGGACCTAAAGAGCTCCTGGCACAAGCTATAGACACTCCCTGAAGATGTTGGGTGTGCTCTATCCAGAATCAAGATGGCATGGACTGTCCCTGTTCTATGCAAACTTCTTCCACGGGCTCCTTTCAAAGGTTCTGCCTATGTCCTCACACACGTTTCAGAGTTGATCTACACTTAAACCATACCCGGTGTCACCTATTACGAGTGAGGTGTGCACAGGCCCTGCTGTCAGCATTGTCATCTTCCTGTGGGGTAACCACAGGGGGCTGACTCACTTCCTCTGAGATCCTCATGCTCCCCTGGAAGTGGGGGTCTTGCTTAAGAAGGTGAGGGCAGCACGTCCTGAAGGAAACGCTGTGGTCAGGAGCCACGGGTGCCCCAGCCACTTCCCAGAGCCATAACAGGTACACTAATGGAGGATGTAGGGAACTCCTGAGCTGGACACAGGGTGCTCCACAGACTTTACCTTGCTTCTTGGGCCATCCGAGAAAGCCTGCATAGTGCTGTCAGCCTGAGGGTGCTCTATTGGTTCTGCACCTTTGATCTCAGGAAGCTGGAGGCCTTTGTACGAGATAGCAGGAGAAAGGAGAGGAGAAAGGGGATCCTGAGCCCTGTCAGCGGTTTGTGTGAGGACAAATTGAAGCCCTTCAGCTCAGCACACAGCACACTAATCTCAAACTGTCCCTTTGTCGCCTGTTACCAACCCAGGGAACACAGGTGGTTGATTCACCTCTCTTGCTCTTTGCATGTCTTTTTGGACACTCCCATGGGTTCAAGAAGGTGACCTCAAGTCATTCCAGAGGAGTTGAAGATGTAAGCATTTATCCAGATAAGGTGGTCTTAGGTGCCCTTTTCTAGGGCTCTTGAATGCAACAGAAATTTTCTGCCTCCACCTGCAGCCTCCATGCAGCTGTGTCCAGATGTGTGTCCCCTGTCTTTTGTCCCCTCTCAGAAAAGGATAAGCTGTTTTTCTAGAGGACAGCAGAGAACTATATTTCAGGCCCAGCTCCGGGACAGTTGATTGCCTGGAGTGAGTGGAGAGGCAATCATTCACCTAGAAGTGTAGGGAAGTCACATGTCCAGATGACCCCTCCATGTGAGGGCAGGGGTCCCTGGACTGTGCTTGGGGTCTGCAGAGGGAGCTACACAGGGTCTTGCTAAGAGAAGGTGTGGGCAGGTCGTCCTGAAGGAAACGCTCTGGTCAGGAGCCAGGAACTCATGGACCCAGGCGACAAAAGTTTCCTTGGGAAGCAGTTTCCTCTCTGCCACAGCAGAATAGTTGAGGCAGTGGCAGGAGTCAAGGTGAGGTGCAGCCCCGATGTGAACCTGCGGGTTCTCCAGCCCCAGAGCACACGCTATCGTCCCCAGGCTCCCTAAGCTCTCCTGACTTCCCCAGAGCCTTGTCCTATGCAGTTCATCTGCAGGCTGAGGAGCAATTCCACTTTACTTCTAGGACAATGGGAACAAGGACGAGTGAGGACCAGAGCCTGTGAAGTCATATAGGTAGCATCCCACAAAGAGAAGACACTTCATGGGACTTTGAGGAAAACAACAAGTTTGAGGTTTTCAGTTTAAAACACTAATCATCTCCCTGTCTCCTCTAGACATCTGAGTATTCAATTCGAGATTTTGCTGTCTACGTAGAGAATCACGATGCCTCATTGTTGGGGGAGCCAACAGAGAAAGCTCGGCAGAGGCTGTTCTGGTCAGAACAGTGCATCTGTGCGTATGGCTGTGCAGGGTC